>NC_084896.1:27527500-28141250 GCF_958979055.1 Alnus glutinosa
TTACAACCCTTAAAAAGTCCTTATGATTCATGTTATGCATGTGATTCCAGTGGTGGAGAATGAGAAGATATGCAAGCCTATGGTAGATCATTTCCATTGGAATGAATTTGAGCGAAACACATACCCTTCAAACACATGAGAGTCGAGTGTTTATTTCTGTGAGGGTCTACATTTTTAGTCTACTCCATCTTCAAGTGAAAATACTTGCTAAGTAATTTTAAGCTGTTTAAAAATGTTTATTCATGATATGTTCTGAATTGTGAAGAGCTTGGTTGTTCCTTGTTGATGGCGTTGCAACCTTGGTTTTCTTAGGAAGGTGAATTTGAGTTTTGCTCGAGGACGAGCAAAGGTTAAGTGTGTGGGAATTTGATAAGAATGTAAAATGTCGTATTTTTTCCCTTAATATTTAATCTCTTATACTTATTTAATGCCTAAATGTACTCATTATTCTTATATTTTGATTTAGGATACAAATTGAGGCATTAAATGCAAAACAAAGCAAATTGGGCGATTTTGGACAGTTTCAATATCAATTCGTAATCTGGTCATAACTCTCTCATAAAATCTCCGATTGAGATGATTCAAGATGCTGTGGAACACCAAGAAAAAGATCTACAACCTTTATGTTTTGCGTTTTGAGAGATACCGGATGAATCAAGGTCGAAATCGGGCTTGAAGTTGACATTCTGATGCGGTTTAATTGCGGAAGTTTTCAGATATGGAAATTTCTTTACTTTGAGACTTTTCATAATCATCCAATCAATTCCAGCCAAGCCAAGCAATAAATACAAAGTCAAGCAAAAGGAAGAAAATGAAGGAAAAGATGTGTAGAGGATCAAGAAAATAAAGAAGAGATTTGTGGGGACCACGTGGAAGAAGAACACATGAAAGGAGCATCTCTTTCCATGACAAAGGAAATTGATTTTCTCTCCATACTTGGCTGATTTGTGGGGACTTAAACAAAGAAAGAATCGAGAAAGCATATGGCAACAAAAGTCCCCATTGAAAACATCACCTTCCTAGTTATCCTAGCCTTTATTTTATGTTTAATATTTTCCTTAATTAGTAGATTTGTGTATTGTTATTTTAGGATAGTATTTACAATATCTTTCTTTAGGAGATTTCCTAGGTTTCTAGCATATGGGATGAAACATGTATAAAAGGGGGGAACCATTACACACACCACACACCTTCTAACACACATCATCTATCTTCCATCTTCTCCCCTCTTCTCTAACTTCCTTGAGTTTTAGTCATGGCCCTGCGTGGCTAAACTATCATAATTGGTCGAAGGAAACGGAAGCCTCGGAATCAATAAAACTGTGAGATCTAATTTGTTTTTATTGTTCGATTTATGCTTTGAGTATCAGATGTTCTTCTATACTTATTTTCATGATTGTCTCGTTTAATTGCTAGGAGTACTACTAGTTTATTATTCGTTGCAATCTATTGCTAGGTTGGATATCAAATCCGTAATTGTTTGATCCCTCCAATCTGTGAAGCAACTAAGATTTAATGATTTGCTGCTTCTCAGTGATTATTAAATCTTAGGAAGAACATCCGACGAAATTAAATGCAACCGCTTGTGCTTGTGTTGTTTCGCTTCATCGATCTCTCTAATTCTTAAGGCTGCTACTAGATTAAACCTATAGCGCTTGTCTTAGGTTGTTTAGTAGTTAGGGTTAATTAGAGCGCTTGTCTACTAATTAACTACGACTAAGGAGAGATAGGAAAATAGTTCCAACGGTGAATATTCAAGCATGAATTGATATATATTTGCATCGATGATCAGTTGCCAGATTCCGATGGTGGAAGTTGACTTAGACCAATGTTTCTTTACTTGATTAATATTTTAATTTGAATTGTTTCTTAGTTATTTTTCTTAAAATTATTTTTATATTCAAACCCCCCCCCCCCATCCTTGTTCACGTAGCATAAAACTCGGCTAATTACTCTCCGTGGGATCGACCCTTACTTCCACTGCTATATATATATTTTCACAAGTAAGGTTTTATTTTTGGGTGCCTGCGACAGCACACCAAATTTTTATGCATAACGTTCCCCGGCAACGGCGCCAAAATTTGGTGTGCTGTCGCAGGCACTCAAAAATAAAACCTTACTTGTGAAAATATATATATAGCAGTGGAAGTAAGGGTCGATCCCACGAAGAGTAATTAGCCGAGTTTTATGCTACGTGAACAAGGATGGGTGAGTTTTGAGTCTGAAAATAATTTTAAGAAAAATAACTAAAAAACAATTCAAATTAAAATATTAATCAAGTAAAGAAACATTGGTCTAAGTCAACTTCCACCATCGGAATTTGGCAACTGATCATCGATGCAAATATATATCAATTCATGCTTTGAATATTCACCGTTGGAACTGTTTTCCTATCTCTCCTTAGTCGTAGTTAATTAGAAGACAAGCGCTCTAATTAACCCTAACTACTAAACAACCTAAGACAAGCGCTATAGGTTTAATCTAGTAGCAGCCTTAAGAATTAGAGAGATCGATGAAGCGAAACAACACAAGCACAAGCGGTTGCATTTAATTTCGTCGGATGTTCTTCCTAAGATTTAATAATCGCTGAGAAGCAGCAAATCATTAAATCTTAGTTGCTTCGTAGATTGGAGGGATCAAACAATTACGGATTTGATGTCCAACCTAGCAATAGATTGCAACGAGTAATACACTAGTAGGCCTCCTAGTAATTAAACGAGACAATCATAAAAATAAACATAGAAAAAACATCCGATACTCAAAACATAAATCGAACAATAAAAACAAATTAGATCTCACAGTTTTATTGATTCCGAGGCTTCCGTTTCCTTCAACCAATTATGAAAGTTTAGCCACGCAGGGCCATGACTAAAACTCAAGGAAGTTAGAGAAGAGGGGAGAAGATGGAAGATAAATGATGTCTTGTGTGTCATGGTTCTCCCCTTTTATACAAGTTTCATCCCATATGCTAGAAGCCTAGGAAATCTCCTAAAGAAATACTATCCTAAAATAACAATACACAAATCTAATTTATTAAGGAAAGTATTAAACATAAAATAAAGGCTAGGATAACTAGGAAGGTGATGTTTTCAATGGGAACTTTTGTTGCCATATACTTTATCGATTCTTTCCTTGTTTAAGTCCCTACAAATCAGCCAAGTATGGAGAGAAATCAAATTGCCTTGTCATGGAAAGAGATGCTCCTTTTATGTTGTCTTCTTCCACGTGGTCCCCACAAATCTCTTCTTTATTTTCTTGATCCTCTACACATCTTTTCCTTCCTTTTCTTCCTTTTGCTTGACTTTGTATTTATTGCTTGGCTTGGCTGGAATTGATTGGATGATTATGAAAAGTCTCAAAGTAAAGAAATTTCCATATCTGAAAACTTCTGCAATTAAACCGCATCAGAACGTCAACTTCAAGCCCGATTTCGACCTTGATTCATCCGGTATCTCTCAAAACGCAAAACATAAAAGTTATAGATCTTTTTCTTGGTGTTCCACAGCATCTTGAATCATCTCAATCGAAGATTTTATGAGAGAGTTATGACCAGATTACGAATTGATGTTGAAACTGTCCAAAATCGCCCAATTTGCTTTGTTTTGCATTTAATGCCTCAATTTGTATCCTAAATCAAAATATAAGAATATTGAGTATATTTAGGCATTAAATAAGTATAAGAGATTAAATATTAAGGGGAAAAATATGACATTTTACATTCTCATCAGAAGTTTTTCAACTCTGCATACATTTTGAAGGACTAGGAGTTTCATATTATAAGCTCAGGAATAACAAAAAAGTTTTTCCACACCCCACTTTTCCGCAATGGAAAGAACAGAAAAGATGGCCAGAAATTGCCAGTGCACCTTTCTTCATCCTGATGAATGGGTGAAGGGCAAGTTGATTGGATCAGGGTCTTTTGGCTCTGTCCACTTGGCCATGAGCAAATCCACTGGAGGACTATTTGTAGTGAAATCTGCGCAGTCTGTGGCTGGACTTGAAGCCTTGGAGAATGAGGCTAAAATCCTCCTGAGCTTGAATTCTCGGCACATTATCCGGTGTCTAGGATGGGACTTGTCGAGCTGTGAACACAAACTCAATGTCTTCATGGAGTACATGGCTGGGGGGAGTTTGTCAGATGTGGCAGAAAATTTTGGTGGGGTGCTAGAAGAAGAGTTGATTCAGTTGTATGCCAGAGAGATTCTTCTGGGTCTGAAGTATCTTCATGAGAATGGGATTGTGCATTGTGATCTCAAGTGCAAGAATGTGCTTTTAGGCTCATCTGGAGACATCAAATTGGCTGATTTTGGCTGTGCAAAGAGGCTGAAGGAATTTAAGGCTAATGGGGTTCGAGCAGCTGGTTCATGGCAATCTATTGGTGGGACTCCATTGTGGATGGCACCTGAAGTTTTGAGAGATGAAAGGATGGATTTTGCTTCTGATATTTGGTCATTGGGATGCACAGTTGTTGAAATGGGAACTGGCAGGCCCCCATGGAGTGATGAGATTTCAAATCCCATGGCTGCAGTTCTGAGGGGGTGGATTTTTTGGACAAGTGCTTCGAGAGAGACCCCAAAAGAAGGTGAACAGCTGAGGAATTGCTTAACCATCCCTTTGTTTCGAGGAATTCAATGAGGACACACCCAAGAAAACAACATACATGCTCACCAGCCAGTGTCTTTGACATTGGAATTTATGATTCAGATGATTATTATGATTCAGAGAGTACTAATGGAGATGAGTTGCCAAGCAAAAACCCATTTTCATGGTCTTGTGGTGAAAGAAAGACAACAGCAAGAAGAGAGCAGGCAGAGAGTGACTTGGCTTCATCAGAGATTTGGATTACTGTCAGATGCTTTTAAAACTATACTAGATTTGGATCAAAATGTAGATTTAGAGACAGTGCAAATGTAGACAGATGGATTTGAATGCACAGCTCACAAGTAGAGAAAGCCAGGTTGTCAATTTTGTTAGTGGTTTTCCTATGTTACCTCTTTTTTTGGTGTATCGGATGATATATTTATAAGGATAACTTTACAAAAGGGTATTGAATTATATGTCATTTTGAGATAAGGATACTAAACTAGCAAACATCTCAAATTTTGGATATTCACGTTTCCAAACGTCTCACTTAAGGGTACTCCATTAGGATTTGCTGTTAAATCCTAGCGGAATACTCAAAATATCTTTTATTTTCTTAGAAAAAAAAAGAAAAAAAAAAGGCTAGATTTTAGGTACTGGTTAGAATTTAATAGAATTTGCAAAAATATCCATGTCTGAATCTTTGAAATTTTTTATATATATATATATATATATTTTAAAAAAAAAACACTAGGGTATTTTGGGAATTTTGGCAGGACTTAACAGCAAATCCTAATGTAGTACCCTTAAGTGAAATGTTTGGAAACATAGATACCCCAGTTTAAGACGTTTAGTAGTTCAGTACCCTTATCTCAAAATGTCGTATAATTCAATACCTTTTTGTGAAGTTAATCCTTATTTATAATGTTATACAACACAGTGGCAACTGGTTGGTTATATTGGTAATCTTACGTAATTCGCATAGCTCTACAAAGAGGGGGCTGCAAAATCCACATGCTTCGAACAACTCAAGGTGTGGAACCCATCTGCTCAAAGCAGGCATGTTCTGTAGCCTCTCAAGAAACTGCCGGAATTGTGTAAAATTCAAACTGTCCAATTATGAGGAATTCTAATCCCATTACGGGACTGAGTGAGGTGAAATTACAGCAACTTATTTCATATTTATAAAAGGTAATATGGAACATTTCTACAAATTATTATTTCAATAATGGCAAATAAACCTCTTTGTTAACAGCTTGTTAAGGGAGGGAGGTAAGAGTTTGGAAACTACGAAAATTGGAAGGGGAAATTAGGGGGTTTTGAAACTATAAAAGGATCAAAGTGTCGATTGCACTAGGAGTGTAAATTTCCTTTTCACTTTGGGTAAAAAAAATATGATTTGAACCCATGTTATCTGGGTGTACTAAAGTCAAGAAACCATAGGTACTTGTGAGGTTGCAAACGTTTACTTTTGATAAAACTATTTTATTTTGTGCGATTCTTATGCCTATTTTCCACTAAATTAAGAATGCATCTCTTTAACCCTCAATACTGTTTTCAACTTTATATCACATCACATCAAGAAGCAAAAAACACATTCTAAGAAGTAAGAAGTATTAGCAAACAAACCCGTAATCTTTTTCTTGACTCAAGGGTGTAATAGGAGTCTCACATTAAGAATTGTATGCCAAGGAAGAAAATAAATTAGAGTAATATAATGATAGAAACTACATTTATCTTCTATAATTATTCACAACGTTGACATAACAATTTCAACAAACATTTAAATCTGTAATTGTTAAAAAAAAAAAAAAAAAAAAAATTCGAAAGTTTGTTAGAACTGCCACGTTAATATTATGAAATAGTTGTGAGATAAAAATGTAATTTTTAGCATTACACGATATGTTATATGTATTTGAGTTCTATCCTACTAAGAAAGCCAACCCCCCTTGTCTGCCACAATGCTTAGTCATCTATCCCTTACAAAAACATTTCTCAAATAAGATAAGAGGTAGGTAGAAGTATGAGAAAACATTGTCAACTCTTTTCCTACACATCCAATTCCATATAACCTGCACAGACTAATTACCATTAGGGAAAATTTCAAGCACCTTTTTTTTTTTTTTTTTTGGATGAAAGAAAACTTTATAACCAAACACAAGCAACACAAACACTCCAGTAAAAACTGGTACAAAATCCACCCAAACAGGGAGAAATAACCACATACAGTTACATAACAGTAGCAAACCCAGAGCAACTAAACCCAACAAAACGACTCAAACAAAAACAGGAGAAACTACATCACACCAGAATTTTCTTATGCAGATTCCAAACACGAATGAGAACCAAGTTCTCAGCAGAACGCTTGAAGGTGCCCTTTGCCATAATTGCTTCAAGCACTTAGCAGTCCAGTATGTTGATTGGAACAAAAATCTCATCCAAATGACTCGGACGGCCACTTCCCCACTCCAGTGCTTCCCACCAACTCCTCTCACCCTCGATATGCTCTAAATATTTCCTAGATTCTTCAGCATTCCACAGTTTCTTAAGATTTGGACAATTATAGAAACTCAGCCATTCTAAATACCGTGCAATTTTTAAACCACTAGAGATGCTAATTAATTCAGGCACGTAATGAAGCGACATCCTCCTCAATTGCGGGAGAAATTGATCATCGGTTCGATTCGCAAGATACAGTTCACAACTTACTATGGTTGTGATGGAGGGGCAGTCATCCACTGTAAGCTCTTCTAAATTCCGGAGGTGATCAACTACAACTTTTGGGAAAATAGTGGTCAATTGGGGACATGTGCGCAATGTCAAGTACCTCAGACTAGAGAAACACTTTGTTTCTACCGGCCCCTTCCATATGCTCCTTAGATTCTTCATATAATAGATACACAAGTATTCAAGTGATCCAAGACCAGATGCTTCATCCATAATAACTTCAACCTCATTACATTCCCCCACAACACAACATTTTAGTTGCTCGATATTTCCAATCCCAAAATCTGAGAGCTTCCTAACACTTCCATGCTGTTCCAAAAAAAATGCATTTGAATATCGGAGTACCTTCTGAATCTCGCTAGGAACAGTCACACCATTTGTGTATTTCAAACATCTCTCCCATTTTTCCAACTCAAGCTCAGCTTCGCGAGGGAGTCGAGGCATAATGCGCTTGACATGATGGCCAACAGTAAATCTGAAATGTAACAGTTCTGATGGATGCTTCCACATTGCGCTCTTCAATATAAAGTGCTTCAGAAGGTCCACCCTTGGAAAATAAAAATGAAGAGTCTTCAAATTCACCAAGCGACATACTTCATTAATAATAACAAATTTGATCACCATTTCACTGCACTGTTTGTCTTCTGGATTCACACTGATCTTTAACTCCTCTAAGAGAGACAGTGCCGAAATTACATTACGAGGAACCGGTGCATCTGATTGCATGGCACTGCTACCATCACCCATATATCCATAAATTGAAAATTTCAAGCATGTGAGATTAGTTAACTTCATAATCTCCTTAGGTAAATCCATAATCTCTGTCCCTTCAAGATCAAGAACTTCAAGCTGTTCGAGTTCTCCAACTTTGGGCGACAACCTCATGAAACGATGACAGTAACTTAAGAACAGTCTTTTGAGACTGACCAATCTAACAACAGACTCTGGCAAGGACCTGACACCGGTCTTAGATAAGTTCAGGGTTTGGAGAGCAGTCATGTAATCGAAAAATAAGGGAGGGATCTTTCTCAATTCCTTATTATTGTGAAGGAAAAGCTCTAAGAGCATGGGCCACCTTGGATTCTTAGGTAAAACCCTAATCTCTGTCCCTTCAAGATCAAGAACTTCAAGCTCTTTGAGTTCTCCAACTTCGGGCGACAACTCTTTGAAATTATCACAACGACTTAAAATCAGTCTTTTGAGGCTGACCAATTTGACAACGGACTCGGGCAAAGACGAGATACCGGTTTCGGATAAGTCCAGGGTTTGGAGAGCAGTCATGTAATTGAAAAATAAGGGAGGGATCTTTCTAAATTTTTTATTATTGTGAAGGACAAATTGTAAGAGCATGGGCCACCTTGGATTCTCAGGTAAATCCCAAATCTCTGTCCCTTCAATATCAAGAACTTGAAGCTCTTCGAGTTCTCCAACTTCATGCGACAACTTGTTGAAATCATGACAGTTTCTTAAAATCAGTCTTTTGAGGCTGGCCAAATTGACAATGGACTCAGGCAAAGACGAGATACCGGTTCCGGATAAGTCCAGGGTTTGGAGAGCAGTCATGTAATTGAAAAATAAGGGAGGGATCTTTCTCAATTCCTTATTATAGTGAAGGACAAGTTGTAAGAGCCTAGGCCACTTTGGATTCTCAGGTAAATCCCAAATCATTGTCCCTTCAAGATCAAGAACTTCAAGCTCTTTGAGTTCTCCAACTTTGGGCGACAACTTTTTGAAATCATGACAGTTTCTTAAAATCAGTCTTTTGAGGCTGGCCAAATTGACAATGGACTCAGGCAAAGACGAGATACCGGTTCCGGATAAGTCCAGGGTTTGGAGAGCAGTCATGTAATCGAAAAATAAGGGAGGGATCTTTCTCAATTCCTTATTATAGTGAAGGACAAGTTGTAAGAGCCTAGGCCACTTTGGATTCTCAGGTAAATCCCAAATCTTTGTCCCTTCAAGATCAAGAACTTCAAGCTCTTTGAGTTCTCCAACTTCGGGCGAAAACTTTTTGAAATCATGACAGTTTCTTAAAATCAGTCTTTTGAGGCTGGCCAAATTGACAATGGATTTCGGCAAAGACGAGATACAGGTTCTGGATAAGTTCAGGGTTTGGAGAGCAGTCATGTAATCGAAAAATAAGGGAGGGATATTTCTCAATTCCTTATTATTGTGAAGGAAAAGCTCTAAGAGCATGGGCCACCTTGGATTCTTAGGTAAATCCCTAATCGCTGTCCGTTCAAGATCAAGAACTTCAAGCTGTTTGAGGTTAACCAATCTAACAATGGACTCTGGCAAAGACTTGATATTGGTCCAGGATAAGTTCAGTTTTTTTAAAACATCAAAATTAGATGTTATCTCAACTGCTTCAACGCCAAACACCACTGCTTTAGGCTCCGAAGTCATTTGTTTTTCACTTCCTTCTCCTGCAAAAAATTAGATGTAATCTCAACTGCAAAAAATAATGAACCCAAAAGCTCATAGGAGCTAAATAAGAAAAGAAGGATCATGTAAACAATCCTTTAAGTGAAGTCATTGTCAAATTGAACGTTGAAATTCTGCAAAAGTCAGTAAGATAGCCATGACAGATTTACAATTGCTGAACAAACTTTCCAAATTCATGAAATTTAATGTAACTCATTGGCACTAGCTGGCTTTTACAAGCCTTCAACTATTTTAAGAGAATTTAAAATATTTCAACACAATAATGGCATTATGAACAATTTTTGAACCTTCAAACATGATTCCATGTTTACTGAATAGTAACATGACAAATCTACCTTAATTAGGCTGAACTTGATGCCTCAATTGCCACAAAAGTGCCATTACTTTCTTGCTATGAATCACCGATATCCGATACAATATTACGAGGACTCAACAATTTTGACAATTGTTCCTCAAATTTATCATGTCACCTGTATGTTGGGTTGTGGAGCCTGTTCTGAACAGGTACTCCAAGGAGCAGTCTTTTGCGAGGCCCGTCCAGATAGGAGTTCCAGGGAGAAACTTTTTTGAGCTATGTCCGGACAGCGCATTGATGTGTTCGGACACGTAGGGTATGAAGCTATGAAACCCTAGCCGTGTCCGAACACACCAAAAGGGTGCCCGGACACAACTGCTTGAACACTCTAGTTTTCTATTTGAAGACCTATTTTGAGACTGTCTATATGGAGAAAGATAGAGAAAATTGGAGAAACACTGAGAGATCTTTTCCAGGTTTTATTTAAAGGGTTTGAGAGTTGAATAGTTTAATCAACGTCTCTTGTTTTTTTTTTTTTCTCCATCACAGTAAAATTTGCTGCAACTGTGTGGACGCAGCCCTTAGTAATAAACCACGTAAATCTTGTTGTTCTTGTGTGATTGCCTGAAAGTCTTTTATTCCACTATCTTCTTATTTTTCGCATCTCACGAGTCTTGGAAAATAGGTTTTAATTTCCTAACAACTGGTATCAGAGCTTTTTTGGTTTGAGTAAGAGCGATGGCAAGAGAAGAAAGAAAGGTTGGGATCAAGAAGTTCAACGGCACAAATTTTGAATATTGGAAGATGCAGATTGAAGATTATTTGTATGGGAAGAAACTTCATTTGCCTCTTCTAGGGGAGCAACCTGACAGTATGGAGGATGTCAAATGAGCCCTGTCTGATCAACAGGTGATGGGAGTTGTCCCGTTGACAATGTCAAGATCAGTTACACACAATGTTGTGAAAGAGAAGACCACGGCTGGTCTAATGGCGACTTTGTCAGGTATATATGAAAAACTGTCTGCTAACAACAAGGTGCATCTCATGAAATAGCTTTTCAATCTGAAGATGGCAGAAGACACTTCTAAAGCGCAGCATCTAAACAAATTAATTACAATCACAAATCAATTGTCTTTTGTGGAAATTGATTTAGATGATGAGATCCACACATTGATTGTTTTAGCATCTTTTCCAAACAGTTGGGAAGCCATGAGAATGGCTGTGAATAATTATGTAGGGAAGAGTAAACTTAAGTATGAGGATATTTAAGATTTGATTCTAGGTGGGGAAGTGTGCAGAAGGGATTTTGGTGAAGCCTCATGTTTTGGTGCTGCTTCAAACCTCTAGACAAGGGGTAGAAAGAAAGGTAGAAAATCTGATCAGGGCAGATCAGGATCCAAAAAAGGCAGAATCAAATTCAGGTCTAGTAAACAATCAAAATGTTGGAACTGTGGCAAGACTGAGCACTTTAAGAAGAATTGCAAGGAACCAAGGAAGAAGACTAGGAACAACTCTACAAACTTGGTGACATAAGAAGTACATGATGCTCTAATTCTCTCAATCGACAGTCCTCTTGACTCTTGGGTCTTGGATTCAGGAGCCTCTTTCCATACCATCACAATCTGTGATATTCTCGAAAACTATGTTGCTGGAGATTTCGAGAGTGTGTAATTGGCTGACGGATCGACGCTGGATATTGTGGGCATGAGTGAGAGTCCACTGTGACTTTGTATGGAAATTGCAGAAGGTTAGACATGTTCCAGAACTGGAGAAGAATCTAATTTCAGTGGGACAACTGGATGACGAAAGGCATTCCATTAATTTCCATGATGGTAAGTGGAAGGTCAACATTGGAGACAGGATTTGGCCGATGGATCGAAGTTAGATATTGTAGGCATGGGTGATGTTCGCATAAGAGTCCACAATGACTTGGTATGAAAATTGCAGAAGATTAGACATGTTCCAAAACTGGAGAAGAATCTTTTTTCAGTGAGACAACTGGATGATGAAGGGCATTCCATTAACTTCCATGGTGGTAAGTGGAAGGTCAGCATTGGAGCCAAGATTCTGGCTCATGGATACAAAACAAGTACTCTTTATATGACTACCAATATTAGAGATACTGTTGCTGTTGCAGATGCTAGTGCCAATTCTAAATTGTGGCATCTAAAGCTTAGTCATATGAGCGAGAAAGGGATGAATTATTTCTATCCAATGGGAAATTACCAGAATTGAAGTCAGCTGAATCCGACTTATGTGAAGGATGCATTCTTGGAAAGCAGAAAAGGTTAAGTTTCACAATAATTGGTAGAACTCCAAACCTGAGAAGTTGGAGATAGTGCACACAGACTTGTGAGGCCCCACCCCAATGGAATCTCTTGGAGGCTCGTGGTGTTACATTACTTTCATCAATGACTCAAGCAGAATGGTATGGATCTATTTCTTCAAAAGTAATTTGAGGTATTTGAAACTTTTAAGAAGTGAAAGACCATGGTAGAGATAGAAACGAGCTTGAAGCTAAAGTGTCTAATATCAGATAATGGAAGAGAATGCGAAGATGGGGGGTTTAAACAATTTTGTGCTGCTAATGGGATCATAATGGAGAAGATTATCCCGAGGACGCCACAACAAAATGGCGTGGTTGAGCGCATGAACAGAACCTTAAATGAGCATGCTAGAAGTATGAGACTGCATGTTGGGTTACCAAAAACTTTCTGGATTGATGTTGTAAGCATTGCAGTTTACTTGATAAATAGGGGATCATCCGTTTTCTTGAGCCATAGATTACTTGAAGAAGTCTGGAGTGGAAATGAGGTAAACTTTTCTTACTTGAAATTTTTTGTTTGCGTGTCATACGTGCTCATTAATCCTAATGCTCGTAACGAACTAGATGCTAAGTCCAGAAACCGTTATTTCCTTAGCTATGGAGATGAGGCCTTTCGTTATAGGTTTTGAGATGATCAAAACTGGAAGATTATTATAAGTATGAAATGTTATTTTTAATGAGCTAGCAGTGTATAAGGATATGTTAGTTACAAAACCTGTGACTACAGAGCTGGAACTTGAGAATTCTGAGTTTGTCAACTTAGATGAGATTCCTGAAAATACTATAAAGAATGGGAATCAAGAAGCTGAAGAAACTACAAACCCACATGCAAAACAAGGGACACCTACAACGGCTGTTCAAAGGTCTTCCATTAACATAAGACCTCCACAACGTTATTCACCCTCCTTGTTCTATATTACTTACTGATGGTGGTGAGCCAAAGACATCTGATGAAGCCTTGAAGGTTGAAAATTCAACCAAGTGGGAGTTAGCGATGAAGGATGAGATTGACTCATTAGTAACTAACTAGACATGGGAGCTGACAGAGCTGCTAGTAGGAGAGAAGGCTTTGCACAATAAATGGGTGTACAGAATAAAAGGTGAAAATGATGGTAGCAAGCGTTACAAGGCAAGATTGGTTGTCAATGGCTTTCAACATGAGGAAGGTATTGATTACACATATTTTCCCCAATTGTAAAGATGATAACAATAAGAATAGTACTAAGAATTTTAGCGGCAAAAGATCTACATTTTGAGCAGCTAGATGTGAAGACAACATTCCTCCATAGTGAGTTGGAGGAGGATATTTACATGCATCAACCGCAAGGATTCAAAGTGTAGGGTAAGGAGAATCTGGTGTGCAAACAGAGGAGGAGCTTATATGACATAAAACAAGCTCCAAGACAATAGTACAAGATGTTTGACAGTTTCATGTGTAGTACTGGGTTTACGAGGTGCAATGTAGATCCTTGTTACTATGTTAAGAGTTTTGACAACTGCTATACCATCTTGTTGTTGTATGTGGATGATATGCTCGTTGCAGGGTCCAGGATTGGGGAGATTAACAATATGAAGAGACAGCTGTCAAAGTAGTTTGTAATGAAGGATTTGGGAGTTGCAAAACCAATCAAAGGTATAAGAATCATCAGAGTTAGGGCCAAAGGTACGCAACAAGCTTTCGCAAACAGAATATGTGAAGAAAATTCTTGCATATTTAGCATGGATGGAGCTAAATTGGTAAGCACACCCTTGGGAAGTCACTTTAGACTAACCAAGGATTAGTCACCAAAGACAGATAAGGAGAAGGTCTACATGAACAAGGTACCTTACACCTCAGTTACTGGTAGTCTAATGTATGCCATGGTGTGTACAAGATCGAACATTGTGCATGTAGTGGGAGTAGTGAGTAGGTACATGAGTAACTCGAGGAAGCAGCATTGGAAAGCGGTCAAGTGGATTTTGATATATCTGAAAGGCACTTCAGATATATCCCTTTGCTTCACAAGAGCAAATTTGAAGCTTCGGGGTTATGTAGATGCTGATCTAGCTAGTAATATTGGCAGTAAGAAAACTGATAATGGGTTTGTATATACCCTGGGTGGCACAATTGTGCTGGGCTTCAAATTTGCAAAACAATTGTTGCTCTTTCCACAATTGAAGTTGAATATGTAGCCGTGGTAGACGCTAAAAAGGAAATAGTTTGGCTACAAGGTTTCCTGGAAAATTGGGTAAGAAGGATAAGAAGGGCGTTCTGCATAGTGATAGTCAAAGTGCCATCTTTCTTGCGAAGAACCCGGTGTATCATTCAAGAATGAAGCACATTCAGTTAAAGTATCACTTCATTCGCTCTCTTCTAGAAAGTGAACAGTTGATCCTTGAGAAGATTTGTGGAGCTAAGAATCCAACAAACAGGTTGACAAAAAAAGGTATAACTTTTGAGAAACTGAAGCTGTGCACAGTTTCAATTGGTCTTCAAGGTTGAGGACAAAAGGAAGAGTTGTAGTAGTAGTTCCTAAGGCAGGAGGGATGCAGAGCATGAACTTGGCAAGTAGTCCAGTCTTCAAGTGGGAGATTGTTGGGTTGTGGAGCTTGGTATGGATAGCAGCACAACCTGTCAAGACAGGTACTCCAGGGAGCGGTCTTTTCTACGGCCTGTCCAGATAGGAAGTAGGGCCCGTCCGGACAGGAGTTCTGGGGAGCTACTTATTTGAGGTGTGTCCGGATAGCGCGTTCACTTGTCCGGATATGTTGTTTTCTAGTTAAAGACCTGTTATGAAACTATCTGTATGAGAAAGAGAGAAAATTGGGGAAACGCTGAGAGATATTTTCTAGGTTTCTATAGAGGGTTTGAAAGTTGAATAGTTTAATCAATGTCGCTTGTATTTTTTTTCTCCATCATAGTGAAATTTGTTGCAACTCTGTCGACATAGCCCTTATCGGTGAACCATGTAAATCTTGTTGTTCTTGTGTAATTCCCTGAAAGTCTTTTATTCCGCTATCTTATCTTTTGCATCTCACGAGTCTTGGGAAATAGGTTTTAATTTCCTAACACTGTATTTTCTTGAATAAGCTAGCGTTGAGCTACTTAAGGCCCAACTTGAACAACATTATTTATAACAAATCTCCCATGGTGCATTTAGATGATCAGGAAATGACGTGAATTCATAATTTATACTAGGGTTGTACATGCAGGCAGATATTAATCGAAACAACCGCTATCTGCATATGCGGACGCGGATAGCGATTTTAAGATATGTGGATGCGTATCATTTATACATCATATATATATTCCATTCAATAAATTCACCAAAACGACGTCGTTTTCGATTTTGTATAGGGTTATGTTTAGGGCTTGAAGAAAACATTAAACACATGCCCAAAACACTAAAAACAGGCACAAGATATTTTTAAAATTGTTTAAAATATGCCATAATAGAGACCTAAAGAAGGCACAAAAGACTAAAATAGGTCCAAAAGGCCCATTACCTGATATGTGGATTGGGGATAATAACCACAATAAACACACGGATACGGTTAATAATTGCATAATACCAATGCAGATACCTAAAAGTGATAACCACATTTTGCGGATTTGGATATGGCCAATAACCGCATCCGCATTTGCATGTACAACCCTAATTTATATAAGAGACAAAATGAGGGGAATGAAAATATGTTTTTTAAAAATATTTTGTGGTTGAATTTATTTACTTTTTTTTTTTAACCCAAAATAAATGTGTTTGAGTTCCTATGAATTGCAAGACTTTGGTTGTGGCAATGGTGATATTGGTGGTGACAATGTAGTGGTAGATTGATAATTCTGGTGATGGATGTTGTAGGTAAATTAGAGTTAGTTGTTACGATTCAAGAAAAGTACTAGTCACATTTAAGCTATTCAATATTAGAATTAGAGCTCCTAAAGTCACTTATAAAACTTCTCACATGTTAAGGAACCAATGTAGGACTTAATATCCTGCAACACTTTCACAATTGACCATTCCAATGCAGGATTTTATTTTTAGGGTGTCACAATCTCTCATATCCTTTTCAAGGCCCACATCACGCTACAATTACCAGTATCAAACAATAATACTAGCTAGGTTGCTCTAATACTATTTATCATGACCTAAAGAAAGTATTAGCTACATTTGCACTTTTACTCCACCCAAAAAAAAAATAAAAATAAAAAACAAACACTAGTCAATTTTATAATTGAGGTTCCTCAAACTCACTTATAAAAGAAAAATGCTTAGAATACTAGAGCTTTTACTACAAATTCTTTACAAACCAATATGTAGTAGCGGACCCAACCTTTTGAATATGGGGAGGCCAAATTGAAAAAAAAAAAAAATTGGGGGGGGGGGGGGGGCTAAACTAAAAAAATAAAAATAAAAATTAGGGGTAAATTTTATTTTATTTTTTTAAAAAAAAAAATGGGGGGAAAATTTTGGGGCTTGGGGGGGCTTGGCCCCCCTGGCCCCCATGTAGGTCCGCCCCTACTGATATGGCAATCTATAATTTGGGAAACGATTAAGAATGTATGGTTGACAAACCATTCATTTACTAATTTAATTGACAAAACAATATTATTTGTTAATCATTTCATTAATTATAGACTGTCACGTCAGTTTATAAAGAATTTGTTGTAAAAACTATAGTACCCCTAGCATGGGTCTTTATAAAATCTAATCTCACCTAATAAAGAACCAATGCGAGACGTAACACCCATACAACACTTTCACAATCGACCCATTGAATATGGGACTTTACTTTTGAGGTGTCAAATCTCTCTCACTCAAATTCCCCATGTCCTTGTTAAGACCCACTTCACACGACAATACTCCAATGTCACACGGTGTGACTAAGTTGCTCTAATACCATTTGTCACGACCCAAGAAAAGTGTTAACTACATTTGTGTAATTATTAAAAAAAAAATAAAAAAAAATATAGTCTATATTAAGATTGAAGTTTCCTAAATTCACTTATAAAATTCAATTTCACTTAAAAAGAAACCAATATAAAACTTAACACTCACGCAACATTTTGACAGTCCACTCACCCAATATAAAGCTTTACTTTTGGGGCATTGCTTCAATGGTGATGGTATTAAGTGAAGATAGTGTAACAATAGTGTATAAAATTGGTAATTGTTACTGAAGTGGTTATAAGAAGGTAGTTTTACAAAAGTGGTTATAAAAGTAATTGTAACAGAAGTGTATACATGTGTACATGTGTGCATGTCTTGAGTACTAAATAAGTACCTAAAATAACTAAAATTAATCTAATATTCTTCAAAATTCTTTCCAAATTTCAGAGTAAAAGAAATCAAACTAAACAAAAGAAATTAACTGGATTTAAAGAAAGAATTACCAGCCATATCCAATTGCTTATAGTTGTAAACGTTGACTTGGGGATTGAACTTGACCTTGTAATCATGGCCCATCATGGAGGCACGCCAACTGAAAAGTTTAAGGGAATTCCAATATTGCAAACCTTGAACCTCATATTTTCCATGTGCTTCAAGTTCAGTTAGCAACTTCTCACCTTTCGATGTTACTATCACTCTACTTCCCGGACCAAAACATATGGAGTTTCCAACTAATGCGTTTAGTTGTTTCAAGTCATCCACACAATCAAGAACAATAAGAACTCTTTTGCCCTGAATTGTTTCCTCAATCAAATTGATTCCTTCATCAACATTATTAATACTGGGAATATTCTTCATTTTCAAGATATCATAAAGAAGTTGTTTTTGTAAATGGACCAAACCATATTTGGAATCTCTTGAAATTTCGCTGATGTTTGAAATAAAACTACTTCCTTCAAATCCACCGCATATTTCATTATAGACAACTTTTGCCAAGGTTGTGTTAACTTTTCCTCCCATCCAAGACATGCCCACAATGCAAATGTTACTTGTTTCAAGATTTAAATCTTTAATCATTTTAACACGAGAATCCATACATTCCGAGTCTTGGAGAACTTTCATTAAATCCAAAACTTCTTCAACAATCTTATCGATTTTTTCAGACCTGATCATAATTCAAGTGGAAAATAGAACAAAATAAGCACAAGAAAATAAACAGTAGAGTGAATAGTGTGAGTGTTAGTAGGTAATACCAAAAGGATGTTATCATCTCAGTCATTTGAGATTAATATGTCATGGCAAACAATTAAGTTAAATCAAAATTATTAAAAATATCATTCAAATCTATTGCTATGTAATTTCTTGTCCTACCCAATGCAAGGCCATAATTTTATTCTATTTTTTCCTTTTTGTCATTTTCGACAAAGCCATCAACCTTTTTAACGAAATGTTTGGTTAGCATATCATTCCTTTTAGCTTAATAGATTTGCTGTTGGAACAAGTGGCTCATATTCTCTCAGGGTATTTTGGAGTTTTCTAAAATACATCTGTACAATTAAGATTTTTTTTTTTTAATTATGTGGGATAATTGCATCACTGATCTTTGAGGTTGACCTAAATTACAAATCACTCCATGTGATACAAAAAGTTAATGGAGAGTCCCTGTGATAAACTATAATTACGAAACACTTCCTTAACTCGTTTTTCGTCTACCAAATTAGCAAATTCTGTCAGTTTATCACGTTATACCTAATAGGAAATTGACATGTAGCCACCTCAGGTCTAGGGGAGGCCGTGCGTCACCCCCCAGATGTGGCCGGGCCACCCCCGGCAACCACCCCTTTGCTATTTTTTTATTATTATTATTTTAAGTTTTATTTATTTATATTTTTTTATTGTAATTGACACGTGTCAATTTCTTATTGGGTATGACGTAACAAACTAACGGAATCTGTAAACTTGGTAGACGAAAATAGGTTCAGAGAATGATTCGTAATTATAGTTTACCATAAGAACCCTCCATAAACTTTTTGCACGACATGGAATAATTTGTAATTTAGGCCAATCCCACGGACTAATAGTGCAATTATCCCTAAGTATATTATGATGTAACCCTAAATCATATACTAAAATATAGTCGTTCTCCTGTGGATGTATGCAAATTTTCGAACCACATAAATATGTATCTTGATTTTCTCTTACTCTCTCTTTTCAATTTCTTCTTATTCATCACTATTGTACACGGTAACAACAATTGGTGCCAGAGCCAAATCTACGATGGCTAGGATTGGCCAATCTTCTGCAAAATTTGATGTGATGAAGTGTTTGTACGTATTCCTCTCTTTTGTTTTTTTTTTTTTTGTGAGAAAAATTTATATTGTGTGATAGTAAGATTTTGGTGTATTGGAGCTTTAGGTTCCAAGTGATTTTCTCTTTGCTATTTTTGTACTCTATTTTTTATAGTGAATTTTTTCATGATCGCCTCTACCAGTGAGCGTATCACATTGAAAAAATCACTTAAATCTTAATGTTATTGTGTGTGATTATCTTATCTTATTTATCGTAATTGTAATCATTTGCACAACAAAGTAGGTAGTAAACAAAACTTACAAGAATCTTTATATCACGTGTCAGTTTTGTCTAACTAAAACAACTGTCTAACTAATGATCAGTTTAACTTTAACAACGTACTATACACAACTGAAACAACTCCCCAAGTGTATGACATTTTATCTAAAAAAGTTATCTAGACTTAACAATTATAGAACCAAGATCTCTCTCTAAGACGCATGATATCTATATCTTTATATATATACAGGTACGTAGAGTGAGTATGGAACAGGAAATCATGAATTAATTCAACTCAAAAACTAACTTTTCTATTTAAAATTATATTGTATATACGCTTTAATTTTATTATAAATCCAAATATTTACCTTAGTTAAGCATATATATGTACATGTAAAAGTCTAGAGTAATGCTACACATCATCCCTTTGTCCTCCTTTTGTCCTCCCAAAATTGATGTGACTCTTAAAATCACCATTGAATTTTTAATATATCACTATTGAATTTTGATCCAATGGTGATTTTAAGAGCCACATCAATTTTGGGAGGACAAAATGAGGACAAAGGGATGATGTGTAGCATTACTCAAAAGTCTATTCCAAAAAATCAAATTTGGCTTGCGTCATTTACTCCTGCCCCTCTATATATTTGTGATTTTGGACTTTATGTCAAGGATTTGTATTTGGGTTGTACTTTTGTCCGCTTTAATAAGATTGAGTCGCTTATTAAAAAAAAAATATATATATATATATATATATGCTGAGAATTTTTAATCTCAAGAATTATATGGCTTGATTGGAATGGTTCACAGAAAATACTCTATAAAAAAAAAAAAAAAAAAATAGAGGCATGAATTGTTTTCAATTTTTTTAGAGAGAGAGAGAGAGAGAGAGAGAGAGAGAGAATTATAACTCAAAAAGTAGTTTTTTTTTTTTTTAAAAAAAAAAATTCATTTGGTATTAACAATAACTTTTAGTCTCATATTCGCTTTTGACATGATTTATGGTGAGGGGACAGGCCTCTTAAGCTCTGTTATCCAGCTTTGTACACTATTGCATGTTCTCATGATGCTTGGTGGTGGATAATTTGTCTGTGGTAGGAGGCGTGGTTCATTAGAATGTTCTCTTTACGCGCAATGCTCAGGATTGGGAGGTGGAGATGGTGATATCCTTTTATGAACAGTTACACTCTATTCGAGTTCGGCATGGGGAGATTGATAGGGTGGTGTGGAATCCTTCCAAGAGGAATTTTGAAGTGAAAACCTTCTATAAAGCTTTAGTTTGTCATGAGGCGGCATCTTTTTCTTGCAAGGGTATAAGGCATGTTAAAGCTACGAAGCTGGTGGCGTTCTTTGTTTGGACAACGGCTTTAGGAAAATTTTTAACTCATGACAATTTATGTGGACGTGGTATTGTGGTGGTAGAGTGGTGTGTTATGTGTAAAAAGCATGAGGAATTTGTTGATCATTGTCTTCTTCATTGTGTTGTGGCACAGATTGTTTGGAGTTCATTTATAGCTTATTCGGGGTGGAGTTAGTTATGCCTAGTAGTGTCTTGGAATTATTAAGTGATTTGGGCACTTTGATGGGTTGTGGTCCTGTTAACCGTATTTGGAAGTAGGTTTCTTTATATGTTTTGTTGGGCTTGTGGCGTAAAAGAAATTCTAGAATTTTTGAGAATGTGGAGGTGCCGGTTGAGGCTCTTTGTATAAATGTGCTTAATATGTTATATCTTTGAGTGTCGGTGCATAGCCCGAGTAGTATGCCATTCCTTGATTTTTTTTACTTTCTTATTTGTTTCTTTTATCTGTTTAGGGGCACTTTTGTATATTTTCTGTGTACTAGGGTTGTGTCCCTTTGCGCTTTTTAATGAATTCTTACTTATTAAAAAAAAACATCTTTTAGCTCCTGTGTCCAGAACTGCATGTTAAAAAAAGGAAGAAAATTTTCACTCTTTAATTATTTTCATGTCCACTAAAAAATTTACTCATTCAACAACTTTACATCAACAAAAAGAATCTAGAACTACCTGGGAAAAGTGGATTCTAAGTCATGCACACAAGACCACTTAGGTTCCGTTTGGGTTTGTGATTTCAAAAAGTGCGATTGTAAAATAACGATTTCAAAACATGATTTTTAAAAGCGCAAATAAGCGTTTGACAAAATTATAAATTGGCATTTAAAATTATGCGTTTTCAAAAAAAATACCTTCTTACCTGAGATTTGAAAAGGCATATATTTTCTGCGTTTTCAAATCGCAATTTCAAACGATCTATGTTTTAACGATTTGATTTAAAATCTCAATACCAAATGTACTCTTAATCAATCTCATTATTTCTGAACTTGAATGACTGTTTGGTTTGTTGGTTAAGGTAGAAATTATTTACAGCATGAGCGCGCAATCACACTTGCCCATTAACACACAATTTTTTAAAAATAATTAAAAAAAAACCACGTTTTATTTTCTTGTTGGGTTTAATAAAAATGTAGGATTAATGTGAATTTTTAGTTTATAAATTTAAATACAATGATGATTAGGAGTTATCACGTACGTACAATTTCTATTACTCATCAGTAATTAGCTAGGGTTTGCTAGAATTCTTGTTGAAGTTGATATTGAGGATGAATTTCCGAAAGAGATTGATCTAATTGGTTTTGATGGGGAAGTCATTAAGATAGGAATTGAATATCCGTGGATACCCATAAGATGTAAGAATTGTAGCTTATTTGGCCATGCTACTCATACCTGCACCAAAATTGAGAAACCGTTATGGTTTTCTCGGAGACAAGAACCAGTTGAGGTACCTAGGAATTTTCCTAATAGGGTGGAGCAGGTTAGAAGGCATATTGATCCAGGGGTTTCAAAGGGTAACTATTGGACAGTGGTGAAGTCCAGGAAAACTCCAAAGAAAATTGTTGATTTGGATAATAGTCACCATTGGTCCAATTCTTTCCAGTTGATAGCCAGTGCTAGTGGGCAACATTTTGATCAAGAGGCAGTGCAGAGGTCCAATTTGGAGTTGCAGCAAGAATTGGATGAAATGGGATTTGCTGGATTTCCTACTCCTATTGATAAAGGAAAAGGAAAACTGGAGGAAGAGAGGAGGATGGGCATTTCGGGGGGGTAACACCTCATTCATAAACATTATTGTTTGGAATGTGAGGGGTTTGAACCTCCCTTTAAAGCAACCAGAGGTTCGGAGATTAGTTCAGGAGAAAAAGGTCCATTTAGTATGTCTTATTGAAACTAGGGTGAAGGAGGCTAAAGTTGTAGATATTGTTTCTGCACTCTTCCCTTCTTGGCAATATAATTTCAACTATGATAAGCACTACTTGGGCAGAGTTTGGGTGTGTTGGGATAGTAGTATTTTTGATATTTCTGTTATGGAGAAAACAGATCAGAGCATTAGTTGTTGTATTCATTGATAAGCGTCGAATGTTGCAGATTCAAGCCCCTTAACTTATATATGTTAATTCCTTGACATTGTTATTTGTTTGATTTTATGTTGTTTTTATTGTTTTCAGGTTTTAAACAAAGATGCAATTAATTTCATTAATTTTGGGCTTAAAGCACACTTTAAGAAGATCTAGAAGATATGTTTAAGCTTAACCAATCATAATAGAAGACCTATATGATGTGGTAAAGTTTAATCAAATCAAAAGAAGGATTAAATCGAAATTTCTCCATTAAGAGTCAAAATCGGATTGGGTTCAAATTTGGATTCTGCACATATCTCAGTATTTTAATCATAACTTTTGACTCAGATATCAAATTTCAATGAAATTGGTGGCGTTGGAAAGCTAATAAAAATTTAAACATATATGTCAGATATAGCTTTTCCCAAATTCGGACGTTTAATATGCCAAAATTGCCTCGTAATAAAAGACCGCAATCCTGGACGTATTTGGAATCATTTTCCTACTTAGATTGAAGTTTCAATCTCCTACTTGGATTGAAGTTTCAATCTCCTACTTGGACAAGAAGACTCAAGAGATGATTTTTCTAGAATTTCAAGGGATTCTAGGACTTGTGTGCTCCCTATAGATAGACCCCTAAGCTTCAAGAGAGGGGGTGCTTAGTGCTTGGGCTTGTACTTAGATTTAGACAGAAAATTCTTCTTGGAGGCCTGACAAGTGGAGAAGAACATGGCAGGAGGCCATTCGAGCACCACGATGAGCGGCTGAATTCCTAATAGGGTGTTGATGTAGCCCTTTTCAAGTAATGATGGTTTGATTGTATTTTAGTTTGGGATTTTTTCTATGCATGATGGTTGTATAACTGTAAGAATTGATCTTAATGTTTATATTCAATCATTATGAATTTCTTATCTTGTCTTAGAAAATCTTTTATATTGATTGAATTCAATTCTTCATATTTTCTGTGATTATGTGAATGATTATTATACAACGGTTTTAATTGATATATGATCAAGAGGATTAGATAGACCATGCCTAGGAAAGACGGATTGTACTACATCCTAGTTTAGTGTAAGTTAGGTAGACAGTCCGTGCCAACCAAAGATGGGTTATACTATTCCATTGATTGTGTGTATCCTATTAAAGACATAGTTAGTCCATGCCTAGGGAAGACGGGTCGTACCCATCTTAGTGGTTAGGTGGACGGTCCGTGCCAACCGAAGATGGATTATACTTATTCTTTAGAGGTAATTTCTTGACTACTCGAGTGAGACGAGCCCTATATCATGCATAGTATGAATTTTCCTTGTTAATTTATGATTGACCATTGTTATGCGGTGAGTGGTGAGTGGTGAGTGGTGAAATCAATTCTCTATTCTTTCTCTCATCCCTATCCTATTTACATTCATGTCTTTTACTTTTATGTATTTATTTTTAGAAAACAAAATCAAATCAAACATTTTTCTAAATTAAGTTATATTTAATCTCGAAAAGCTTGATAATCATACCCCTGCAGTCCTTGAGGTTCAACACCCTCTCTATAGCCTTATCCTACAAGGATTCATTCTATTGCGAGTGGTTAATTTTATTATTGATATATTTTGGTAAACAAAAGACCACATCATTCATTCTATCAAAGAGAAGCTTGATTGGTTTCATACTTTTGTCTATGGGGCTAATAAACCTATTGAAAGAAGACCTTTGTGGCAGCATCTTCACTCCATTAAAGCAAGGGTTTCTGGTCATCCTTGGATCATTAGTGGTGATTTTAATGTTGTTAGGAATTTGGATGAAAAGTGGGGCTCGGATAGTTTGAATACTTATGAAGTTGAGTTTGTGGACTATCTTAATGAGCTTGAGGTTACTGATCTTAGGTTTTTTGGCTGTTTTTTTACTTGGAATAATCATAGTGAAGGTCCTAGATTTGTGGCTCGAAAACTGGATCGAGTTTTGGGGAATGAGAAATATTTTTGCAATTTTGGGAGCTCCAATGTTGAGTTTCTCTCTAGTGGTGTTTTTTATCACTCTCCAGCATTGATCTCCATTGGCTCTAGTGTTAGTTTTGGCCCAAAGCCTTTCAAGTTTTATAATTATTGGACTGAGCATCAAGATTTTATGAGTTGGGTCTCTTCCTGCTAGAATAAGGAATTTCATGGAGTGTCAATGTTTAGATTATACAGCAAGTTAAAAGCTCTGAAGGCTATGATGAAAGTGAAGAATGCTGCCTGTTTTGGTAATCTGAGAAGTAAAGTGGTAGAGGTTCGTGGAAAGCTAGATTTGGCTCAGAAAGCTGTCCAGGATACTCGGGGGAGTGCTGGTAGCCTACTTAAAGAAAGGGAGTGTCTTCATGCCTATGTTTCTATAACAAAGGCTGAAGAGGCATTCCTTAGGCAGAAAACTCGAGTGCAGTGGCTATAATTAGGAGATCAAAATACTGCTTTTTTTCATCTGATGCTTAAGGCGAGGCAGGTTAGAAATTATATTTCTTTCCTGTATGATGAGCAAGGGCATAAAGTTGAGGATGTTGATCATCTTAAAGGTCTGGCTAAAGATTTTTATAGGAAGTTGTTAGCCTCTAAGTCTACAGTTTTCACTCATGATCTTGCTACTAGGGTCAATGGTTTGATTCGCCCAGCTATTCCAGAGGAGCATGTTAATCTCTTGATAAAGGTTGTTACGGCAGAAGAGATACGGGATACTATGCTCAGCATGAAGTCCAATAAAGCTCCTGGGCCAGATGGTTATACTGCTGATTTTTTTAAAGCATCTTGGTCTATGGTGGGGGCTGATGTGGTGGAAGCAATACAAGATTTTTTTTTTTTTTTTGTTTATGGGAAGCTTCTTAAGGAAGTAAATGCTACCATTCTTACCCTAGTCCCTAAGAAGACAAATGTTGCAACTATGGGGGACTTTAGGCCGATTGCTTGTTGTAATGTAATTTACAAATACATTACAAAATTTTTATCTAACTGCATGCTTCCTGTGTTGGATTCTGTAGTGGGCAGAAATCAATCAGCTTTCATTCTTGGACGAAGCATCTCAGAAAACATTTTGTTGGCTCAAGAATTAGTCAAGAACTATCATCGGAAGGAAGGGCAACCTCGGTGCACTATGAAAGTTGATTTAATGAAGGCTTATGACTCGGTGGATTGGGATTTTATCGTTCGTTGCCTATCCTGTTTTGGTTTCCCTTCAAAATTCATTAAATGGATTGAGGTTTGTATTACTCCCCGGTTCTCCATTTCTTTAAATGGTTCTCTGGTGGATTTTTTTAGGGGTGCTAAAGGGTTAAGGCAGGGGGATCCTTTATCCCCTTGCCTGTTTGTTATTGCCATGAAAGTTTTTTCTAGAGTTCTGGAAGATCACACTAGTACAAGGGAGGGGTTCAAGTATCATCCTAGGTGCTCTAAGTTAAGGCTTACTCACCTTTGTTTTGCGGATGACTTACTCATTTTTTAAGAAGCTAATTTGTCATCTATTGCTGTCATTAAGAATGCACTGCTGGAGTTTGAATAGATTTCAGGTTTGAAGGCAAACCCCTCTAAAAGTTCCCTGTTCTGTGCTGGAGTTTCTAATGGAATGAGGGCACTTTTGCTTGAAGATCTGCAGATGAAGGAAGGTCTTCTCCCGGTCAGATATCTTGGGATCCCTCTGATTTCCTCAAAGCTATCAGCTGGGGATTGTAAGGCTCTTGTTGATAGAATTACAGGCAGGATTAACTCTTGGACTTCCAAAAAACTTTCTTTTACAGGTCGGTTGCAGTTGCTGTCCTCTGTGCTTTTCAGTCTCCAAGTATACTGGTCGAGTATCTTTATCCTTCCTAAGAAGGTTCTCAAGGATATAAGCCAAGTTGTTAACCGTTTTCTTTGGAATGGTGGGGTTGAGGATAATGCAAAGGTAAAAGTGGCTTGGAAGGATGTTTGTTTTCCTAAGAAGGAGGGAGGTTTGGGATTGAAAGACTTGGAGTCTTGGAACACCTCGGCAATTATGAGACATATATGGGTGATGTTTGCTTGGTCTGACTCTTTGTGGGTGGCTTGGGTGCAAGCCTATTTGTTGAAGGGGAAGAGTTTCTGGAATATTTCTACCCCTCAAAATGGTTCATGGTACTGGAGAAAGCTCCTCAAATTTCGACATTAGGCTAGAGGTCTGATCCGATTTGAGGTGGGTACTGGAGAAAATATCCATTTATGGATGGATAACCGGCATCCTTTTGGTGCCTTAGTGGAGAAGTTTGGCTTTAGAATTGTGTATGATTCTTGTAGCAATTTGGAGGCCAAATTAAGTTTTGTCTTGAAGGATGGTATTTGGTGCTGGTGACCGGCTCGCTCTGAAGATCTTGTAGAAATTCAAACTAAACTTCTAGAAGTGCACTTGGGTATTGTTGATTCTCCTGTTTGGACCATCTCCCGTTCTGGTGTTTATGTTAGTGCAGATACATGGAACCACTTCTGAATTAAGAGAAGTTGTGTCAACTGGTGGCCTTTGGTTTGGCACTCTTACTCCATCCATAAGCAGAGGCTTTTATTCTTTGGTTGGTGTTTAAGAATAGACTTACAACTGGAGATCGAATGCTTGCATAGGGGTATAAGGACGACACTGCTTGTGTATTTTGTCGGAATGGTACAGAGAGTAGAAATCACCTATTTTTTGGTTGTGGGTTTTGTTCTCGCTTATGGCGAACTTGTATGGAACAGTGTAATATACCAAATCCTCCAAATGATTGGGAGGATATTCTTGAGGAAGGGTGTCGAAGTTGGAAGACAAAGGCCATGAAAGGGGTTCTTTGTCGGTTGGTGCTGAGTGCCACCGTTTATGAAATTTGGAAGGCTCGTAAGGCTATTCGGCATGGAGGACAGATCAAAACTGAAGAACATATATTGAAATCTATCATATGGGAAGTCCGGTATAGAGTTTCGGGGAAGAGAAATTTTAAGAAGAATCTGGAAAATATTAGTTTGTGTTTGAACTGAAACATTGATGTTAATGTTTTGGTTTAATCAGGTTGTTAGTTGATAGATGAGTTTTCAGAGGTTTCCTCTGTTTTGTTTGTGGTTTAATTGGTTTTGTCGGTGTTTGTATAGTACTATTCTTTTTGTTAATATCAATTTCTACTTATTCATCAAAAAAAAAAAAAAAAAAAAAAAAGCTAGGGTTTGTCCACGTAAAAGGTGTACGTATTTCCACAATAATTGGAACATGCAGAATTAATTTGTTTCAAATTATTATGATTGATGACCATTTAGATTAAATTTGGATTCTAAAATAATCTGAGAATTTTTTCTTTAAATTTTGACAATTCATTTTAGCTGCACTTTAGTTCTATCAGTTTTTATCTAAAATTTTAAAGAAAAGAAAATGACAATAAATAAATAAAAATTAAAAAACAGAAAATGCATGAAAAAGCAAGAGTCCGTAGCCTGATACCCAGTTGCATATTTTTTCTTGAGTACCCGGCTCGCAGCTTCAGTGAGAGCTGATCCCCGTCTCGGCAATCTCTTCATATCGGTCCGAAATTCCTCTTCTTGCCTAGAAAATTTTCACTCTTTAATATTTTCATGTCCACTAAAAAATTTACTTGTTCAACAACTTTACATCAACAAAAGAATCTAGAACTGCATGGGAAAAGTGGATTCTAAATCATGCACACAGGACCACTTAGGTTTCGTTTAGATTTATGATTTCGATCAAAAAGTACAATTTTAAAATAATGATATCAAAACGTGATTTTTAAAATCGCAAATAAGCGTTTGACAAAATCGTAAATTGGCATTTAAAACTATGCGTTTTGAAAAAAATAAAATACCTTCTTACCTAAGATTTGAAAAAGCATATATTTTCTGCATTTTCAAATCGTAATTTCAAACGATCTATGTTTTACGATTTGATTTAAAATCACATTTTTTATTTACAAAATCACTATACCAAACGCATTCTTAATCAATCTCATTATTTCTAAACTTGAATGACCGTTTGGTTTGCTGGGTAAGGTAGAAATTATTTACAGCATGAGCACTTTAAATACTTGCCCTCTAACACACAATTTTTTTTTTTTTTAAAAAAAAAAATCGTTTTATTATCTTGTTGGGTTTAATAAAAATTTAGAGTTATTTAAATAATAATAATAAATAAATAAAAAATTAGGATAAATGTGGATTTGTAGTTTATAAATTTAAATAAAATGATGATTAGGAGTAATAAAAATTTCTATTACTCATCAGTAATTAGGGTTTGTCCACGTAAAAGGTGTATTTCCACAACCATTGAAACATGCGCGCAGAATTTGTTTGAAATTATTTTGATTGATGACCATTTAGATTAAATTTGGATTCTAAAATAATCTGAGAATTTTTTCTTTGAATTTTGACAATTCATTTTAGCTGCACTTTAGTTCTATCAGTTTTTATCTAAAATTTTAAAGAAAAGAAAATGACAATAAATAAATAAAAATTAAAAAAACAGAAAATGCATGAAAAAGCAAGAGTCCGTAGCCTGATACCCAGTTGCATATTTTGTCCCGAGTACCCAGCCCGCAGTTTCATTGACAACTGATCTCCGTAGTCTCGGCAATCTCTTCATATCGGTCCAAAATTCCTCTTCTTGCCTAGAAAATTTTCACTCTTTAATTATTTTCATGTCCACTAAAAAATTTACTTGTTCAACAACTTTACATCAACAAAAGAATCTAGAACTACATGGGAAAAGTGGATTCTAAATCATGCACAAAATCTATGTTTAAAAGCATAAATAAACGTTTGACAAAATCATAAATTGACATTTAAAATTATGTGCTTTTTAAAAAAACATCTTCTTATTAGAGATTTGAAAAAACATATATTTTTTGCATTTTCAAATCGCAATTTCAAACAATCTATGTTTTACGATTTAATTTAAAATAATGCTTTTTATCTACAAAATCGCAATACTAAACGCACCTTTAATCAATCTCATTATTTCTGAACTTGAATGTCCGTTTGGCTTGCTTGGTAAGGTAGAAATTATTTACAACATGAGCGCGCTATCACACTTGCCCATTACCACACAATTTTTTTTTAAAAAAAAACCTCGTTTTGTTTTCTTGTTGGGTTTAATAAAAATTTAGGATTATTTAAAAAATAATAAATAAATAAATAAAAATTTAGGATAAATGTGGATTTGTAGTTTATAAATGAATTAAATATATTTTAGTCTCCCAAACTACCACACTTTCTCCGGATGGCCCCCAAAACTACCAATGTTTAAGATTCTAGCCCCCCAAACTACCACTTTCTGATTTTTTGGCCCCATCTGTCTATTTATGCTGTCAATTCTAATATAAATTGACCAAAAACCCGAAAATAGCCATCCCTTAACCGTGGAAATCTCAAAGTGTAAGAGGGGTATTTTCGAATTTATATTTAAAATTGACGGCATAAATGGACGAATGGGGCCAAAAAATCAGAAAGTAGTAGTTTGGGGGGCCATCCAGAGAAAGGGTAGTAGTTTGGGAGGCTAAAATATATTTATCACTTTATAAATTTAAATAAAATGATGATTAGGAGTATTCACAATTTCTATTACTCATCAGTAATTAGGGTTTGTCCACGTAAAAGGTGTATTTCCACAACCATTGAAACATGCGCGCAGAATTTGTTTGAAATTATTTTGATTGGTGACCATTTAGATTAAATTTGGATTCTAAAATAATCTGAGAATTTTTTCTTTAAATTTTGACAATTCATTTTAGCTGCACTTTAGTTCTATCAGTTTTTATCTAAAATTTTAAAGAAAAGAAAATGACAATAAATAAATAAAAATTAAAAAACAGAAAATGCATGAAAAAGCACGAGTCTGTAGCATGATACCGATTTGCAAATTCATCCTCGAGTACTACCAAGCCGGAAGCATGCGCAGCTTCAGTAAGAGCTGCTCTCCATCTCTGCACTCTCTTCGTATCAGTCCAAAATTGCTCTTCTTGCCTAACAAATGCTTCCCAAAAAGTTCCAGTCTCTTTTTGGATATCCGAGGGATCCATATGATAAAATATGGGAACAAGAGCCTGGCCTTTGGTATTCTTACAGTGCACGATCTCCACAAGCTCATCAAGACACCTACTGGAAGAAGCATAGCCTTTAGAAAAAAATACAATGGCAATTCTTGAACTTCGAATCATGTTGAGGTCTGCAGTGAAGATGTTCTCCCCTCCAACTGGATGCGGCTCCTGATCATTTGGTAAGGTGGGAATTCGGGCTCTCTTCAAGGCAGCGCGAAGGCGACGAGTGAAGTCCTTGTTAGTGTCTTCAACTACAAAACTCAAGAAGACGTCGTAGTCATATGAGAGAGGTTTGAGAAGTTGGGAAGATGATTGAGAGGTTTGAGCAGCCATGGAAAAGAATGTGTATGCAGTGGTTGAGTTTGATCGTACTGAAAAGGGAGACTAATTCTGTGACTCTGTGAGAGTTAAATAGGAGGGGTAGTCTGATAAAAATAAATAAATAGGAGGGGTAGAGACACGAGTCAACATTTTTTAATCGTAAATGGAACGCAAGGGAGTTGCAATTGAAAGAAGAAAACTAGAATCGAAGTGTATGTTTCATAGCTAGCTTGTTATGTGTGAAGACCAAGAGAATGGAGAATGTCATAATCAAACTCTCTGTAGATCTGGATCTATACGACTAGAAACTATTTTATGCCTCAAACATTTTGTCATTATTTTTCTTCTTTTTTTTTTTTAATGAAACTTCTTCAGGAATATCCGGATCATTCTTTAGACTTGTATATCAACAACTTACCCACCAAATTGACCAAATTAAAATGCTTTTTTTTTTTTTTTTTATTGAGCATACGAGCATTATTAGTAGCCTCATCAGATTTTATTCACCAAAATAGTTAAAAAAAAAAATTTATTTTATTTTAATGAGTCACTTTTTTAAAGCACTTGTAACAGCTTCACCATTAATTTTAACCGTTTACTATCACTATTCTATTTAAATAATACTTTTTGAATTTTTTTATATAATATCTAAACTATTTAGCAATTTGATGGAAAAATAAAAACTAAAAGGAGAGCAGGCAGTCGAACCAAATTTTACACATCAATGGCGGACGCCAACCTCGCCTACCTCTCTCTCCTCCTCTTCAATGGTGTTCGTCAAAGGCCACAACCATAATTTAATACTCGGACTAACCTGCAATATAGACCCATTATCTAATAAATTAATGTCAGTCTTCATGCTAATTTATAATACATATTTTAAGGAGGCTAATGTAGCATATTTTAAATAGCTTTTTATTGATAAATCTAAATAAAAACTTAAAACACATTATATCAAATTATTTAAAAAGAATGCGATAAATAAATATGAAAATGTATATTACTCATCTTAATATATCTAAAAAAAGGGTTTTAGATTTAACTCTATTATATATCTTTTTTTTTTTAAAAAAAAAAATTAAAATTAAATGTGAGTAGTTGAGAAAACTATTACAAATGTGAACGTTCTAGAGAAACATGTTATTTAATACATGTAATTTATTATTATTATTATTATTATTATTATTATTATTATTATTCTATTTTAAAAAAATAACTATTGAAATAATTACATATGGCCCAAGGTGGACCTGTAAAGATTCTACCATATTCGGCACAGGGGAAAAAGCCTCTGCACAATAGTTGTGCAGATTCTACATGAAACTCACCTCATGTCTCTAGCCGCTCCACAACTGTTGTGCAAGAATCAGGTATTTTCTGCAGGCTAGGAAATTCAAAGACACGCTAATTGCCGTGAACAACAATTTTGATTTTTTTTGACACACAAGGCTAATGACATTGTTTAAAAAGAATAAGAACGGAACAGAATAGTGGGTCTCCACTGTTCACATTATTTTATTTTATTTTTACATTTTTCAATAACAATCGACATCAAAATATTCTCATTTTTTTCATTCTTTATATCACATCAATAATTTTTTATTACTATTCAAATAAAAAAATTCACTAAAATACAAAACTTCTTCACTTTTTCATATAAATTCTTTTTACTTTATACCACATCATCATTTTTTACTAATTTCAAAATTAACAACTCATTACTCTGTTCTGTACATGTATTTACCAAACAATACCAATAACATGCCACGTAAACTCCTCCTGGAAATTTCAAGAAATTGCCGTGAATCTTTTTAACCTGGAAGCTGCAACACGTTAAAGCGAAATGACAACACTCTCAACGAAAATGACAAGACGCTGAAATTCACGTGCGGAAGAGGCCCATGTTTTCAATTTTCTTTATATACAAAGGAAACGTAGGTGCTCGTTTCTAGAGAGAGAGTTCTTTTTTTATGGTTTGATGTTCGCCGAGGAGGGAGGTTCCACACCTCCCTCCCCTAGTGGTGGTGCCTCCTAGCCTTCTAAGGCTATGGAGGATTTTGTTCATCCATGGTGTGTACCAGTGGAGGTGATTTTCTCTCAGCCATTAGGGCTGTAGAGCTTTTGTTCCTCCAGTAGATCCGGGGGTAGTTGTCTTTCTCCGAGTCTTTACAAGGCTCTAGAGTTTTGTGTTGGTTTTTCTTCTTCTCGTTTCTTTGACAAGAGGTTCATCTCGAGACGTCCGGTGGGGAGATCTTGTTATCGTTCGTGTCGCCGGTGGAGCGTTTTGGTTGTACTTCATTTGTTTTTTTTTTTTTTTTTTTTTTTTTTTTTTTTTTTTTTTTTTTTTTTTAACGCTAGATCTACGCTTTTCCATCGACTTTTGAGAGACACGCGCCACTCAGATTGGTCCACCAGTGTCTTCTGGTCCTGCCGTAGATTGCATCGGCCGTGTGGGTTACCGGTGACCGGTGCATGGCTGTCACGCGCCAGGGAGGTCTTCTTTTTTAGCAGCACATGACGGTCACACTCCTCATTTTTTCGCTTTACAAAGGTGGCACCCGGAGATAGCGAGGCCAATTTGTTGTTTGGTAACTCCGGCGAAGGCGCGTGCCATACACGCGCCGGACTTCGGCGATAACAGTGCCCCTACTGTTGACTTGGGTTGTTTTTTTTTTTTTTTTTTTTTTTTTTCCTGTTATATGTGTTTGTATATTCCTTTGTTTCTATGTACAGATTGCTTATGTATGGCTCAAATTTTATTGGAATTTTTCATTGTAAGGGGGGCTTAATTGTAATTCTAGTAAGATTTGAAATTCTGCTTAGGCAGCTGTTTTTTAAGTCAGATCATTCTGACTTAAGAGTGTGAGGAGTCTGTCCCTCATTTCTCAAGATGTAAGCCTTCAGACTTTTAGAATCAATGATAGCACATGCTATTAGTTCAAAAAAAAAAAAAAAAAAGGAAACATAGAATAAATAAAGGAATGACTTTTCCTTAGATAACAATGAAAAGAAATGATGCGTTAACAAAAGAAGGGAGAGAGAGTTGGGACAATGGGACATGCATTCACAAATGGCATCTATGTTGACTTTTCTCCCAACAAAGATAAAAGAATTGGATGAGATACTTTTGGGTATTAATCAACGAGGAATACTAGAGCATTTCTTGATATTATTTTGGTGTACATTTAGAATAGCATATATGTAATTAAAAAATTACATCCATGTTCTTTTGGATGGCATAAATGTAATTTTTTTTATCAAAAAAATTACATCTATGCCATTCTTGATGTACACCAAAAGATGTTCTAACATTCTTCATTAATCAGCAAAGGATGGGGAGTGTTACAAAAACACTCTCTACGCACCCACCCTCTCATATGAAGTGAAGCCCACGTGTGATGGGTCTCACTCCATATGAGGGGTGAGTCTGCAAGGATGGTGTAAGAAATGTTTTTTTAGCATTTTCCTAACCACAAACCATATATGGACGATGTATGGCCCTCCACACCCGACTTCAACCCCAAACAGCTGGCATGTACCAAGTTATTAGCATATTTCATATTTCATTCTTTTTATTATATTCTTATAAAATGAAAGGAAAATCTATAATAAGTTTTTGGGTAAAAGCGTAATTTGCAAATGGCCCCTAATTTTTTAATTTTATATTTTAAACGCGTGAGTGTTTGCAAATTTCAAATCGAACCCTCCATCACTTTTTTGTCAAAGTTTACTATACACTGTTAGTGCTACATCAGCACTTTTTATTAAAATAATATTTTTACTATTTTATTAAAAATTAAGATCCAAAAAATAAAATAAAATAATTAGGTTTGGGAAATGGGTGGCTGAAGGTTGGGCAACTACCCCTTTAGGGGTGGTGTGCAGGTTCCACCAAAATCCCTACTCAGATTCTGGTGTGTCTCAAAGACCTAGCTTGCTCTTATCAGAAACCATGATTTCTTCTCTAAAAACATTTCGGTGCATCTCACCACCCATCCTCATCAAAGCCACAGACAAATCGAACTCGAAAAAGTCCGTATCTATTCCCTCTCTTATGACACCCTCGACTGTTTGTCTCAGATCCCAACGAATTTCCCTCCAGAAATTAACTCTCCCTCTAGGACGCATTCATCTCCCCCTGACCATATGTCGCTTCCTCTAATGAGCTACGGGGTTTGATTAGTGTACAACACTCACACAACACTCGTTCACATGAGGGTGGACCCCACTTGTGTGGGGCCTATCCTCATGTGAGTGAATGTTGTATGGGTGTTGTAAAAGCAGTATTTTCCAATGGGCTACTATTACGATTTCGGAACTAGACATGTCTATATTTGGAACCCCGCCACGCCATCTGTAGGATTGAAGGCTCTCCCGCCATTATCTCCTCACCTTTTTCACTACGGGATAGATCTCTGTTCGCTCAGCGTTGGGTTCGGATTCGACCGGAAGTCCAACGACTTCAAGGTGGTTAGCCTTCATCACGTTGCGAACGACAATGGTATGGCAACGCAGAGAGCAGAAGTGTACAGTATGAGCCGAGGTTCTTGGAAACTACTTGACCTATGCGTGCCCTGTGGTGTTTTTGCCCATCTACAGACTTTCGCTTTGGGTGAGGTTTTCTTGTGGTTGGCGGAGCAAAATGACCGCGAAATTATTTCTTTCGATTTCACCGACGAGGTGTTCCGGCCCCTGGGGGTGGTGTGCGGCCACCCCTAGCACCCTCTGGGGGTGGCGCACGTTCACCCCTAAAGGGGTGGCTGCCCCACCCCTTTCCAAAACCTTATTTATTTATTTTTATTTCTAAAGCTTTTGTTTTAAAAAAAAAAATGTATTTTTTAGATTTTAATTTTTAATAAAATAACAAAAATATTATTTTAATAAAAAAATGTTGACATGGCACTAAGTACAGTAAACTTGGACAGAAATGTGACGGAGGGACCAATTTGAAATAATCGAAAACTTAGGCGTTTAAAATCCAATATATATATATATATGTGTGTGTGTGTGTGTGTGTGTGTTAGCACCAATAAAATGATGACGTGTATTACTTAGTATCAATGTCAGCATCAATAACATAATGAGATGTGTCACTCTGTTGGTGTAAATATTAATACCTATAAAATAATGACATATGTCATTCTTATTAAAAAAAATATATAAATAGATTAAAAATATATATTTATAAAACCACAAAAAAAAAAGGATAGGGGTTGCCTGAAGAGCCCTTATGTGCAATTTTAATTATTTGTGTATAAATTTGTAGGCACTTTTTCCATGCAATTTTAATTTGTAATTGGCCAAGGAAGAGGAAGATAAATGTACGGCAAGACATCCGACAATTTCAAACGGTTCGCGATTGGGTTGAAAAGAAATGCATGGATATGTACAAAGGAAACGTAGAATAAAGAAATGAAAGACTTTATAGAGATAAAAGATACGATCTTTTATCATTTTAAGGCACAATTTTTGATCATTTTGTTAATGTTAGTAAGGTGGTTCCTTAATTAGTTTTAGATTTTTTTTTTTCTAAAAAAAAAAAAAGAAAATAATAAAAGTAAAGGTTGTTACGTGGACAAAAATGGTCAGAAATTATGTCTTGTGGTGGTAATATATCATATCTCGACTTTATAAACATTTCTCTTTAGGAGATTTGATGGCTATGGATTTTTTTTTTTTGAATGAAATACCATATATTACTGAAAAAGTCCCGAAGGCAATTGCAGAGAATAGAGGTACAAGACCCCCTGCACTCCAAGCTAGAATAAGATTTGACTTAAAATACAGCTACCTAAAAAATAAACCAATATTACATGAAAGCTTTTTGTTATTTTAAATGTTTTGTTTCCTTTCAAAAAAAAAAAAATTGTTTTGTTTGAATAATAATATAAAGATCAAAGAAGTTTTAATATATTTTTTTTAGATAAAGGTTAAAAAATTGTTCAACAACAATGTAAAAAATAAAAAATAAAAATAAAAAAATAAAAAAATAAAAAAAAAAATTGTCTTTTTTCAAATTATGTTCTAACACTCCAATAATTTCGTAACTGTGAGCTTATAAATAGAATGTGTAAAATATTCTACTTTTTTCCAATTTGAGATTATTCTACTTTCTTGTTACTCCCAAAAATCTGTCTATCAAATTGACTTAGGCATCGAAATGGGTGTAATCGGCATTCCCCGACAAGATGTTTATTATTCTGTAGATCTCGAAGGAAGCAAAAAGTATTGAAGAAGACAAATCACAAGGCATCATGTCACCATACCGTAAACTATGTCAACCAAGTTTTTATTAGTGTAGTCGGCACCCCCGACAAGATGTTTATTATTCTGCAAATCTCGAAAGAAACGAAAAGTATCGAAGAAGATGAATCACAAAACAACACGTTACCATACTGTAAACTATCTCAACCAAATTTTTATTAATTTTTGCATTTGAGATGAATTTGTGAAATTATGTTAAAAAATGTGAGCTTGATCTTCGTCATATATAATCTATCTCTCTTTCCTCCCAGTTGGTGAGTCACGATCATATCTCTTTGTCTCTACATTTTTAGATGACTTTTAAAATTATCGTTGACTTAGAATTCAATTAAGATCTATATCAAAACTAATGGTAATTTTAAAACCAGCTAAGAATGTAGAGAAGTGAGAATCTATATAACATTAATCTAAATATAATGAAATGAGGATAACCGCAAACTATATATGGGACTATGTATGGCGCACCTCACTTGACTTGAACTCCAAACAGCTGGCATGCACCAAGTTATTACTGTATTATGGAATAGATCTAAATAAAATGGTTTTAGATTTACTTAAAAATAAAATTAAAAAATTAAAATTAAATGGGAATAGTTGAGAAAACTATTACAAATGTGAACGTTCTAGAAAAGAAACCTATTATTTAATACACGTAAGTCTTTTTTTATTATTATTAATATTTCTATTATTCTATTTTAAAAAATAACTATTAAAATAATTACATATGCGCAATTTACTGAATTTAGATTTAACTATTGAAATAATTACATATGACCCACGTTGGATCTGTAAAGATTCTACATGTTGGCAGACAAGGAAATTCAAAGACACGGTAATTGCGGTGGACAGCAATTTAGATTTAACTATTGAAATAATTACATATGACCCACGGTAATTATGACCCACGCTGGATCTGTAAAGATTCTACATGTTGGCAGACAAGGAAATTCAAAGACACGGTAATTGCGGTGGACAGCAATTTAGATTTAACTATTGAAATAATTACATATGACCCACGGTAATTATGACCCACGCTGGATCTGTAAAGATTCTACATGTTGGCTGACAAGGAAATTCAAAGACACGGTAATTGCGGTGAACAGCAATTTAGATTTAACTATTGAAATAATTACATATGACCCACGTTGGATCTGTAAAGATTCTACCATATTGGCAGACAGGGAAATTCAAAGACACGGTGCTTTAACTATTGCAATAATTACATATGACTCACGTTGGATCTGTAAAGATTCTATCATATTGGCAAAAATTCAAAAGACACAAAAATTATTTGGTAAGTGATTGTGAATTGAAATATTTATTTAAATAGTAGTAAAAAAATGATTGATGTAATATAAAATTTAAAAATATTTAAAAAATAAAAAAGTTTTATTTTGTAGTGAATTTTTTTGATTGAATAATAATAAAAAATTATTAATGTGATATAAAAAGTATAAAAAATTTAAAATGTTTTTGATTTGATTTTTTTTTTAGAGAAGTAAAATGAGAATTAAAATTTATTAGATGGGTTACCAAACGAGTTCACGGTAATTGCGGTGGACAGCAAGCAATTTAGAAAATGTTAAATTTACAACACCAACACAATAACCACACAACAACTCTTCACATGAGGGTGGACCCCACACATTGAGGCCCACCCTCATGTGAGGGGTTGTTGTGATGGTGTTGTGTATGAATCAAATCCTCAATCTTAATTACACTCATAACAATCATAAACTCTTTACACTCATAACAATAACAAAATCAAAACATAATTCCAAAATTCAATCCTAAAAGAAAGTAATCGAGTTCAAGACGACGTACTCAATACCAAAATTGATAATCAAGTGCAAGACTTAATATCTAGTCCAAACAACTTAATCAAGTACATAAACATAAGAAAATTCAAAACTCTTAATCAATAACGCAAACCTAGCTAAAGTGAATTCAAATGCCATTTAGTGCATAATCAACACTGCAATCCAGCGAGTAGAATGAGCGGTGGTGACTCAAAGATGCCGTTGCCTTTTTACTCTCATAATTTGGATAAAACTTAAAGCAATTTCTGTCATTTTTTTTAAAAATTATTATTAATTGATAATTAATTTGACCATATGATTGTGAAGATTTTATCAACTGTCCTGTCCATGTTTATAGAAGTTGTTGGTACCTTTTTTGGTATGTAATTACATCTTTGTTGGTATTTTTCTGAGAAAAAATTACTATTGGTTCTTGTGGTTGGCTTAAATTATAAATTACTCATTGTGATATCATCATAAATTCAAAGATCTTTGTGATTGGCTTAATTTATCAATCGATCCATAGAATCAAATTCTGTTAAAATTTTTGACAGATTCCGTTAAATGTCATGACAGCCAATAAGATGGTGCCACGTGTCTATCTTAATAAAAAAAATATAAATATATTAAAAAAAATAAAGCTTATTTTTTTTGTTAAAAAAAAAAAAAAAAAAAAGCAAAGGCAGCCACCCCCAGTGGTCGGGGGTGGCCAACAGGTCACTCCCAAGATCTAGGGGTGGCCAAGCGGCCATCCCAGGGAGTCAAGGGTAGCCGCGCGGCTACCCCCAATGGTGCATTTTTTTTTCCTTTTTTTTAATTGTTATAAAACAGTAAAAATAAGTAAATGAGCTTGTCGAGGGGTGCAAGTGGAATCTCACTACGATGTTTAAGTCAGTTTATTTGAGAGCAAGTAGCATGAAGCATAAAAGCATAAAAACAAAGTGTTTTATACCTTATGGTATACGCTTAATTATTTATAGGTAGGGTATCCTGTCAACTTCCCATCTCACCAAACAAGCTAAAAAAATTATTTTGAAAATGCTCAAAATATATCTACAATTTCAACAAGTTGGCAATTGGGTTGAAAAGAAACGGCATGGATGTGTAAAAAAAGTAATATTTATTGCATAACTTTTGTATAATTTTTACACAACACTAATAATTTTTTTAAAAAAAAAACCAACTATTGAATATTTAGGGCCCACATGTAAAAAAACAAATTCAATGTTGATCATAAAATAAAAAAAATAAAAAAAAAGAAAAAAAAAAAGAAAAAAAGAGGAAATGCTCAAATTACAACAAGTGCATTATAAGTGCACAACTCCAAGGCACATTGGAGGTACGTAAGACTCACACATGTGGGCCTCCTATAATGTGCCTTGGAGTTGTGCATTTATAGTGCACTTGTTGTGCATGTATCATTATAATAAAAAAAAATAGTAAGAATTGTGTAAAAATTATGTAAGAAATATATAAGAAATATTCCTCGAGTAAAAAGAAAACGTAAAATAAAGAAATGAATGACTTTATAAGCATTCCTCTTTTTAGGAGATTTGAGTGCTATATGAATTTTGTTTTAGATGAGTAATGGCATTAATTATTGAAAATAAGTGCCACATTAATTAAAATCAAGAGTTCGACAGCCTCCAAAGTTTGTTTGGAAAGCTTTTTCTTATTTTTGTTTTGTTTGAATAGCAATATAAAGATGAAAGAAGTTTTGATTTTTTTTTTTTTTTTTTTTTTTTGTGAGATAAAGGTTAAAAATTGTTCAACAACAGTGTAAAAAAAAATAAAAAGGAAATTTGACTTTTTTGAAAAATAGTGAAAAAAAAGTGATAAAACATAATTCAAAGGTCTTTAAAGTAGGTAAAAATAATAATTTAGTCATTATAGTTAAATTCTGTCAAAATACTTGATGGATTTCTGTTAGTGTCAACGGTAACACCAATAAAATGATGACATGTATCACTGTTACAAAAAAAAATATCAATATATTAAAAATATGCATTTATAAAACTAAATTCCTCATTGCAGCTAAATTTCATCAAAACACTTAATGAATTTTGTTAGTATGCCATGTTAGCATCAATAAAATAACGACAATATGTGTCACTGTTAATAATATAAAACTAAAAATTTAAAAAAATTAAAAACTTAAAAAATTAAATTTTTTTGATTGGGGTGGATGCCGAGCCACCATTTTCTTCTTGTTTTTTCTTTTTTAATTTCTTTAACTTTTTAGTTTTATATTAATAGTTTTTTAAATTTTAATTTTTAAAAAAAATAGTTTTTTTATTAATTTTTATTTTAGATTTTAAGAGAATAAAGATATTATATGAATATTTTGACAAAAGTAGTATTTTTGACATACTTTAAAAGTTTGATGGGTTACATTAATACACTTAAAAATTCATAATTAAAATTATTTTAAAATGAGAAATACTATACTAGCTGTACACTCACATCCCTCTCCAATCCCACCTTCTACGTGAATTTCAGTTTTTCTCTTATTCCAATTATTTAAAAAACAAGCAAAAAATGAAGCAAAACGAAATGGGCGGTCCTCTGAGAACAAAACAGACCAAAAGTAAGAAAAAAAAAAAAAAAAATTCGAAACTTACTCTCTCTGTCTTTTGTCTTCTCGCTGGTATTTCTCTCCCTTCTCTTAAACGAACGAACGACTTTTAACACTTTGAATTGGAAGCAGAAAGGACTACCTCTGTTGTTTGTTGAGAGTTTGAGAGCCTGGAGTTCCTTACTCCTTGTTTGCTGATTTATGGGAGTAGCATAATTTCGCTGTTTCACCTTTTTTCTGGGGAGCCGGACGTTCAAGATCTCTCACGCTTCTTCGAGTTCCTGATCACCATCTCCGTGTTTCTAATTCCGTTGAGCTGCTACACCGATTTTATTAAAGGTCAGTCTTCTTATCCGCCTACAGAACGATTCTGTCTGTATTTGTTAGGAGTGAAAATAAGTAATCTATAGTATGAATTATTGTAAGCATAATCAATAAAAGCACAATCATAAGTTGTAGAATCAATTTTTCTCATTTTAGACTCAGTTAACATAATATTTGCGAAATACCCCACACTTTGAGGTATTCTATACTAGGCTTACCATCTTTCCAAATTTCATAAGAAGTTTTAGCAATTTTTTGAAGAAAGTGACCAGCCGAAAAATGGCTTCCCTCACACGTTGGCGGATAGGCAAAAAACTAACAATTATAGTATTCATAATTTCTTTTTATTTACTTGATGTAACTAAAGATTTACATGTATAAATCTATCACACCAACTATTAATGAATAAACTAAGTAAGAACAAAAAAATAAATATTCATTAACAAACACAAATGCTTTAAGAAATGTGATTTTCATGAGCCCATCTTTCTCTAAGTATGATCTATCATTTTCTCTTCCTTCTTTTCTCTCAATTGACAGTTTTATGAAGCATTGATTTTTATTTAAATATTTAATTTGTTTGTCAAGGCACAAGCTTGGTTTAGTTATAAATCATTCTTCTTGCTTTTCGCCTTTAATTTTTTTTTTTTTTCCAAACGATTTGCAAAATTCATCTATGTTATGAGACATTTAATTTTAATAGATGCCATATTTTGTGTTGAACTACATATAATTGTAGAATTTAATTTAAGTGACATATATATAATTCTTTTTGTACGTGTAGAATTTAATTGAGACCTTAATTAAAAAGCACTAACTAACTTTTTTGCCATAATATTATTTTTACTATAATTAGAGCTTTAATTAAAGAGTATCGACTAATTTTTCTTTTGCCATAAATGGGGCATTAATTTGTTTTTTGTCATTATTAAAATAATAATTAATTATACCACCTTTATTTGAGGTCTTATTTCATTGGGAACTTTAGGTGATTGTCTAATTTGTCTAATGGAATAGTAATTTTTAAAGGAGTTGATAATTTGGGGTTCAGAGTCCAAACCTTGGTAACTCTAAGAGCCATCCAAAAAATACTAGTAATTTATGAACTAAATTGTAATTTTATTATTATTATTTTAAAAAAAAACGTATTTTAATGTGACATTAAAGGTGATAAGAATTGACTTGTTTATTCAATGCTTTTGTTTTAAGAATACAAAACAAACGAAGGACTTTTAACACTTTGAATTGGAAGCAGAAAGGACAACCTTTGTTGTTTCTTGAGAGTTTGGAGGTCCTTACTCCTTATTTGCTGATTTATGGGAGTAGCATAATTTCGCTGTTTCACCTTTTTTCTCGGGAGCCGGACTTTCAAGATCTATCACGGTTCATCGAGTTCCTGATCACCATCTCCGTGTTTCTAATTTCGTTGAGCTGCTACACCGATTTTATTAAAGGTCAGTGCTCTTATCGGCCAATGGAAACTTTCCTGTCTATATTTGGTAGGGGTAAAAATGCGGATGCCAAAGCGATTATTAACAATAGTCGCATCTGTATAATGTAGTTATCATTTTTGCGTATTCGCGTCTTGTAGGGCTATATTTGAGCCGTGCGGCTTCTAGATTCGGCTTGAATACATATTTAGAAAATGGGCTCGACCTCAAGCTAAGTTTTGAAAGGTTGTTCGAATTTGGCTTGTTACTAGCTTGACAAGCCGAGCCTTCAATCGAGCTTGAGCGGCTCGATTGGTGTTTTATAATATTTTTTACTCTTTTTTTTTAAAAAAAAAAATAATAATATTAAAATTCAATAGATTTTAACTTTAATATATATTTCACATTCTAAATGGAACGTTTATAGTATTCCATATATTATGTTTACTATGTTAAAATTTATACACTACAATTGTATAATCTTATATTTATAAAACTTTTATTTATATACAAGCAAGTTAACGATTTGAGTCGAATGAGTCGAGTTGAACTTATACAAGCCGAGCCCACGAGCTTTGAACGAGCCGAGCCGAGTTTATATGAGTATGTCTCATTTAATATACAAGCATATTAGTGTGTTCACGAACAACTCATTTATTTTTCGAACTGAGACCAAATCGAGTTTAAGTTAGCCGAGTTGAACCGAGTTGAGCTTATCTAATACCCCTAGCGTCATGTGATTAGTATCTGCATCCGCATGGTTTATTGCAATTATTATTCGCTATCAACATATGATGTAATGAGTATTTTAGATTACTATCTAAATCTATATTCAAGATTAAATAATGTAGTTTATTACTATATGCACGCTTAAATAAATTAAGATTTTACTTGTTCCACAATTTACGAGTATCAACCATAGAGAGTCATTGTCTCATAGAGTAATCAGTATTTAGATTACCCAAAAAAAAAAGAGGGTAAATGTAGTGAGATATACTTTGAAATAATAGTGAAAAAAAAACCTAACATAACCTAAAAGTCCTGAACTTACTAAATTCAAAACGATGTCGTTTTAGTGAATTTAATTAAATATGTATTATATATAAAGGGATGCGGATACGATTATTAACCGCATCCACATCCCTTAAAACCGCTCCGCATTCGCATATGCGGATAGTGGGTTTTGCTACCTGCATAATTATATTTAAGGTACTAGTGAACAGATGGAAACAAGTGCTAGAGGATCATCTCAAATTCACAAAATGCATTTATTTTTTTTATAAGTAATCAATATATCATTAAAAGTATAGGGTGCCCCCAAATACACAGAAAGTATAGAAGAGAAGCTACCTAGCTAGTAAGGGAAAATAAAGACTTATCTTCTCCAAAGTCCTCTTGCGACCCCCAAAACATCGTTCCTTTCCTTTTATAGACACCACAAAAGGCACGAAGACACCATCTTCCACACAGTAGCACTCCGAATGTTGTCGACAGTCCACCAACAAGCATACAATCGACTACACGTCTAGGCATAACCCAAGATAACCCAAAACAATAGAATAAAACATTCTAAATGACAGAAGCAACCTCAGAGTGAATGAGAATATGGTCCACAGACTCCCTATTTTTTTTATACATACAACACCTATCAACCACAATGACATGCCGCTTCCCGAGATTCTCCATGGTAAGAATCTTTCCTAAGGCCGCTGACCATACAAAAAAGGCCGCCATCAACGGAACCTTAGTCCTCCAAACACTCTTCCAAGGGAAACGAAAACCATCATGACAACCCATGACACAGTAGAAGGATTTAACATCAAACAACTCTCTTTTGGAAGGGACCCACAACAACTTGTTTTCCCCTTTCCATCTCATTTGACTAAATACAACATCCCAAAAAACGAGGCAAAGGCATCCACCTCCCAATCCTGAACCGCTCTAACAAAGATCACGTTTCATTGAATGGCTCCTCTAGAAAATTCCATGAGAGCTGTAACATGAGCATCTGTTGCGCAAGCAATACCAAATAAATTAGAAAGACATCCTTATACTGCCAAAATCTAACCTTGGAGCCATCTCCTTCCTCAAATCTGGTGTGACAACGGAACTTCTCTCAACCCTTTCTAATATTCTTCCATAAACTCACCCCATACGTCCCAACATGTTCACTAGAACATCACCCTCCCCATGAACTTCAATATTTAGAGTCCACCTCAATTCTCCACCAAGCCTCACTCTTAATCCCTATAGCGCCAATGCCATTTACCTAAGCGAGCATGATTGAACCTAATCAAGTTCATAATCCCCAAGCCTCCCTCAAAGATCGGCGTGCACACTTTGGGCCAGCTTACCAAGTGATATTTGAACTCTTCACTTATCTCACCCCACAAGAAATCCAGTTGGAGCTTCTAAATACGGGTTTCAGCACTCGTAGGGAGATGAAAGAGGGATATGAAGTAAGTAGGTAGGTTGGATAGGGTGCTCTTGATAAGAATAATCCTACCACCCTTAGAAGTGGTGGATATTTCAAATTTGAAGACATGTGTCTAAAAGGATTTTGGTTCTATTAGCCTAGTGGGTGCTTTATACAAAACAATTCCTAAGGCTAGTGAACAGATTGAAACAGGTTTTGGAGAAGATCATATCAAATTTGCAGAATGCATTTATTAAGGGGAGACAAATTTTGGATTTGGTTCTGATTTCTAATGAGTGTATTGATAGTCGACTCAAATCAAGAGTACCGGGTTTAATATGAAAATTGGATCTTGAAAAGGCATATGACAATGTGAATTGGGAGTTCCTGTTATACTTGTTGGAAAGGAGAGGGTTTGGGGAGAAATGGAGAGCATAGATAGCCTTTTGTATTTCTACGGTTTGCTATTAAATGGAACTCCATTTGGATTCTTTAGTAGTACTCGGGGTTTAAGACAAGGGGATCCATTATCTCCTTTACTTGTTTTAGTTTTATGTAGGCTTTGAACAATATGTTGTCAAGTAACAGTGGATATGGGTTTCTTGGATGGTTTTACAATGGGATTGAGAAACGCCACAAGAATGGTTGTCACAGTTGTTATTTGCAGATGATAGAATGGGCGTTTGCGAGTGTATGTGGGCCAAAGGACGATGGGGACTGAAGTCTTTGGGATGAGTTGGTGGGACATGTCAGTCCAATATCATTGTGAAAGATCAAGTTATTCAAGATAGTCACAAGTGATGTTAGAATTTTCAGAAGCATTATGGATATTCTGTTGGTAGGGAAAATTTTTCGGTCTAGAATTGATAGATTCCTACTTTCTCCCAAAGTTGGAAGAATATTTTTAGGATGTTTCTCAAAGATGCCTTCCTAGACTCTTATTAGATCACTTTCCTTCCATGTTTGATTGTGGTGGGGGGAGTAGAGAAGTCGGTATTTTAAGTTTAAAAATATGTGGCTACAATTGGAGGGTTTTATGGAGCATGTAAAACCTTGGTAGGGGCTTGATTGCATGGGAAATATCTTTCATTGAAGATGAACTATTGAAGAAAGAAGCTATCTCTAGAGAATCGGAACTGGGAATTATTCTTAAAAAAGTGAGTTGGAGACAGAAGTCAAGGGCCCTTTGGTTAAGAGATGGAGATAATAACACTGATTTTTGTTGTTGTTTGGTGTTAAATCACTACTTGTCCCAAAAGCTTAAGCTTGAGGCCCAAAATCTTAATTGAAATAGGGGTAAATAACAGAGTCAAGGTTAGAACTCAAAACATTTAATTCTGATACCAAGTTACATAATCACTTATCCCAAAAGCTTAAGCTGATAGAAAGATGTAAATTTAATCATTTAATCAAACTCCCTTTTAATATGTAAGGTCCAACACGTGAAATATTTAATTGAAATTGGAGGTAAATGAATGAAAAGGGTTCGAACTCAGGATCTCTACTTTAATACCATGTTAAATCACCACTTGTCCATAAAGCTTAAGCTTAAGACCTAACACGTGGAATATTTAATTGAAATTGGAGTAAATGGCGGAGTCAAGGTTCAAAGTCACGACATTTGGCTCTAATACTAAGTTAAATCACTACTTATCCCAAAACCTTAAGCTTATAGGAAGATGTAAATTTAATCATTTAATCAACACTTTAACGGTCACCCTCATCTTTGGTTGGCTTTGGTTGTTCCTTCGCATACTCTCAGTGTACTTAGAGGTGCCTTACGCTTTTTAATAAAACTTCTCTTACTTATCAAAAAAAAAAAAAAGTCACCCTCATGTTTGAGCTCAAACTCCCTTTTAATATGTGAAGTCCAACACTTAGAATATTTAATTGAAATTCGAGGTAAATGAATGAAACAAAGTTCGAACTTGGGACCTCTGCTATAATATCATATTAAATCATCACTTATCCCAAAAGCTTAAGCTTGAGACTCAACACGTTGAATATTTAATTAAAATTGGGATAAATGACGAAGTCAAAGTTCAAACTTAGAACCTTTGGCTCTAATATTAAGTTAAATCACCTTATTCCAAAATCTTAAGCTGATAGGAAGAGGTAAATTTAATCATTTAATCAACACATTACCATTTGGTACATTCGCACAGAAGAAATCACTTGGTGGAGTCCTTAGTTAATCGGAATTTGACGTCTAATTTCGTAGAAATAAATGATCATATTTTGAACTTTTATAAACATTTGTATTCTGAACAATATTTGTGGAGACCAATGGTGGATGGCTTTTCATTTCGTTCAATTGATGTGGAGGAAGTGATGAGAAATTTTAATGGAGATAAGGCTCGAGGACCCGTTAGGTTTTCTATGGCTTTTTTCTAGAAGTGTTAAGAAGTGCTAAAAGATGACATTGTGGGCAATTCTCAAGGAGTTTCATGGCCAAGAAAAGAGCTTCAATGGTACTTTTGTGTCTTTCATTTTTGAAGAAAGTTGGCTGGGTAAATCAAGGATTTCTGCCTCAGTAGCTTAGTGGGTGGTGTGTACAAAATTATCTCTAAGGTGCTGGCGAATAGGTTGAAATCGGTGTGGGAAAAGATTCTCTCAAATTATGAGAATGTGTTTATCAAATGTAGAAAAATTCTCGATTCTCTCTTGGTGGTGAATGAACGTTTAAATAGTTGGATTTGATTTGGGGAACCGGGAGTATTGTATAAATTGGGTTTGGAGAAGGCCTATGACCATGTAAATTGGGAGTGTTTGTTATATCTATTGAATTGATGAGGCTTTGGGGGGGAGATAGCAAGTTTGGATAGAACATTATATATCTACGTTGTCGTTTTCCATTCTCATAAATGGGTTTCCATTTCATTTTTTCGTAGTTCACGTGGATTACAATAGGAGGACCCATTATCTCCTTTTATTGTTTGTGGTTGTTATGGAGGCATTGAGTAGGATGATGTCTGTTGTTATGGACAATTGGCTCTTATCTGGATTTTTTGTAGGAGCGAGGAATTCTGAGGAGATGATAATGTAGCATATGTTGTTTTTAGATGATACTTAGATCTTTTATGAGCCTAATTGTGACCTGCTTCGTAACCTACGATGTCTATTCTTATGTTTTGAAGTGATGTCTATTCTTGTGAACAACTCAAAAAATTGTTCTCATAGGCGATATGGGTGATGTTGAAGGGTTGGCTAGCATTCTTGGGTGTAAAGTGGTTTCATTGCCAATGATGTATTTGGGTTTCCTTTGGGAGCTCCTTACAAGGATTCTACCATTTTGAATGGCAATGTTGAGAAGATAAAATGTCGGTTGGCGGGTTGGAAGCCTGTTGGGTTCCATCCTTTTGGGGAGGTCGTTGTGTGGGAGCAGGACGAAGAGTTTTGGGATGGGATGCCTTTGGATTGGGAGATGGATGATGGTCATGACGTGGAGTCGTTGGTAACTCTAGATGCTATTACAGAGGAATTTTATCGAGATCAAATGTTAGCATGCAAAAAGACCAAAGGCAATGGGGAGCTTTTGAATTTGAAAAGCTCTGTTAACTATAGAGATGTGAGCGCTCTCTCCAGGCGTCGGAAAGGAAAGGGTATCATGACGTAGGTGATAGTGCGCTAATTGACTACGTGGATTTTACATTTATAAGTTTACCACTCGCAATAATACGAATCAATTGTACTATAGTAAGGGTGATCGAACCACAGAGATTATTGGTTGTTTTGCGTAATGGAATATTAAAGGAACGTATCTAACTTAATTTATCAATAAAAAAAAAAAGAAAAAAAAAAAGCAAAGGTTGTAGAATTGGAGCTACAACAAGTAAGGTAATAAATGAAAGCGGAAAATGAAAACAAACTAAGAGAAAACTTAGGGCATTAATCTTGTCCAATCCTCAATCAATGAGATGCTTAAAGTCTATTTGGATCTTCCTAACATGATTGATATGAACGCGTAATGGGCGTCAACCATTACGACGACCTCGACACGAAAACACTTTCGTTAAGACGTAATCATAGAGCACATAGTTTTACATTAATCTACTCCACGTAAAGATTACTCTATAATTGAAAAACGTTTACACTACAAAAGGTGTGGAGTGATTAATGTTCTCTAGCTTACTACTCTACAACACATCCTAATAAGCCTACAAAATATATGAAAACCCTAATTAGACCACAATGATAAGGTATCTAGTTTCACACCGATCTCATCACGTGAAAGTTACACTATAATTGAAAAACGGTTTAAACTACCAAAGGTGTGAAACTACCGGTATTCCCTAGTATAACCTATAAGGTAACTCTAATAAGTAAACATATATCATGTCAAATTAGAACCATTGCAAAAGACATCGTTCTTGTTTCCAAGAACGTTGGTTTTACTCAAGAATCCAAGAGAACTTATAGACAAGCAAGTCCCTTTTTTCATGAATAATTAGATTGAAATATTGATAACAAAACCTTTTAGCATGAGTTTTGATATCCTCTAGCCCTTAACAATCATCAAACATCTCAAGAAAATCCTAAGAACTTCAAGAACACTACATGGTTTTTGGAAAGGATTTTGATCAAACCCTAAGAACTAATTTAGCTATGCATAATTGAATCTAATCTAAGCATGAAATAAAAGAAAACAGTAAAGAAATAAGAAAGAAATGAAGAACAACAACTATATTTAATTTCTACAATTCGGATTACAAGAAAATAAAGAAAAAGAAAAGCAAACTAAGCTAGAAAATTGAAGAACAAGGAAGAAAATACAAAAGGAACAAGCTCTCTGGATTTAGGTTCAGAGAGTTGCATTAAAGAAACTTAAAAGCAAGAAAATTAAGTTGATACACCTGAGCAAATCCGAAATCCCCAAAAAGGTGCATGTCTAAACCTAAATCCTAATTCTCATATTTTTAGAGAATTGGATTTACAAAAGACCATCAAGAATTAATTCTAGCCGCACAAACAGAGCTGGTTGGCGTCCATTTCTGTCCACAAAATCCAACTTATGATTTGAATTACATAAAGAATTCAAAATATCTGGAAATATCTGATATTCTGGAAGACGGAAAATTCGATCAATCGATTATAAAGTCGATTGATCGCATTTTGCTCGATCGTAGTCGGGCTTGTCCTGGTTCGATCGATCGCATCTCGCATGATCAATTTTTCTTCGACTGATGAACTTCGATTGATCGAATTTTATTTCGATCGATCTCATTTAAAGTCAATCGATCTAATTGCCTTAGTCAATTTTTCAACTCGCATGAACAATCTCGAACTCTGGAAATGATTAAAATACCCTTGATGTATTTCCAAGTCTAATTCAAGTGTTTTGAATTAGATTTCAATTAAGACCTAAAAATAAGACAAAACACAAAAACTACAACAACACGTTATATATACAACAAGAACTAGGTCTAACAAATGTAAATTAAGGGGTATTGAATCGAATAATTCAAGACTTATCAATAGGGTTGTATTCTCCTTTGTGGGTTTTGTGGTCTTGGGTTGTTCGGTTTGTAGGGCTTGTTTGTTTAGGTTTGTTTGGGTTCCTTTTGGTTTTTTTTTTTGGTTTTGTTTGGGCTCTTTTCTTGGGCTAGCTTTTGGTTGTTTTTGTGTATACTACTGGTGTACTTAAGAGCGCAAGTTGACTTAATTATTTTTTTTTTTTTAAAAAAAAAAGGCACTCTTTTGAATTTACCGACTTATTATTTGCCTCTTTGCCCTATTCTGATAGGAGTGGCTAATAGATTGGAAAAACTTTAGAGTGATTTCTTTTGGGTCTATTGGTGAGGAGTTTAAGTTTCATCTAGTGAAGTGGTTGAAAATAGGTACTCCAATCCTTTCAGGGGGTTTGGAGGTGGATTCAGTTTAATGGAACCCTTTTGGGTAAGTGGTTGTAGCGGTATGCTACAGAGATGGAGGCTCTATGGAGATCGGTGGAGGACACTAAATATGATAGTTTGGGGGCAAGTTATTGTTCTAAGAAGGTTGTGGTGCCATATAGTTTAGGAGTATGGAAAATTATAAGGAAAGGGTGGGAAGGTTTTTATAAACTTGTGAGGTATGATGTGGGAGATGGATCTACGGTGTGGTTTTGGCATGATTTATGTTGTTGGGAGGAGCCTTTGAAATTCTTTTTTTCCAAAATTATTCACTATTGCTTGTTGTAAGATGTGTGGGTGGTAAACATTCATTAGAATATATTCTTTACAAAACTCATGAATGGTTGAGAGGTGGATGTGCTCTCTAATTTCTTTTGAGTTGTATTCCCAAAGAGTAAGGCAATGAAGTGAGGATAAAATGTGTTGGATTCCTTCTAAACGGAAATCGTTTAAAGTGAAGTCTTACTATCATGTGTTATCTACTCCGATGAGTTCCCTTTTTCCTTGGAAGAGCATTTGAAAAGTTAAGACTCTTTCGAGAGTGGCGTTATTTGTGTGGACAACGACTTTTGAAAAAACTTTAACTTTAGATAATTTACGAAAGAGGCATGTTATTGTGGTGTATTGATGTTGTATGTGTAAGAAATGTTGAGTCTATTGATCATCTCTTTATTCATTGTGAGGTTACAAGAGAATTATGGAGTTTGCTTTTTCAGTCTTTGGGGGTTGCATGGGTTATTACTTGAAGGGTGAGAGATTTGTTGGTGAGTAGGAGGGAACAATTTGTTGAGAAGCAGAGAAGGGAAAAATAGTTTCTTATTGCTTTAGTAATCTCATGCGATTACATAGATTAAATAGAAAAAACCTACGGACAAATATGGAAAGAAATAAAGACATTACAATAAGAATCAAATCAGAACAATAACGTGCATAAATCATGGAAGACCAAATCTGGAAGATTGTTTCCATCTCCAACACTCCCCCTCAAGCTGAGGCATAAAATGTCTCGCATACCCAGCTTGGATAAGGCTGAATGAAGAGTACCACTAGACACACCCTTTGTATCCGCCAGTTCTCCCATTTTCACATATAGTGTGCAGATGATACCTTCTCTGAGTTTTTATTTAATAAAGTGTCGATCAATTTCAACATGTTTGGTTCGGTCATGTTGGACTAGATTATGAGTAGTACTGATTGCCACATTGTTGTCACAATACAGTCGCATTGAGTCCTTGGAGTCAAACCCAAGCTCTGTCAAGAGTATTTTCAACCATAATGTTTCGCACACTCCTTGAGCCATAGTTCTAAATTCTGCCTCTGCACTAGATCTAGCAACCACAGACTGTTTCTTGCTTCGCCATGTAACCAAATTACCTCCCACAAATGTGCAATAACCTGATGTAGACCGTCGATCCATAATCGAGCCAGCCCAATCTGCATCTGTATAGGCTTTTATTTTCAAATGATCATGTTGAGAAAACAACAGTTCCTTACCCGGTGAGGATTTTAAGTAGCGAAGAATGTGATAAAATGCTTCCATATGAGGCTCTAGCGGAGAATGCATGAATTAACTCACCACACTAACAACATATGCAATGTCTGGACGGGTAAGAGATAAATAAATCAATCGTCCAACCAATTGCTGATATCTACCATTATCCACCAAAGGGCTCATGCCACCTTCTCCCAGTTTAACATTTACCTCTACTGGGTTGTCAGTGGCTTTACACCCAAGCATTCCTGTTTCCTTAAGAAGATCGAGTATGTATTTTCATTGGGAAATAAATATACCATGCTTTGACCTTGTTACCTTAATGCCGAAAAAATACTTCAAACTCCCTAAGTCTTTTATTTCAAACTCGTTTGCAAGATGATGTCTTGAGTTCTGTATCTCCCCATCATCATTTCCTGTCAAGACAATATCCTCAACATACATAATTAAAGCTGTTACCTTTTCTTGAGAGGAATGCTTAATGAAAAGTGTATGATCAGCCTGACTCTGCTTGTTACCAAATCTCTGCATAGCCAAGGAAAACCGCTCGAACCATGCTCTTGGAGATTGTTTTAGGCCATACAAAGCCTTTTTTAGTTTGCACACTTTTCCCGCTGAGGATGAATCTTCCAATCCAGGGGGAATTTCCATGTATACTTCTTCTTTTAGGTCTCTATGAATAAATGCATTTTTCACATCAAATTGATGTAGAGGCCAATTCAAGTTTGCAACTATAGATAGTAGAACCCTAATTGAGTTCATCTTTGCTATAGGAGCAAATGTTTCCTCATAATCAATCCCATAGGCCTGAGTAAAGCCTTTTGCAACAAGTCTGGCATTGTATCATTCCACAGAACCATCGGCCTTATACTTGATAGTGAACACACACTTGCAGCCAACAATCTTCTTTCCATTAGGTAATTTAACCAAATCCCAAGTCTTGTTTTTGTGAAGAGTTTCCATCTCTTTATGCATCGCTGTCCTCCATTTTGGATCGCTAAGTGCGTCTTGTAGACTCTAGGGACAGACACAAAAGAAAATTTGGATACAAAGGAACGATATGTTGAAGAAAGGTGTTGATAAGAAACAAAATCAGAAACTGGATGGTGTGTACATGACCTAACTCCTTTGCACTGTGCAATGGGCAAACTCGTATCATTGACAACAGGTATTACATAATTCATATCAAAAGTAGAAGGAGTAGTACTTGAGCCCAGATCAGATGTTTGGCATGTAGCATCGGGAATGGTCTTAGTTTTCTCGCGTTTGGAGTAAACTCTCAACTCTTCCACAGGCGGCGTAGATGGCTTATCAATAGGTTCAGTAGGAGACTCATTAGTAACCTGTTGTTGCTCTGGCTCTGGCATAGGATAGGTAACAGAGTCAAAAAAATCCTCTTCAATCTGACTCGCCCCCTGAAGAGGAGTTGGGGATAACGAGAAGTAGGATTGTTGCTCAAATAAAGTGATATCCATAGAGACAAAGTGTTTTCTTGATGGAAGGTGATAACATTTTTATCCCTTCTGAATTGGAGAATAGCCTACAAAGACGCATTTGAAGGATCGAGGGTCTAACTTACTCCTGGTAGGACCATGAATATGGACAAAGCAAACACAACCAAAAACTTTTGGAGAAATACCTTTTGAAGTAGAGAAAGGTGGGGACAACACCTCGAGGAGTGTTTTGAAATCTAGTATCCGAAAAGGCATCCTATTGATGAGATATGTAGCAGTGAGTAAGGCATCCCCCCATTAAGATTTGGGAACATGCGTGTCAAGCATAAGGGAACGAGTTACCTCTAAAAGGTGCCGATTTTCTTGTTCAGCCGCTCCATTTTGCTGTGGAATATCAACACACATGGTTTGATGAATAATGCCTTGCTCGTGAAAATGTCTCGAGACTACCAGACATATATTCACCTCCATTGTCAGAACAAACAATTTTAATCGTGGTATTAAACTGAGTCTGAACCATCTTATAAAATATCTGAAACACAGAAAACATATCACTTTTATCCTTTAACAAGTAGACCCGTGTGGTTCGAGAAAAATCATCAATAAAACAAACAAACCACCAATATCCAAATAAAGAAACCACTTGTGAAGGGCCCCACACATCAGTATGAACGAGAACAAAAGGTGTATCACTTTTATTGATAATAGGAGAAAAAGACACATGATGGTGTTTTGACAGTTCACATGTTTTACATTGAAACTTAGAAACATTATTATGCAAAAATAACACAGGAAACATGTGTTGAAAAATTTAAAAGGAAGGATGCCCTTAACGTTGATGCCAGAGCTAGATTCTAGCTGTCAAGTCATCCGCCCGAACTGTATGATAAGTCTGTATGGGCTGAGTATGTGTGTCGGGTTGAGAGTCCAGATAGTACAAGCCATCCTTCAAGATACCACTGCCAATCATCTTCCTTGTGGCTGAGTGTTGAAAGAAGCAATAGTAAAAGTAAGAAATTACTCGACAATTCAACTCAATGGTAATATGTGCAATGGATAATAGATTAGCAACAAGGTTAGGGACATGAAGAACAAAGGTCAAGGTCATAGACAGGGTGACAGAAACAAATCCTTTACCCGATACTGGTGACAAAGAACCGTCAGCTATTCTAACTTTGTCTCTGCCTGAACAAGGATTATATGACGAAAAAATAAAGGAGACATACCAGTCATATGATCAGAGGCACTAGAGTCAATGACCCACGAATCATCAGAGGTAGTAGCAGATGCATTCAGAGTAGTGGCCACATTACCTGTAAGAGCGGAGGATGATGTTGTAGTAACAGGTGTGTCCAATCGAGATATAAGTCGACAGAGTGCTTTTACCTTATCTTTATTCAGTCCCCCTATATCAGTAGTAGAGGGAGGAGTATCGAGTGTGGGAATGGACATCTCAACTGTGGAAGTATGATGTGCTCAGGGTCTAGATCGTCCACCTGTGCGACCACCACGACCTCAGGTAGGACGACTCTGAAGTCTCCAGCAAGTCTCCCGAGTATGTCGTGACCTATTACAGTGGTCACAAAATAGTTTGTCTCTATCATCTGAGGTCGCATCTGTTGTTCTGTCCCTATTCGAATTCTGGAATTGTTGCTCGAAGTGCATTGAGATGTACCCACAAGAGGATTGGGTCTGTGAACTGGGATGAAGCATGGTGCTACGACGACTCTCCTCATTTTGAATGTAAGAAATAACCACTTATGTGATGGAAGAGGTTCCTTCCCAAATATCTGAACCCGCACAGGATCATACTCGAAATTCAATCCACCCAAGAACTCATAAATGCGTTCTTCTTCAATTATCGTAATTTGAACGGCATCAACAGCACACAAAGGCTGCAAATTCTGATAATGATCTAACTCCTACCACAAACTGCGGAGCTTATAAAAATAGGTGGCTACTAGCCAATCACCTTGGGTTAGGCTATGGATCCGTCGCTTCAAGTCATACTTTAGTGCAACATTCCCCACTTTGGAATATGTCTGAGCAGTAGCATCCCATACCTCTTTGGCCGTATGAAGAAATAAGTACTCCTGATTGATTTCCGGTTGCATTGAATGCAGTATCAACGACATAATAGTGGAATTTTTTGCTTCCCATCTATCATAAGTGGGATCATCGGGCTGTGGTTCTTTAATTCTGCCATTTAAGTGTCCCATTTTCCCTCTTCTTTTAATAGATAAAAGAGCAGATTGTGACCAAGGAAGATAATTGAGCCCATCTAATTTGACAGTTGTGATTTGAAGAGTTGGATTTTCACCAAAGGAGGTCACTTGACTCTCTACCCCTTTCGCCTAATTTGTCTCCGACATTTTTGAATCAGACATCCAACCAAATAAAGTGCTCCAACACAACCGATGGGCTCAAAAAAAGGATTACAAGTAAAAGAGCTGCAAGTCGTACAGATCGGTAAAGGCCTACTGAACGACACGTCGTTCTCAACAGTCACAGAATGACTTGTCGTTCAGTCAAGCAGCACAACCTAGTTTCACCGTCGCTGAAGGTCCACGCCCTGCCGCTCACGTACTCCGATAGGCCTCAAAAACTCCAAATCGAACCAGAAACCGTCGAATCAGCCAGGGAGGACCACCTTGTTCACAATTGATCCATCAATCACAATGATTAGTGTTCGTGATGGATCGAGTGCTCACTAAGTCACCATCGTTCGTTAGAATATTGGCCCAAAGAATGCCGGTGGTACCTTCAGTGAATCGGGCAATCTAGATTATGGGGCGCCACATCAAGTTGCACACACAAGGAGTGAGTCGCATGAGCACGGGCAGGGAAAAAATAAACGTGGAACCAAAAAAGAAAACAAAGAACCCTAACGTGGCTCTAATACCATGTTGAGAAGCAGAGAAGGGAAAAATAGTTTCGTATTGCTTGAGTACTCTCATGCGATTACTTAGGTTAAATAGAAAAAACCTACGGACTAATATGGAAAGAAATAAAGACATTACAATTAGAATCAAATTAGAATAATAACGTGCATAAATCATGGAGGACCAAATCTAGAAGATTGTTTCTATCTCCAACACAATTGGGACACCGTAATGTTTTGGAACTATAGAGGTTGGCTCCTTTATGTTTAATGTGGTGTATTCAGAAAGAAATGATTGTAAGGAGCTTTGAAGATCGTGAGATGGCGAAGTTATGGTTGAAGAAGAGGTTGTTCCAATAGCGTTTATTAGATTGCCAGTTTCTAATTTTTTTGAGTTCTTGGAGTTTTGTTATTCTTTTTCCATACTTTAGAGGTTGTCTTGTATACTTTCTTGCACCCCTTTGCGTTTTTAATGAGTTTGGCTTAATAAAAAAAAAAAATCTTCTATATATATATATATATATATATATATATCCTTATGCTTTTAATAAAAAATTTCTTACTTATCAAAATAAATATATTCTGTATCTATCATGTCTATTATCTGTCATAGGTTGGAGGCCTTAGTAATGTAAGCTTCATTTGCTGTTGCTTTGGTCTATATATAATGCTTTATTTCTTTTATGCAAGATGTTTTGTCTCTATCCAGGCCCTATATGTTGTGGTCTAGCTCTTTCTCTCTCTAGATTGAGGTCCATTTTATAGAAATGATAAAAATATGAATTGTTTTGTTTTGGAATTTAGTTGAATGCATTATTAGTTGATTCCTCTGCCAACTTAATGAGTTTATTTGAAATTAATATTTCTACTACCTTAATTCCTTTCTTCTTTTCTTTGACCTTTCTAAAAAAAATGGCTTTGCCATTGTGTAATTGCGCTATAGTCATGAATAATTATTGAAATATCTATCAAGTACTTCAACATAATATACTGTCTCTTGATGCTGATGACTTAAATTAAAGACCAATTTTGAATATATAGTTTTTATTAAAAATTTGTTTCTAAGTTGAATAAGATTCACAAAAAATCATTAAAAACAATATAATATAAGATTATGATGTCATAATAAACAAATTTGAGTGTTTATATGATCGTGCGTGATTAAAAAGCTTTCATGACTGCATAGCCCACGACACATTATAGCTAGGTCTATGTCTATCACACAGTAATTTCAAGGGAATAACCTTTCTTTTCTTTTCTTTTCTTTTCTTTTTCTTTTTCTTTTTCTTTTTTTTTTTTTTTTTTTTTTTGGGATGGAATGGCTAAATATATTTTGGAAAATACTATTTACCCCCCAAAGTTTGACCACTTTTTTAATTTGGCTTTCATTGTTTAAAAAGTTGCAATGTGTCCTAACAAGTTTCCAAAATTCTCAATGTGATCAATCCGTTAGTGATTGTCATGTTTTTTAACTGAAATTATTGAAAAGACTTAAATGCCATTTTTTTAAAACAAAAAAGAAATAAGAAAAGAAAAAATTAAAACAAAAAAAAAAAAGGTGGCCGTAGCCACCCCATTTGACTGGAATGGTGTAACAGGTCTACAGATTGGGCCAAAGTAAGAATAATTCAATCACATGGGTAGGAATAGTTTAATCATGTGGGCTTTGTTAGATGGTTATAATTGAAGGGGTTTTGTTAGTTTGTTATAACACTTGGGCTTAGCTGGCAACAATGGGTTATTCTATAAAAGCCCAAATCTATCTTGTATTGGATCATTTAGAGAATTGTAATATCAAGTTTTGGCCACCTCCAAAGGGCCAAATAGGGTGGCCGAAACCACCACAAACCCTGAGCCACCCCCAAATGGCCCATGGGCGGCCACCCATTTTTTTTTCTTCTTGTTTTTCATTTCTTTTTTCTTTTTTCTTTATACAATGGTATTTTAGGAATTAACACGTATATAAGAGGTAATTTTATAATTTTTGTACAAAAAACGCATGTGCAGGGCACGTGAGCCATTTTCTGTCAAAGAAGACAGAAATCATTAACGAATTGTTCACATTGAGAATTTTGAAAACTTTGTTGGGTCACATTGCAAATTTTTAAACATTTGAGGATGAATTGAAAAAGTGATCAAACTTTGTGGGTTGTATTTTCCTCAAACATATTTAGATTAATTTAGTGACTTAAAAAGTTGAGCAGTTGGAAGGAGGACTATAATAGTAGCTACATTCAAAATAATAATAGTGAACTTGACTCGCTCTAAAGCAGGCCCATCAAAATTAATATTCTTCTAAAGTTGAGCTTATTGAATATTGATGTATCGGCCAACTTGACATGATATGCAACATGCATATGTGCTTGAACCACCTAAATCAACAGGAAAAAAAAAGTAACAAAATAATAAATTATCCGTGGAAATACTCCACCAACAAAACACGTGCTCTATTACTAGAATAAAGAATATAGAAGAATAAATTAAAAAGCAACGGCCATAAGCCCATGAATGGATAAATCTTCATTGATTGAAAAAATTGAGTCCCAATTTATAAAATCCTTTTTTTGAGATTTTGAACCTTTTATTTTATTATTTTATTATTTTGTAATTATGTGAGTTTGGCTACTAACATGACTTTGGAATCTAGTTAGCATTTCTTACTAATTGTGCCCCTGTTTTACCTAAATTATATATTTAGTTCTCAAAACTAAGAACTCATTCTTCATTTTGCTTTGTATTTGGAGCTTTTGTTAATGTTTTGACTTCTTTCTTATTGTAGCACAGATATGGGTGACATATTAGGTGGTGTACTAGCTGAGGTGTACAAAGATGGGAGAAGGGTTGTTGGTCTCATCAATGACCAATTTGATTATGCAAGGGATCTGGAAGACAACCATAAAAGGTTAAAAGAGGCAGCAGCGAAGGTGTCTGCTAGGAGGAATGATATAGAGAATGTAGCAAAGAGAGACAAGACAAAACAGTTAACAGAAGAATGCAAATGTTGGATTGATAGGGTCAAAGAGGCTGAAAAAGAAGTGAAAATTCTAGAAACCGACTATGAGAAGAAGTACAAAAACAAAGATCGGAATTGTTGTGATCCAGTGTTTCCTGCTCAGGAACGTGTAGAACTTAGCCAACAAATGACAAAGAAGTGCACGGAACTACAAAAACTTTTCTCAGAAGGAAATTTAACATTAGTTGAAAAACCGCCAGAACGTGTGATACTTAGGAATGCACCAAAAATAAAAGACAATTCATCACCCCACCTAGCTGTCAAGGAAATACTAGGCCACCTAAGAAATCTGAATGTAAGAAAAGTTGGACTTCTCGGAACTGTGGGAGTCGGAAAAACAGCCATAATGCAGAACGTGAATAATAATGCTGATGTTGCTGGAATGTTTGATATTGTCATTTGGTTAGATGTATCAAAGTATTTGAGCATAGAAAAGTTGCAACGTGCAATTACGCAACGGCTCAAATTGAATGTGGAAGATATCACTGACCCTGATGAAATTGCTGAGCGAATACATAAAGAGTTGGAAGGCCAAAGATACCTACTTCTTTTGGATGAAGTCTGCGAAGTTTTGGATCTACATAAGATAGGAATCAAAAGCATCGAAAATCGTAGTAAGGTGGTATTGGCAACTAGATCTTATTCCATTTGTTATGAGATGGACACAGATCGGGAAGTTGAAGTGCAACGGTTGTCTAAAAAAGATGCATTTGATATGTTCAAGGAAAAACTGGGTGAAACTGTAAATCTTTCAGGTATTAAACCGACAGTCGAAAAAGTTGTTGATGAGTGTTCTTCTTTGCCATTCTTGATAGAAAAGATAGCATTAGCCTGTAGAAGTTATGAACAAAACTATTACTTGTGGAAGGCTGGACTAAGTACACTGCAATCGCTCAATACCGAAGTCAAAGAAAGGGATGAAGTGATTGGGTTCTTAGAGTTTTGTTATAATCAATTAGGTGATGAGGAGAAAAAGTTTTGCTTTCTGTATGGTGCATTATATCCCGGAGATTGTGAGATATATATAGATCATTTGTTGGAATGTTGGAAAGCTGAAAATTTTATTCGTGATGCAAATGAGTTCAGAGTTGCACGCCAGGAAGGGTGGAAAATATTGAATGACCTTATCCTATCGTCCTTGCTAGAGAGGAGTGAAAAGGTGAATCATGTAATGATGAACAAAGTAGTGCGGAGAATGGCCAATAAAGTATCCAAAGAAAAAATTTTGGTAAAAGCTGGTGAGCAGCTGCAAGAGGCCCCCAAGGAGGCGGAATGGCAGCAGGCAGTTAGAATCTCCTTGATGGATAATAAATTGTGCACTTTACCGAAAAAGCCATGTTGCTGTAGTCTTTCAACATTGTTCTTACAAAGAAATCTTCCTTTGAAAGTAATTCCCGAGTCATTCTTTGAACTCATGCAAGAGTTAAGAGTTCTAGACTTACATGACACTAGAATTACATCATTACCATCTTCGATATCTAGCTTGACACGTCTCAAAGCGCTTTATCTGAATTCTTGCAAGTGTTTGAGGAAACTCCCAACTGAAATAAAAAAACTTGAATGCCTTGAGATACTTGATATTCGAGGTACTGAGATTAATTTTATACCAATTGAGATTCGAGGTTTGACTGGGTTGAAGTGTTTACGTCTTTCATTATCAGATGTTGGCAGGGGGCAGTCAAGTGATGCAGAATTTGGTAAAGATGTCTTATCAACACTTTCCTCATTGGAAGAACTAAGAATCATTGTAGATAATGATTTTCTACAATTGGGGACTGTTATGAAGGCTATTATTCTGGAGGTGGCTTCCTTGAAACACTTAACTTCACTTTCAATTTGCTTTCCCGGAGTGGATGATCTTGCGGAGTTTATTTCAGAGTTCCCTCAATGGAAGAATGATGACTTCGAATTCCAATTTTCTGTTGGTTCCCACGACCACACCAGGTATAAAATTTTTGATAATTCGAAATATCAGATGAGGGGGTGTTTGAAGTTTGCAAATGGTGAAGGTGTACCTAATGCAATTCCAACGGTTCTTGCACGAAGCGATGCATTTGAATTGACTGGCCACAAGGGAGCTTCAAAACTATCAGATTTTTTTGGTGTTGATAACATTGACAAGATGCATGGTTGTTGGATTGAAGGGTGCCATGAAATTGAAACTCTTGTTGATGGTAATAGTATAACGAACAGTGCATTAACAGGGTTAGAAGAGATGCACATTAATTCTGCTGACAAATTGACAAGTATTTGGGAAGGAGTTTTTCATACTGGAAGCCTAGCCCAACTAAAGACTCTAACTTTATGCAAATGTTCGAGTTTAAGGAAGATCTTCTCCAACGGCATGATTGCACAACTCTCTGGACTTCAAAACTTAAAAGTTGAAGAGTGTTCTGAAATCGAAGAGATAATTATGGAGTCTGAAAACAGACGTCTGGAACCTGATGTGCTTCCAAATTTGAAGACACTAGTACTGCTTAATCTTCGAAAAGTAAGAAGCATTTGGATTAATGACTCAATAAAGTGGTCATCTTTGGAGAAGATTAAGATATCTATGTGTGAGTTATTGACAAAATTGCCCTTCAACAATGAGAATGCAATCAATTTGGATTGTATTGAAGTTGAACAATCATGGTGGGATGCATTGGCATGGCAAGAACCTGCCATTAAAACAAGACTACAATCTAAATGCCTCTTCAAGTGCTAGTGGTTTTGGTTTTCATCCTTCTCGACGACTTGGTAGTAGGAATGTCATTGAAGGTCCTTATGTTCTTTCCGTTTCAAGGTGTATTATATGCCTATTATCTTGGCATGTGTTTGAAACCTGAATTTGTGAGTGTTCATGACTGTCACAATCTTTGATCATTAGAGCTCATAGTTGTCCCAAATATTTAATGATAAATTTTTCTATGCTTCCGTATCCTAGTAATATTTTACATAGCAATTTAGCTTAAATTAAATGAGTTTTGTATAGCCAAACCTACCTTTTCAAGTACTTTCAATTTCAATAAGCTACTTGGGAAAGCCCGAATCTTGTTTGGCTTAGGACTACCTTAGTCCATTGCATATTTTTCATCTTCCTTGATATGTTATAGATATTATGCTTTAAATGTATCGTGTTTGAAGTTTTAGGCGAGCAGAAAAACAACATAATTGAATCTGTAGTTAGATTATAGCTTTGAAGTTTATTTTCTTGTTCTAATCAAATTCAGCAACACTGCACAAAACCAAATTTTCTGGTAGAAGTATGGCCCTTAAGCATTCCATGATACTCACAGTGAATTGCAAGCAATGTACGTACAGAAAAGTGTTATGTAATTGTTTTGAAATTACGAAGTAAACTTCTCATGTTGTTATACTTGTTTAATTACTTGATATATTATTGTGTTGACACGCGTCATACTGTTAAGCATTACATTAAGAGAAATGATAGTTGTACATCATTTGTATAAGGAGTAAGATATACATGATGGCTCGATCTCACACTTGCATTAGCCAATTTTATTTGTTGAGGTGACTCATTAAATCTTATTAACATTTTTCAGATGATATATATAGCAGATCGGGATCCTTCTAGCTGGACAGTGTGAGGGAATTTGGAATCTTTTGGCGCGAGCTCGTGATAATTTGCTAAGGTGTCTCAGTATTTCAGTTTATGGAGCAGCAGACATGTTTATGTTTTTGATTTACTTAAAATGATTGTTCTTGGAGACCTCTTGTTTCGCTGGGGATTTGAGAATTTGTTGGAATTGTTATTGTGGTCTTTTATCCTATGGAGTTCTTGTTATTATTTTACTTCAGGTTTGGTTTTTTATGGTACTTGGATACTCGATAATATGTGGACTTTGGAGATTGTGTTGATGAATTTTTAGTTGCTTCACGTTGAATCTGAATATTGGTTTAGCATGCAATATATATATATATGTTTGTGTTTACTGAGGACTCTTAGCAAATGAAATGTGATTAGATGACAATTTTGTAGCATTTACATTATCCATGGTCGCAGTGTAGGAGCCCCAGACAAGTAAGATCTTCAAAATAAACATGTATGAAAGGATTATGACATCATCTTCTATAATTCTAACATCACAATCTCACTATTTTCAAAGTTTCTAGCATTCCACTCTCTCCAAAAACACCACATTAAGCACAAATGAGCTAACCTTCACATTTTCAAAGCATTGTGGTTTCTCAATTGTTCCATTTAACTGACTAACATCTTACCCACCCTTCTAAGCATAACCTATGCAATACCAAACAACTAAAAAAGTGCACTCCACAATTTTGTTACAACCTTAAAATGAAGAAGGTGATCAATAGGTTCCTCACATTTCTTACACATACAACACCACTCCACCGCAACGACATTCTTATTTCATAAATTATCCAAAGTTGTGATTTTTCCCAAAGCCACTGTCCACACAAGGAACGCCACTCTCCATGAAGCCTTACTTTTCAAATACTCTTCCAAAAAAAATGAGAACTGACTGGAGTAGATAAAACATAATAGTAAGACTTAATTTCAACACCTCAAAAGCCTTACTCTTTGAGAATACACCTCAAAAAAAAATTTAAAAAAAAAAAAAAAAAAAAAAAAAAAAACCCATTTCTACTTCCCAATCATGCATAGGTCTTGTAAAGAAAATATTCTAATGAATGTTTTCATTCCAGAACTGCATATGATCCACCACCCACACACCCTTATCACGAGCAATAACGAATAATTTCAAAAATGAGAACTTCAAAGCCTGATCTCCACACCAAACACCATGCCAAAACCGCACCTTTAAGATCCATTTCCTATTTCATACCTCATATATTTAGAAAAATATTCCCACCCCCTCTTTAAACATTTCCACCCTCCCACGCTACAAGCCCCCCAACCTCTTTTGAACACCAACCTCCCCTCAAACTTCACACAAGTTTCATATAAGCAGTTCTTATTCAGATACAAAACAGTTTAAAAAATCCTATTATTTCTATTTCAAAGTAGGAAAGATCTCAAACTTGAAATCTTCAAGAAACATTCCATATTATGCATCTAATGGACGAATAATTAATTCCTACGAATTCAACAGAACAAATAAGCACCATGAAAGCATCATGTGCAACAAGTCTTCAATCTGCGGTAGCAAAGATCATGTTTCCTACAACATCAATTCTTCTGGGATTTGGTAAACATGTTTCTTTATGTTATTTGTACCAGTAACGTACAGTTCATGGATGAGTGCTCTTGGAGTAGTCGTCAAACTTCTGTTTACCTTGAAGATGTTGATCTCTCACTTCCCCATTAACTTTGCACAAGGTTGTTCTCTTCAGTGCTTCTCTCAATAGTTTCCTTCCTAAAAGCTTGTAGTCTTTCCTTCAATTTCTTACTCTGCTCAAAGTTTGCTTTCCGCTTCAGAGCTTTCTGTCAAAAAAAATTTGAAGATCTTGTTATAGGAATAATAAAATAAAGACCCCAACCAGAGAAAAACAAAGACCCATATAATAAAAACTCGCCTCCTCCCTGAAACAACGATCAAGCTTTGTTTTGAGAACTGTACATTCACCAAAGAATTTTCCAATGGGATGGTCTATATGACACTTCTGAAACTCTTCAATAATCTGCACAAAATCAGATAGAACAATCATACCAACACTTGATTTAAAGAAGAAAAAAAATGAAATGGTTCCAATGAACAGGACATTAGAATCAAAATTATGACATGAACATTTATGGTTTGTGAAGCAAAACACAGTTCACTTTACATAGATTGCCATAAAACTATTCCAACTTCTCTTGCTCATAGATGATGAAAGGTTACCATGCCAAAATCACCTTTCCTCTTACTTATTGCTACTCAATCTAGACATATCCCAATGACTCGGATTTGGCTCAAAATCCTAGGACCATAAATCTCATAATAAGAACCAAGCAAATGAATAAATATATCCTGTCAAAGCTATCCATTTAAAGTTCACCCCACAAAATAAAAACAAGAGATTTATAAGCCTAAAGAAATTGGGGATAATAAATCGTGAATAAAGCTAGAACTAGAAGATGATGATGGACTCACTTCTGCGCACATCGGTGCTTGTGTACTGTTAAAGGAGGATGCATTTTCCTTTCATTCTTATTTCTTTTCTATTTTTTTTTAACAAAATCGCATCAAGCTGTAGCAACCTGCAACAACCACCACCAACAATGTTATACCCTTCAAACGAAATTTTTCCCAAATGAAATACAAAGCATGAATCTAACATTGTGCATCCATTTGGTTCGTATGCAAATTACAGGAAAATGGCTGAAAAAGGGGTGGGGGGGAATAAAGATCTTTAATTTTTTAACATAAGAATTGATATTAGAAAGAAACAAATTTACCCCTAAAAGCAACAATCGAAAATCCAGAAGTACACGAATCAAGAAACGGAAAGCTCCGTCACAGATGAAAACCCAGAAAAAACACACACACATTAATATACCCATAAGTAACAATAGAAAATCTAGAAATACATGAATCAAGAAATGGAAAGCTCCATCATTCATCAAAACCCAAAAAGAAAACACAACGTATCAAAAACAACAACAAAAAATTGCAAGGATTGAACAAAAGCCCAGATGAAAAGAAGATCCTATGTGATTGTCTCAATCAACTAAAGCATGCGTACGTGTAATTGAACAAAGATTACACAGTGATCGCATCCGATATAATGGCTGGTTGGTTCGCAGAGAATAAGAAGAAGGAAGACCACAGCTTACAGATAAGATAGGATCAAAACGCCTCGTTTAGTTGGTAGGTTCCGTTGCTTCGGGCTCTTCCTCCTCCTGCTCGTCGACCAGATAGAACCAGGGCAGCACGCAGGGAGAGACTCAAATTCACCGTTTTGTCTTTCTTTATTTTTGTTTGTTGTTTTTGCAGGGATCCGGCTTCAGTACTGTTAAAAAAAAGAACAGCACATCTGCTGTTAAAAATGGACAGTGAAGATTGAATAGTAGAAATTTTAAAATAAACTACGTTGGAACTACGATGATTCTCACGTTGACCCAAATTTTGCAGTCCACTTTTCATGCTTTTCTATACCAGCTTCAGAAACACTACGTTGGACCTTCATCAAGGCTTCTTCAAAGTCGCACTTCGCAACAGGATGCCCATTTCATTTTAACAGCAAAGGGAGAAAGAACTTGCAGAGCTTTAAATCGTGTCATCATCCCTCTACAATTTTTCTATGCCACTAACTCTGCTTTGGGTTTGGTACGTAGCATATATGGGTTTCTATTCCCACTAAAATAACTCCCTTGCCTTTCCTAGTACCATTTCAAACCTCCTAGATTGTCCAAGATGCTTAATGAAAAAGAAACTGAAGACAACCCTTGTGATGTCATTCCTCCTGGTCTGCGAAAGACGTGATACAATACCTGAAAAGAGCCTAATAATTTTTTGTTTCCTTGGCACACAAAAACACAGGACATTCAGCCCAATGAAATTATTCTAATCTATCAAAAGCGAGGCAGAAACACTTGGAAATAAGCTATAGATTCTCTTTTTAGCTTCTATATTCAAAGCTTGGTTTGATACAGAAGGGGGTATTCTGACGTCAACTGCAATGAACATGATAGAGTCCGAAGCCGAAGGCCAGAAACCCAATCAGAAATACCTTGAACAATTAACCAAAGTGGGGAGTGATATAAGCGTAGCATTAGAAGACGAAGAAAACGCGAAGCAAGGGGCCTCTGTTTCGGTAGCATAGAACAGGGTTGAACAGAGGAATGTTAATGGGTAGGGAAGATGAGCAACGTGGGTAGAATTGAGCATGGTGAGTTGGCAAGAACATGGATAACTGGTTAATTAGTGGGAAGGTTTGTCATGTTGTTTTACAATCTCTTGTACTGTGGTTTAACTTCACACCCGAACTCCCGAAGTGAAGTGTTTAGTAATTCCATTTCGATGGTAACATTTATTGTTTCTTTACAAATTACAGGTTTTGAACAATAGTGGAGGTTCTTTTGGTTTTTCTCTGAGCTGTAATGAAGGTATTCTGTTTTTTACCCAAGCTGTAATGGATGTATTGTTGCTTTCACCCACCACGTTTAATTTTTATTGATGAGGGTTCACTTCTGGGCCTCTGGCTGTTTGTTACTGTACTGCAAAGAAGAAGAATATATTTTAAAGAAAGGAGAAATTTTGAAAGAAAAAAAAAAAGTTCAAGAAGAAAGTAGAAGAAAGAAGAAACGTTGAGAAATAAAAAAGAGAAGTTCAAGAAGAAAGTTTAAAGAAGTGTATTATGAAGCGTGCGAAGAAGTGATGAAGAAACGTTGGGAAGAAACAGGAAAGGCTCAGATATGGGAAGAGAAAATGGGCGTTGTAGACTGAGTTGGCGTCTCACTAAATTGTGTAAAACTACTGATAGTGAAGCACGGGAATATCTGGAAAGATGCCTGATGAGATTAAAAACATGCCCAAAGGATGAGAAATTAATAAGTTTGAAAGCATGAGAAGTGGTGTGTAGAATTTGGGTCAGCGTGAGGACGATCGTTTTTAGAATTAAACGTTAGCCCCGTCCGTTTAAAAGAATCTGTTAGTTTCTTGCGACGCTTTGTTTTAAAAAATTTTCCATTTAATTTTCGCCGTCCATTTTTTAACGGCAGATATGCTGTTCTTTTTTTAACAGCACCGAAGCAGAATCCTTTTTGCAGATTCCTAGTAGATTTCATAAAGGGATAATTATACTACTGGTCTTGAGATTGACCTAAATTACGAATCACTCTTTGTGATACAAAAAAGCTCATAGAGAATCTTTATGGTAAATTATAACTGCAAATCATTCCTTAAACCTATTTTTGCCACGTTATATAAATATTGAGACAACTTCTATATATTATTTGTATCTTAATTCACTAACGGATTCTGTTAACTTAGTGAGCGAAAAACGGGTTCAAAAAATAATTTGTAATTATAGTTTATTACAAAGACTATCGATAAACTTTTTGTATCACAAAAATTAATTTGTAATTTAGGCCAATCCTAAAAACGATAAAATTATTCTTTTAAGAAATACATAGCCCCCTTTGTAATTGTGAGCAATTCCACTTCTATTCAAATTTGGGCAAGTTAACCTCTTTTCTTTCTTTCTTGCTTTTTTTTTTTTTTTTTTTTTTTCAAAGAAAAAGTATGAACCATGTGCTATTAACTAAAAGAAGATTAATTTAGGTATGAAAACATCATATTTTGTTAAGCACATGAAGATTAATTATGATATTAAATTTGCCTTTCTTTTTTTTCTTCTCAACATTACAAATGAGGGAAAAGTTAGCTGCAACCTACCCTAAAGACAACAAAAAGAACATAAATAAATAAATGAATGCTGGGACTTTAAGAAAGGAAAGAACTATCTTCAACTCAATCTTTCACTTGCTTCCAAGCACAACACTGCCTCTGCAAATACAATTTTCTCGTATCCTAAGTGCCAAAATGAGCTAACCTTTCAAACCCCAAACACAACCATTTACATACAGACAAAAAGTCATTCCTATATATTTTGTACATATGGGAAACCTTGTGAAACCGATCCCCCCTTAAAGATAAGAGATAGATATTCCTAACAATTTTGATGCCCGAACTGTTAGCAATCTTGACGGCAAATATGTGAGAACTCTCATAGGACCTACCTGCCCAAGCAGATCTTGAACAATCTGCTTACTGTTTAGACACGTGTGTCCCATAAAAACTCACTTACATTTGGACAACAAATTGATGGAGATCCGAATCCAAGAACAGGCACTTCTAATGATGTCTAAGGAGGACACAACTTTTAAAGAATATTTTCATGCACCAAAACTACCAAAAAAGTGATGCAAGGGAGGTTAGCCCACAAGCCAGCTCCAAGTCTTCACACGAAGGGGCTTTCCTCCCAAAATCTTGCTTTACAAATCTCCAGACTTGCTTTCTTTGCCCAATATTGGGGTGTATCCCTCCACTGTCAATGAGAATTCAAGACTGCTATTTATGGTATAGTCTTGAGTCAAAGGCTCCTATGAATGGAGGAAACATCTCTCATTCCTTGTAACGAAACTGGCTGCTCTCTTATACGAGATAAAAGGATGGAAACTTGCTCGATGGCAATATCTAGCCTCTCCTTGGACTTGGCAGATTCTGTTACCAGGGATGATACCATACTTTGCAAAAACTGAATTCTTTCTGCATGATCACTTGGAGCACTCTGAAGGAGCTTTGCAGAGGGTGTGCTGATCCGGCGCCAACGGATGGGAAGATACCTATCTGGGATCTGAAAGCAATTCCCTGTTGAAAGAACTCGAAGGGCATGCCGACAGAGAATTCCGGAGAACTCAAAGTGACGGCAGCTGCAACTTATGATGCCATCCCGAGGAACCCAATACACTTTACGACCTCCCTCAACCTTCATGTGGTGTCTAACAAGAAAACCATCATCCATCTGAAAAGATGCATAGTGGGCAGCCAGAACAAGTTGTTCTTGTAGCTTAGAGAAGGCAAAAGGAGTGAGCATCGAGGCTGCATGGGATTCCATCGGGGCCCCAGTTTTCAGGCAAATATTTTGGAGATTCTGTTGCATTGTTTGTTGTTCTCCAGCTTGATCTTTAAAATCCACAGCAACTGCTACCTGCTAGTGCAAATTTACATAAATAACAGGGACAACTTCTGCTCAACTCAACTGAGCATTAATCCCTCCAACCAATTAATCTATACAAAAGGAGGGAAAGGCTTCTCCAACCAATAATTAGAAATTATCTAGACAGTTGAGACAGGGTTTCATCAATCTGTTGAACCAGAATCAAGTTCTAAATTCAAGACATGCTGATATCCAAAAACCCCATTAAACAAAAAAAAAAAAAAAAAAAAAAAAAAAAAAAAAAAAGAAAGAAGGAAGAAAATATCCAAGGAAATCAAATGCCAAAACCAACTTTCCAATAATAAAAATAATCAAGAACTTTCTACAGCCTGCCAAGCTCTTACCTGTAATTAGTTCAATGTGCTTCATCTTAATTTAATACGACAGTCTTTGTATGACTAACATCTCGAGTCAAGGACCAGGAAATGAATAAAATGAATTCTAAGAGAACCTATACCAACAATTTGGAAGGGGAGGGAGGGAGGGGGGGGGGGGGGGGGGGGGGGGAAGAGGAAATAGGCACTATAGGTTAAATCACTCGTTAATTTAATTGGTTTTCTTTCTTCAACAATTTAGGCTGCCTGCAATCAAGTAATTGCAAGTTAGTCATTGATATGAAAATGCTTACATTTTTTATTGCAAGTGTTCTACACTCTACTATCACGGAACTAGTTATAAAGTTGCAATTTTTCACTTCATAAATTACCTATCAAAAAAAAATGCATCCGTAAAGCCACAAAAAAATGTGATTAAATGAATGACAGAAAACACTCAAAAACTGCCTTTTGGTTTTTACCTTTTCCAAGATACATGCCAAGAATATCTATCTTTCTCCCTTCATATATATGAATACTATGGCTGGGTTTATCCAAAGAAACAAAAAACTAGAAAGAAAAAGAAACAAATGTCAAAGCCCATTATTGGATTTGAGCTAATGACTTACCATATATATTTCTCCTTTTTTCCCAGAATTTTCATTTTCATTAATGATTTCCTGTGTATCTCATCACAAGACATAGTCACCATTTTAACCTGACATTTCAGCCAGTACAATATTTAGTGAATGACAAAAACCAATTCCTCTGCAGGTTCTGAAGACAACAGGTCTTTATATTTCGGCAACTTCAGTTTTGCTAGGTTCCATAGCATTGACCACAACATGCAGAGGCTAACCATTACTGGTTGAATAAAATTTAAGAACTTACCTTTCTTTCTTTTTTTATATATATATATGTAATCGAAATATCATTAAAAGCATAAAACGCTTCCAGGTACAGAGGAAGTATATATAAGAAAACACGTAACTATAAGGAGAAAAGAGAACAGGAAAATCATGAGAAATTTAAGAGCTTAAACATTCTTTTTTATAAGCAATGCAATCTCATTAAAAGAGCTGAGGGGCGCAACCCTAGCAGACAAGTACTTACAAACATTAATAACTCTTCCTTCTTCTTTTGTTGCACTACCTATTTTTCCTTGACTAGGTTATGTTAGAAAAAAGATAAAGGGCCAGAACCTTTTGAACATGAAAAGGCCAGAACTGGAAAATCTCCAACCATTTCATCTTTCACCATCCCTTAGGTAAAAGGGGATGTGCTTGGCTGGATATATTTCATAAGAGCCTACATAGAAGCATAGTCAATTATAGAATCTCCATATGCTAACATTCTCATTATGTTATCAGCATCCCTAATCTTTACGTGAGACTAACTAGAATGTAGAACATTGTATTGACCACACACTGTAAGCAATCATGAGTTGACATAAGAATATACTCAAAAACCACAGGTAAATGATAATATCTTAATCAAATTGAACCCAAATAGCAAAAGAGAATAGCGTACTTGTTCTACAAAATGTGCAAGCCGGGTCTGTGCACTCAAAAATCTTTGAATGAAAGCATTAATCGACTTTGACTGGCCAGTTGTAGTCATTCCCGCAAAGAAATGGCTTCTCAAGAATGGCAATGACCAAAGTATGCGTAATCCATACAAGTTGGCTATATGCCTGTTAGTGTGCAACCCAAAAGAATTTACCATGTCCCTCCAACCGAGTTCAAAATCCTCAATCGACTCCAGATTGTAGAGTCGAAAGAACTCTGCCTTCCACTCATTGTAACGTTCTCCCAGTACAGCATTAAACCAGGATGGAAACTTCGCTACAATCATCCATATGCAAAGTGCATGTTTAGTCATAGGCATTTCCATGGCTACTGCTTCTTTCAGGCACAAATTTTGGTCAGTTAAAATTGTTTGTGGAGCCTTCCCATTCATGAACCCCAAGAATGCCTTCCATATGTACAATACAAAACAGAAACACCAACGTCAATTTGGGAGTTGTGAAGCTCTTTGAAAAAGGAAATATATGTGTGCATGTGCAACAGATTCATCAAAGTGAAAAAGGAAATATATGCGTGCATGTGCAACAGATTCATCAAAGTTAAGAGAGATTTTCATCCAAAATAAAGTTTCTCTTCCAAGTAGGATGACAGGAAGAACAACCAATAGGCACTGAACAATACCAGGAGGTGCTCATCTGCATTTACGAGAAAAAAAAAAAAAAAAAAAGAATCCTAATGCCATAGAAATTGACTACTATAAATCTGAAAGGTACACGCTCAGTAAACATTTGAAACTGATCTTATGCTTTTCTAATAAAATTGTATAATTCTAGTGTACCTAGGGACGCCTTATGCTTTTCTAATAAAATTGATCTCTTACCTATCAAAAAAAAAAAAAGAATATTAACTCCCAATTACAAAAGTCACTCATGTGAAACTCAATCACTTACACAACATTATCTTATGCAGGGTCCAAACCTAACTGGCCAATCATTTCTAACCACCTACTGCATCAATTACTCCCTGCCTGCTAGCCTAAACATCTACCTTTTAAATTTCAAAATTTATGTTTTTATCCTTCAACTTGCCTTTGCTTTAGGTTATGCGACATAAGAGAAGCAATTGATTGACTGGTCCAATTAAAATTTATGTCCGTCACATGTGCAATATAAGGTGACAAATTAGTTGGAAGAGGGGGGAGGGGGGGAGAGAGACAACAGACAATTACTTTCACACTATTACCTTCAATGCCCACGAAAATGACCTTAAATTTTCCTCACGCAAAAGGACGCAGCCAAAGAAGCAAGGCATACCATAATTATTCATTCCAACCCAAATCCCAAGTGGCATGTCAAATGCAGTCAAGCGATGTGTTGTATCAAACACAACTGCATCGCCAAAGATCTCATACAACTGGACTGATGAGGCATATGACCAGGCAATGTTCTCTAATCTGTTGTTTGAATCAACTGTATACTCAAATTTGAAGTTAGAGTCTTTCTCCTTAATGTTTCTGCACATTCTTAATAAATCTATGCCCTCCTCTTCAGGATCTAATTTCCTGAATGATTGGAGTAAATTCCTCACATCCTTTTCAGTGAAAGGCAAATATCCTGGCTCCACACACTTCTCAAGTTCCATAAGTCTCATCATCTGGTGCACAGAAATTCCAGTTTTAGCAAACATAAGGATTCTGCTCTTGTCTGTATCTGATATGGTCCGGTATGCAGGAAGGAAACGAACTTGGTTTGGTTCTAAAAGCTCATGGTTATGGTGGTTCGCAAAACCTGTGACGCGCCATTCTGGTGCTCCCAATTCTGTTGTCTTGCTTATTCGCAAGTACGCTTGGCATCCACACCGGGAGGATTTACGGTTTCTTTGAGGTTTACTTTCATTTGAGTTTTTGATAGGAGTGTTGCCAGCACGGTGGCAAACAAAGTAGCGTCTTGTTAGTCCTTTGCCGACCCCATCCTTTCCCTCTGTACGGTGACGCCGGATTGAGAAGCCGCATCGCTTTGCGAATTCACTATAAAATTCGTAAGCAGCATCATGAGTAGCAAACCTTTGCCCAATATATGGAATTGCATCATTAGTGGTTTCTAGGGAGAGCCTGGTTTCATCAGGTGATTCCTCTGTGCTACTAGTATCGTCCAATGACAAAGATCGTTGATCTGAGGGATCGTCATAAACCACCAACATTGGTCCAGCCTCTTCAGACATTATACTTAGTTGGTAACCCACACAAGGTCAACCTAAGACATGTCTATTAACAAAAACAAAAGAAAAAGAAAAAATTCATCAGCCGACCTAGTCCCAATGGATGGAATGATGCATTATAGAACCGAGAAAATAAATAACAAATAGAGCATAAAATTGTTTTCATTTCATATCAAATTAAAAGGACATAAGTGCACATGTAAGCATAATAAATGACATCTAGTCTACATGCTGGTCAGCGACTAGCACAAAGGGAAATAATAGAAAGAAAATAGCAACAATGATGATGATGATTCTTCATATTTCAAAAGTTGATGTAAACAATCAATAAAACTGTGGCCAAGTCACGACTTTGGTATCATTCTCTTATTTTTCAGGTTTTAAACAGTAACAAGCACATCACATCCTACAACGGCATCAGGATATGGACCTGTTTGAGAAATTAAAGACCATAAACTCAGTGGAAGTACCAGAAATTTAGAGAAACATCACATATCATTTAGCAAGCATCCAATCACCATCCACTTTTACATCAATTCAGTACGCTCTAGGTTTTAGTTGTGTGGAATTACCAATTTCACTGGCTGATTGTCAAAGCTGGCGAATTAAAACTTGTGGCCCTAAAGGCATGAGTCGGAAGCTATCTCTTGTCACACTTGTATGGAGGAATGGAGCAAACAAATGCAAGAACTTGAAAGTAGGTTACCTCCTATGCCCTCACAATTCTAAACTAGGAGTCAAGTTCTTCTTGCTTGGACGAGCTCCATTGATGTTGGACCTAGTTAGGGGTTCTTAGCGCAAGGAGATTTTATAATAATTGGAATTTATCCAGTGTGCTTGTCAGTTGATTGTTTCTTCAGTATGACTGATAGTTTATATAAGGGCTTCAGTTTTTGCTACAGCATTTCCAAGACTAGGTTTCACTTCTAGTTGTAATATAGAGACTTGGGAGGTGCCTCGCAGACTCCACCCATCACACAACATCTTTACATAATATAATCTACAACTAAATATTCAAAGAGAGAGAGAGGATGCCTTAAATTACAGTATACTGGCATGTTCTTTGACTTCTTCCCTTTAGTTTGCACTCAATGATAGCATTATATAAAGAAACTTTGACATCGTTCCTGAAATGATTCTACAGAAATCTCCATAGTTGATCAGAGGAGTTTCTAAATAGTGTTTATGTTGATCATCACATTTCAATCCTACTTGCAGTTCAGGTTTCATTCAAGCTAACCAATATCTGACAGTCACATACCATAAAACAAACCAACCGTTTGTAATAGAATTCCCATATTTTGATTTCTGTTCAATCCTATCAAGTAATCTAGTTACATTTCCAGATTTTCCTCAGCAATACACCAAATACCCACTTCAAATGCATCATTGTCTGTCCCAAAACTACAAAAATATGCTTTTCCGTCTTTTCTCAGAATCATATTACACCGCTAGCTCTTTTTTACACATATTGTTTCAAAATGTATCATCTCTACCAGATCATGAATGTCTTACAAGGTACAAACAAATTCACTTTTAAATTTTGAGCTAAATTCAATCACATTCACGCAAACCATCAAATACCCGTGTCATGTTTCTCCAAATAACCTCATAAATTCAATACTTTACCAGCTTCTTCCTTCCCTGGTTATGAATGCATTACAAACAACTACATACACACATAAACAGAGACACGTATTACATACATATACACCTCAATTCAATCATGTTTTTTTACACATTCTGCAAAATTAAGGATAGCCCATTATCAAAAAATGGAAAATCGAAAATGGGTTTTTGTGTTCACTCACACAAAAATCACTCGAAACACAATCTCCTTTCATTTTAAGAGCCCCTCTGACTGCACATGTTTATCCAAACTAGAAACATAGAAATACAATACTTCTATGTATATATACACATACATACATACAGAGATACAGAGAGAGAAGGGTACCATTCATGCCATGGATTCCATGTCAGGTGGATTGGAAAAACAGTGGTTTTTGAGGACTTGCCCTAAAATGCGCTGGGAGGTGATGGGAGCCGTTTTATACTTCGTGCGCACTTTACTATCTGACGCCTCCTTTGTACCCAAACGGCAAACAGGTTGTTGTTCGACTTAAGGACTCCATAATGCGCATATCCAAACACCTCCTCTTCATTATTTTTTCTTTTTCGAATGTTTTTCAAAATTGAACCGATGAGTGAAGAGATTTTAGCCACAAAAAGCCCATAAATGTATTTATTAGTAGAAATGAAATAAATAATGATATAATTATACGACTTAAATGAACTATGCATTATCAAATGGAGAGAATCCATTTCATAAAAGACTGATAATTATTTACACTATTAATGAATTTGACATAAAATTAACAGGTTAAAGTTGAGGAGTATGAACCGTTTAATTAAATGGTTCAGGTTAAGATTGACCTATATAGTCTTACACTCATACTTCAACACAACTCGAACTCAACAAGCAACATTTAGGGCTGTCAATTTTTTACACAACCCTCAAATACGACATAAATCTAACACGAAATTAGCAGATTAAGATTAGGGGTCTAACTCGTTTATTTAGATAGGTTAGAATAAGGTTGACCTATTTAGTTTTATACCCACACGTTGACACAACCGAACTCGATAAGCCAACATGAATTGTCGGTCCTAATTTTATGATTTGGATTATATTTTACACATGGTGTATATGTTACCATGTCATTAAAAAAATGATGCAGCACCATGTATACTGCTAAATACAACAAAACAGAATTTAAATCGTGAAATAGATCTCGAGTAATGCTATGGACCAGTCTTTATCTTTTTGTTATTCACACAAAGATAATCTTACTTTTAAAATCACTATTTGATTTAAAATAAATCACTATTGGATTTTGATCAAATTGTGAATTTAAAAAGCTACATCAACTTTGAGAGAATAAAAAGATTGATCATTACTTCATAGATCTCTCTATTTCGCCTATTCTATGTAATTCAAATGTTTAGCTTTCATATTGTCAATAGATTAATTTGTTGGGAAAAAACATATTTAGTACTTAGGTTTTCAATTGATCTAGATTTAGTCATTGAGTTATCAAATTCAATAATATGATCCTTAGATTTTGCCCAAGTTTAAAATAGGTTCCTTTATCACTTTACTGTAAAAGTTAACGATTTATCCCCACGTCAACACCCCAATGCAATGACATATCAGCAAATACCAAGTCATTCAAAAAAAAAAGACGTACAAAAACTAATCAATATAACACATGAAACTTAAAAATGCACAAAATATGAGAACTTAAAGAGCAACCCCGCAATAACATTTTTTTTTCATTAATGATTTGACACTTGCTAACGTGACATTGAAACTCATGGTTGTTAAGATGGGTGCTAGCATATTAAGTGAGACACATGTAACGCATTAACTTTGATAATAAAGTAATAGATCGAGTGACATATATTTTAAATTTGGGCAAAACCTAAGGTCTTATTATTGAAATTGAAAACTCAATAATTAAATCCAAACTAAATAAAAACCTAGGAACTAGGTATAATTTTTCCCTACTTGGTTTGATAAGGGAAATAAGAAGATTAATTGGTTTAATAAATTTTGAACTAATTCATTGATTTACTGATTGAACTAATAATCAATTGATTTTAATCTAATTTAGCTCTCAAGATTATTTAAAAAGTCAACAATTTTCAATTAATATCAACTCATTGTTCATTTTTTTTTTAACATAGATAACTCATTATATATATATTATATTAAAAGCTTAATTTAAACCTTTTTTTTTTTTTTAATACAATTGAATTAAGGAGATTCCGAATAAATTTTAGATTCTACAAAGAGATAGAGGGAAAAAAAAAATTAAGTTGAAATTACAAATATGTTGATTTGATAAGAAATATAGAAGTCTTTGTAAATTAGAAACAATAGAAAGTAATGAATTATAGTGCAATGTTACATCAAAGTACATATTTATTTAAAAACATCCAAAAAAGAGGTAAATAAAATATTAAAATTTAAACAAGTAAATGAGAACAAATAATTAATTCACCTCTAGTATCCTAGATAACAGGGAATAGATGAAATGAAAATGATTTATTTTACGATCAATATTTTGTTATACGTTGTATAAGTATTTGACGGTGTATATGATGTCATATCATTTAATCATAGTGTCATGCCATATCATCTTGTCATTGTTATTTCTCTAAAAAAAATATATCAGTCAATTCTTTCTTTATTTTCCTTAACCTTTTTATATTTTAACTACTTACTTTTTTAAAACACTATTCGACTAAGCATTTTAACTATCTACTTTCATTATTCAATTTAAAATATTATTTATTTATCTATTGTCACTATTCCTAAAGAGAGAGAATCGTATTTATTTTTATTAATTTAACTTATGCATTGTTAAGCTATTTAACCAAAATAGCCTTTTAACTATTTTGGTTAGCCGGACGCAAATGATGCAGCCAGCTTGAGTTGATATGACAGTACCCATATTAAACAAATAAACCATATCAAGTATAATCTTCTTGACACCCCGTAATCACGATTACAAAGTCTACTAAAATAATCATATCACATGATGAACGTTTGTGCATTTTGACTCCTTCCCTCCATTAGTTTCCCATTATGGTGCCAACTAAAATGAGATTGTGGGTTGTTAATGTCAATGATACAATGATAACTCAAGCCTAAAAATATTCCATTGACACTTTTACAATTTTGTTTTATTCTCCTACGAATCTTTGTTGAAATAGTTCTATTTTTTTATTTTGTTTTATTTTATTTTATTGAAGTTCATTTTGTTAAAAAAAGTTTATATATATATATATATATATATATATATATATATATATATATATATATATATATATATATATATTTGTTCCAATTTTTTTTTCAAAAAAAAGAAAAAAAGAAAAAAAAGCGGGGGGTGGGGGGGGGGGGATATGTTTGCATGTCATAGTCACGGTTGTTGTTCCAGATTCTTCCACTATTGTTAGAGGTTGTGTTTGGTAGGTGTCTATAAATTATAGCAGCATAAGATGAAAAACTATTTTTTTTATTTTTTGGTTTCATATATGAGAAATAAAATACCCAAATAAAACATGATACATAAATTTGAATAAAAATAATGCTACATACCACACAAATATCCCACAAATATTTCACAAAGTTAACGTAGCAATTGGCAAAGCTTATAGGACTATATCTTGCTCTTATTGACTTGATTATACGATTCGATTAAATGATTTTATTTATAGTAAAAATATGATGGATGAGGTATGTTAAAAAATTGTAAGATGGATGTAATCATAAAGAGATATGATACATTTATAACTTCTGTACAATTTCAACAACTTTTTTCAAAATAAATAATTGAATATGCAATATCCACATGGAGAAAAACAGATCAAATAATTAATTTGACAAAATAATTATTAAAATTTTATAAAAATTATAACCATATCAAATCTCAATGATAAATCATAGGTTATTAAATCTTATCAGGATAGTAATAGTAAGAGCAGAAGAATGAATGACCTTTCAATTTGAGAGGACAAGTAAATAAAACTCTCATGTTGAGAGTGAGTAGGAATCTAATAAAAGTTATCTGTTTATGACCGTTATCTAGACGGTGCCTTATATCTTTTTATGTATTTTATTACTAATTGATTCACATTAAAGACATAAATGAAAAAATATCCTAATATATATTCATTAAAAAATTGTATTGAGAATATGACTGGATCATTGGCACGTACCCAATCTCAACCTAAACAAATATCATGTGATTAACAACATTTTTGAATAAAATTAGCTATTTTTGAAGGTTTGTTTTTAATTTTAAAAATATTTTTCGATATAGTTAACCTATTAAATAACTACTTTTATTCGGAAGATAAAATATAAATATAAAATAGATAAAAAAAAATCAACCTAAACGCATATCTCTCGGGCCACGCTCTAGTTCGTGCGTTTAGAGTAGTAGTCCAACAAGGTAAGAGCGACCACAAACAGAGTGCTTCAAAGAAACAGGGGAAAGCAGAGAACGGAGAGTCCATGGCTGTCGCTGCCTGCCACCAATTGCTTGGTGGGTTTTAGTGCGTTTTGAAGCTTTGGGTCTCTGTCGATACCTGTGCTTGACATTGAATACGGCACCGTTTTTGTTTTACGTTACAGTAGGAGAATAGCTTCCTTCGAATGCTCCATTAAATTAATGGAGTATTTATAGTTCGTATTATTCTCTCAAACATTCCTTACTTTACTTTCAAACTTCCTTTTGTAATCTCAAAAAGCTCTCTCTTTTCTTCTCTCTCTCTCTCTCTTTATCTCTTATACTTTCTGCGCGTGCTTTGGGTTTTTCCGGAAAGCAAAACAGCGAAATTAAATGAAGACTTTCAATTCTGTAAGCTCTCCGTCCCTTCTCTATCTCTCTCTCTCCATATGCCAATACGTATATGTGTTGCATGATTATGCGTTCAAATTCTTACCTTTTTGAACTTGTACTTGCAGTTTTAATTTTACTTGACCAGTTTTTTTTTTTTTTTTTTTATTATTATTTTTATTTTATTTTTTTAATGGGGTTTTTAGAAAATGATATTTAAGTTCTGGGGTTATGAAAACAAATTGATACTGGGCGTTTGGGAATATGATTGATGGTATTTTTTTTAAAAAAATTATATTTTTGAAGTTCGAGTTTGTTTTTGTCTTTGCTTCCCGTTTGGTTGATGAGAAAAAAGAGTACACAGAAGGAGGAGTGTGTTTGGAAGTGGTTGTTTGGTTGATTTTACAATTTCTTTGTGATGTGGTAGTGTTTGTTTTGAATAATATTCGGAATAATATTTACTTTTTTCAAAAATAAATTATATTTTATTTAACTTTTTAAAAAGTTTTCAATTTTTTTTAAATTTTATTCCTTAAAATCAAACTTTCGTAATTCACACTGTAAATTCGAATAATATACGGATTCAACACCCAAAAGTTTGGACTATATAGTGTTTGGTAACTGGGAAATTCGTGTAAATCATTAGAACGATGACTTGGGTCAAAAAGTATGACAAGGTTATGTGTGCTTGGTAACTGGGAAAACTTGAGAAAAGAAAAGAAAAGAATAGAATTTACGTTCTGTGTAGTATTTGAACAGACTGTTAAAGCTTCTTATTTTGCTCATTTCGTTTTTGCAGCCGCCCTCTCTGTCTTTCTTTTTCTTTTCTTTTTTTTTTTACCCTGCGAATTTGGTTGGCTTTGGAACTCCTTGAATCATATGTTAAGCGTAACTCTCCTAATAATATACATACTTTTCTATATTTTCCAATTGTTGACCCCGTTGTAGTGTCTGAGAAATTTGAGTAGAAGAAAGGAAACTAATTTTGAGTGTTGTTTTGAGCAAGTACAGGTTCTTGTTCCCATAAGTCTCAAAAATTAATTGATTCATAGTTCAAAGTTTTTATCTATTTTTCAATTTATGATGCAAATATTTGCTGGAACTTGTAACCTTTTATGCCAAAAATTTCCAACCAATATACTCAGTACCTTTTCAAATACGGCTGATTGAATTTTTGAAAGGATGTAAAAAGTGTGCATTTAAAGCAATTTGTCAATTAAACTATGTGATACACATGACAGCTTCATGAGTTAACAAAAGATGGCATACTGCCATAGTGACACGGAGAGGACACAGCTTTAGTAGATGCTTAAGAAGGAGGACATTGGCACTGCTAATAAGTGGCACTAGAAAATTATATTATTGCATATAAATAAATCAAAATTGGGTAAACATTGTGCATTAATGTGATTTTCTTCAACCAAGTCATGGATACTGGTTCAGTGAGTTAAAGTTGGGAGAATTCTTATCATACTTAATACCAGTTCTATTTTCTTTTTTTAAATTGCTCTTAAAATACATTTTATAATGCGTCTGTGCTTCATTCAACATTCATGATTAGATCATTGAGCAAAGAATGTGACTACAACTTCGCATGTTTTTATGCTTGTTTCTTTTTCAGGCTTCTGTACTTTCAGATCTAAAGAATAGGACATGCCTCTGTAGTTTCTTAATTACAGCATCTTTGATTTTTGGTGCTTACTTCATCGGTAATTCCTTTGTTACAAAGGAATACAAAGACGTATGTATTTCTAACAGATAGCTTCTTTTTAAGTATTACTTGTTAGTCATATATATTTTATTTTGTGAGGGCCACTGAAAGTCTTGTTCAATTAAAAAGGATATGCTTTGACTCGTTCAGGTTGATATTCTTATGTTTTGAAGGAAAGTATATAGAGCTGATGTTATCGATTTTGTTTAGAAAACCTTCTGCGCTTCAAAATTTTCAATTCTGTTACTTTATGTCAAATGATTTTATTAAGTTTGGTTAAAGCTTTAATGAAAGTACCGACATAGATTGGCCTATAACCTAAAGTTGCAAGCAGAAACTTATTGAAAAATTTGATATCCAGCATGGAAGCAATTGTTCTTCATCTGTTTGTGATACCTCGCAAGACTAATTCACTGAGAGAGGAAGAAATTGAGATAGAGAATCAATTTCTACGTAATAACTTGGAATTGAAAGTGGCATCACTAGATATGATCAACTTGCTGCTTAACTTAAACATATGTAGATCTTATGTTAAAAGACTCTTTGATATGATAGTCTGAAACTTTAAAAAGATCACTTACTAATTTAACCCTAAGGAGTTGGCGAAAGTGGTAAGTCACTTGACCTTGGTGCCTCATGAAGCATCAAGTTTAAGGTTCGAACCCCATAAGTGCAAACAACTTTACCCGACCCGTGTGTAGGGGGCGATTTGCATGGTGTCCCGGGGATGTATTCGCTGCGAAGCCCCATATACTCTGGTTATAAAAAAAATAAACCATGAATCCTAATTATAATAGTTTCTTTGGAAGATTGCTAGATGAAGTAAGGTTTTATTTTTGAAATTCCCACATCTCCTTTCATCCTTTTCTGATCTCAGTCATATTTGGCTATGGATTGGCAGATATCTACTGGGGTGACACAAACTGTTATTGATTAAATAATTGGCAGAGGTAGTTTTTTTGTTTTTTTTGAGTTCTTAAACTCATGATTAAATGTTTTTTTTTAAAAGTATCAGAATTAATTCTACTGCTCTTGGTCATCATTCTCTTTCATACTGTATGAGTCAGATATAAAACTTTCCGGACTGCTAGCTGTCCATGTCTTGAAAATTTGAAATGTTTTGTAATTACTGATGGACAAATCAACTACTGTGGACAATTAATCTGAGACTGAGTTGCCTAACCTTCTTATTGTATCAAAACCTGCAATCGAACTTCGAAGCATGGATAAATCAAAAAGTTCCGTAAGAAGGATATACTTTACTGATTAACATACATCATAATACTTCTTGAAATCACACATGCAGAGATTAACAAGATGGAGAGTGATTCCTACTAAAGAGAATTTAAAGTCTAAGACATGCAAGGTCTGTCTCTATTTTTATTTTTATTTTTTAAATAAGTCCTTTCTGTAATGGGGGCTTTAACTGTTTTGGGTTTTGGGGGCTCTCGAGGGTTTTGGGTGCTGTTGGGTTTTGGGGTTTTTGAGGGTCTTGTTGGGTTCTGCTTTTTGGGCTAGCTGGGCTCTTCCTTTGTATACTCCCTGTGTACTAAGGGGCGCCTTACGCTTTTTTAATGAAATTCCTATTACTTATAAAAAAAAAAATGGCAAATTAAGTTGAGATGCTTTATGATTTATCTTTTTCTTCTTATTTTTCCCCCAAATACCTTAGAATCGTTGCAGGCCTCCTGGGAGTGAGGCATTACCTGAAGGAATTGTTGTTAAAACATCTAACTTGGAAATGCGGCCATTATGGGGTTCCATTCCAAAAAATGTAAGTGAAGGCACTGCTGAGATTCTCAATGTTTGGCTGGCTAAATTTATCAGATATTTTGTATTATTTCACAACAATTTTGTTGTGGTTGTTTTAAATCACATGATAATTGACATATGGTTTTACAAATTGCTAAGAGTCGTACATACACTTTCATGCACTAATCTGTTGATCTTCTTGGCTTTTTTGTTTGAATTTTTTTTAACACATACCTTGTAATATTTGTGTCAGAGCAATGCAAAGCCTTCTGTTAACTTGTTAGCCATTGCAGTTGGAATCAAGCAAAAAGACTTGGTGAACCAAATTGTGAAAAAGGTATAGATTTTTTATTTTTTTTATTTAATTTCCCTGTGCTTCCAGAAATATCCCCTCATATTTGTGTCTAATATCTGTGCATTCTATTGCAGTTTCCTTCAAGCAATTTCGTTGTGATGCTTTTTCATTACGATAGTGTTGTGGATGAATGGAGGGATTTACCATGGAGTGATCGTGCCATACATGTGTCTGTAAAGAATCAAACAAAATGGTAATGTTGATTGCCTAGGTTGTTGTTTATAAATTACAATGGGAGGTGGCCATTGCTTGAGTTTATAGGCATAAGGGGAGTCTCTTAATTAAACAATACCATGTGATATGTAGGTGGTTTGCCAAACGTTTCTTGCATCCAGATATAGTTGCTGAATATGATTATATATTTCTTTGGGATGAGGATCTTGGAGTAGAGAATTTTAACCCAAAACGGTAAGTGTGGTTTTCTGTTACTTTTATGGAACGATACTGCAATCCTGTACTGATTACTCTGAAACTCCACCACCAGCCTTTGTTGCAATCCTGTACTGATTACTCTGAAACTCCAACACCAGCCTTTGTTGCATCAATGCCTTGAATAAAATATGTTACTCTGAATATTGGAATACACAGACCGATAAGATTCTTAGAAATGTGGAACTAATGATCACTACTCCTGTTTTTGGAATAATAACCTTTATATCTCATTTTCATTTTAGACCAATATTTTTTATGATATGCATCGTCGTCACTTTTTGTATTTATTATTTGAAAATATAGTTGTTATACCATAGGATGTGTGGAGATCATAGAAGAACAGATATTGTATTGAAAAGCAAATCAAGTATAACAGATGATAGTAGGAGACATAATCCCAGCTTCATACCCTGGACATATTAACAACGTAGTAGAATTTGTTCTCTCTTTCTTTTCTTTTTTTCTTCCCTTTATGGAGGTCAGATTTAGACTTTAAATCTCGATATGCTGAATCTCTTGCAGATATCTATCTATTGTTCAAGAGGAGGGACTTGAGATATCACAGCCAGCACTTGATCCTGTTAAATCAGAGTTGCATCATCCAATTACTGTACGTAGAAGCAGATCAAGGGCACACAGGTCAGTTCACTTTTCCAGAACAAACGGGGTGCTGCATTATTAGAATCAAGGGTGCACAGGCTTTGTGTTTCCTTCCTTGTGCTTATATTGAATTTAGTTGAGCAGTCGCATATGAAGATTTGCAGTTTTTTTTTTTTTAATCAATAAGGTCTTTTTGTCATCACTTGCATAGTAGCAGTATCTGTTTTAATATATGCCAAATCTTTAGCAAAATATGGTAATTGACTTCTATAGAGTCAGATTGTCATCAGTTTCTTTAAATTGGATCCGAATGTATGCGATATAATTGAGTTTGACCCATTTTCACTTAATTTTTGAGCAGAAGGTATTATAAGTTTAAAGGCAGTGGCAGGTGCGACGACCAGAGCACTGATCCTCCATGCGTGGGGTACGGAATCACCAGCTCTATAGCTGTGTGGTTGTTCTATCATTTATTGCTTTTTTATTCTCATAAAATTTTAAAATTGCTGAAAAAATTCTTTGTTTTGAATAAAACGTGTTATGCAGTTGGGTGGAAATGATGGCACCGGTGTTCTCAAGGGTAGCTTGGCGATGTGCATGGTACATGATCCAGGTATAAAATACTCAACAACTGTATGAACATAATGGTCAACTTCTGGTGCTTTACAACATTGTAGGCATAATGGAAGGGATGTTTGCAAACTACAGTGAATGAATGAGGATTCTTTCGATCAACCATATCAGATTAAATTGCTGAAGTAGGCATCATAGATTATGTCCAACCTACTTTATGTTGATTGCAGAATCTTTTTTACTTGCTTCGTTAGACAAGAGCAGGTCAACCATATTTTTTTTTTTAAATCAGTTGAGAATTGTGAACGTGATAGTGCGGTAATATTTTTGCTACCCAACTGATAGGAGGTTCTTATTCCAAACAAATCTCTTTCTATGGGTTCCATGTGGACTTGGCTTGAAACTGACCTTCTATAATTGAATTAGAAGTTAAATCTGCATGACTCATGTGATACAGGTAACCTGAATCTACCCTGTAAACCTAATTGTGATAGAAACCACTGTTAAATAGTACATAAAAATGTCTTGGAAAAATCAGAAAAATTTAGATACTAATAATAGAATTAGGTGGGTCAAGTCAAGGAGACTAACCGTAAATTCAATCTGGAAATCTCCTTGCTTTGGGAGGGTGTTTTTTTTCTTCTTCCAATTTTGGATTGCACCTTCCTTTCTGGTAAGTTTTCTTTAATGGTTTTTGTCCCTTTCAGAACGACTTGATCCATGCATGGGGCCTCGATAGGAAGCTCGGCTATTGTGCCCAGGTAACAATTTCTTTCCTGGAGCTTCTTTTTCAGCTCCCTTGGGGATCTTTGTGATCTTTGGACTATTTTTTCAGGGTGATCGAACAAAAAGAGTCGGTATTGTCGATTCTGAGTACATAGTTCATCTGGGTCTTCCCACACTTGGTGCCTCAGATGGAAATACGGTGAGTCATCTTTGTATGTAGCACTACTATCTGAGGAGTTGGTTGGTCAAAAATTACTTATGCCAAAGAGTTGTCTTGGTAGTTTCTTGTTTGGTTCAAACATATTTGCTGCAGATCACAGCATCACAAGTCTAATAAATTTAGTCAAAATCTATACTTGTGATTTTGTACTGATGAAGACGCATAATCTTGGTGATCAATAATTTTGATCTGCCTGGCAGGATACTCTTAGCAGTGGTATTTTGTTGAATGTTTAGGTCGCCTCTCACTTTCTACTATCTGCTTATTCATGCAGTTAAGCAATTATTCACTGGATCATTCTTTAAAAGAGAAATCAAATCAAGCAGTGCCGGTACATTTATCTAAAGCTAAAGTTGCCTTGTACCGGATTTTTCGTTGATGTATACTGAGAGTTTTATTTATTTATTTTTATAATTAATTTTGTAGGCACCATCAGACTCCCAAAAAGTCGATCCTAGATCTCTAGTAAGTGCTAGTGACATTCCTATGCTAGTGAACTGTTTTGTTTGGTTGAATTCCTAATAGTATAAATGCTGCAAAGTTCTCCCTCTCTCTTTCTCTTTCGTTCTATATCGTCAGCCACCACGAATCCAAAAAACTAATTACGGAGTAACGAATTGTATGCAGGTCCGGTGGCAGTCCTTCGTTGAAATGCAAATCTTCAAGGCAAGGTGGACTAATGCGTCGAAGGAGGATAATTGTTGGGTTGATCCATATCGACAATCAGCGAACCAAAGTAGAAATTGATTTGATTTATAGAGCGTTCATCCAAGCAAAAGGCAAGGTTGCTGACTGGTTCTCATAAACAACCTGAGTCAAAAATCAGACATGCATCCCATGTACACCCTTTTTGTGGTCCTGAAAAAGGTCTCAAAACTGCTGATGATGTCTTGTTCTTTTGGATCTTGCAAGGAGCTTGTGACTTGGTGTAACTGACCATTGTATCATATGGATTTTGCCCTGGCCAGGAGCTAACCAATTCTGCTGGCCAATTTAATTTGTATCATTCATTTGGTGAAAATTATAGAAAATAATTTTTCACCAGACACATTGTTGATAACCTTTTCAATACCAATGTAACTTTTTTTTTTTTTTTCCTCTCTTTTGTATAACCATGTAATTATTGAGGCAATTGTGTCTTTGTGGATCTTCAGTTTAGTTGTACAACTTGTTCTTGATGCATCTCCAATGTCTATATATATTTTCATGTTTTCTGACCGTTGATGTTTCAGATTCGAGCTTTATATTAGAGTAATTCTAGCTTTAACAAGAATTGATCTAAGAGTTCGTTGAGACTGACAGGTCAACATTGTAGCATAAAAATGTAGTCTCTAACATTATTCTATTATTTAGAAATCACATTTTTATCTCACAATTATTATATAATGCTGAGGTAACAAAAAAGTTAATAATAATAAGAATTGGTTGGGACCGTCCGGTATTATTCTAATCACAATGCTGAAAATTGAATATTAAGACAGTAATGCTAAAAGTAAGTAATACCTTATTTATTTATTTTTATTTGAAAATACAAAATATTTTTCAAAATGTTTATCAAACAATATTTTTAAGCGGATTCTACTCACAACACTTTTCAAACGTGAATCTTACATAAAACGCTTCTCATTTTTTTATTTTTTTGGTCACATTAAAAAACGTTTTTAAATTAAAAAAAATAAAAATGTTTAACAAACATTGTCTGCAATGAACAGTATGTATATATAGTGTAGCCCTTCTATTTGACCAATAAAAAATCATTAATTTTAAGTTTAAAAAAAAATAAAAAATAAAAAATCATTAATTTTGGGTGATAGGTTGTTAAATTCTATCATGCCCACTAGGGTTTAAGCAATAACCCTTACATTTCTCTCTCTCTCTCAAACACACAGAGAGGGACACCACGATGTCACTCTTCCGCCTCGTCCTCCTCCGCTCTCTCCGACGCTCCTCGGCCACCTCTTCGCCAAACCCACATACGCTAACCCTAACCCCACTTCTCAATCACCTCCAAAACCCCAACACTGAATACCAAAAAACATCGACGCGCGGCTTCGCGTTCTCGTCGGCAGAGGAAGCCGCAGCGGAGAGGCGGCGCAGGAAGCGCCGGCTGCGCATCGAGCCTCCGCTGCACGCGCTCCGGCGGGATCAGGGCCCGCCGCAGCGTGACCCTAACGCGCCGCGGCTTCCGGACTCGACGTCGGCGCTAGTGGGGCCGCGGCTGAACCTCCACAACCGCGTGCAGTCGCTGATCAGAGCTGGCGACCTGGACGCCGCCTCCTCCGTGGCGCGCCACTCCGTGTTCTCCAACACCCGACCCACGGTCTTCACCTGCAATGCCATCATCGCCGCCATGTACCGCGCCAAGAGGTATGTGTATGTGTGTCTGGTGATTGTGGAGTTTTGAACATAAAGGCCTAGTTTTTTTGTTGGAGTAGGTTGATTAGTTCAGGTATCCACTACACCTACACCCATGTGTTGAGGTAAAGACCCGATTTTTGTTTCTTAGAGTAGTTTGATTGATTCAGGTGCAGTGAGGCTAGTGTTACATTGGCCACATCTTATTTGAGCAATACAGAATGTCTGCCTGGTGATTTTCTTAATTTTTGTAACTAATGCTTTTGATTTTTAAAGTGATACCCATATTTTTGTTTTCATTGGTTTTTGCTGGCTTTAATTTTTTTTTGGATGAATGAGTAATTTTTATATCCAAAAACACTATTACAATACACTTCAGCTAGTCAAAATAACCAGCTGGAAACAAATCAAATCTGCATAAAGCAGAAACAACACTCACAAAGTAGCAACACTCACTAACTAGACAATAAGAACTGCACAATCAAAACAGAGCTCAACAATACACACTTTGACAATTACAAACACATATATCCACACAATCAACCCAAAACAAAACTCTAGCAGCCTACTTCATCTACCAAGAATACTAGTAGGAATTCCCCAACTGCTGCACAATCTATCATTTTCCAGATACTTACAAAACTTACCCTTAGCCAACAACCTGGAACGGACCTTTCATTTTATTTGGCTGATTTTTTTTTTTTTCAGAACTAACATGATTTGCATGTTTTATATCATTCCTTAATTTCCAGATGTTGTGCACGGCTGCCCCTGAACTCAACTTGCATAGAACAGCCTTCAAACTTTCCTCAAGTAAATTCTTCTTCCCACAAATCAGAATTTCTGCCCAATTATGCAGAATGCTCTCAACAAAACAAAGTCCCATAATCTCCTTCCAAATGCGCTTACCTAAGCCACAAAGAAAGAAAAGGTGGTCACAATCCTCAATACCCCCTGCAGAAAACACAATTTACATCACCTCCATAGCCCCATCTTAACATCTTTTCTCCTGTGACTAGGCTATCTCGCATAGCAAGCCAAAGGAAGAAGGAATGTTTTGGAATAGCCAAATTAAACCACACAAACCAAATGGGCTGATCCTTCTCCCCAATCGGAACAAGAGGCAGCTGGCTTTGTAAATGCACCATAGTCTCTGATCTAGCTGGGGGCCAGCACCAATTTCTGCACGTACTCATAGAAGACAGTTTGCATCAATCTAACTATCCAATTAATACACCATCCTATGTCCATGCGTTGCATATAAGCTACCATCCGGGTGCCACTTATCAAACCAAAGATGAATTTGGTTCCATCCCTAACTTTAAAATGGATAAAATGTTGAGCTACCTCTCTTAACTTGAGCAGCTTTTTCCAGCACCATGAGCTCATATGTGGAATTTTGATTCTCCAAAAGCTCTTCCCCTTCAACAAATGTTCTCTCACCGAAGCAACCCATAAAGAGCCTGCTTTAGCAAGAATGTTCCAAATGTGGCTCATCATGGCTGCTCGATTCCAGTCTTCAATCCTCTTAAGACCAAGACCACCTTCTGTTTTTGGTAGACACACCAACTCCCAAGCCACCTTAACCTTAGCTTTACAAGAGTCAGATCCAGACCATAGATAGCGGTTGAATTTCTGCTCCAAAATCTTCACAATCTTCTTTGGCAAGACGAAGAACCCCCACCAAAATGATAAGATGCTATAAAGTACTGCCATTATCAGCTGAAGTCTCCAAGCAAAGGAGAGTTTCTTAGCTAACCAGAAATCAATTTTGCTAGAAATTTTATCAACTAAGACACCACAATCAGCAGCACTCAACTTACTAGTAATGAGAGGAACACCAAGATACCAAACCGGCAGTTGTCCTTTGATTTTTTAGCAGTCCACCAATTTTCCTTTCTCGGCTGCACTAACACCAGCACAATAGAATGAACTCTTGCTAGGAGTGGCAGAAAGACTCAAGATGTCAGCAAAGACATGCAAAACAGCTTTAATAGTTTCGACATGATACCCAATTCTTCTTTTATTTTATTTTTTTGGTTTTGGTATTGAATTAGGATTTGACACAGTGGTTAAATGTGATTATTTTGATTGATATAGGTACAATGATGCTGTTGCTCTATTCCAATACTTCTTCAACCAATACAATATTATTCCGAATGTTGTGTCTTACAATAATTTGATTAATACCCATTGTGACGAGGGGAGGGTTGAGGAGGCGTTGGAAGTTTATCGCTGTATTATTGAGAACGCGCCATTTAGTCCGTCATCGGTCACATACCGGCATTTGACGAAAGGGTTGATTGATGCAGGACGAATTGAGGAGGCAGTGGATCTTTTGAGGGAAATGTTGAATAAGGGACAGGGTGCAGACTCGTTGGTTTATAACAATTTGATTAAGGGGTTTCTAGAGTTGGGGAATCTGGATAAGGCGAATGAGCTTTTTGATGAGCTTAAGGAGAGGTGTCAGGTTTATGATGGGGTTGTGAATGCAACATTTATGGATTGGTTTTTTAATCAGGGGAAAAAGAAGGAGGCGATGGAATCGTATAAATCCTGGCTGGATCGCCAGTTTAAGATAGTGCCTGCGACTTGTAATGTTCTTTTGGAGGTGTTGCTTAAGCACGGGAAGAAAAATGAGGCTTGGGCATTGTTTGATTTGATGTTGGATAATCACACCCCACCAAATTCCCAAGGAGTGAATTCGGACACTTTTAACATAATGGTTAACGAGTGTTTTAAGCTTGGCAAGATTGAGGAGGCAATTGCCACATTTAAGAAGGTGGGAACGAAGCCAAATTCAAGGGGTTTCCAAATGGATGTCGCTGGGTATAATAATATCATTTCTCGATTTTGTGAGAAGGGGATGCTATCAGAGGCGGAGATGATGTTTGCAGAATTGACAGCAAAGTCATTGTCCCCAGATGTCACAAGTCATAGGACTTTGATTGATGAATTTTTGAAAGCGGACAGGATTGATGATGCTTTAAAGGTGTTCAATAGAATGGTAGATGCTGGCTTGAGGGTAGTTGCTAATTTTGGCAACAAGGTATTCGATGAATTGATCAGGAATGGCAAGGTAGAGGATTGCGCACAGCTTTTGTCTAAAATGGGAGAAAAAGATCCTAAACCAGATCCTACTTGCTATGAGGTTGTGATCAAGGGACTTTGCAATGAAGGTATATTGGACAAGAGCCGGGATTTACTGCAGGAGATGATGAGGTATGGTGTTGGACTTACTCCTGCATTGCAGGAATCTGTAAGAGAGGCGTTTGGGAAAGCTGGGTGTGGCGAAGAGATTGACAGACTGTTACGTATGAATTGGTGGGGATCTACACATGTGCAATCAAGAACACCTCCTCAAACAGGACCGTCTCATCCACCTTCAGGACACCCTCAAATGGCAAGGCCTCATTACCCACCATCTGGACCCCCTCAAATGTCCGTACCACAGTACCCGCCATCCGGATCCCCTCAAATGACATGGCAGCACCACTCTCCATCAGGACCCACCCAAATGCAGCAGCACTCTCCATCTGGACCTCGTAATATGGCCGGACCACACCATCCACCAACAGGAACCCCTTCAATGACAGAGCCACATCATCCACCATCTGGACTGACTCAAAAGGAAGGGCTATCAGGACCCATGCAAATGGCATGGCAGCAGCACTCCCCATCTGGACCTCCTCATATGGCTAGACTCCAGCACCAACCATCAGGAACCACTCTGATGACACAACCAAATTATCCACCATCTGGAGTGACTCAAACGGAAGGGCTACAGCATCTGCAGCCAGAACCTCTTCAAACGAATGGACCCTATCAATCGTCATCGGAAATTCCTCAAACGGCAGAACAGGTAGCAGCAGCTTAGTTTGAGACTCTGATATTAGGTAATTGATATACTGGTTCTCCTTTGTTCTGATTTCGAACAGGGCAAGGAGATTGCCATGTCATTGTTATATCTCAAGTGTCTCTTTGTGCCATTGTGGTGGTCTGTTTCGCTTGAGCATAATAATGTCGGACTTTTGTCTATTCAGTTGCTCTGTGTGTTATGCTGAGATGATGAGCTAATTATTTTTGTACTCTGCACCTCTACATATTTATTAAATATGTTCTTATTCTTAAATAATCTTGATGATCATGAATCCTATTTGTTGAATTATGTGCTGAACCTGGAGGCCACATATGAGATACATTTGTACAAAAGAATTAGAAGAGCACACATAGTTCATTGTGTATAAATTACTTGGATTGCATTTTGATGCTGATTTTCCTATGATTATGCATCATATGCGATTCAACTGTTTGAAGCAACTAACTGAGTTGGGTTGTATGCTTTATATGTTGCATTGTCTTGTATAAGTAGGGAATTTTTGCTAAATCTATATGAATTATGTGCTGAACCTGTATGGAACCGATGCTTTTGGTTGTACAATCATTTTTCTGCCCGCCATGAACTTATATTTTATTATGTGATTTTGCAGGGTGTTTTTCCATTGTGAAAATTTGTAAGTTCTCAGTTTGTCTGCTGGGGGGCGCGTGCACATGTGTGCACCACAAATGTGATAAGAAAAAAAAAAAAAAAGTTTTGCTTTACTACATTTTGAGTACGGTTTGTTAGTCATGTAGCATATTTGTGCATCCTATGATGAAAAAATAAATAGTTGTACCAAGTAGATAAGTATTTTATGTTAAAAAAGGAACATTTCTCAGTCAGTGTGTAGGTGTGTCTGTTGTGTGTAATTTTTTCTTAAATTCTTATAGCTCTTTCACGTGAGGGATACTAAATCATAGACATCTGAAATGAGAATCTTTTTGTCTTCAGAATTTTTCAAATGAACTGGCTTGAAGCGTAGCTTCAACTTTTTCTCTCTTGGGATTAATGTTACAAATACAAACATTTTTTTTTTTTTGCATGCACCAACGTGCAAGTCAGTGTCGTGGCCTAGGATCAAGTGTTTTTTTTTTTTTTTTTTTTTTTTTTTTTTTTTTTTCTGTTTTTTTCTGTTTCCTAATAATCCAGTTTTAATCAGGAATATTTAGGAGTTTATTCAGAATTGTCTTATGTGACCACAGAAAGTGCTTTGATGGCTATATAGAAGGGGAGCTGCAAGGATGTTAGTAGTCTGTGTAAAAAAATGTGTTTCCCCCCCTCCAAGGTGTCACCTTCTTTATATACAGTCAATCTGAATTCAGGCTATTTCTTTATTTCAGGATCTCGTGCGGGAACCAGTTTTTGCTAACAGTATCAGGAAGTTGTGAAATTATGAATGCTTTATGCCTGTGTATTTTGATCAATCGCAGTGTAGTTGTGGACATTTGCTTTGATGTTTGCTCTTCCCATGCAGAACATGCTAAAAGTTAATGTTTGCTTCGAGAAGCTTTCTAGTTTTCCAACATCAACCAGGACTTTCACACTTTGATTCATCACAACTCAATCCAAATTATCAACTCATTCACTTGGTGCCGAGCAATGCAAGGCATGCAACAAGAGCAGAGAAGACTGTGTAATAGAGATCATTGCTATATTTATACTCAAATTCGTTCGGCTAGATTTTGAGGCTTTTCTGATATAATTTTTTAGTTTTGCTAGCCTTTTGCCTTCTCTAGGCTCTTGTTTGTATTGGCTTACCCAACTGGCTTTTAAGCCTCTTGTTTTTTGGGGTTGCTTGCTTTTGTTGAGTTTTTTCAATAAAGTTATTACTTATTCAAACAAATAAATGTTTATACTCATTCGAAAGGAGGAGAATCAAGATGTAAACATATTCCCAGGTTTTAGGTCAGAACAAGATATTGACTGCCATGGCAAAAGTATAACGGAAAAGGCTAGGGAGGGAGATAGAATGAGCCAGCAATGCATGCATCTCTGAAATTTTCAATGGACAAAGTTTTACTCAAAATTGGGTTAGAAAGAAATTTATCTAATCCAGTCAATTAAATTGACGTATTCAGAATGCACATAATTTTTACATGTATTTTTAATTATTACTTGCATTTTTAATAGAGCATATAATTCTCTCATGTATTTTGAACAAATGTTAGTTTAATAGACTGAGTATATAATTCTCTTTTGTGTTATCTTTTCAAAATTAAAACGTTAACAACCAACTTAAAATAAAAAAAATATTTTTCAAAATGCTTTTTTAAATAAAAAAGAAAATAAAAAATACCTTTTAAAATGTATTAACAAACGGAAGCCCACTCTGTATGTGGTCATAATACTTTGCTATTGACCTTATAGGCTATAACCTGGAAAGCAGAAAATGAACTTTTGAAAGCCACTCAGTACATGATCGAGAAGTTGGAGCATTTCATAGGAAGTTTGGACTTGAGATCAAGCAGAACAATGGGTACCATTTAAGCCTAATTTTCCCCACACTTAATCAACTTCTCTTGAAAGGTGGCATTTGACAAAGTTTATTCAGGATTAAAGGGTAACATTTATCTATATTGATGCTTTTTCCCTCTGGAGGGCTGATAATTTCTTTTCTCAAAATTTGTGCAACAACGAGATATTCTCTCGGTGGTCACTACCTGTACATTTATACCAAAACAAAAATCAGTCAGCCATAAATATGAAAGTAATTTTCAATATTCTGGGAGTGTTCTGAAAAAGTTGTTCATATGTGTATGCATGTGCATGCCATCATGCAAAAATGCTAAAAACGTAATGGATTTTCGTTTGGCCAATGATATTTATACATATTATCTTTATTTGTGTCATTTTCACCATTTATTTATTTATTTTTTTGTATCAATTTTACCTTTCTTGATCATGTAGGGATGGGATGAGATGGTATTTGTGTCACTTTCAGATATTTTTTAATATGACAAGATTCAATATCTGAGTTTTCAATTTTTATTTTATTTAAGACTTAACTTGGTTAATGTTGGAATTCTCCTGGTAACCTCAAATAAACATCTTAAGAAAGACGAATAGATTTTTATTTTTAATTTTTATCAAACTCAACAAATTAAAATATTGAAACCAACAATCACTAAAATTAATCAAAGCAATAAAAAGATCTAATATATCTATTTTAGTGTCGAAGTGAAAACCTTTAATAAATTCTTAAAAAAGAAATTTTACATGTAGACCTAATATTTTAAAAATCCACATTACAATTATTATTCAAAAACATAATACTTTTCACTAATTTATAATACAGATGGAATCAAATATTCAGAGTTGCCAATTATGCAAACGTGGACATTTTGGTTGTCATGCTTTGTCTCGTCTCCATTTCAATATCAAAGTTGTTAATATCTATATGCATGTGCATGCCATCATGCAAAACGTAATGGATTTTTGTTTGTCTAATGATATTTGTACACATATTGTCTTTATCTGTGTCATTTTCACCTTTCTCTGATCACATACGTAGGGATGGGATGAGATGGTATTTGTGTTACTTTCAAATATTATTGTGTTATAATAGTAGTGAACTTTAATTACAGTTAGAAAAATATTGGTATAAAAAATAAAAATTAAAAATAAAATAAAAGAAGAAGAAGAAGAAGGTGGCAAGGGGAAGGAGGGGATTGCCAAACGGGACCATTATTTCTTTTGCTGAACCCAGTCGTTGGATGAATGACAAGTTGTTCGTCATGCTCTGTCTCATCTCCATTTCAATATCTGAGTTTTAATTTTTTAATTTTAATTTTAATTTTATTTAAGACAGAAGTTGGTCAATATTGAAATTTTCCTGACAACCTCAAATAAACATGCATCTTAAGGAAGATGAATAGATTTTTATTTTTTATTTTTAACAAACTCAACAAATTAAAATATTGCAACCCCCAATCACTAAAATTAATCAAAGCAATAAAAAAGATCTAATATATCTATTTTAGCGTCGAAGTGAAAACCCTTTAATAAATTCTTAAAAAAGTAAATTTACATGTAGACCTAATATTTTAAAAATCCACATTACAATTATTATTCAAAAACAGAATAATTTTCACTAATTTATAATACATAATCAAATTATGATCAGAGTTGGCAGTTATGCAAACTTGGACCTTCTACTTTGTGTTATATATTGATTTGCTTCTTGCTAATTAAGATTCAAATTAACTGAAAATAATTGGTAAAGGAAGATTCAAAAGGAGACGTACAAGTTCCTCCAAATTTTCAGAGATATTCTGGTTAAATTTTTCATACTTGGATTTAGTTGATACAATGGTTAAATATAATAAAAAAAATTAACTGGTGGTTTTAACCCACATAAACAAAGCCCACAACCACAATATTTGGATTGACCTGCATTGACTCATGCATTATCTAATAAATTAATTAACGTTGGTCTTCATACTAATTTATAATACATATTTTAAATGATTTATTATTGACGAAAAATAATAACTTAAAATATATTACATTAATTTATTTAAAAAGGAGTGTGAATTGCCTTTTTATAGTTTATATAGGCGGAGAGAGTATCACAATTATGAGATATCTCAATTATTAACCAGATATGATATATTGTCACCTTATGACTCAACCCATGTGACAATTTTTTTTTTTTAAAAAAAATAATAATAACTCTAAAATTAGTTGAGGAACCATCTCATCGCCTATGTAAGGTGGTTAAAAATTATGTCTTAAAATGGCAAAAAAATCATATCTCATTATTAATTAGGGAATATGGCCCACCTAATTAGGCAGCCACGCAACACTTATTTGCTATCCATGCGATCTTATCTCCTAGGCTATCACAATTCACACATGACATCTGAATAATAAGCGCATGTTTGAATAATAATTATTTTATTATTATTCTTTAAAATCATTTTTGAATTACTTTATAGAATTTAAAATACTATTTATTATATTCTGACGGTTATATATATATATATATATATATATATATATTTTTTTTTTTTAAATGTCAATTTTTTTTCTTTTTTTCTTTTTTTTAAAAGGAAGTCATGCGCGTCGAATACTAAAACGCTGGCACGCATGATCAGTAATTAGCATTATTTCATAAATAAATCATAATATATATATATACAAATCAGGATGCCATACGTATCATCACATCCTAGCTATTCCCATCACATTGAACACTAAAACGGACGCCCATCTCTGGGTTTTGTGCAGATATCACAGAGTGAGTGAGACAGAGAGAGAGATGGAGGTGGAAGAAGATGGCAGTCTATTCTCTGAGGAGAAAGAGAGAGAGATGGAGGTGGAAGGAGATTGCAGTCAATGGCATCACTTGATCTTCTGTGAGGAGCTGAAAAACAACGACGACCAGAAGAAGAATCATGTTCCTGTTTGCTCGGTGTGCTACGAAGCACTGGTATTGGGAGGTCCCGCCTACAAATGCTTGGAATGCAACTTTCTCCAGCATAAATCATGCCCCGAATCACCATACACAGAATCTGTAGTCACTGACCATAAATATTGGTGGAAAAGACATCACTTGATCGACGTAGAAGAGCTGGACAATAATGGCAACGAGGAAGTTGTTTGCCCGGGATGCCAGGAACCAGTATTCGGTCCCGCTTACAAATGCTCCATCCCCAACTGCACCTTCTGCCTTCACAAATCGTGCTCAGAACAACTATCCCACGTGATACAACATCCCCTCCTCCACCCGGAGCACTCCCTTATTCTCCAAGCGCCATCAGATTATGATATTTGTTATGCTTGCGGCAAATATTGCGGCAGATCCTTATTTTACCGTTGTTTCCTCTGTGATTTTAACTTGGACGTCATATGTGCTTCCCGCTGGAGAACTGATGCCGACGATTGCCACCAACACTCATTTGTTCCCATCTCGGCGCAGATCCAGTTCGCTTGTCAAGCCTGTGGTGAGGAGGAACCCAAGCAATTTGCATGTCTCTGCACCATCTGCCGACTCTTGATTCATAGTACGTGTGCCCGATATCCGCGCACCATCAAAACTAACACACATGATCATTCACTCACTCTCACCTATTCTCTGAGTCAAGAAGTCAAGAATCAGGACAACGTGTTGTGTGAACTGTGCCGTAAAAAGATGAAAACAGAGTATTCTGCTTACTATTGTCAGAAATGTGGTTACATTTCCCACTTGAATTGTGCACATTGGGTCCAAGAGAACTCCAGTGTGACCACCGAGTTGGTGGCCAGTAACTCCGTTGGCTATGAATCTCATTTGGTTCATTTGGTGGAAGGGATCGATATACTAGGGGATGAAAGAGCTGGCCCTCTGGAGATCAATCATTTCAGTCATCCACAACATAACTTAATTCTTAGCGACGAAAAGCCCGTGGATGTCAAGCGTTGTGAGGCCTGTATACAATATATAATTTCTACCCCGTTTTACGGCTGTGCACAATGCAATTTCTTTCTCCATTACAGATGTGCTAAACTGCCCGCAACCATTAAGCGAGGGATATTTCACGAACATCCCCTCACCCTCCTCTCACATGATGTGAATCCAAGTGGATTGTTCTGGTGCAATGCTTGTAAACGTGATCACGATGGCTTCGTATATGGATGTGATAAATGTAAATGGTACAAGTTGGACGTTAAATGTTGTTTAATTCCAGAAATCATTGAACACGAAGGTCATCAGCACTCCCTCTACTTGCTTGCCATAGAATCTTCCAAAACTTGCAACGGCTGTGGTAAAAAAGTTGTGAACTTCAGGTGCCCTCATTGCGATGAATTTACCTTGTGTTTTAGATGTGCAACTCTTCCGCTGGTAGCTAGATATGAATATGATACACATCTATTAAAACTCTCTTATACACGTGAAGAAGAATCCGATGAAGAATATTATTGTCTAATTTGTGAAGAAGAAAGGAAGCATCCGGATTACTGGTTCTATTCCTGTGTAAAATGTAAGTTCACTGCTCATTCTCGATGCGTTCTTGGAGAGAATCCATGCATTAACTATGGAAGAACTTTCACAGATAAAGATCATAAGCATCCTCTCACTATTGTTCAAAAGACTAAGCATTCCCCTCCATGTGATAGATGTGGTGGTTTTTTTCATGATGTGGCCTTAGAATGTACTAAATGTAAATTTTACATCCATAAGTATTGTTTGTAAAAACAAATTAGAAAATAGAGTGAAAAGGCTTCTTTAATTTAACGATTGTGAGCTTAATTAATTTTCATATTTATGTGTATGAAAGAGAGGGAGAAGCTGAAAATGATTTATTTCAACATATATACATCGCTTACTACTAAAACTCTTTGCTTGTATGTATATTTTTATTATTATTATTTGATTCTGTTTGGACGTGTAGCTCTTACCTAAGTGTTCTTAATTTTACTACCAGTCGTTTCTTAATTATCTTTATCTGTGTCATTTTCACCTTTCTCTTGATCACATACGTAGAGATGGTATTTGTGTCAATTTCAGATATTATTGTGTTCTAATGGCAGTGAACTTTAAAAAATAAAAAATAAAAAATAAAATAAAAAAAAGGTAGCAAGGAGAAGGGATGGGATTACCAAACGGGACCATTATTTGTTTTGCTGAACCCAATCGTTGGATGAATGACAAGCTGTTCGTCATGCCCAGTCTCGTCTCCATTTCAATATCTAAGTTTTTCATTTTTTTTTTTAATTTTATTTAAGACTAAAGTTGGTTAATATTGAAATTTTCCTAACAACCTCTAATAAACATACATCTTAAGGAAGATGAATAGATTTTTATATTTTATTTTTAGCAAACTCAACAAATTAAAATATTGCAACCGCCAATCACTAAAATTAATCAAAGCAATAAAAAGATCTAATATATCTATTTCAATGTCGAAGTGAAAACCCTTTAATAAATTCTTAAAAAAGTAATTTTACATGTAGACCTAATATTTTAAAAATCCACATTACAATTATTATTAAAAACAGAATAATTTTCACTAGTTTATAATACAGAATCAAATTATGATCAGGGTTGGCAGTTATGCAAACTTGGACCTTCTACTTTGTGCTATATATTGATGTGCTTCTTGCTAATTAAAATTCAAATTAATTGAAAATAATTGGTAAAGGAAGATTCAAAAGGAGACAAATTCCTCCAAATTTTTAGAGATATTCTGGTTAAATTTCTCATACTTGTATTTAGTTGATACAAATATGATTAGACATAATTAAAATATTAACTGCTGGTTTTAACCCACGTAAATAAATGAAACAGCCATAATATTTGGATTATCCTGCATTGACCCATGCATTATCCAATAAATTAATTAACGTCAGTCTTCATACTAATTTATAATACATATTTTAAATGATTTATTATTGACAAAAAATAATAACTTAAAATATATTACATTAATTTATTTAAAAAGGAGTGCGAATGCCTTTTTATAGTTTATACGAGGGGGAGTATGACCCAAGTGAAGACCGTCTCAATCGCAATTATGAGGCATCTCAATTATTAACCAGATATGATACATTTTCATCTTATGACTTAACTAATGTGACAATTTTTTTTTAATTACCTTTTTTTTTCTAAAAAAATAAAAATAAAATAATTTTAAAATTAGCTAGGCGACCATCTTATCGCGTGACTAAGTAAGGTGATTAGAAATTATGTCTTGGCAATGACAAAAAATCATATCTCATTATTAATTAGGGAATATTTCAATTTTTATTTTATTTAAGACTTAAGTTGGTTATTATTCAAAAACAGAATAATTTTCACTAATTTATAATACAAAATCAAATTATGATCAAGAGTTGGCAGTTATGCAAACTTGGACCTTCTACTTTGTGTTATATATATATTATATTGATTTGCTTCTTGCTAATTAAGATTCAAATTAACTGAAAATAATTGGCACAAATTCCTCCAAATTTTCAGAGATATTCTAGTTAAATTTCTCATATTTGGATTTAGTTGATACAAATATGGTTAGATATAATAAAAAATTAACTGCTGGCATGGTTTTAACCCATGATAAACAAAGGCGACAACCATAATATTTGGATTAACCAGAATTGAGTCAATTGACCCATGCATTATCTAATAAATTAATTAACGTCATCAGTCTTCATACTAATTAACATAGCATATTTTAAATGATTTTTAATTGACCAAAAAAATAATTACTTAAAAATATATTGCATTAATTTATTTAAAAAGGAGTGCGAATGCATTTTCATGATGGTTTATACAGGTGAACCCTGGCGCAATCGGAATTATGAGGAATCTTAATTATTAGTAGGGCCCACCTGACACGCAGCCACGTACCACTTATTTGGGCTATCCATGCCGTACGATCTTATTCCTATGACGCTGAACGCATGACATCTGAATAAATAATAAGGGCATGTTTGAATAATAATTTTTTTTTTTTTTTTATTAAAAAGGTAATGCGCGTTGAAGCAGAAAATCGTCTGAGCAAAAAAAATAAAAAAAATAAAAAAAAAATACTTACAAAAAAAAAATAAAAAAATAAAAAAATGAACTTTGCCTTTTGGGTTGTGAAAAAGAAATAAAAAAAGAGAAATTTTATTATTTATTATATTTTTTTTGATGAAGCTATTAAGTCTATGGACAAACAGCTGGCACGCATGATCAGTAATTAGCATTATTATTTCACAAATAAATCATAATATATATATATATATATATATATATATATATATATATATATATATATATATATATATATATATATATATATATATATATATATATATATATATGTATGTATATAGCTGGCTAGCTATTCCCATCACCATCTTTGGGTTTGGTTTTGTGCATCAGAAAGCTGTGAGTGAGACAGAGAGAGATGGAGGTGGAAGAAGATGGCAGTCTATTCTCTGAGGAGCTGGAAAACGATGAGGAGAAGGAGAGAGAGATGAAGGACGAAAAAGATTACAGTGTATGGCATCACTTGATCTTGTGTGAGGAGCTGGAAAACAACGATGACCAGAAGAATCATGTTCCTTGCTTGGTGTGCAAAAGAGCAGTATTGGGAGGTCCCGCCTACAAATGCTTGAAATGCAACGTTCTCCAGCATAAATCATGCCCCGGATCAACAAACATAGCAAATAGATCATGGTGTGCCCATGGTTATACGTGGCCGCAACACTTGATCGCTGTAGATGAGGAGCTGGACAATATTAGTATCGGCAACAAGAAAGTTGTTTGCCCGGTATGCCTGGAACCAGGATTCGGTCCCGCTTACAAATGCTCCTTCCCCAAATGCACCTCTTTCCTTCACAAATCCTGCTTTGAACAACTATCCCTCGTGATACAACACACCATGCACCCAGAGCACGCCCTTTTTCTCCGATTGCCATCATCGGATAGATGTTGTGATGTTTGCCTCAAAGATTGCGGAAACTCCTTATTCTACAGTTGTTTCTTCTGCGATTTTGACATCGACGTCAAATGTGTTTCTCGTTGGCGAATTAGTGCTGAGGACTGCCTCCAACATTCACTCTTTCCCATGCGGAAGCAGATGCAATTCACTTGTGAAGCCTGTGCTGAGGAGAGCAAGGGTATTGCCCACCAATGCAGCGTCTGCCGAGTCCTGATTCATGGTGAGTGTGATAAATTTTCACGCACCATCAAAATTAGGACACATGATCACTCACTCACTCGCACCTATTCTTTTAGTCAAGAAGTCAAGAAACAGAAGAACGTATTTTGTAAACTCTGCCGTAAAAAGGTGAATATAGAATACGCAGCTTACTACTGCCGAGAATGTGATTACATTGCTCACATGGATTGTGCACGTTATTTTAAAGTTGAAGACAGGGACCTGAGTGAAACCACTAATGAGGTGGATGAAAATCAATTGGTTCATTTGGTGGAAGGGATCGATCTAGCAATGGATGAAACAACTAGCCCATGGGAGATCAATCATTTCAGTCATCCACAACATAGCTTAATCCTCATCACTGAAAACCTCGTGGGTGTCAAGCGTTGTGAGGCCTGTATGCAATTTATAATTCTTACCCCATTTTACGGCTGTACACAATGCAACTTCTTTCTCCATTACAGATGTACTAAATTACCTGCAACCATTAAGCGAGGGCTATTTCACGAACATCCCCTCACCCTCCTCTCACAGGATATGAATGCAAGTGGATTGTTCTGGTGTAAGGCTTGTAAACGTGATCACCATGGCTTCGTATATAGATGTGACAGATGTGAATGGAATCCATACACGTTAGGCGTTCAATGTTGTTTAATTCCAGAAATCCTTGAACACGAAGGCCATCAACACTCCCTCTACCTTGTTATAAGATCTTCTTTGGAAACTTGCAACGGCTGCGGTCAAAAAGGAGATATGAACTTCAGGTGCCCTCATTGCGACAATTTCACCTTGTGTTTTAGATGTGCAACTCTTCCGCTGGTAGCTAGATATGAATACGATACACATCTACTAAAACTCACTTATACACGTGAAGATGAATCCGATGAAGAATATTGTTGTTTAATTTGTGAAGAAGAAAGGGATCATCCGGATCACTGGTTTTATTCCTGTGTAAAATGTAAGTTCACTGCTCATTCCCGATGCGTTCTTGGAGAGAATCCGTGCATTAACTATGGAAGAATTTTCACTAATAAAGATCACGAGCATCCTCTCACTATTGTTCAAAAGACTAAGCATTCCACTCCATGTGATGAATGTGGTAATCCTTTTCGTGAAATGGCCTTAGAATGTACTCAATGTAAATTTATCGTCCATAAGTATTGTTTGCAAAAATAAATTAGAAAATAGAGTGAAGAAACTTCTTTAACCATTGGCAGCTTAATTAATTTTCACATTTATGTGTATGAGAGGGAGGGAGAAGATGAAAATGATTTATTTCAACATATATGCATTGCTTACGACTAAAACTCTTTGCTTGTATGGTTTTATATGTACTTATTATTATTCTTTGATTCTGTTTGGATGTGTAGCTCTTTCCTAAGTGTTCTTAATTTACTGCCAGTTGCTTTGATGAAATAGGCGGTTTGCAATTCCTTAGCTTGGCGAGCGTGAACGGATCAATACTTTACAAAATTATTGAAGTCACCGTGGAAGTTTAAAATCTTTGCAACTACTTTTTTCATACAAATTGCAAACGTATAATCAGGTTATCAACTTTTTGGGTTCATAGATAAAGATCATTAGCTGATTAATTGATCAAAGCACGTACATTTCTCTATTTTTATATAGCACTAATGGTGTTGTCCTAATAATAAGACTCATTTTGTTGAAAATAATTAATTTGTATCTCTTGTTCAGTGTCCCAACAAGTAGGATGCGATTATAGTTACGCTCAGGAAGAAGATCGAGATTTAAAATATAAAAACCGAAGTTCGAGCATTTCATAACTTTTGAAAGCAAAAAATTAACTTTTGAAAGCCACTCAGTACATGATCGAGAAGTTGGAGCATTTCATAGGAAGTTTGGACTTGAGATCAACATGGCATCCACATGCATTACAAGCAGAACAATGGGTACCATTTAAGTCTAATTTTCCCCACACTCAACTAACTTCTCTTGAAAGGTAGTATTTGACAAAGTTTATTCAGGATTAAAGGGTAACATTTATATCTATATTGATGCTTTTTTCCTCTGGAGGGCTGATAATTTCTTTTCTCAAAATTTGTGCAACAATGAGATTTTATCTCAATGGTCACTACCTGTACATTTATACCAAAACAAAAATAAATGAGCCAACAATACTATAGTTGGCAAACCACAAATAATTCCCTAACAAAATCGAGAAACTCAGAAAATTTTTCTAAAAGAATCTCATCTCTGCAGAATCAGAATTTTCAAAATTCCATTATTGTTGAGGTCAGGTTGAGCAAAGGTTCCAGTGCACTTGGAGCAAACTTCCGAGCAAAGAGATAACAAACAGATGTCATCTCAGAATTATATCGACAAAGTGTGCCGTTATTCCTTATGGTTTGTATCAAATCTTTTGTAATATTTGCCTTTTCATACGTTGCCGGGTGAGGACCCCCCTTTGACCAATCGACCCAAGTCGTAGTCCGATTTGAATTCTGCGAACCATGGAACATGTTCAGGTAAGTTGGAATATAATGTTCATCTGGGTAGCAAGCAGGTAGACAGTGTTTCCTGAAGATGGTGTAGTACATGGTGTCCGCAACTATATTAACAGCCAGTGTGCGGTGAAGTTCAAACCATTGAGACCCTTTCCGCCAGTGACGGAGCTTTATATAGGGAAGCATGTGGCGACTGTAGCGACCACGTCCATATCGGGAAGGGTCATCATATGACTCAACAAAGCTGTGTACAGAACCAGTAAGATATTTGTAGACAGTTGGGAAGTTATAGACCGGGATGCAGCTCTCAGAAAGAAGAACAAATCGCTCATTTGAAAAGTCAAGCAGGGCATTGGCTAGAAGGCGTCTCTCAGCATCAGATAGTGTTGCTGTTCCCCATCTAACATTCTGAAGAAGAACAAAAATGGTTCAGTGGAAAATTCATGCATTTCTTTTAATGAGTACATGTAATTAAAAACTTTGTAAAGCTTAAATTCTAAATGTCATTAGAGAAGAATATGGCAATTTCTTTTTACTGCTATGTAGAAAAAATATGAAAAGCTTACATATTATTCATTACTTAGTAGTGAAAATCCATGTTTCCTGTGTGCAGGTGTGTGTGTGTGTGTGTGTGTGTGAGAGAGAGAGAGAGAGAGAGAGAGAGAGAGATGCTTGCCTACATAAAAGATGAAGAAATCTCTTTTTAATGCTCACTTCAATGGAAAAAATTTATTAGAAATAGCGACAACATAATGCAGATGACAATGTAATAAAGGTTCCTACCCTCTATGATGTATAGATAAAAAGGTACTGTCAAGTTGTCCTGAGTTTTCAGTAACATAAGGAGCCTTCTTTTGAGCTATCACCAACCATCAGATTTGGAGTCTCAATGGAATAGTATATACTATGATCCAAGATAAAAATGCATGTTATCTACAAAGGACTTTCTAAGTAATATCATATAAAGCAATGTCAAGTGGGGAAAAAATTCAGTCGTAACCCCAATGATCATTATTATGCCTTTACCGACTCGTGTCACCAACTCTCGTCATTGCATTGTGTCCTCTATCCATCATCCATCATCCTCAACTCTCATTCAATATTCTTTTATAGAGAGTATACTTCATTATTAGAGAGAGAAAAACAAAGGACAAGGCTCATACAACCTCTTTTCTGTTTAAAATTTGAATCCTTTACTACAGAAAAGCAACATTTGTTGCCATATCCAGCATTTGACTGGTGTTTGCCACATGTTGGCAATGTGTAATTTGTTAAATCTTGGCAACATCAAGGTATGTCCAAGCATGTTGTGTAAGTTTCACGTACAAATTTGGGGCTTGTTTGCTAATGATGTTTAGGATTGCCTTTTGCTTTTTAGCAAAAAAAAAAAAAAACCAAAGCATTAACAAACAATTCAACACACAAACACTCAAAATTACTTTCAATTTTATGTCTTATTACAATCAAAAGGCAAAAACCACATTCTTAAAAGCATTAGCAAACGAGCCCTTGATGTCCAACACAAAAGTATATGTGCTTTAGAATTCTCCAAGCTACATGGTAATTAGGCTGTCACCAAGCCTACTAAACTGCTTACTACATACCTTAGTTCCTAGGTATCCAATGGTAGCAGGCACGCTATGGAACACAAAGCTGATGTCCGGGCAACAAGTGTTGGTCCAAGTGATTGCCTACTCCATCGTTGATTAAAGCTAGCGTGGGTGGTTCAGCAAGCTGGACAAGTCACAAAGCAATATATAAAATAAAACATATACCAACTCCAAAATGAAAAAGATGATCCACAATTAACCAATCCGATCATCTTAACTTCTTTTTCTCTTGGTTCTTGGTTGGATCCAATAATTAGTAGTTCCTGAGAATCATTACTTTTATCAGGAATAATAATTTAAAAACACGTCTTAGTTTCCCTTTTCAATCTTCTGAGACAAGAAATGAAAACGGTAAGGTCCAACTGCTTTGCAGCTTAAGAGTACCAATTCAAACTTCTGGTTTCTGCGGTGCACTCGGTTTCAATCTCAACCCAAGCACTTCAAGCAAAATCATCCAATCAGCACATCATTTCCTTGGTAGCTTAACTTTCTATGCCGCATTTCCAGCAAAATTATCCACTACACTTCTAGTTTCTCCAATGCACTCAGTTTATAGCTACTACAGTTTTTAAAGAATAATAATAATAACAGGATTGATGGAAACTCAACCAACACACAACTTCAGAACCAGATTCCCAACTTCAGCCTTCATTGAACAGCATCCTCCTCAGTCAAACAATTAATATCAATAACTAACCCTAGGCACCAAAAGTGGTTAATTTGAGGCATCCTATTTGCTTCAAAATAAGCCATTGCTAACCAACATTCCTCTGTCTTATAAGACTGAGTTCGTTACTTTAAATCGGTCCATCACTAATGCATTCATCCTTTACCAACAAACTTAAAGTTTCTGACCAACTAATAACAGTGAAACACAACTTTTGTTTTTCAAGTGACAGTAGGAAAGATGATAATTATCAATTAAATATGAGCTTGATAGTAATTTTAAGTACCCCTAGATTTGCATCAGGCTTCAAGGCCATATATAACCTTCCCTGCAATGTTTCATGTGAATTACTGGAAAAAGTTTTTTCCATTCAGAAGCACACAAACATACTTCATATTTCCCTGATCCATCCTCAACAGACTTGTTGATCTCCCAAGTAAGAAATCCAAAGAACCATCCATATCCATTCCAAAATATAAATTTTCATTCCAAAGTGACTTCAACATTTCTTTTCCCTCCCCTTATCTAAGCAAGCAACTTCATTCCCCACAAGTTCTATGTGAAACTACTACAAACTCACCGAAAAAAGAAGAGAAATAACACACAATAATTGTTAAATCATCATTTATCTCAAACAATAAAAAATTATAAATTTAATTAATATTCTAATACTTCCTTTCGCTATAATATCTTACAAAAGCTTAAGTTGATAAAAGATTATAAATTTAAACACTTAATTAATATTCTAAGTCGATACCTGACTCGGGATTTGACGCCCGTAAAAGGGTGAGTCTCTCGACACATTGAGCACGTATCCCGGAGGGGCGTGAACATAGATAGAGAACAACTCTCCACCACGCCCTCCTGTGAAGAATCTCTCCCACAAAGGCAACATCGGCAGAGGGCCTCTCGTCAAGAACATGAACGCCACCTTCGGCACTCTCGTCTTGTAGGGATACTCCTTTTTCCTGAACACCATCGACGCCCTCCACAAGAGCTCGTCATCGGACATTCCATGAGTCACATTGCTCGGCTTGAGAAACGCCTCCATGCTCATACAGTCCACGGGCTTCTCGCACGCCTTCACCACTGTGGTGGCGGCGGCGCAATTGGAGTAGAGCTCGGCGTGCGAGACGAAGTAGTGGCGGTCGATGCGCGACGTGGTGGCGAGGCCGATCACGACGCCGGCGACGAAAACCAATAGAAATGAGAGGATTTGGACCATTTTTGACAGACCCGTATGCTTCTCTACGGTTTCTTCTCTGTCTCCAATCCTACTGCTAGGCCGACGCATTGGGTCAGTTCAAAATCCAATTTTCAATTCCAAATTCCAAAATTTGAAATTCCTCTGTTTCTCTCTCTGTTTACAGAGCTATTTGAATTCCAGCTTCTCTGGAAACTAATTGAATTCTTGTAGCTTCTATGAAAGCTATTTGAATCCTTGAAAAAGCTTTTTGGATTGAAGTCCAACTTCTTTAAAAGCTAATTGGATCTTAAAAACCCAAAAAAAGAAAAAAAAGAATTTCACGTTCTTGAAAATGGTGATTGTATTGAGGTAGTTGGTTAATCAAGAACGGACTGTGAATTGCGAAGCAGAAAATTCTGATCCATTAGACTTTCAAAAACAGTTAGAATAATCAAGAAAATTGGGATTAAAAAAAAAATTAGTGAAAACCAATTAAACTCGACGACGAGAGAGAGAGAGAGAGAGAGACAACGAAATCGAATCGCCTTGATGAACCGAAATACGAATTGTTCGGAATATTTGATGGGATTGGAGGTTTGAACAGTGTGTGAGCAGTGGGGATTTTTAGATCAGCGAGAATGGAAGGACGAAACGTTTCGAAGATGCTGTGGCGGATTGGACTCGAAACGCGTATCGGACGCGAGAGAGAGAGTGTGCCAGAGTGGGGTAGTTGATGATGTTGATAGAAAACAAAGTGGGAGATTTGGAGAGAGAAAGCGAGAGTGAGTTTGAGAATAATTATGAAAGAAGAATCTCTGACACATCTAAATTCTAAATTAATAATGTTTCCACATACATTTTTTATATAATAATTATATTATTAATAATGTTTTAAGGATTAATATTATTTCAACCTTATTATATTTAGGAGTCTTGTTTGTTGACTCTTTCGGTTGAGGAGATGAACCTATTGAGAAAGTTTGTCGTGACTATAATATAATATACGTTTAAATATCATTCCACTTAAAAGTCTAAGTTCATGAGTTTAAGATTGATTATATTATATTAACGATTCACACTTATGATATATTTTTAACGTGCAACCGGTTGTTGGCTCACCATTGTTGTATTACATTGGGAAGCTTATGTTATCCATGAATAAGGCTCACACTTATGACTTGATTATGATTGATTATGGCATCCATGGATAAGGTGCCTCGCCATAGCTCAATTAAGCTCAATGAGGTTGATTTGGCTTCTGTGGGTTGAATCAAGACTAAAAGAGTGTCTAAATAAGGTTGTTTGTGTTTTAAAAAACAAAAAAGAAGAAGAAGAAAGAGGATTAGGGGATCCCTTGCAGCCATTATTGACTTTAAGAAATTAGGATTAAGTGATTCACAATTTCCTTTGCCTCTTTTCTCATTCAATTTCAAGCATCAATCAGAATATTAAGATTGTGAAGACATCAGTGAAGGAGACATGTATAGATTTTCAGAAGAAACAATACGAATGATGAAAGCAAAGGATTACTAGGGTTGATGATGACACAAAATACAATTTTTCTTCTTCACGTGTTGAGTTTCACTTATTGAATGAGAGTTTAAACACAAACATGAGAAAGAGTGTGAGAATATTAATTTAAATAATTAAATCAACTATTTCTTATCAAATTAATTAAGCTTTTAGAATAACTAGTGATTTAACAAAAATAATCTACCGGTCATATATGAAAATGAAAGTCATACTAGGGCAAGTTAATGAAACATATACACACACACACACAACTGTAAGCATTTGTAGTAGTCTCACCAAATTTTACTAGCCAAAATAGTTAAAATTTATTTTTCTTTATTCTGGTGAGTAGAATTTGAATTGAAAAAACCTACCCAAATATGTTTTTAAAGAATACTAAAAAATAAAATGTTACCCAAACATGCCCTTTTCAATTCCACAAAACCTGTTGGAAAATATGAACACGAAATTTGTACGGCACTGGATGTCTAAAGTGTGGAAATATTGTAATTTAAGAGAGAGAAAAAAAAAAGACATAAATGACCAAATTTTTATAGTTTTTTAATAATTTGGTGAGTAAATAGTACTCAATATTGTTGGTGAGTACTGTTCACTCACCAATTTTTTTTGGTTATAGTAGTGGAGTTGGGAGTGATTTTCGCAAATTGCCTCACCAAAATAGGTTTTTAGCTATTTTAATGAAGCTGTTAAGAATGCTCCATTGCATATGTATAAATAGGCGATATAATAGTTATAGGTATGTTTGTTAATGTGTTTTAGACATATTTTTGTTTTCAATTAGAAAAAAAAAATTATGATATGAAATAAATGAGAAAATTATTTTAGTGCTCTTATGAGTGTTTTGTGTTTGAGTTATTTGTTAATATTTTTATTTTTTAAAATTTAAAAAAAAAAAAAAAAAACCAGAAATTTTAACAAATGGAGCCTTATAAGTTTTACAATGGCTACTAGTATCGTTGCAACCTCCTCTCTATAAAGTCATTTAATCCGTTTCTATCATCACATATTTAAGGGTGAATCTGTTAGCAAGTGAATAAACAATGTTTTCTAAGGGTGCTCCCATGATCCTAACCATGTTTCCATAGGGTCAAATTATTATTTCCTCTTCTTAAAATAAAAATATTAACATAAAAATATAAAACTATTCATAAAAATATAAAAATAGATTTTACTTTTATGTCAAATTAAAATACTTTTTTAAACTACAAACAAAAAACACTATCTAAAACACATTAACACCTTGCGCCTTAGTTTTAGAAAATTTAAAGATAGATGTTAATTTAATAAATTAATTTAGTAGAATTTTCTCCAATTCAATTTGGAAATAAATATTATTATTATTATTATTTTTTTTTTTTAATGAATAAACAATCTATTGAGCTATGAAGTCTACATAGAACTATAAGTCTATACCCAAACAACAAAACAAACAAACACGTCACCTTTACAAATACTTTTCAAAGACCAAATTGATAGGACATAGAGATTAAGATTGACACGTATCTTATCTCAATAGCAATATTTTTATTTTTATTTTTATTTTTATTTTTTTGAAAAAGAATTGCAGATCATTGGAGGTAGCAGGATGGCAAAGCAGTCAACATGATTCTTACAGTTTCTGGGCCAACAGCTTATTCATAATTCAATTGCTTTTTCTTCTACCCATATTTTTTTTGTTTTGTTTTGTTTATTTTTTATTTTTTATTTATTTTTTTAATTCAAAGTTGGGACTTGAGATTCAAATATTTGAGGTTAATTACATTATAGCATAGGAAGATCAAATGGTAAGAAACATAGTTAAAAAAGATGCTTAACTATAATCATGATCGCTAAATTACGATTTATCTTAAAAGTTTAAGCCGTTAAAAATATGTAAATTTAATAATTTAAACAATATTTTAATAATGATGGACCATAATTCCATTGTAAACATTTATCCACATATTGCTTATATCACCAAATATAATTTTTTGTTTTGATTTTTTTAGAACTAACTAATACTACTAATTTTTGAACATCACTTAACAAATATAAGATTGAATCCCGTTCAAAAGATTATAGATTTAAAGACAAGTAAAGGTGTTTTGAAAGATGTTTTGTTTGAAAAAATGTTTTGACGTTATATAAATGTGAAAATTATATGATATAGGTGCTGTTGGATACCCTGATAAAAAAAAAAAAAAATTGTGAATTATTTTTATGTTTTTAGGAGTGTTTTAAGTTTAGATTATTTGTTAACGTTTTTATTTTGAAAAGAGAAAACAAAGGACAAAAAATAAGAATTTCAACAATTGTGATTTACCAAACATTTAATTACGTTTTTTTAAATCAAGAAATGTCAATCCGACAACTTATACCGATATAAACGATTTGTAACCATTTAATTTGTAATTAATAATTAAGATTGAGAAAATTCTACATAATAAAACTCTAAAATTTTTATAAAAAAAGAAAAAAGAAAAAGAAAAAGAAAAAGAAAGAAGATATTTTTTGATGTCTTTCTTTTCTCTTTCAACTTTTGAAAATCACCATTAAATCTGTGAAGCCTCTATGTAAAATAAAATATACTTTATAAATTCAACGGTAATTATGAAAATGGAAAAGATAGGTAATAAACAAATAATTTATCAATCTCAAAATGGGAGGAATAAGTCCGAGTAAATACCAACATTATGGTAAAAAAAATTAGTAACTTAGAATTTAATTTAGCACTTAAACCAAATTCATTAAAAAAAAAAAGAAGTTATATTATAAAATATATTAAAATTATAAAAGATATATTGTGGCTAGCAAAAAAAAGCCCACTTTTTTGTCTTTTTTTTCTTAGTTACGTGATCCAATCCCTCGTCCTCTTGTTCATAAATGGATGCAAAACACACACCTGTCCAGACCCCACCGTGTTTTTCGGAGGATGACATGGCAAATCCACCCGAAATCATCCACAAATAAACAATCAAACCCAAACCAAACAAAATGAAAAAGAAAATCCTTTTTTGTTCATCTGAATTTCTTTTCTTCTCGAAATAGATAAAATAAAGAAATAATTTTGAATTTTTGATGGCCATACATCAATTGTAAAAGCAATGCGTTTGTTTCACAAAAACAGCAAAAAAACAGGAAAGAAAAGGAGAGATTCACATTCTGTCTGTGTTGTTTGTACAGAAAGGTAGCAAACAAGAGCTTCCCATAGTTTCCCATTGTCTAGATTTTCCATTGGAGAAGCGAGAGAGGAAATGGGTAATCTCTAGGTGTGGATATAGAGAAAGAGAAGGTCTTTGTTTATTGTTTTAGTGAATAGCAGAGAAAATCAGAGAGAGAGGATGGGTGGGGAGGAGAATGACATGGAGATAGAGGGGGGGATGGGGATGGGGATGGAGAGGGAGAGATCAGGTGCATCGTCATCGTCGTCGTCGTTGTCGGTGAGAGAACCGCTTCTTCTGAGCAGGAGGATCACCAACAACACCTCTCAGCTCGCCATTGTTGGTGCCAATGTCTGCCCCATTGAGAGCCTCGACTACGAGTACGATCACACTCTTCCTCAGCGCCTCAAAACCTCTTCTGCTTTATCATCTTCATTATATTATTAGTATTATAATTGTGATTCTAGGCAGCCTCTGTTTGGTTCCCCAGAAAATGGAGGGACCTTTTGATTGGTTACTTTGCCTGAACTACTATTACATAGGATGTGGTTTATTTGTTTATTATGGACGAAGATGCTTTAGAATTTTTAAGGTATTCTTACCATTAAGATTTTTATCATATTCTAACAAATGTTTTTAAATTAAATGGTTGATAATGATTGAAGTATTTCTGTACAAGCATTTACCACTTTTTCCAATTTAACATTATATTGATATTATTATATTTTAGCATGTCTTTCGGGTATGTTTGATAATGGTTTTGGAAAGGGTATTTTGGTTTGGTTTGCAAAAATATTTTGACTTGATATAAAGGTGGGGATGGTAGTGTTTCTGTTCATAGAACTCGGACTATGCTACAGCTCTATCTAGGACTATGCATTTTGATATAAATCATGCTTGTTAACTATTATACATGTTCTCTCTGTTTATTTGCAATTCACAGGATTATCGAGAATGATCTTTTTAAACAGGATTGGAGATCTAGAACAAAAACCGAGATATTTCAATATATTTTCTTGAAATGGACACTCGCACTCCTTATTGGTTTAAGTACAGGGCTTGTTGGCTTGTTCAATAACCTTGCTGTTGAGAATATAGCCGGTTTCAAACTTCTGCTCACGAACAACTTCATGCTTAAGGATAAGTAAGTCTACCTGCCATCACCTGAATAATATCGGAGTTTCTTACAGCAATCATGCCTTTATCTAATTTACCAAATGCTTCAATTTTTATATTTTATTTTTGCTGGAGGTGCTCTTATTTTCAATTTATTGTTTGCTTGGAATAAAGTATCAGCAGTATTCCTGTAAGCCGTAACCTGATATTTATATTCCCGCGATGCTAAATTCTTTATTGTCAGGCTTAAAGATTTGAAACTCCATGTACTTTTAACACCTATTCTAACATCCCTCTGAACCAGTGCCCTCTTTTTTGTTTTACTTTTTAGTGGTGTATTTATGTGGTTAATTGCATACCTCATGCATACTGGGCTAGCGGTCTTGAAGTATGTATTTAGAATCTCATTATTTAAAAGGGAAGGACACATTCAGGATGCTTTTTCACCCGTTTCTTTGCACTACCCCCTGATGTTGTTGGTTTTTGAGTGCATGCTTAGCGCTGACCATGTTGCAACACCAAGATGGAAGTTTAGAATTACTACTGGAATCCAGTAATGAAGAATACAATTTCCCTTTGCTTTATTTCTTTCTTTTGGAGGTATTATTTTATTTTATTTTATTTTTTCCTTAGTGCTATTGAAAGTACTTGGAAGTAGTGTATTTTGGTAGTTCCATTAGTGTATTATGTCTTGTCATTGCAGGAATTTCATATGCTATAGATGTTAAACTTTTAAGGTACTTGGAAGTACCCTTATGTTATACCTGTAAAACTTTTAGTAACTGTGACGTGATCTTAACTCCAGTGCAGGTATTATCAGGCATTTGGAGCATATGCTGGTTGTAACATGGTTTTGGCCATTGCTGCTTCTGTGCTCTGTGCGTATATTGCTCCTGCAGCAGCAGGCTCTGGCATACCTGAGGTGAAAGCTTACCTCAATGGTATAGATGCTCATTCTATATTGGCTCCAAGCACCCTCTTTGTAAAGGTGAGTAACAAACTAAAACTCCTCTCTCTCTCTCTCTCTCCCTCTCTCTCTCTCTCCCTCCCTCCCTCCCTCCCTCCCTCCCTCCCTCCCTCTCTCTCTCTCTCTCTCTCTCTCTCTCTCTCTCTCTCTCTCTCTCTCTCTCTCTCTCTATATATATATATATATATATATATATATTATCTGTCAGTTTGGGTGTTAGTATGTGTGTAAGATCAGAAACTTCATGGGAATGTATTGCATTTTCATACAAATAGAACAATTTTCCTGGAGGGATATGGAAGTCTTTAACTCTTCTATAACTACTTTTTAGGCAATGAAAAATCAGGAAATTCGCGCACTACTATTGACGCTTGCAATATTTCTGAGGAGTCTACCAAGGTGTACATTGTGAAAAATAGGAGGCTCCCCCGATCCCCTGGGACCGTTGGTTTTTCATTACTTTTTCTCTTTATTTATAAGTAGCCCACCGCCAGTCTGGCCGTCCTAAAACTTGCTTCAACAAGGATGTTTAGCACACCTTATTAACAAAAATGTATGGACATTTTTTTCCTTTAGAAGAAAATAAACTTTTCCAAAGCCAAGAGAAGGTGGATTCCCACCTCTCTAGAAGTGAATCCACATTCCCAACAAAAGGGAGGGGGGAATCCAAAAATCCACGGGCATCTGGATTCCTTTTACTTAAATGCAACCAAACAGGATAATCATTTAAAATTCTCAAGAATCCTAAATGTTACCCCCACCCAAACACCACATAGCAGGAATGCTGGAAAGAGATAAGCAAGATTTTTCTAATACCATTGGCTGGTAGACATAGGAACAAATGCAAATAATATATATACATGCAAGAGTTTCAATCCTAATCAATATATATTGAAAATGATTATAAACAATGAGGTTCCCTATCTCTATCTCGCTCCCTCTCTGTCTCAAACACATGAAAATGTGGTAGCTGATTTAGCTAACTAAAGCAAGAAAAGTTACTTTACTCTCTTTTTACTTGGTGTTTGTAGACAATCATGCAACTTAATACTAGCCCTTGGGTGGATATTGAATTTGCATTGAATGCATTCTAGGGACACATCGTCAAAAGGCTTACCACAAGCATCACATAGAGGTGAGTGCTTAGTCTTTTGGACAATAGTGAGAGGATGATCGTGATCTTTTTGTGTAAATTCTTCCTAACTTAATGCATTGAGTCTCCCCAACAACACATCCAGGATGAGCAAAAAAGTCGCATTTTACACAGTAATAGAACCGGTGATTTGGATTTCTTTCTTCTTCACAAGAAGAAGAAGAACAGAATTTTCTAATGTATTTGGTAGCTTTTGATGAATAATATTGTTGACATGGTTTTATCGGCTTCTCTCGAGCTTCTTCTTCTTCTCTCTGGCTTATGTTCTCTTCTCTTCTTGGCTTCTTTCTTTCTTTCTTTCTTTCTTTCTTTCAGCTTCTGATTTCTTTAGTGCTTTCAGTTCTTTGTTATGTGGTAGATACTAGAGATCTTTCCTTTCATTCAATCGGATGTTCTAAATGTTGTCACTATAAAAATTAGTTCTAATTCTCTTACCCTGTTCCTTTCTTCTTACCCCAAAGGTGGAAAAAAAAAAACTCCAAACCTGAAACCAAAATTGGAAGGTAAGATAAATTTAAAGCCTTTATTATTTTCTGCACCAATCAAATGTGAAGTTATCGTGTACTAAAGGTGTCCAAGATTGTGTGCATCTACCAATTTGGAAGTTATTTTGAGAGTAAGTTTTTTTTAATTAAACCATCAAAATGTGGCAGATTTTTGGTTCCATTTTTGGAGTTGCTGCTGGATTTGTTGTGGGTAAGGAAGGACCTATGGTACACACTGGTGCCTGTGTAGCCTCTTTACTTGGACAGGGTGGTTCTCGCAAGTATCGGTTGACTTGGAAATGGCTTAGATACTTCAAAAATGATCGTGACCGGCGGGATTTGATCACCTGTGGTGCTGCTGCTGGCGTAGCAGCTGCCTTCCGTGCCCCAGTTGGTGGGGTTCTCTTTGCACTGGAAGAAGCAGCTTCATGGTCTCTCTTTTTCTCTCTGTTTGGTGTTATGTTAGCAACTGCTAGATTTTCACAAGGAGCTGTTTTAGACATAACAAAATTATTAGATTGCTTAAACAAGTTTTCTTGGTGGAAGAACACATACAGATATAAATTGAAAAGCTGCCAGCTTAAAGCTTTGGAAGGAAAAAAAATCTGACGAAAGAAAACCATGTGCGATAGCCACCTCATATTATACTCAAGTTTCTTTGGTTTTTCAGTTTTTATTTTGCTATTCCATTGAGAGTCATGCAGCTTAATTTGATATGCATATCTGTTTTTTAACGTATCGAAAAAGATATGCATGTTTCTTTGTCCTGTGATTTCATTTGGTGTACAACATAAACAGAGATTTGTTAGAGAGAAAAAAATGAAAATAGAATAGGTTGGAGACTTTTTTTATATATCGGATGCTTGTGAACCTTGTTACAATTGTCCATAACTCATTTGGACTTAATGAGCTAATTTTATCTCTCATGAAACCTGGGAAAACTTTTAGCATTTCTGCAGGCAGGCATCCTACTTTTTAGCAATTCCAATAACTTAATGCTAAAAGTTTAGTTTAATATTTAATCTGGTTGATGTAAGTTCGCTGATTCTCTTGGAATTATGGTATAAGCATAGACCTTGTCCCCTTGGGTCCTTGAGGTTCTCATCTCCTTTCTTTCTCAAGTTAATTAGTGTCTTCTATTTGACTTTTAGGTGGAGGAGTGCTCTCCTTTGGAGGACATTTTTTACTACAGCTGTAGTAGCAGTAGTTCTGAGGGTTTTCATGGTATTTTGCCGGAGTGGAAAATGTGGACTATTTGGGGAAGGAGGCCTGATCATGTTTGATGTCAATTCAGCAAAGCCCACTTACAGCATCCCAGATCTACTGGCAGTGATATTCCTTGGAGTTATTGGAGGCATTTTCGGGAGCCTTTACAATTATCTTGTTGACAAGGTCCTTCGCAGTTATAGCATCATCAACGAGTATGCCCTAGAAATTCCCTTTATATTTATAAGTATACCAATGGGTTATATTTGTCTCTCTACTATCTTTGATATCACGCACAACACAACCACATACATATAGTTACACACACATAGAACACAATATATGTATATATAACATAGAGTAGTGCTAAATACTATAATTCCATCCAACAATGCTTAAGTGGCATTTTCAACCAACCATTGGATGTTCTTTTCTTATTTAACAAGGATTAATCCAAGGGTTAGTTGGGAGTGGCACGTCAGCATTGTAGGATGAATGTTGGATAAAACTGTAGTACATAGCATTTCTCTATAACATATGTATACAGACACTGTATTAACAGCTCTCAAAAATTCTTTTTAACTGCTAGTATGACCACTAAAAGAGTAATGCTATATAACTCACCACTATCCAACTAGGCTGACATGACATTGTTAATTCATCATTGGATTAGCTATTATTAAAAGAGAGAGGAAAAAAAAAAAATCAATGGTGGATTGACATTGCCACGTCAGCATGTTGAAGTGATATATAGCATTACTCCTACAAAAATAAACTGTGGATATATAGAATTTTCTGTAGCTTTGCTGTTACTGATTTTTGGGAATGAATTGCAGGAGGGGTCCTTCACTTAAAGTCCTTCTTGCCATCACCATCTCCTTTTTGACCTCTTGTTGCTCTTATGGCCTACCATGGTTATCACAGTGCATTCCTTGTCCTACAAACTTGGGGGATCAATGCCCCACTATAGGTCGCTCTGGAAACTATAAGAATTTCCAATGTCCACCTAACCATTATAATGACCTTGCCTCCCTTTTTATGACTACCAATGATGATGCCATCCGCAACTTGTTTAGCTCTGGTTCTGACAAGGAATTTCACCTCTCTACTCTTATGGTTTTCTTTGCCGCTATATACTGCCTAGGCATTGTCACTTACGGAATTGCTGTTCCCTCTGGGCTCTTCATTCCTGTCATACTTGCCGGGGCCTCTTATGGACGTCTTCTTGGGATTCTCCTTGGTTCTATCTCTGATCTAGATGCGGGCCTCTTTGCCCTACTTGGAGCTGCCTCCTTTCTAGGGGGCACGATGAGAATGACTGTTTCTCTCTGTGTAATACTTCTTGAACTTACTAATGATCTATTAATGCTCCCATTGGTGATGCTAGTTCTCCTTATTTCAAAAACTGTGGCTGATAGTTTCAACAAGGGTGTCTATGACCAAATTGTGAAAATGAAGGGGTTACCATATATGGAAGCCCATGCAGAGCCATACATGAGGCACTTAGTTGCTAGTGATGTTGTTTCTAGTTCATTGGTTACATTTTCTGGGGTTGAAAAAGTGGGGACTATATTATATGCTCTAAAAATAACAAGGCATAACGGGTTTCCTGTGATTGATGAGCCGCCTTTCTCAGATGCTCCCGAGTTGTGCGGGCTCGTTTTGAGGTCTCATCTACTGGTATTGCTTAAAGGAAAGAAGTTTACAAGGCAGAGGGTGATGACTGGATCTGATATGATGAAGAGGTTCAAAGCCCATGATTTTGCCAAGGCAGGATCAGGCAAGGGGCTCAAGCTGGAGGATTTGGACATAAAGGAAGAGGAGATGGAGATGTATGTTGATCTCCATCCCATTACTAATTCCTCCCCGTATACAGTAGTGGAGACAATGTCTCTAGCTAAAGCTGCACTTCTCTTTCGAGAGGTTGGCCTTAGGCACTTGTTGGTTGTGCCGAAGACACCAGGGGTAACATCTCCTTCTCTCTCTCTCTTGACCATAATTTTTTTTTGAAACTCACACAAATGCCAATTGTATAACTAGTGTTGAAATTTGTACACTTTGCAGAGGCCTCCAATTGTTGGAATCCTGACACGACATGATTTCATGCCAGAACATATATTGGGGCTTTATCCACACTTTGGCCCTCACAAGTAGAAGACCAAGCAATCTACTTAACTCAAGTATTTTTTGATTGTGATTGATATTGTATTATTGTTATTTTCATTTCTAGATTCTTGAAAATGAAACTTATTGTTATAACAAATAAAACATGATGCCATATCCCCCCTCTTGCTTGACATAGGGTAAAATGAATTTGTTGAGTTCAATTTTTTGCAAGAAAATTTAAGTAGTATTCAAATTTTACTTTGTCAAGGCAACTTCAAGCTCCAAGTCAGCGTAGCTTCTTTTTTTTTTTTTCGTAATTTTTAAATTCTAATAAATGTGGAAATGCAATTAAGGTTATATATATATTAGTTTATCTGAGCAACTAATCAGTTAATGATCTTTAGTTTATTTGCAATTTGTATAAGAAGAGTAGTTGCAAAGATTTTCAACTTCCACGTGTAAAGTATTGATTGACTCACGCTCGCCAAGCTAAGAATTGCAAAAATTAACTTGCAGTAAAAGAACACTTAAAAAACGCTACACACATAAAATAAAAATAAATAAATATATATATATATATATATATATATATATATATATATATATATATATATATATATATATATATATATATATATATATATATACAAGCAAAGAGTTTTAGTCGTAAGCAATATGTTGAAATAAATTATTTTCATCTTCTCATTCTCTTTCATACACATAAATGTGAAAATTAATTAAACTGCCAATCGTTTAAATAAGTTTTTTCATTCTCTATTTTCTAATTTGTTTTTATCACAATACTCATGGATGTTAAATTTACATTCAGTACATTCTACAGCCACATCATGAAAAGAACCACCACATGCATCACATGGAAGTGAATGCTTAGTCTTTTGAACAATAGTGAGAGAATGCTCGTGATCTTTATCTGTGAAAGTTCTTCCGTAGTTAATACATGGATTCTCTCCAAGAACGCATCGGGAATGAGCAGTGAACTTACATTTTACACAGGAATAGAACCAGTGATCCGGATGCTCCCTTTCTTCTTCACAAATCAGACAATAATATTCTTCATCAGATTCATTTTCACGTGTATAAGAGAGTTTTAGTAGATGTGTATCATATTCATATCTAGCTACCAACGGAAGTGTTGCACATCTAAAACACAAGGTGAATTCGTCGCAATAAGGGCACCTGAAGTTCACACCTTTTTGACCACAGCCATTGCAAGTTTCGGAAGATTCTATAGCAAGCAAGTAGAGGGAGTGCTGATGACCTTCGTGTTCAATGATTTCCGGAATTAAACAACATTTAACGTCTAACTTGTACCATTTACATTTGTCACATCTATATACGAAGCCATCGTGATCACGTCCACAAGCATTGCACCAGAACAATCCACTTGCATTCACATCATGTGAGAGGAGGGTAAGGAGATGTTCATGAAATTGCCCTCGCTTAATGGTTGCAGGTAGTTTAGTACATCTGTAATGGAGAAAGAAATTGCATTGTGCACATCCGTAAAATGGGGTAGAAATTATATGTTGTATACATGCCTCACAACGCTTGACATCCACGAGCTTTTCGTTGCTGAGGATTAAGTTATGTTGTGGATGACTAAAATGATTGATCTCCCGGGGGTCAGCTGTTTCCTCCTCTGCTAGATCAATCCCTTCTACCAAATGAACCAAATGAGATTCATAGCCAACCGAGTTGCTGACCACCGACTCGGTGGTCGCACCGGAGTGTCGGACTGTATATGCACAATTCAAGTGGGCAATGTAACCACATTTCTGACAATAGTAAGCCGAATACTCTGTTTTCACCTTTTTACTGCACAGTCTACACCATATGTTCTCCTGATTCTTGACTTGTTGATTCAGAGAATGGGTGAGAGTGAGTGAATGATCATGTGTGTAAGTTCTGATGGTGCGCGGATATCGGGCACACTTAGCATGAATCAAGAGTCGGCAGATGGTACAGAGAGATGCAAATTGCTTGGGTTCCTTCTCATCCTCACCACAGGCTTGACAAGCGAACTGGATCTGCGTCGAGATGGGAACAAATGAGTGTTGGTGGCAATCGTCGGCATCAGTTCTCCAGCGGGAAGCACATATGACGTCAAAGTCAAAATCACAGAGGAAACAACGGTAAAAGAAGGATCTGTCGCAAGTTTTGCCGCAAGCAACACAATTGTTATAATTTGATGGGTTCTGGAGAATAAGGGCGTGCTCCGGGTGGAAGGGGTGTTGTATCACGTGGTAGAGTTGTTCTGAGCACGATTTGTGAAGGCAGAAGGTGCAGTTGGGGATGGAGCATTTGTAAGCGGGACCAAATGCTGGTTCCTGGCATCCCGTGCAAACAACTTCCTCGTTGCCAGTATTGTCCAGTACCTCTTCTTCTATGGCGATCAAGTGATGTCTTCCCGACCAATATTTATGGTATAACTCCACCTTTGCTATGTGTGGTGATTCGGGGCATGATTTATGCCGGAGAAAGTTGCATTCCAAGCATTTGTAGGCGGGACCTCCCAATACCAGTGCTTCGTAGCACACCAAGCAAACAGGAACATGATTCTTCTTCTGGTCGTCGTTGTTTTGCAGCTCCTCACAGAAGATCAAGTGATGCCATTGACTGCAATCTCCTTCCACCTCCATCTCTCTCTCATTCTCCTCATGATCGTCGTTTTCCAGCTCCTTCTCCTCATCTTTTTCCAGCTCCTCAGGCTCAGAGAATAGACTGCCATCTTCTTCCACCTCCATCTCTCTCTCTCTGTCTCACTCACTCTCTGATATCTGCACAAAACCCAGAGATGGTGATAAGAATAGCTAGGATGATACGATTTATATATAGGATTTATTTATGAAATATTAATGCTAATTACTGATCATGCGTGCCACCTGTTTGTCCGTAGACTTAATAGCTTCAGCAAAAAAAAATATATATATAAAATAATAAAATATCTCTTTATTTCTTTTTCATAACCGAAAAGGCAAAGTACATTACTTATAAAAACAAAACGAAAGGCAAAGTTCATTTTTTATTTATTTCTTTTGCACAGACGATTTTCTGCTTCAATGCGCATTACCTTTTTAATAAAAAAAATAATTTATTATTCAGATGTCATGCGGGCAGCGTGATAGGAATAAGATCGTACGGCATGAATACGGATAAGTGGTACGTGGCTGCGTGTCAGGTGGGCCCTACTCCCTCTCTAGATTTGGTCGAATGGTTTCTATCCTTGGATGCAATGAACGGTTAAGATTTAGCAATTTTAAATGTTATATTCAATTTTTGGTTGCATCTCTATAAAAAAGATATAATTTTTAAAATTATCATGTAATTAAAATTAAATTTTGATCAATAATAAGTTCAATAATAATTTTAAAAGTTACATTATTTTTAAAAAAATATAAAAAAAATTATGCATACGACATCCCACTTGACATATCAAGAGTTGGCCAACAGGAAGTTTGTTTGGAAAGCTTTTTGTTATTTTTGTTTTGTATTAAAAGGTATTAGGGCTAAATTTCTCATACTTGTATTTAGTTGATACAAAAATGGTTAAATATAATAAAAAAAAATTAACTGCTGGTATTAAGTTTTAACCCACGTAAACAAAGGCTACAACCATAATATTTGGATTAATTAACCTGCATTGACCCATTATCTAATAAATTAATTAACATCAATCTTCATACTAATTTATAATTCATATTTTAGGGTGGTTAACGTAGCATATTTTAATATATATATATATATAAAATAGCATATTTTAAATGATTTTTTATTGACAAGAAACAATAACTTAAAATACCTTTTTTTGGTTTATGATAATCAAGAGAGAGATGGACGTGGCTGAAGAAGATCAAAACAACATTATTTGTGTCGGTTTATGTCACTTTGTGTGGTGGGTTGTGATAGAAACCCAAGTGACAATCAGAGGTTGAGATAGAAATGATAGCCATGCACTGCCACTCCTCCCCTTTATCTACGCAGAGAGACCCATAATTACAGAGCATGTATAAGACATACATTTACGAATAGGTAGATGGACGGTCTAAATTTTTTCTGGCAAGTAAATAACAAATATGTGTTCTCTCAAAATTGTTGTACAAATGGATGGAGATCCTAATTATTCGTTGTTAATGCTTCTAAGAATGCGTTTTTTTTTTTAAAAAAAAAAAATAAAAAATTTGTTTGAAAAAAGTGTTATAATAACATAAATATGAAAGTAATTTTTAATATTCTGCGAGTGTTTTGAAAAAGTTGTTCGTATGTGTATGCATGTACATGCTATCATACAAACGTAATGAATTTTTGTTTGGCTAATGATATTTATACACATGTTGTCTTTATCTGTGTCATTTTCAACTTTCTTGATCACGTAAGGATGGGATGAGATGGTATTTGCGTCACTTTCAGATATTTTTTTAAGGTTAATGAGAAAAAAATTCAAAGAGATTTATCATCTTATAAACAACTCAACTCGATCCCCTAAGTTTTTTTCACTTCTCTGGAAAAAAAAATAAAAATGTTAACCTCAAAACATTTCAATTTTTTTTGTTTTTCGATCAATTTTTTATATTACATCAATAATTTTTTATTACTATTCAAATAAAAAAATCAACTTCAAAGTAAACATTTTCACATAAAAAATTATAAATTTCTTTCTACTTCAAATCACGTCAATTACATTTTATATTAAAAACAAATGTTTACCGAACATTGCTTTACTTTTGCTATCTTTGGCGGAACAAATAAATATTATTCCCAATGAATTATGCGTATCTCACTTTTAGTTAGAATAGCTAAACAAAATCATTAAGAAAACAAAAAAAAAAAACTCTTCCATCCCATTTTCTACTAAAAATGCAAAATAGATTTATCTTACATGTGTGAATAGTGTAACTCCAGTTACTCCACAACACAATTTACAAATGCATATATATATATATATATTATTTCTCTTCCTTCCCTTCTTTTCTTTTCATTTTTTTTTTGTCCCAAGGTTTCTTGTGATTATAATTAATTAATTTTTATTTTTTTCTTCACAAAAAAAAAAAAAAAAACTCATATTGACATATACAACTTTTTCCAATTTTACTGACGATATTAGTTTTAATCGAACTTGGTTACTACAATAAAAATAGTCCAATGATTGCAAAGATTTCTACAGCAGTGTGCAGAATAGTAGTAAACTTTAATGGCAGTTAGAAAAATGACCATTGAAAACTTATTGCGTTAGAAAAATGATTATTTTAACAAAACGACAGTTGTAAAATATAACCGTTAGAAAAATGTCCGTATGAAAAAAAAAAATGTTTGAAAAAAAGGATAGTCAAAAAAATATGATCATTAAAAAAGAAATAAAGAAATAATAAAAAGAGAATATAAAAACAAATAAAATGGATAATGAGATGTATGATACATTTAAAAATACATTATCTAAAATAAATAAAGTAGATTTTCATTAGCCATTTTGTATATAAAATGTATAAACTATTTTGTATATAAATTGTTGGTACAGTTTCTGGTATGGTCGAAACAACTCATTCCTTTTTGATGAACTTGTCGTTGAATTTCTGCAAAGCAAACAAGGTGAATAAGACACCCTGGTTCCCTCCGATGGTTAAGTCAATTAATGGGACTGAGTATGATATTTTTGTAGTATGAGAGAGAAAAAGAGATCGATCCTTTCATACTTGGAATGAGCAGCATATATATATATACATTTATTTGAGTATGGAATATCTATATATCTTTTTCAGAATATCTATAAATCTTTATCTGCATTTATTATTTCTGCACATGAAAGGATATTCCTAAATTGTCCACTGTTACTTCCTTGTGTTAGCAAGGACGTACATCCCGGTGTCCCATGATTGTAGGAAAGATCTCGGCACCCCCATACAATAAAGAGTATCTAGGCGTTTCCAGGCTCGGGCTTACTTGGAGTCACCGACTTGCAGCCCATGGTTCCTTTTCGGTCTAGTTGGGGCCTTGGGGCCCACATCTTTACGAAAGAGCCTTTGAGGAACAATAGCACCTTGAGGTGGGTCGTAGCACATGACTTGGGCCGGGCCGGCCCGACTAGGAAGAAGGGATTATTGCCAACACTAATTAAGATTCAAAATTAATTGGTAATTAAAGGAAGATAGAGGTATGTCAATTCAAAAGGAGACAAATTCCTCCAAATTTTCAGAGATATTCTGGGTTAAGTTTCTCATACTTATGCTCCGTTTGTTTCGGCGTAAAATGATTTCTGGAAAATGATTTCGGCATTTTCCGGTGTTTGGTAGGGGCGAAAATAATAGTCAACCGGAAAATGATTTCTGTTTGACCAAAAATGCTTAGTAAATTTCGGAAAATGATTTACGCTTTTTAAAAGCGTAAATCATTTTCCGAAGACGCCAGACGCAGCCGATCTATTTTAAACGGCACAGTCGACCTTCACGTTCAAGCAACCGACCACCATCGAAATATTGCCGGTATCGGAATCCAACATCCGTTAATGTCGCCGGAATCTGGAGACGGAATCCGGCCACCTTCGCCGGAATCCGGTCAGCCAGATTCCGGCGACCAATCTGACCGGAATCCGGCCATCTGGCCGGATCTGGCCAGACCAGCCGGATTCCGGCCGGCCCTGGCCAGGGAGGTCGGTTCCCGGCCGGCTCTGGCCAGAACGGCCAGCTGGCCGGACGGATCTGGCCAGATCCGGCCAGCCTGCCGGGATCCGGCCTCTCTGGCCAGATCCGGCCAGATGGCCGGAATCCGGCATTTTGTGCCGGAATCCGGCGAAACTGCCGGAATCCGGCCACTTTCGCCGGAATCCGGCTATCTCATATTTCGACGAAACTGTCCGGATTCCGGCCTTTATCTCGAATTCTAGTTATATTAGCCGGAATTAGGTGAAAATAGTTAGAATCTAGTCGGTCAGTGACGAAATCTCGTCATCGATGATTTTTATATTATTTTACATTAATATTTTTATGTTATAAATAAAATTTGATTTTTATAACTTAATATGATTGAATAAAAATATAAAAAAATATTTGCGATTTTCCGTACGCGCCAAACACCGGAAAATGCTTTCGACGGAAAATGGTTTCTTGAAAAATGACTTCCCTGAAACCATTTTACGACGGAAACCATTTTACGTCGAAACAAACGGAGCATTAGTATTTAGTTGATACAAATATGGTTAGATATAATAAAAAATTAATTGCTAGTTTTAACCCACATAAAACAAAGGCCACAACTATAATATTTGGATTAACCTGCATTGACCCATTATCTAATAAATTAATTAATGTCAGTCTTCATACTAATTTAAATACATATTTTACGGTGGTTAACGTAGCATATTTTAATCTAAAAAAAAAAAAAAAAACATAGCATATTTTAAATGAATTTTTATGGACAAAAAAAATAACTTAAAATATAGGGTTAATTACTTTTTTAGTACCTAAGTTTTGAAAAATTTATTATTTAGTATCTGAATTTCAATTTGCATCACAGATAGTATCTCAATTTTGGGAAAAGACCGAATTAGTACCTCAGTTTAGTCAGTTAAGTTTTCCATCCAAAAACTAACGGCCCGCCTGAGGGTTGACAAGTGTCACAATATAAAAAAAATAAATAAAAAATTAAAAAATATTAAAACTTAAAATAAATATTAAAAACTTAAAATAAATTGAAAAAAAAAAAGAAAAAAAAATTGAAGGGTTCCGGTGAGCCACCCTCTTCTTTTTCTTCTTCTTCTTCTTCTTTTCTTTTTTTCTTTTTAAAAATTTTTTTTTTAAAGTTTTTTTTTTAGTTTTATTGTTTTTTAATTTTATAATTAATTTTTAAAGATTTTTTATTTTTGTAATTGTTTGTACTATGACACGTGTCAACCTCTAAGGGTTGACACGTGACGGGCCGTTAGTTTGGGGATGAAAAACTTGACTGAGGTACCAATTTGATATATTTTCAAAATTGAAGTACCATTTGTGATGCAAAGTAAAACTCAGATACTAAAAAATAAAATTTTTAAAACTTAAGTACTAAAAAAAAATATATATATATTTAACTCTAAAATATATTACATTAATTTTTTTAAAAGGAGTACGAATGCCTTTTTTTTTTTTTTTTTTTTTTTATTTTTATTTATACAGGTGGAGGGAGTATGCCCAGGGTGATTCTGGGGGAAGCCTAACGCAATTATGAGGCATCTCAATTATTATTGGCTATCCATACGATCTTTACTCCTATCACGCATGCCATCTGAATAATAAGCGCATGTTTGAATAATAATTATTTTATTATTATTTTTAAAAATTTTTATTAAATTTTACCATAGTATTTTTAATATTTATTTTATTCTGACTATTATATTTTTAATTTTTTTTAATCAAATGTCACTTTTTTTATAAAGAAAAAAGAAAAAAGTCATGCGCGTTGACTACTAAAACGCTGGCACGCATGATCAGTAATTAGCATTATTTCATATATATATATATATATATATATATGTTTACAAATCAGGATGCCATACGTATCATCCCACTCCCATCACATTGAATACTAAAACGCCCATCTCTAGGTTTTGGGATTACATTGCTCACATGGAATTTGCAAATCAGTTGGTGCATTTGGTGGAAGGGATGAAGTTAGGAAAGGAAGAAACAGCTTGCCCTCGGGAGATCAATCATTTCAGTCATCCACAACATAACTTAATCTTTATCAATGAAAAGTCTGTGGATGTCAAGCGCTGTGAGGCCTGTACACAATTTATAATTTCTAACCCATTTTATGGCTGTGCACAATGCAATTTTTTTCTCCATTACAGATGTACTAAACTACCTGCAAGCATTAAGCGAGAGCTATTTCACAGACATCCACTCACCCTCCACTCACGAGATGTGAGTGCAAGCGGATTGTTCTGGTGTGATGCTTGTAAACGCACTCACAATGGCTTCGTATATAGATGTGACGAATGTAAAGTGTGCAAGTTTGGCGTTCAATGTTGTTTAATTCCGGAAATCCTCGAACACGAAGGTCACCAACACTCACTCTCCATGCTTGGTATAGAATCTTTCGAAATTTGCAATGGTTGTGGTGAAAAAAGTGTGAACTTCAAGTGCACTCATTGCAACGAGTTCACCTTGTGTTTTAGATGTGCAACTCTTCCGCTCGTAGCTAGATATGAATATCATACACATCTATTAAAACTCTCTTATACACGTGAAGATGATACCGATGAAGAATATTATTGTCTAATTTGTGAAGAAGAAAGAGATAATCCTGATCACTGGTTCTATTCTTGTGTAAAATGTAAGTTCAGTGTTCATTCCCGATGCGTTCTTGGGGAGAATCCGTGCATTAACTATGGAAGAACTTTCACGGATGAAGATCACAAGCATCCTCTCACTATTGTCCAAAAGACTAAGGATTCTCCTCCATGTGATGCATGTGGTAAGTCTTTTGTTGATGTAGCCTTAGAATGTACTAAATGTAAATTTAATGTCCACACGCCAGATGTACCTTGTGAGGCAAATTGTTACCAAGAGATGTGTACTAAGAAGACGTGAAACTTATTAATTGGAGATAATCAAAACAATTAATAAAAATAAATGCTACGAGTACCAATGAATAAATGCTAAGATTTAATTAGTACCTCTAATATTTCACTTTTATATGTAATCTTTTTCAATATACATTGATTTGAATTGAAACTCTTGCTTGTCTATATATTATTTACATTTGTTAGTGTCTCTACTTCCCATTAATGGTATTAAAAAAATCTTGCTTTAACTCTTTCCAACATTCCTGTGAGTGTTAGTGCATGCATGTTGTTTTACAATGAATGTGTTTTCTGGTATTTATAATTAATGTGTGATTTACAACATGAACATCAACCAAGCTTGGCATCCTGCATAGTCAAAATCATTCTTATTAGCCAGCTGTAAATTATCCTAATTAAACCTGCAGATATAAGATTAAAATGAGCAAAGTGACATATATATACAATTAAGTTGAGATTGCATTTTTTTTAAGAATGAAAGACAATTAAGCATTTAACTTATCAGATATAAGATTAAAATATAATAAAATAAATACCAGCAAGAAACATTAATTAACAAATATGATGATCAATAATATAATTGCTTTTATAAACTAATATTATTGCAATGGTAGTTACACGATAAGAAATTTAAGTCACACATTCTCATAACTTCATGATTTTGGTCTAATTACACCTTAAAAAAAATATTTGCCATTAAAAAAGATTCCCAAAGTCTTAAGCACTAACAGCCTAATCTAATCATATAAATTATTTAACCAAAAAGCATTGTCCAAACTATGATAAACACTTTTGGATTTTATATTATTTAAATAATTTTATATTCATTCTTATTTGAATTAATCTTTTTCTCTCTGACCATGATCGCTCTCGCGAATCATGCAAAACCTTAAAGCTCGCTATTCATTATTGCCCCAACGCTATTAATTATATTAATTAAATAAAATAACACACAAGGTCATGATATAAGTGCATATACAAACATTTGTTCAAAATAAAAAATAATAATAATAAATCATTAATATTAACATACCAAGCTAATTACTTAATCATACCAAGCTAGCTAGTAGCTAGCACCTCTAAATTACACATAAAAGCTGACAAAATAATCAAAAGCTTAGTCGTGAAAGCCCTTACTAATTACTTGCAGAAACCTGTTGAGATTTATTGTCAATCTGCAAGATGATTGGTCTGCTGCTTAAAGAACTATCCCTGTTTAAATCAAGTGCTTATGGGAGCCCTAGCTAGTTGTTGGACCTTTTTTTGTGACTTGAATTGTTCAAGTTGGTGGGGCCAAGTATTAGTCATTCTTTAAGAAGGAAAGGCTTTGATTTGTTTTGTCCTACCTGAAATCCATGACTCACTTGTATTGGGTTTACTTCTCCAAGTTGAAGTGTGTGGCTCATGTTGCTTTTCTAGTCCTTTATAGAATTGAATTGTTACTTCGACAATACAAGCTAGAAAATGAGAGACTTTTATGCTTTATAAAAGCATGATCGGTTCCCTTGGTTTTGTGTGGAAAAAGAAGGCAAAAATAGAGAGAAAAAAAAAGGTGAGAGCTCCATAAAAAGAGAGGATTTTTCTTTTTTCTTATTGTTTTCCGTGTGGGTTAAAATGAGAATTGGGTATATTGGAGCTTTAGGTTTGAGTGGTCTTCTCACCCTATACTTGTACTCACCTTTTGATAGTGAATTTTCTCTGGGATTGCCTCCGTCAGTGGACGTACCTCAATTTGAGGGAACCACTTAAATCTTGGTGTCGTGTGTGATTAATTTAATTTTACTATCTTCTTAGTTTTCGCATCTCACGAGTCTTGAAAAATAAGATTAATTTCCTAACAAGTAGCACCATTTTCACAAGTTGGTTGTTCATAATCATATATATTTGAAGGGAAAAATATTTTTAAGGGGAAAAAAGAATATTCATTAGAAGAAGTCCGTCAAACATAGTTCAAACATTTTTATTAATTTCTCTGTTTAATAGTGTTTGGCTAAATGAATGAATGATTGAATTTTGGATATGCATAGCAACAATATTAAATGTGGACACAAATATTTTTAATAAAATACAAATATTACTGCCTTTTTCATTAATTACATTTGTCAGCATTCCAACGTTGGTAAATCTTGAATCATTTTTTAAATTTGTGTGCTCTAATTGCAAGCTCACTTTCAGTATTAAATGCGCTAACTCTTTCGCTCGGAGTTAGATATGAATATGATACACTGCTCTTAAAATTTCATATACACGTGAAGATGACCCTGAAAATTTTATTATCTAATTTAATTATAAAGAAAAAAGAGATCATCCAAATTACGGGTTCTCATACTATGTAGAATATAAGTTTACTGATCATCCCAAATGCATTCTTAGAAAGAATCTGTCCATCAATGCAAATTTAACGTCCACCCGAGGCATCAGCCTTCTATTTGGGAATCTAGTTGTTTACAAAAATCAAGTAAATTAAAAGACAGTAAATAACTTTTCTTACTATAGTTAGCTTTTAAAAAACAACACCAACATTAATAACAAATATGAAATTGACTTATCAAAAAATCACTATTGGAACATGGGAGTTCACTACAAAAGAAAGTGTTTGCATAGATTTTTCAACTTCCAAGTGACCGGTTCACGCTCGCCAAGCTAAGAATTGCAACCATAATCAAATAATAATAATAAAAATATATACAAGCAAAGAGTTTTAGTCCTAAGCAATGTATGTGGAAATAAATCATTTTCAGCTTCTCCCTCTCTTTCTTACACATAAATGTGAAAATTAATTAATTTATCGTTAAAGAAGTTTCTTCACTCTCTATTTTCTAATTTATTTTCTCAAACAATACTCATGGACGTTAAATTTACATTTAGTACATTTTGAGGTCACATCAACAAAAAACTGACCACATGCATCACATGGAGGGGAATGCTTAGCCTTTTGAACAATAGTGAGAGGATGATCTTGATCTTTATCTGTGAAAGTTCTTTCATATTTAATGCACGGATTTTCTCCAATAACATATTGAGAATGATCAATGAACTTACATTTTACATAAGAATAAAACCAGTGATCAGGATGGTCTCTTTCTTCTTTACAAATTATACAATAATATTCTTCATCAAAATCATTTTCACGTGTATAAGAGAGTTTTAGTAGATGTGTATGATATTCATATCTAGCTATGAGCGGAAGAGTTGCACATCTAAAACAAAAGGTGAACTTGTCGCAATGAGTGCACCAAAAGTTTACACCTTTTCACCGCAACCGTTGCAAATTTCTGAAAAAATTTGTTATAACAAGGCAGAGGGAGTATTGGTGACATTCATGTTCAATGATTTCCGGAATTAAACAACATTTAACGTCTAACTTCTACGGATGCCATTTACATTTGTCTCATCTATATACGAAGCCATGGTGATTACGTCCACAAGCATCACACCAGAACAATTCATATCCTGTGAGAGGATGGTGAGTGGATGATTGTGAAATAGCCCTCGTTTAATGGTTGTGGGTAGTTTAGTACATCTGTAATGGAGAAAAAAATTGCATTGTGCACAGCCATAAAATGGGGTAAAAATCATAAATTGTATTCAGGCCTCACAGCGCTTGACATCCACGAGCTTTTCATTGATGAGGATTAAGTTATGATGTGGATGACTAAAATGATTGAACTCTCGAGGGCCAACTCTTTCATCCTTTGCTAGATCGATCTCATCCACCAAATGAACCAAATGAGTTTCATAGCCAACAGAGTTATTGACCACTGACTCAGTGCGCGCACCAGAGTCTAGGACCCTATATCCATATTCATATGCACATTTCAAGTGGGCAATGTAACCACATTTCTGACAATAGTATGCAGCGTACTCTGTATTCACCTTTTTACAGCAGAGTTTACACAATACATTTTCCTGTTTCTTGACTTGACTAAGAGAAAAGGTGCAAGTGAGTGAGTGATCATGTGTGCTAATTTTGATGGTGCGTGGAAATTGAGCACACTCACGATGAATCAGGACTGGGCAGTCGCTGCATATGCTTCTACATGGGAAAGAGTGAGTGTTGGTGGCAATCCTCAGCACTATTTATTTACCAGCATTTACCACTTTTTCAATTTAACATTATATTGATATTATTATATTTTATCTTGTCTTTGGGTATGTTTGATAATGGTTTTGGAAAGGGTATTTTGGTTTTGGTATGCAAAAATATTTTGACTTGATATAAAGTTGGGGAGCGTTTTTTGGTGAGATTCACATTTGAAAAATGTTTTGTGTTTGAATTATTTGTTAATGGTTTTGAGAAAAGTGTTTTCAAAATCATTACCAAACGAGGCTCGATCTTATGCGTTATTATGGTATGCATAAATGGCTTTTCTTCAAAATGTATTATATGTTTGGATTTTCACAGAAATGAATAATAGTGTAGAAATTTATGATAAAAGAAAAAATACGAAAAGAATAGCGAAAGTGAGAACAAAGAGAGAATACAAAATTTTGGAGTGGTTCGGTTTTAGAGGTTTATGTCTACCACTAAAAAGTGGCTTATGGGTTATATCCTTATTGAATGACTTTAATACAATTATGTTATAGAGAGGTATATTAGAAAATAAAGACAAAGACAGAAAACAGAGAACTGAGAGAAGGAAGAGGAAGAAGGGAAGAACACAGGAGAGATTAAGGACTACATTGTTACTGATTTCTCTTCAGCTTGATTACAAAATAGTCTAGTATATAGACTTAACAAAAGGTTAAAGACCACAGTACAAAGAGATAAATTAAAGGTTAAAAACATGGTGGTATGGGTTGAGGAATGGCTTGACAGAGGGATGGCTAGGTATGGCTTGCTGGGAGTTGTGGTGTTCTGCAGAGATGTCTTCTTTGCTGTGACTTGTGGTGTTTTGCTGATAACTTCCTGCATACTCTAATAAGGTATGATAGGTGAGGTAAACTAGGAAAGGTAATCAAATCTCAACAACTATAGTAAATACCTATAAGGAAAAATACATCAATATTAACATGGAAAATATTCTATCTTCCTTCTATATATTCTAACTTCCCCCTTGAGTTCAGCTTGAGCTTCGAAGCAAATAGACAATGTCCTATATACTGTAACAAATAGATTATGTTCTGTGGCACATATATCATGTTATGAACGTTTGCTGTTAAACTAAACCTTTTGGTGTCGCGTCATTAGACATAATCTCTTCACTTTGTTTTCATAATCCTGTGGGCATGGTAGTGTTTCAGTTCATAGAACTCGGACTCTGCTACAGCTCTATCTAGGACTACGCATTTTGATCTAAATCATGCTTGTTAACTATTATACATGTTCTCTCTGTTTATTTGCAATTCACTGGATTATCGAGAATGATCATTCTAAATAGGATTGGAGATCTAGAATAAAAACCGAGATATTTCAGTATATTTTCTTGAAATGGACACTCGCACTCCTTATTGGTTTAAGTACAGGGCTCGTTGGCTTGTTCAATAACCTTGCTGTTGAGAATATAGCCGGTTTCAAATAAACTTCTGCTCACGAACAACTTCATGCTTAAGGATAAGTAAGTCTACCTGCCATCACCTGAATAGTATCGGAGTTTCTTACAGCAATCATGCCTTTATCTAATTTACCAAATGCTTCAATTTTTATTTTTTTATTTTTGCCGGAGGTGCTCTTATTTTCAATTTATTGTTTGCTTGGAATAAAGTATCAGCAGTATTCCTGTAAGCCGTAACCTGATATTTATATTCCCGTGATGCTAAATTCTTTATTGTCAGGCTTAAAGATTTGAAACTCCATGTACTTTTAACACCTATTCTAACATCCCTCTGAACCAGTGCCCTCTTTTTTGTTTTACTTTTTAGTGGTGTATTTATGTGGTTAATTGCATACCTCATGCATACTGGCCTAGCGGTCTTGAAGTATGTATTTAGAATCTCATTATCTAAAAGGGCAGGACACATTCAGGATGCTTTTTCACCCGTTTCATTGCAATACCCCCTGATATTGTTGGTTTTTGAGTGCATGCTTAGCTCTGACCATGTTGCAACACCAAGATGGAAGTTTAGAATTACTACTGGAATCCAGTAATGAAGAATACAATTTCCCTTTGCTTTATTTCTTTCTTGTGGAGGTAATTTTTTTTTTTTTTTTTTCTAAGTGCTATTGAAGGTACTTGGAAGTAGTGTATTTTGGTAGTTCCATTAGTGTATTATGTCTTGTCATTGCAGGAATTTCATATGCTATTGATGTTAAACTTTTAAGGTACTTGGAGTACCCCTATGTTATACCTGTAAAACTTTTAGTAACTATGACGTGATCTTTACTCCAGTGCAGGTATTATCAGGCATTTGGAGCATATGCTGGTTGTAACATGGTTTTGGCCATTGCTGCTTCTGTGCTCTGTGCGTATGTTGCTCCTGCAGCAGCAGGCTCTGGCATACCTGAGGTGAAAGCTTACCTCAATGGTATAGATGCTCATTCTATATTGGCTCCAAGCACCCTCTTTGTAAAGGTGAGTAACAAACTAAAACTCCTCTCTCTCTCTCTCTCTCTCTCTCTCTCTCTATATATATATATATATATATATATTATCTGTGAGTGTGGGTGTTAGTATGTGTGTAAGATCAGAAACTTCATGGGAATGTATTGCATTTTCATACAAATAGAAACAATTTTCCTGGAGGGATATGGAAGTCTTTAACTCTTCTATAACTACTTTTTAGGCAATGAAAAATCAGGAAATTCGTGCACTACTATTGATGCTTGCTATATTTCTGAGGAGTCTACCAAGGTGTACATTGTGAAAAATAGGAGGCTCCCCTGGTCCCTGGGACCGTTGGTTTTTTATTACTTTTTCTCTATATTTTGCAAGTAGCCCACCGCCAATCTGGCCGTCCTAAAACTTGCTTCAACAAGGATGTTTAGCAAGCCTTATTAACAAAAAAGTATGGACATTTTTGTCCTTTAGAAGAAAATAAACTTTTCCAAGGCCAAGGGAAGGTGGATTCCCACCTCTCTAGAAGTGAATCCACATTCCCAACAAAAGGGAGGGGGGAATCCAAAAATCCACGGGCATCTGGGTTCCTTTGACTTAAATGCAACCAAACAGGATAATCTTTTAAAATTCTCAAGAATCCTAAAAGTTACCCCCACCCAAACACAACATAGCAGGAATGCTGGAAAGAGATAAGCAAGATTTTTCTAATACCATTGGCTGGTAGACATAGGAACAAATGCAAATAATATATATACGTGCAAGAGTTTCAATCCTAATCAATATATATTGAAAATGATTATTAACAATGAGGTTCCCTATCTCTGTCTCTCCCCTCTCTGTCTCAAACACATGAAAATGTGGTAACTGATTTAGCTAACTAAAGCAAGAAAAGTTACTTTACTCTCTTTTTACTTAGTGTTTGTAGACAATCACGCAACTTAATACTAGCCCTTGGGTGGATATTGAATTTGCATTGAGTGCATTCTAGGGACACATCGTCAAAGGGCTTACCACAAGCATCACATAGAGGTGAGTGCTTAGTCTTTTGGACAATAGTGAGAGGATGATCGTGATCTTTTTGTGTGTAAATTCTTCCAAACTTAATGCATGGAGTCTCCCCAACAACGCATCCGGGATGAGCAGAAAAGTCGCATTTTACACAGTAAAAGAACCGGTGATTTGGATTTCTTTCTTCTTCACAAGAAGAAGAAGAACAGAATTTTGTAATGTATTTGGTAGCTTTTGATGAATAATATTATTGACATGGTTTTATCGGCTTCTCTCGAGCTTCTTCTTCTTCTCTCTGGCTTATGTTCTCTTCTCTTCTTGGCTTCTTTCTTTCTTTCAGCTTCTGATTTCTTTAGTGCTTTCAGTTCTTTGTTATGTGGTAGATACTAGAGATCTTTCCTTTCGTTCAATCGGATGTTCTAAATGTTGTCACTATAAAAATTAGTTCTAATTCTCTTACCCTGTTCCTTTCTTCTTGCCCCAAAGGAGGAAAAAAAAAACTCCAACCCTGAAACCAAAATTGGAAGGTAAGATAAATTTAAAGCCTTTATTATTTTCTGCACCAAATCAAATGTAAAGTTATCGTGTACTAAAGGTGTCCAAGATTGTGTGCATCTACCAACTTGGAAGTTATTTTGACAATAAGTTTGTATTAATTAAACCATCAAAATGTGGCAGATTTTTGGTTCCATTTTCGGAGTTGCTGCTGGATTTGTTGTGGGTAAGGAAGGACCTATGGTACACACTGGTGCCTGTGTAGCCTCTTTACTTGGACAGGGTGGTTCTCGCAAGTATCGGTTGACTTGGAAATGGCTTAGATACTTTAAAAATGATCGTGACCGGCGGGATTTGATCACCTGTGGTGCTGCTGCTGCTGGCGTAGCAGCTGCCTTCCGTGCCCCAGTTGGTGGGGTTCTCTTTGCACTGGAAGAAGCAGCTTCATGGTCTCTCTTTTTCTCTCTGTTTGGTGTTATGTTAGCAACTGCTAGATTTTCACAAGGAGCTGTTTTAGACATAACAAAATTATTAGATTACTTAAACAAGTTTTCTTGGTGGAAGAACACATACAGATATAAATTGAAAAGCTGCCAGCTTAAAGCTTTGGAAGGAAAAAAAATCTGACGAAAGAAAACCATGTGCGATAGCCACCTCATATTATACTCAAGTTTCTTTGGTTTTTCAGTTTTTATTTTGCTATTCCATTGAGAGTCATGCAGCTTAATTTGATATGCATATCTGTTTTTTTACTTATCGAAAAAGATATGCATGTTTCTTTGTCCTGTGATTTCATTTGGTGTACAACATAAACAGAGATTTGTTAGAGAGAAAAAAATGAAAATAGAATAGGTTGGAGACTTTTTTTATATATCGGATGCTTGTGAACCTTGTTACAATTGTCCATAACTCATTTGGACTTAATGAGCTAATTTGATCTCTCATGAAACCTGGGAAAACTTTTTAGCATTTCTGCAGGCAGGCGTCCTGCTTTTTAGCAATTCCAATAACTTAATGCTAAAAGTTTAGTTTAATATTTAATCTGGTTGATGTAAATTCGCTGATTCTCTTGGAATTATGGTATAAGCATAGACCTTGTCCCCTTGGGTCCTTGAGGTTCTCATCTCCTTTCTTTCTCAAGTTAATTAGTGTCTTCTATTTGACTTTTAGGTGGAGGAGTGCTCTTCTTTGGAGGACATTTTTTACTGCAGCTGTAGTAGCAGTAGTTCTGAGGGTTTTCATGGTATTTTGTCGGAGTGGAAAATGTGGACTATTTGGGGAAGGAGGCCTGATCATGTTTGATGTCAATTCAGCAAAGCCCACTTACAGCATCCCAGATCTACTGGCAGTGATATACCTTGGAGTTATTGGAGGCATTTTCGGGAGCCTTTACAATTATCTTGTTGACAAGGTCCTTCGCACTTATAGCATCATCAACGAGTATGCCCTAGAAATTCCCTTTATATTTGTAAGTATACAAATGGGTTATATTTGTCTCTCTACTATCTTTGATATCACACACAACACAACCACATACATATAGTTACACACACATAGAACACAATTATATGTAAATATAACATAGAATAATGCTAAATACTATAATTTCATCCAACAATGCTTAAGTGGCATTTTCAACCAACCATTGGAAATTTTTTTTCTTATTTAACAAGGATTAATCTAAGGGTTAGTTGGGAGTGGCATGTCAGCATTGTAGGACGAATGTTGGATAAAACTGTTGTATATAACATTTCTCTATAACATATGTATACAGACACTGTATTAACAGCTCTCAAAAATTCTTTTTAACTGCTAGTATAACAACTAAAAGAGTAATGCTATATACTTCACTATTTTTCCACTAGGTTGACGTGACATTGTCAATTCATCTTTAGATTAGCTATTATTAAAAGAGAGAGAAAAAAAAAATCATTGGTGGATTGACATTGCCACGTCAGCATATTGATGTGATATATAGCATTACTCCTACAAAAATAAACTGTGGATATATAGAATTTTCTATAGCTTTATTGTTGCTGATTTTTGGGAATGAATTGCAGGAGGGGGTCCTTCACTTAAAGTCCTTCTTGCCATCGCCATCTCCTTTTTGACCTCTTGTTGCTCTTATGGCCTACCATGGTTATAAGAGTGCATTCCTTGTCCTACAAACTTGGGGGATCAATGCCCTACTATAGGTCGTTCTGGAAACTATAAGAATTTCCAATGTCCACCTAACCATTACAATGACCTTGCCTCCCTTTTTATGACTACCAATGATGATGCCATCCGCAACTTATTTAGCTCTGGTTCTGACAAAGAATTTCACCTCTCTACTCTTGTGGTTTTCTTTGCCTCTATATACTGTCTAGGCATCGTCACTTACGGAATTGCTGTTCCCTCTGGGCTCTTCATTCTTGTCATACTTGTTGGGGCCTCTTATGGACGCCTTCTTGGGATTCTCCTTGGTTCTATCTCTGATCTAGATGCGGGCCTCTTTGCCCTACTAGGAACTGCCTCCTTTCTGGGGGGCACGATGAGAATAACAGTTTCTCTCTGTGTGATACTACTTGAACTTACTAATGATCTATTAATGCTCCCATTGGTGATGCTAGTTCTCCTTATTTCGAAAACTGTGGCTGATAGTTTCAACAAGGGTGTCTATGACCAAATTGTGAAAATGAAGGGGTTACCATATATGAAAGCCCATGCAAAGCCATACATGAGGCACTTAGTTGCTAGTGATGTTGTTTCTGGTCCATTGGTTACATTTTCTGGGGTTGAAAAAGTGGGGACTATATTATATGCTCTAAAAATAACAAGGCATAACGGGTTTCCTGTGATTGATGAGCCGCCTTTCTCAAATGCTCCCGAGTTGTGCGGGCTCGTTTTGAGGTCTCATCTGCTGGTATTGCTTAAAGGAGAGAAGTTTACATGGCAAAGGGTGATGACTGGATCTGATATGATGAAGAGGTTCAAAGCCCATGATTTTGCCAAGGCAGGATCAGGCAAGGGGCTCAAGCTGGAGGATTTGGACATAAAGGAAGAGGAGATGGAGATGTATGTTGATCTCCATCCCATTACTAATTCCTCCCCGTATACAGTAGTGGAGACAATGTCTCTAGCTAAAGCTGCACTTCTCTTTCGAGAGGTTGGCCTTAGGCACTTGTTGGTTGTGCCAAAGACACCAGGGGTAACATCTCCTCTCTCTCTCTCTCTTGACCATAAAAAATATTTGAAACTCACACAAATGCCAATTGTATAACTAGTGTTGAAATTTGTACACTTTGCAGAGGCCTCCAATTGTTGGAATCCTGACACGACATGATTTCATGCCAGAACATATATTGGGGCTTTTATCCACACTTTCGCCCTCACAAATAGAAGACCAAGCAATCTACTCAACTCAAGTATTTTTTGATTTTGATTGATATTGTATTATTGTTATTTTCATTTCTAGATTCTTCGAAATGGAACTTATTGTTATAACAAAGAAAGCATGATGCTTCGGTGAGTTAATATGAGCCTTTTCCCCCCTCTTGACATAGGGTAAAATGAATTTGTTGAGTTCAATCTTTTGCAAGAAATTTAAGAGAGTATTCAAATTCTACTTTTGTCAACGCAACTTCAAGCTCTAAGTCAGTGGAGCTTCTTTTTTGTCTCTTTTTTTTTTTTTTTTTTTTTAATAAATGTGGAAATGCAAATAAGGTATATATATATATATATATATATATATATATATTAGTTTAATTGAGCAATTCATCAGCTAATGATCTTTATCTATGAACCTAAAAAGTTGATAACCCGAGTATATGTTTGCATTTTGTATGAGAAAAGTAGTTGCAAAGATCTTCAACTTTCACGTGACTGGTTCAACAATTTTGTAAAGTATTGACAGGTTGACGCTCGCCAAGCTAAGAATTGCAAACTGCCTATTTTATCAAAACAACTCGTAGTAAAAGAACACTTTGGAAAAAGCTACAAATCCAAACAGAAACAAATAATAATAAAAAATATATATATACAAGCAAAGAGTTTTAGTCGTAAGCAATGTCCGTTTGTTGAAATAAATCATTTTCAGCTTCTTCGTCTCTTTCATACACATAAATGTGACAATTAATTAAACTGACAATCGTTAAAGAAGGTTCTTCACTCTCAATTTTCTAAGTTGTTTTTGCAAACAATACTTATAATGGACGTTAAATTTACATTGAGTACATTCTGAGGCCATTTCAATAAAAGTCTTACCACATGCATCACATGGAGGGGAATGCGTAGTCTTTTGGACAATAGTGAGAGGATGCTCGTGATCTTTATCTGTGAAAGTTCTTCCATAGTTAATGCACGGATTCTCTCCAAGAACGCATTGGGAATGAACAATGAACTTACATGTTACACAAGAATAGAACCAGCGATCAGGATCACTTCTTTCTTCTTCACAAATTAGACAATAATATTCGTCATCGGAATCATCTTCACGTGTATAAGAGAGTTTTAGTAGATGTGTATGATGTTCATATCTAGCTACCAGCGGAAGGGTTGCACATCTAAAACACAAGGTAAACTCGTCGCAATGAGTGCACCTAAAGTCCACACCTTTTTTACCACAACCGTTGCAAATTTCGAAAGATCTTATAACAAGGTAAAGGGAGTGTCGGTGACCTTCGTGTTCAAGGATTTCTGGGATTAAACAACATTGAACGCCTGACTTGTACCATTTACATTCACCACATGTATATAGGAAGCCATGGTGAGTACGATCACAAACACGACACGCGAACAATCCACTTGCATTCACATCCCGTGGGAGGAGGGTGAGTGGATGTTCGTGAAATAGCCCTCGCTTAATGGTTGCAGGTAGTTTAGTACATCTGTAATGGAGAAAGAAATTGCACTGTATGCAACTATAAAATGGGGTCGAAATTATAAATTGCATACAAGCCTCACAACGCTTGACATTCACGAGCTTTTCATTGATGAGGATTAAGTTATGATGTGGATGACTGAAATGATTGATCTCCTTAGGGCCATCTCTTTCATCCACTGTTAGATCGATCCCTTCCACCAAATGCACCAAATGAGATTCATAGCCAACGGAGTTACTGGCTACCGACTCGGTGGTATCACTGGAGTATCCGACGCTATTTGCACAATACAAGTGGGCAATGTAGGCACATTTCTTACAATAGTACGCTGAATACTCTGTATTCACCTTCTTACGGCAGAGTCTACACAATACCTTCTCCTGTTTCTTGACTTCTTGACTAAGAGAATAAGTGAGAGTGAGTACATGATCATGTGTGCCAGTTTTGATGGTGCGCGGATATTGGGTACACTTACTATGAATCAAGAGTTGGCAGATGGTACAGAGACATGCAATTTTCTTGGGGTCCTCCTCACCACAGGCTTGACAAGCGAACTGGATCTGCGTCAGGATTGGAAGAAATGTGTGTTGGTGGCAATCGTCGGCATCAGTTCTCCGGCAGGAAGCACATATGACGTCGAGCTGAAAATAACAGGGGAAACAACGGTAAAAGAAGGATCTGCTGCAACTTTTGTAGCAAGCATTACACAAATGAGGTGATGGCGCTTGGAGAAAAAGGGCGTGCTCCGGGTGGAGGGGGTGTTGTATCACGTGGGATAGTTGTTCAGAGCACGATTTGTGAAGGAAGAAGGTGCATTCCGGGATGTAGCATTTGTAAGCGGGACCGAATGCTGGTTCCTGGCATCCAGGGCAAACAACTTCCTGGTTGCCAGTATTGTCCAGCCCTTCTACGGCGATCAAGTGATGTCTTCTCTTATATTTATGGATAGTCACTGCAATTTCTGTGTATGGTGATTCGGGGCATGATTTATGCTGGAAAAAGTTGCATTCCAAGCATTTGTAGGCGGGACCTCCCAATAATATTGCTTTTTTGCATACCGAGCAAGGAAGATGATTCTTCTGGTCATTATTATCGTTTTCCAGCTCCTCACAGAAGATCAAGTGATGCCATAGACTGCAATCTTCTTCGACCTCCATCTCCCCTCTCTCACTCTGTTTCTCTAATGCACGCACAAAACCCTGCAGAGATGGATGGCGTTTTTAGTATTCAGATGTCGTGTGTGCGTGATATGAATAAATTATAAGATGGTATGAATAGCCAAAGAAGTGGTGCGTGCCAGCTGCTTGGGTTGGGTTCAACATTTCGAGTAGTCAGGTGGGCCATACTCCCTAGTTAATATGAATAATTGAGATGCCTCGTAATTGCGATTGCGCCAAGCTCCACCTGTATAAACCAAAATATTTACAAATTAGTCAATAACAATTAGTAAAATTAATTATTAAAAAAAGAAAAGAAAAAAGAGGCATTCATATATTTCTTTGTTGTACGTTTCCTTTGCCATTTCTTTTCAACCCAATCGCCAACTGTTTGAAATTGTCCGTGTCTTGTCAGGTGAGGTGGGCCATACATAGTCCATATATAGTTTGTGGTTATCCTCTGTTTATTATTCATTATACCCAAAAAATATCTCATCTAACTCTTTTGTCTTTGTTAGGAGAAAAGTCAACATTGGTGCCACTTGAGAGTTGAGACCCAAGCTTCACACGGCCCGGGTTGTCCATGCACCGATATGACCGTGACTCACCAACCGGAGAGAGAGAGAGAGAGATTATATGATGGAGATTAAGCTCACAATTTTTAACATAATTTCATAAAGTCATCTCAATGCAAAAAATAATAAAAACTTAATAAAGTCATATCAAAGAGATTAGCCAATGGCTTATGTATTTTTATATACAAAATAATTAATTAAAACTTATTTTATATATTTTATTTAATAAATTTTAAAGGTACTATACATCCGATTATCTATTTTTTTTATATTATTTTATATTATTTATTTTTTAATGATCATATTTTTTTTACTGTGATTTTTTTAAATCTTTTTTTTTTTACAAACATTTTTCTAACGTCATATTTTACAATAATTCCACCACAAAGTGACTAAAACTGACACAAATAATGTTGTTTTTGTTTTGCTCGCCCACGTCCATCTCTCTCTTTATCATAAAAAAAAAATATCTATGTCATTTTCTACTCAAGGAAAGAGAAAAAACCTTCGATGGCTATGTATGAGATGATTACATTCACAAGAAAAGAAGATTTGGAGACTAGGAGAAACAGTGGGGTTTTTTTTTTTTTAAAGAGATGGTAGCGGTTGGCAGCGGAGGCCAAAGGCCCAGAGATGATGACAGCCGGTTGCAATGATTGGAGTTGGTGGCGGTAGGCAATGATAACCGGAGAAGGATGTATTTTGCAATAGTGATCGGAAATAGGCCTTTAACAACAATAAGCCGAAAATGATCCAAAACATGGCTAACTATGGGCCAAAAAATAGGGCTAACTTGATCATTTAATAAGCTAATGATTTTTATCTATGAACCTAAAAAGTTGATAACCTGAGGATGCAAAAATTTTCAACTTCCATGTCATCAGTTCAACAATTTTGGAAGGTATTAATCAATTCGGGAACTTAATAAAACAGAGTAATTTTACAAGTCTCTCTTGTGTTCCTCTAATAATGAGATGACTTTTAAAATTATCATTGTGCTTATAATTGATCATTATTGAATTTTGATCAAATGATAATTTTAAATTCCACTTCATTATTAAAAGAATACAAAGAGAATTTGTAAAATTAATGATAATGATGCTCACGCTCACCAGGCTAAGAATTGCAAATCGCCTATTTTATCAAAACAACTCGCAGTAAAAGAATACTTAGAGCTAGACGTCCATACAGAATCAATATACACACACAGCCCAAGGTGCAAGGAAAAATCACAATATACATTATAAACTACCCAAAGCGTGTAGCCATTTAAATAATGAATGTAAGGAAATGGTTTTAATCAGATCCCCTGTCCAATTTTATGCCTTTGAAAGCTCAGTTTTTTCTCTCCCACCAAGTTTTTATTTCTTATAATCATGTGCAGATGGATAATTGATGTTTGTACCACTAATATTTAACTTCAAAGCAAGCTTGGTAGAGTAGCTTTGGTGGAGGCCCTTAATTGCTACCCAGATTTTCTTTCTTCTTCGTCAATTCTTGACAATTGGTTCCCAATAAAGTTATTAGCTCTGTTAAAAAATAAGTTTTCCAAAACTTTTCTATCTTTTCTCTTTTTGTCATTGCTGCAGATACTTTTGCAGTGTTAAATAATGAATATAATTAATAGGGTTGGGACGATAACGGATAACGAGCTTTAAGGTTTTGCATGATTCGCGAGAGCAATCATAATGAGAGAAAAATATTAATTAAAATAAGAATGAATATAAAATTATTTTAATAAAGTATACGAAGATTTAAAGAATAAAATATATGATATTTTTGAGCCATGGGTAGACAAAGAAAAGAAGAAAAAAAACATTGAGATTTTAATTAAAATTTGGTTGGTCCAATTATAATGTTCTACATGCCAAGGCATTGCTTTTTTTTTTTTTTTTTTTTGAACAAATCGAATCATTCTTCATAAATCATCAAATAGTGATCCAATAATTAGGATCTAGGGACAATCTGTTCCCTAAGAATAACATCAGAAATACAACTGGGAATCTCTTCCAACCACACACTATCTAAACAAAAGGCAGAAGCCTCCTTTGCGAGTCCGTGTACTGCATACTTGAATTCTCTAGGCGCATAAACAAAATGGATAGATTGAAAAAAGTCAAGCTCCCTCTTAATAGCCTCTACAAAATGCCCAAGTCGGGAAAGATAAGGAGGGTTAGAGTTTATTTCTTTGACGACGTTCAAAGCATCCCCTTCCATAATGACATCCCGAAACCCAGCTTCTTTGCAGAACACAACTGCCTCCAGTGCTGCACACATCTCAGCAGTATCCGGCGTAAAAGATTGCCTCCAATATGAACATTTGGCCCCCACAACTTTCCCTGCATAGTCCCGAGCCACAACTCCAATACCAATACAACCCAATGAATTATTGATAGATGCATCCCAATTAATTTTAATAGAGCCAGGAAAAGGAGATTGCCAACCTTTGGGAGAATCCTTTACCTCTACTTTTGTTTCCCTAGACGGCAAAGATGAAATACTAGCTTGAAAAGCATTAAGGCCAGCCTTAGCTTGTTGCACCACAGTAGAGGGATGTATCCATTTCGTATCAAAAACAATTCTTTTTCTTCTGAACCAAATTCTCTAAAACAAGAAAAGCCATCAGCACCAAGTCTTCATTGCACAGCCTATCAGAGAAATATCTGAACAGTTGCTGAAAGAATGTTCCCATGAAACTGCTCTTCTGGAAAATCCGTTGACCGCACCCCCAAATATCTTGTACAGCTGGGCAACTCCAAAGGGCGTGGAGAACGTCTTCGTCTTCTATTAGGCAGCAGGGACATGTTTTTGAGTCAACAACTCTTTTTAAGAATAAATTAGACTTTGTGGGAAGAATATTTCTGCTGGCCCTCCACAAAAACATTTTCACAGAATTTGGAGCTTTTAGTGACCAAATATCCTGCCAATAGCCATCTCTTTTCACTGGATTTGAACACTCACCTTTGCTTTTTTGATGCAGCTCCATGTAGAGGTGATAAGCGCTTCGGACTGAAAAAAGCCCTGTTTTAGTGCCCAGCCAGATAAGACGATCAATAGAAAAAACCGGACTTAAGGGAATATTTAAGACCTTTGTCGCCTCCTCCTCACTAAGCACTTCCCTCACGAGATCCGAATTCCACTCCTTCCTGTTAAAATCAATAAGAGTAGCAACTCTTGTCTCCGCTGGCAGACTGCTAATTGGGGATTGAATAGCATAGGAAGATGGACTATGCACCCATTTGTCTCCCCAAATCCTAATCTTCTTTCCATCTCCCACCCGCCAAAGAGACCCATGTATAATAAGCTCTTTTGCATATAACAAGCTTCTTCAAGCAAAGGAAGGCCGGTTCCCTAATGATGCCTCCAAAAAAGAGGAGTTCTCATAGTATTTGGCTTCGAAAATTTTTGCAGTGAGAGAATCTGGATTTTGAAGTAGCCGCCATCCTTGCTTAGCTAACAATGCCTTGTTAAACAAGACCAGATCTCTGAATCCCAAACCCCCTTCCAATTTTGCACATCCCATTTTCTCCCAACTCAGCCAAGCTATTTTCGAGTTCTTTGATATATGACCTCACCAGAAACGTTGCATCATGCTGTTTATCTCTCTGCACAGGGTGATAGGAAGCTGGAACACACTCATGCTGTACGTAGGGATGGCTTGGATTACTGCCTTAAGTAGAATTTCTTTCCCCGCCTGCGACAGAAACTTGACCTTCCAATCCTGCAGCTTCTTCCAAATTCTGTCTTTTACATTATTGAAAGCTTTGACCCGAGATTTCCCAACAAGGCATGGCAAGCCAAGATAGGTATCTATACGGTTAGCCTCTGTAAGCCCAGATAAAGATAGGATTTCCTCCCTCTTTTCCGCACTAGTATTCCGGCTAAAGAAAATAGCCGTTTTTTGTATATTGAGCTTCTGTTCCGACCCCGCCTCATAAGTGCCCAGAATTCTGAATAAGCGTCTCCATTCAACAGAATTAGCCTTACAGAAAACCATGCTGTCGTTTGCAAAGAACAGATGGCTAAGCCTCGACCCTCTCTTTGATGTGGGAACCCCTGTGAGCACCCCCGTATTAACTGCTTGTTGAATGAGGGAACTTAAAGATTCAGCACAAAGCAAGAAAAGATAGGGGGAGATGGGGTCCCCCTGTCTGATACCATGGGTCGGTTTAATATGACCCACCGGCTTCCCATTTACGACCACGAGTAGGAAACAGATTGAACACAAACCATTACCAACCGAATCCACCTAGCATCAAAACCCAACTTGCTCATCATAGCTTCAAGAAAATTCTATTCCACCCTGTCATAGGCTTTGCTGGCAATTGTAATAAACTGCAAATGAAATATGGGTGCAAAGTAACAAAACCCCGGCTTTCCTACACATAAACATTAAATCCAAGAGGGCAAATCTTTCATTGATACAATCTGCTTCAATAGCCTCTGCGTATTTCACTGTCTGTTGCAGCATCGATTTCTTCTCATAATCTCAGGTCAATAATCCCTCTTCGTTTGAATTTTCCTTCACATTACTAAATTTTCCCGAGAAATTTTTTTTTTCCCGAGAAAACAGAGGGTTCATGAACTGCTTCAATGGCTGTAAAGCTCTCATCTTTGGCCATTTCCAAGAGAATTCCCAAATGGGTCAATCAAAATGCATTCATTTCTTCAGTTTCATGTGCTAGTAGTATTGAAATTTTGCTAGAAAACAATCAGAACCCACCGAACTCATCAGATTTTGAACAAACTTTTCAGTTTTTTGGAAATCAGCTCTCTCCGGATAACTCATTCCTCATAACCGTAATCGCAATTAGGGTATCCGGTTATTCACTTTTAAATAACTGCAATTGGTACTCACAACCGGCACCGAGTACAGGTTGCAATTATTAGCAACCAACGATTATGCGGTTATTAAAAACCAGTTATTAATCGGTATTTGCATTTCATAAATTGTTATTTTTTTTTTCTTTTGAAATTCAACCATTCAATATTCAATATTAAATCCAACCCGTAGAAATTTCTGTATTACATCTGTGCGAGTCTCATTAATCCAATTACCATTTGTGACCATCGCTTTCCATAAATTGTTATTTTTTTTTTCTTTTCTTTTGAAATTCAACCATTCAATATTCAATGCAAAATCCAACCCGTAACCGTAGAAATTTATGTATTACATCTGCGCAAGGCTTTTTAATCCAATCACCATTTGTGATCCTTTCATCTATAAAATCGAACCCTTTAACGGATGTCCTTGCTTCAGTGGAATCCTCAACCTAGACCTCTTCATCTGTCTCCTCTTGAGCAAAAGGAAATGTCCCTTTCCTCCAAGCCAGAGTAATTGAGTAAACTTACAAATTATGGTCATCCCTGCATAACCAAACTGCAAAACAATGACTGCCAAAAATGGCTTCACCCGGTTATACAATTGAGTCACTGACTCCATAGACATGTTACATTTGATTTCTCTTAGAGTCTGGGACCCCATGAGTTGATTGAAATACCATTCCCCAAAAGAAAACCAGCAATATTTTCGACATACAATATATTAAGCACTATATATCATCGCTGACGAAGGAAGGGGAGAGTCAGCCCACCAAGGAAACATGTCCAAAATGTGGACCAGTGGGGCCTTCTTTAACGTAATTATATAGAATTAGGTTTTAATTATTTATATATATACACTCAACAAAAGAGAAAAAAACCTTCAATGGCTCTTAATTTAATAGTGGTGACTGGTGAGGGCTCTTAATTTAATAGTGGTGACTGGTGAGGGCAGTAATAGATGAATACATTCACAAGAAAAGAAGATTTGGAGACTAGTAGAAAGAATGGGCTTTTTGTTTTTTTGCAAGAGATGGTAGCATTTGGCGGCGAAGATCGGAGATGATGGCTGGAAACTTGCTGGAGTTGGTGGTGGCTAGCAGCGATGATTGGAGTTGGTGGCGATCGGCAACGGTAACGGTAACCGGAGACGGTAGTAGTTTGCAACAGTGACCAGAAATGGACCTTTAACAACAATAGACCAAAAATTGTCCAAAACATGGCCAACACTAAAGCAGGGCCTTCCTAAGGCTGCAAATTGGCCTCTTTCACCCTGTTTTAAGCCTACCCAATAAGTTTCAGGAAGAAAAAAAAAATTAAAAGGAATTACTAGACGATAAATTATTGTTAATTAAAAGCAGTCACAAAAGTTCAATAATACCAGGAAAGAAAAAGAAAAAGAAAAAGAAAGAATATTATTGAAAGATATAAACATTAACTAAATTTCTTTATGTTGTAAGTACCATTACAATTATATATATAATAGTTTATTTAAGCAGTTAATGATCTTTATGTATGATTTATGAACCTCAAGAGTTGATAAGCTGAGTATTTTTTTTTACTTTGTATATATGAGAAAAGTAGTTGCAAAGAGTTTTAACTACATATCGAGAGTCCACGTGACCGGCCGGTAGTCATCTCATATATATTAATCTCAACTTAATATATGCGAGTTTTCTCATACATTTTAGAATTTTCATCAATGCTAATGATATCAATGATGGTGAGAGTTGTAATATCTTGAAAAACTCCTGGGGCTTTTGGGTTTAAAAAAATAATAATAAAATAAAAAATAGACCTGACGTGTGGTGCGCGAGAGGGATGACTCACCCCTCAACCCCCCGAAATTAATATGTGAATTGTATGGTTTGATCTGGAAAGGCATTGGCTTAATTGCCAATGTGACGTGATAATTTTATGATGAAATATGAGACAGAGTAAGTTTGATTGTGAGCATCTTAATTATTATTTGAAACTCCCTGTGGAATAGAGATATTTATGAGCTCGGTACCAAAGCTAATCCTTGTGTGAGGGCGTCGAGAGTTGGATCCCAAATTTTGGGATTGTGCAACCATGTGTGCTTGCGAGAAGAAGTGACATGGCAATCGGTCATGGGTAAGTCCCTCACTATTATATGGGCATATCCATTGCTAGAGGCTCCAAAGAGAGTCGCTTCATCTTATCCGATAGGAGGTTTCAGTTTCAATATAGGACCACACAACATAGTTAGACGAGGCAAAATCATTTGATAATGAGTGTATGATATTGGGAGATAGTTTTTATATATTTGAATTATTGTATTATTTTTATTGCTCACAGTAAAAATACATCTATGTTGCCTATGCAAAAAAAAAAAGAAAAAAAGAAAGAAAAGGATTTATGCAAATTTAATGAAGTTTATTTCCTAGTATATTCATTGAAAAGAAAGTGCCACCTAGCTCATTGTCTAATCCAGGTGCACATAGAATCCTGGGTTTGAAACTATCACAATAAACAAGGGTCCTGATGCAAGACAAACACAAGATTGATAAGAGAATGAAAAGAGAGAAGAGAAAGAGAGAAGAAAAACAGAATTTTCTAATGTATTTGGTAGCTTTTGATGAATAATATTATTGATCACATGGTTTTGTCATCTTCTCCTGAGCTTCTTCTTCTTCTCTCTGGCTTATGTTCTCTTCTCTTCTTGGCTTCTTCTTTATTTCTTTTCTCTCTCTTTTCACTCTTTTCACTCTCTTCTCAATCTTGTGTTTGTCCTGCGTCAACTTTGGTATCAGAGCCAGGTTGTGATCGGTGGCTTGTGTCCGATGTCCCCATCAGGGCCAAATTTTGATGTTTTGCACTTGGACCAGAATCATTTTCTAAGTTGGCAGGCCCTCCAAAAAGTATGATGAAAAGGGGAAAAAAGAAAATGAAAGGCCAAATTATTCTTGTCATTCAAATGGAGTTGTGATGGCAGGGTTGGTTTGTATACATATATATGTCCTCAAACCCTATGCAAATTGAAATTGCGTACAATTGGTTATCCTAACATAATGCAGTAGCTTGGACATGAACCTGCTGCCTAATAAAAGTATGCATCAAGGGAAATCAAGAAATTGATTTTTGGCTATCCTGTATATACTAGCAAGCACCCTAATATAATTATTGTTTTGCTGCTATTACTTGTAAATTGTGAACTTCTGCTTCTGATTGCTTTATATAGTGCCTTCAGTTCTTTGTTATGAGGTGGATACTAGAGATCTTTTAGTATGAGTTGAGTCATAGGGTGGCAATGTATTATAAATTAGTATGAAGACTGATGTTAATTAATTTGTTAGATAATGCAAGGGTCAATGCAGGTTAATCCAAATATTATGGTTGTGGCCTTTGTTTATGTGGGTTAAAACCAGAAGTTAATTTTTTTTATTATATTTAACCATTGTATCAACTAAATACAAGTATGAGAAATTTAACCAGAATATCTCTGAAAATTTGGAGGAATTTGTCTCCTTTTGAATCTTCCTTTACCAATTATTTTCAGTTAATTTGAATCTTAATTAGCAAGAAGCAAATCAATATATAGCACAAAGTAGAAGGTCCAAGTTTGCATAACTGCCAACTCTGATCATAATTTGATTCTGTATTATAAATTAGTTAAAATTATTCTGTTTTTGACTAATAATTGTAATGTGGATTTTTAAAATATTAGGTCTACACGTAAAATTACGCTTTTAACAATTTATTAAAGGGTTTTCACCTTGACACTAAAATAGATATATTAGATCTTTTTATTCCTTTGATTAATTTTAGTGATTGGGGTTTGTTTTATTTTAATTTGTTGAGTTTGTTAAAAATAAAAAATAAAAATCTATTCATCTTCTTTAAGATGTGTGCATGTTTATTTGAGGTCGTCAGGAAAATTTTAATATTAACCAAGTCTTAAATAAAATAAAAATAAAAATAAAAATCGAAAACTTAGATATTGAAATGGAGATGAGAATATGAGATGGAGCATGACCAACAATTTGTCATTCATCCAACAATTGAGTTCAGCAAAACATATAATGGTTCCGTTTGACAATCTCCTCCCCTCCCCTTGCCACCTTTTTTTTTTTTTTTTTTTTTTAAAAAAAAAAAATACCAACAATTTTATAATTGTCATTAAAGTTTAATACTATTCTAACACAATAATATCTGAAAGTGAGACAAATATCATCTCATCCCATCCCAATGTATGTGATCAAGAAAGGTGAAATTGACACATAAAGACAATATATGTATAAATCTCATTAGCCAAATGAAAATCTACTATGTTTGCATGATGGCATGCACATGCATACACATATGAACAACTTTTTCAATACACTCACTAAATATTGAAAACTACTTTAATATTTATGTTATATTATAACATTTTTTCCAAAAAAAATAAATAAATTACATTCTTAAAAGCATTAACAAGGAATTAGAATCTCCAATTTAAACAATAATTTTGAGAGTACATATATATGAGAATTACTTGTCCATATAAATTTTAAACTGTTTATCTACTTATTTGTAAATGTAAGTCTCATATATGCTCTCTCGTTAGGGGTCTCTGCGTGGATAAAGGGTAGGAGTGACAGTGCATGGCTATCATCTTCCCAATCTGATGGAACTCAATAACTAATAACGTAAATATATTGATAATATTGAAGTCATTTTGAATAGGAGAGACCACAATAACTTCTTCGGGTAGGAAATACCACAATATTCCAATTGGGGAAGGAGAAAAACCACAAGATTTAATAATTCTTTTTTATGCTGAATATCACTGCTACGACCTCCTATTTATAATCTAGTGAAAACTTCAGTTACAAATTACAATCTCTAATCATTTCATTACTTTTGCAATCATGATCTCAAACTTTAAAAAATGTTAATTTAGGTTATCCATCTTTCAATTTTTATTTTTTAAAATTTTAAATTTTAACCACCCATTACAATTTTTAGTAAAATCATGTCAATTTTTTTTTTTTTTTAAAAAAAAAATACCCCCTTTTTTTTTTAATTATATATATACACTTTAAAATTCACGAATGAGTATTTTACAAATTGCCTTAAATTCTAACCAAATACCAAAATCCTTGCTGTTAGAACATATGCACCAAGCAAGGCAACAGCTTCCACTGATTCTGCAACATATGCACCAAGCAAGGCAACAGTTTCCACCGATTCTGCAATCCCAGATTCTATGCAGTCAATTTCCACCAATTATGCAGTATCAACAATCACCACAAATCATGCAGCAACTCATATGGCAAGATATAGCTGATCGCACAGCTGTAGTAACATCAACACAGCCGTGTGCCTCAAGTCAAATATGAATTCCCTTGTATACGACAATCCCATGAATCATGGGATTGCATCTCTGTAACATTCCATTTCTGTCTTTAGTCCTCTTGTATATAAGGTCCTATGTATGGCAGTGTATATTATAAAAATAAGAAAACATTTTCTGCTCAATTTATTTTATGGTATCAGAGCCTTGTGGATCACTCCTTTCGATCCTGACCTGTATCCATGGCATCCTCATCCACAACCTCTGCTGCCAACACCCAATCCACAACCTCCGCTGCCAACACCTCATCCACAACTCCCATTTTACCCACAACACCCACTGCCAATACCTTTGTTTTACCTAGTCTCACCCCACAAATTTCTAAACTAGATGGCCAAAATTATCTAAGTTGGGTACAACAATTCTTGCCATTCTTGAAAAGTCACGACCTCCTGGGCATTGTAGATGGCACTGAGCCATGCCCTGCTGAGTTTCTAGTCGATGACACTGGAAAGCCTACGACAATGGTGAACCCTCAATATTCTGTTTGGCAAAAGAAGGACCAATACCTTCTTAGTTGGTTCAACACCACTATGTCTGAAACTGTGATGTCCTCTGTTTATGGACTAAACATAGCAAGACAAGTTTGGACCTCCCTCTCTACTCGTTTTGCCTCTCAATCCAGATCCCGAGTCGCTTATCTGAAGAGGCAATTGCAGTCTCTCAACCAGGGATCACGTTCATGTTCTGAGTTCCTTAGCCAAGCTAAGTCCTAGGTTGATCAACTCACAGCTGCTAGAAAACCAGTAGAAGAGGATGATCTTCTCCTACATTCTAGGTGGACTCAACTCTGCCTTCATGCCATTCATCACTTCATTCAATCTTTCTACTCGTGACTCCATCATGACTTTTGAAGACTTTCAAGCTGAACTACTCAACTATGAAGTTCTCCTAGGAAATTACCAGTAGGCACCACCATCATTTGAATCAGGAAACTTTGCCCTCTATACGCACAAGCCAAAACCAGCAAGTTCCAACTATCATAAGGGAAAATCTGCAGGGCATCAGAAAGTCCACTATCAGCCTAATCAAAGGCGCACAGAATTTCACCACCAGCCTAATCAGAGGCGCACAGATGGTAATTTCTACTCCAAAAATCATTTCAACAATGCTACTAATTCTGTGTCTCACAATAGGGCCCCATGCCAAATCTGTGGAAAGTCTGGCGATCAAGCACTGGACTGTTTCCACAGAATGAATTCCTCATATCAAGGGAGACATCCACCTTCACACTTGACAGCCATGGTCGCTAGAGCCCAACTCCCTGCTGCTGAATTCCAATGATCAGCCCTGGTATGCTGACAGTGGAGCAAACAATCATGTTACTGCTGCAATAGAGAATCTGCAACTGCAAGAACCCTTTAAAGGTGAAGAAGAGGTTGCTGTAGGCAATGGTTCAGGTTTGCCAATATCCCATGCAGGCTCCTCTCTCCTCTACAACTCCCATTTTCCTTTTAAATTGAATAATATTCTTCATTGCCCTGGAGCAGCAGCCAATCTGTTATCTATACAAAAGTTGTGTGGATAACAAATGTTGGTTTATACTCACTGATTCTCATTTCTTTGTGAAGGACGACCTCACAGGGCAGACTTTTTTTCAAGGGCCCAGTAGGGATGGATTATATCCAATCTACCTTTCCAAGTCAGTTAATAAAGCCAGAAACGTTGTTGCCTTCCTCGGAGTCACGGCTACTTCTATCATTTGGCATCGTCGGTTAGGTCATCCAGCACCTCCTATTCTCAATAAACTCAAGCAGTCAGCTCGTCTTCACATCACTGGTTCTATTGCACATGACTCCCTATGTGAATCATGTCAACTAGCCAAGTCCAAATGTCTTCCATTTTCTGAATCAAATAATGTAACTGCTGCTCCTTTGGAAATAATACACTCTGATTTGTGGAGTTCACCTGTTGCTTCTCATAGTGGACATCGTTATTATGTTATCTTTATTGACAATTTTTCACGTTTCTCTTGGATTTATCCATTGCAACATAAATCAGAAACCTTTGAGTGCTTTGTTAAATTCAAATGTCTAGTGGAAAATCTCTTCTCTACAAGGATTATGGCATTTCAATCCAATGGGGGAGGAGAATTTACTTCCAACCAATTCAAGCATTTTTTAGTACCAATGGCATTATTCACCGAATCTTCTGTCCTTACACAGCCCAACAAAATGGGTTGGCCGAGCGCAAACACAGGCACATAGTTGAGACTGGACTCACCCTTCTAGCCCAATCCAAACTTTCCCTCCGCCATTGGGTTGATGTCTTCAACACTGCGGTATACCTCATCAATAGACTGCCTACCTTAGTGCTGAAGCATCAATCTCCCTATGTCAAACTCTTACAAAAAAATCCAGACTACTCATTTCTTAAAGTCTTTGGATGTGCTTGTTATCCCCTCCTCCGACCATACAACAATCATAAATTGATGTACAGGTCCAAAAGGTGTCTCTTTCTAGGCTATTGCTCGAATTATCGAGGATATCGATGCTATGATCCTACCTCCAAGAAAACAATCATCAGCCGTCATGTCATCTTTGATGAGAATACTTTTCCAGGTGAAGATTGGATATCATCCCTATCCGGGTCTGCTGCAAATGTTCTTGCTCCCTCCAAGGTAAGTTCCTCTCCCTCTCTCACATGCAATTCTGTTCCTTTACCTACTGATTTTCTTCTTGATCATACTCAGCCTAGCCAAGCTCCTGCCACCTCTCTGCAGCCTCAGGATGCTCCTACTACACCTAACCTACTGGCTGAACCCAACGCTTGTTCTCCTTGCTCCAATCCAGCCCCTGAGGAGCCCCTATCCGATCCTGTTTCTGATTTACCTATTGCAGACCCTATTCCTCCTACTTGTCCCTCACCTTTACAACCCATCGTGCCTTCACCTCTGTCAAATGAGCCTGTCCCTTTGTTCTCTTCCACTACACTTTCTACTCATCCTATGACTACTCGTTCCCAGGATGGTACAAGAAGACCTAAGACCTTCTCCAATTACAAACTCTTTTCTTCCACAAAACACCCTTTGATGGTCTTGCACTCTCATCTCAGTTCCAACCTCCTACCTCCAACTCCCTCACGGTTTTCTCAAGCAGTGACCTCTCCTCATTGGCGACAAGCTATGCAAGAAGAGTTCACTGCTCTCCAAGCCAACCAGACCTGGTCTCTTTGCCCACGCCCTCTTCACAAAAATATTATCACCAATAAATGGGTTTTTAAAGTGAAACAAAAGGCTGATGGCTCTTTTGATAGATTTAAGGCTCGCTTGGTGGCACAGGGTTTTGAACAAAAAGATGGGATTGACTATAATGACACTTTCAGTCCAGTAGTGAAGGCCTCTACCATAAGAGCTATCCTTGCTCTTGCTGTCCATTTTCAATGGCCCACGAGACAACTCGATGTCTCTAATGCTTTTCTTCATGGAACATTAGAAGAGGAGGTCATTATGGAGCAACCTCAAGGCTTTATTGATAGCAGATTCCCTGAGCACGTTTGCAGATTGCACAAGTCTATATATAGCCTCAAACAGGCCCCTAGAGCTTGGTTTCACAAGCTGGCCAGCACACTTCTTAGCCTTCGTTTCACTGAGTCTAAAGTCGATTACTCTCTTTTTCTCTTCCATGAATCTAATGTCCATATTTTTCTCTTGGTTTATGTTGATGATATTATAGTGACTGAGAATTCTCTCCATGCTATTACTAATCTCATTACTCAGCTGCAGCAGTCCTTTGCTATGAAAGACCTTGGTCCCTCGCATTATTTTCTTGGTATTCATGTGCAGCACCTACCTCATGGTCTTCACCTATCTCAATCCAAATACATCGTTGATATGCTTGCTCGTGCAAAAATGACTAATGCCAAGCTTGCCAAGACACCTCTTCCAGCTGGCTCTCAATTGTCTCAACATGATGGTGATCCCCTTAACAATGCTTCAGAATATCGACACTTGGTTGGAGCTTTACAATATTGCACGTTGACCCGACCTGACATTTCCTTTGCGGTGAATCAGTTATGTCAATTCATGCACTCTCCAACCACTACCCACTGGACAGCAGCCAAACGGGTCCTCAGATATCTCAAGGGCTCTATCAACCATGGTCTCTCTTTCAGCAGGGGCTCACTTCACTTGCATGCCTATAGTGACTCGGATTGGGCAGGCAATCCAGATGACCGGCGCTCCACAACAGGTTATGCCCTTTTCCTTGGTCCCTGCTTGATCAGCTGGAGTGCCAAGAAGCAGCCCGTTGTCTCCAAATCCAGCACAGAGGCTGAGTATCGATCGTTAGCCCTGGCCACCGCAGAGCTATTTTGGCTTCGAATGTTGTTTCAAGAATTTCATCTTTATCTCTCTACTCCTCCTACACTTTGGTGTGACAACTTAGGTGCTTTATCTTTGGCTTCCAACCCCGTGTACCACGCTCGCACTAAGCAAATCGAAGTGGATTATCACTTCATTAGGGAGAAGGTTGTCAACAAGGATATCCACACTCGGTACATCTCCACTCTTGACCACTACTTCTCGATTTCTGTTTCTACGTGACAAGCTACACGTGTGTTCTCCACCCGTTAGCTTGCGGGAGGATGTTAGAACATATGCACCAAGCAAGGCAACAGCTTCCACTGATTCTGCAACATATGCACCAAGCAAGGCAATAGCTTCCACCGATTCTGCAATCCCAGATTCTATGCAGTCAATTTCCACCAATCATGCAATATCAACAATCACCACAAATCATGCAGCAACTCATATGGCAAGATATAGCTGATCGCACAGCTATAGTAACATCAACACAGCCGTGTGCCTCAAGTCAAATATGTATTCCCTTGTATACGACAATCCCATGAATCATGGGATAGCATCTCTGTAACATTCTATTTCTGTCTTTAGTCCTCTTGTATATAAGGTCCTATGTATGGCAGTGTATATTATAAAAATAAGAAAACGTTTTCTGCTCAATTTATTTTACTTGCAACATTGGCCTAGGACTCTCTAGATACGACAAACCCAATGAAAGAAAAACAACCAAATAACAACTTGATAAAATAGAACAACTCATAGAGTCCTTATTCAAAAAAAAAAAAAAAAAAACTCTTAGAGTCCTTAATTGTCACAGTAGAACTAGTGGACACGTCCCCTTCTTTTCTCTCAACGTACTTCTGATTGCCACTTGGGTTTCTATCACAATCCCACCACAAAGTGATTAAAACTGACACAAATAATGTTGTTTTGTTTTGCTCACCCACGTCCATCTCTCTCTTTGTCATAAAAAAATAAAAAAAAATAAAAAATAAAAAAAAATAAAAAAAATAAAAAAAAAAAAAAGAGAAAAGAAAGAAAGAAATTGGCTTTCATTTTCTACTCAAGGAAAGAGAAAAAAATTTGATGGCTATGTAATAGACGAATACATTCACAATAAAAGAAGATTTGGAGACTAGGAGATCGAAAAAGTGGGCTTTTTTATTATTTATTATTTATTTTTATTTTCAAGAGATGGTAGCGGTCAACGGTGAAGGCCAGAGGCCCGGAGATGATGGCAGCCAACAACAATAATTAGAGTTGTTGGCGGTAGGTAATGGTAACCGGAGTTAGTTGTATTTTGCAATAGTGAGCAAAAATAGGCCTTTAGCAACGATAAACCGAAAATGATCCAAAACATGGCCAATTATGGGCCAAAAAATAGTGCCAACTTGATCAATTAATAAGCTAATGTTCTTTATCTATGAACCTAAAAAGTTGATAACATGAGTCTGAAAATTTTTTTAACTTCCATGTGACCGGTACAACAGTTTGAAAAGTACTAATCGGTTCAGCAACTTAATAAATGAAGTAATTTTACAAGTCTCTCTTGTATCAATCAAATAATAAGATGACTTTTAAAATTATCATTGCGCTTATAATTAATCATTATTGAATTCTGGTCAAATGACCATTTTAAAATATACCTCATTATTAGAAAGATACAAAAAGATTTTGTAAAATTAATGGTAATAAAGTTCACGCTCGCCAGGTTAAGAATTGCAAACCACTTATTTTATCAAAACAACTCACAGTAAAAGAACAATAAGAACTACACATCCAAACAGAATCGAATAATATATATATATATATATATATATATATATATATATATATATATATATATATATATATATATATATAGCAAGGAGTTTGTCGTAAGCAATGTATGTCGAAATAAATAATTTAAAATAAGCTTCTCTCTCTTTTTACACATAAATGTGAAAAGTAATTAATTAGCCGTTAAAGAAGTTATATAATTACTTCACTCTCTCTTTTCTACTTAGTTCTTATAAACAATATACATGGCTCGAAGCCAACTTCCAACTCTGGGCCCTGGACTCCAAATGGGGTTGGAGTGGTGCGTGCCAACCCCGGCCCACTCCATATGGTATACTTTTTTTCTTTTCTTTTTTTTTTTCTTTTTTTTTTTTTTTATAAGTTTTTAACTTTTGATATATTAATATAATTTTTCATTAAATGTAACATGTGTCACATTTTTACTGAGTATGATGTGGCAACCTAAGGGGTTTTGTCAAATTAGTAAATGAAAATTGACTTGGGGAAGTAATTTGTTAATTTCGCCTGCCACGGGAATGTCTCGGTTAATTTTTATATCACATGGAGTGATTTATAAATTAGACCAACAACATGGACAAATTTTACATTTTTCCCTAAATTTTCAGAACAACACTGTGATATTCATCCATAAATATTTGCAATAACTATAACATGGCCCATTTTTATTAAATAAATAATTCAAATTCTACCTTGTTATATTAAATAAATAACTCTTAGCCTAAGTCTTAGGTTGTGTTTAACATTGCGATTTCGTAGACAAAAAATATTATTTTAAACAAAATCGTAGAAAATAAATCGTTTGGAAATTATGTTTTATAAAATTGTGATTTGAAAAGCAATAAAATCTGTTTTCCTAAATCACAATCAAGGAAATGCTTTTTTGAAAACGCAAAATTTTAAGGGTTAAATACATTTTTAGTACTTGAGTTTTGAAAACTTTATTTTTTAGTACCTGAGTTTCAATTTGTATTGCAGATGGTACTTAAGTTTTGGAAAAAGACGGACTTGGTACCTCCATCTATTTTTCCGTCCAATATTTAACGACCCGCCACGTGTCAACCATTGAGGTTGACATGTGGCACTACATATATAAGAAAAAAAGAAAAAGAAAAAATTGATGGGTTTTGGCCCTTGGGGGTGGCTCGAATTTGAGGGTTTGTCCATGGGGCCAATGGCCACGGGGGTGGTTCGGCCACCCCAAACCGACCAAGGGGGTGGCTGAAATACAAATTGAAACTTATGTATCATCTGCAATACAAATTGAAACTCAGGTACTAAAAAATAAAGTTTTCAAAACTCAGATACTATCTGCGATTTTACCAAATGCTTAACTATGTTTTTAAAAATCAATTTATCAAATTTCACATTTTAAAATCACAAACCCAAACAACCTTAGCCATTATTCATCTTAATCGTTGGTCTTGCTGTAAAAAATAATAATAATAATAATAATAATAAATAAATAAATAAATAAAAAAATGAAATGACATTTCAACGTAATTTCACCAGAAAGTGGTAGATTTAACCCGTGCTTTTTTTTAACTAAAAAGCTCACGCCATTTGGTCAAGCAGTAAACATCGTTTTTTTTTAGTGAAATAAAACGCAACTCGATCTATTTGCTCGTGGGAAATGTCTTATTTGATTTGAAATGGGAATATATTGTTAACATTTGATATGTTGTGTTAACACACTGTTTTGGTATTGAATATTTAACAATGGGGATAACAACGAGTTAAATCCACATTAAGGATCGCTTGTAAAAATAATGAAGAGTCCATATTATCGATTTTTGACAACAATATAAAAACCATTTGGCCATTTTCTATGTCTTAGTTTCATAAAACAGAAAATTTTGAGAATTGGAAAAAATAAACACACGAGTATTTTGAAAATTTGGATAGGATTTAACAATCTAATATTTTGTTCACATAATCACTGCAACGGACTTCTTCACTCCTCATTCACGCTTTTCTCTCTCAATTCTCTCTCCACCCGATACTCGTGCGACTCCTCCCGCCACCACCGCTGGCCCATACCTACCTCCTCCATACCCACCACCGCCACCATATCCACCCCTGACACCTCCTCGCCCACCAGATCTCCCATTGCCAGCCCAGACCCACCTCCTAACAGTCATTTTTCACACAGGATGCTCGTAGTCGCCTCGCCAAGAAACAGTACTGTCATCTCCCAGTGCCTGATTTTACATTATGAAATCATCATCACCACCTTATAGCCATTTGATTTTACAAAACCAAACATAGATAGTGAGTGTGTACGTGTGTGTCGAAGAGAGAGAGAAATAGAGAGGACTCTTTGTCGTATGGAAGGCGATTTCGGTAATTAAGCAAGTCATTGGCTCCGCAGGCCATTCAGGCAAATCATCCTTTGCTGTATGGAAGGCGAATTTGGTTAGGGTCTTGCTCATTGTGGAGCCTTGGGGACGAGCTTGGCGATGAGGTCTCCATCGGAAATGGAGACGTGATGAGGTGAGGATTGGGCTGAGGTGAAGACCCGCGCGAATTCACATCCTTTATATTAAAGGACGTGAATAATTCATGTCATTTTCCTAACAAACGACGTGAATCCATATTTCTTTTAAAAGTGATGTGAATTTATGTCCTTTTTTAAGAAGATTCGGAAATTCACGTCCTTTTATATAAACGATGTGAATAATTTACGTCGTTTGTTTTACGAAACATCGTAATTTATTTAGTTCACAATGTTTATAAAAAAATGACGTAAATTTTTTTAATTTAGCGTCTTTTAAAAGTAAAGGACGTGAAAATTACATTGTTTTGAAAGAAATGACATATCTCAAAAATTAATGTCGCTTGTTGTAAACGACACCAAAAAAAAAAAAAAAGTCACAAAATGCGAGTTCTTTTGTAGTGATCATGTTATCTCTCTCTAAGTTGACCCAAAAGTGTTTATCATAGTTTGGACAGTGCTTTTTGGTTAAATAATTTCTATGATCAGATTAAATTGTTAGTGCTTAAGACTTTGAGAATCTTTTTTAATGACAAATATCTTTTGATTTTAAGGTGCAATTGGACCAAAATCAAGCATGATGTTATGAGAAGTTGTGACTTAAAAGAATCCCCTCCCAAACATTAAATTTCTTAACTTGTAACATTGCAATTATATTAGTTTATTTAAGCAATTATATTATTGATCATATTTGTTAATTACTGTTTCTTGCTGGTATTTATTTTATTTTAATCTTATATCTGATAAGTTAAATGCTTAATTGTCTTTCATTCTTAAAAAAATTGTAATCTCAACTTAATTGTATATGTGACTTTACTCATTAATGTCACATCAATGATGGTGAAGTCGTAAAATGAAGCTTGAAAATATTTGAAGCACGTACAAGCTATCGATCTTAATTTGCCAAGCCAAAAACAACATGCATTAACACTCACAGGAATGTTGGAAAGAGGTAAAGCAAGATTTTTTTTTAATACCATTAATGGGAAGTAGCTAGAGACAGGAACAACTGCAAATAATATATATATATATATACATATATATATACAAGCAAAAGTTTCAATCCAAATCAATGCATATTGAAAAAGATTTTATATAAAATGAGGCTCTCCGTATCTCTCAAACACATGAAAATGTGCTGACTACTTAAGCTATACATAGTAAAAAAAGTTAACTTCACTATTTTGTACTTTGTTTAGGTAAACAACTAATTTCCTGCCAAATTCCACGCCGTGTGTGGACGTTAAATTTACATTGACTACATACTAAGGCCATGTCAACAAAAGAGTTACCACATGCATCACATGGAGGAGAATGCTTAGTCTTCTGGACAATAGCGAGAGGATGCTCGTGATCTTTATCAATGAAAGTTCTTCCATAGTTAATGCACGGATTCTCTCCAATAACGCATTGGAAATGAGCAGTGAACTTACATTTTACACAAGAATAGAACCAATGATCAGGATGATCTCTTTCTTCTTCACAAATTAGACAATAATATTCTTCATCGGAATCATCTTCACGAGTATAAGAGAGTTTTAGTAGATGTGCATGATATTCATATCTAGCTACGAGTGGAAGAGTTGCACATCTGAAACACAAGGTGAACTCGTCACAATGAGTGCACCTGAAGTTCACACCTTTTTTACCACAGCCGTTGCAAGTTTCAGAAAAAGATGTTATAACAAGGTTGAGAGAGTGTTGGTGACCTTCATGTTCAAGGATTTCCGGAATTAAACAACATTGAACGTCTAAGTTGTACCATTTACATTCGTCGCATGTGTATACGAAGCCATGGTGATAACGTTCACAAGCACCACACCAGAACAATCCACTTGCATTCACATCCTGTGGGAGGAGGGTGAGTGGATGATTGTGAATTAGCCCTCGCTTAATGGTTGCAGGTAATTTAGTACATCTGTAATGGAGAAAAAAATTGCATTGTGCACAGCTGTAAAATGGGGTAGAAAGTATAAATTGTATACATGCCTCACAGCGCTTGACATCTACGAGCCTTTCATTGCTGAGGATTAAGTTATGTTGTGGATGACTGAAGTGATTGATCTCCCGAGGGCTAGCTCTTTCATCCTCTGCTACATCAATCCCTTCCACCAAATGAACCAATTGATTTGCATCCACCTCAGGGGTTTCACTCTGGTCCCCGTCTTCAACTTTATAATAATTTGCACATTCCATGTGAGCAATGTAATCACATTTTCTACAGTAGTAAGCGGCGTATTCTGTATTCACCTTTTTACGGCAGAGTCTACACAATACGTTCTCCTGTTTCTTGACTTGATGAAGAGTATAGGTCCGAGTGAGTGAGTGATCATGTGTACTAATTTTGATGGTATGTGGAAAACGATCACACAAAAGATGAATCAAGACTCGGCAAACACTACATTGGTAGGCAATATCCATGCTTTCCTCAGCACAAGCTTCACAAGTGAATTGGATCTGCTTCCGCATGGGAAAGAGTGAGTGTTTCTCGCAATCCTCAGCACTAATTCGCCAACGAGAAAAACATTTAATGTCGATGTCAAAATGGCAGCCGGTGAAACAACGGTAGAATAAGGAGTTATGGCAATATTCGTAGCAAACATGACAATAATTACTCGATGATGGCAATTGGAGAAAAAGGGCATGCTCTGGGTGCATGTTGTGTTGTACCACATGGGATAGTTGTTCAGAGCAGGATTTGTGAAGGAAGAAGGTGCATTTGGGGAAGGAGCATTTGTAAGCGGGACCGAATCCTAGTTCCTGGCATCCCGGACAAACAACTTCCTCCATGCCACCATTGTATTTATCCAGCTCTTCTACGGAGATCAAGTGGTGTCTCTCTCCAAAATCATGTTCGTCGATTTCAATATCTTCCGTGCATGATTTATGTTGGTGGAAGTTGCATTCCAAGCATTTGTAGGTGGGACCTCCCCATAACGGTTCCTGGCACCGCCGGCAAATAATAAAATTCTCCTCATCGCTTTCTAGCTCCTCATAGAAGATCAAGTGATGCCATAGACTGCAATCTCCTTCGAACTCCATATATCTCTCTCGCTCTCTTGCGCACACAAAGCACAATACGACGGTTATCGTTGAATTTGTGAAAGGATCATATGCACAGCATGAAGTATATAGTAAGATCGTGGTGCGTGTCAGCTGTTTGGTGTTGATCACCACCAAAGTCAACTTCACCTCCCCAAGCCCGATCAGATCAAGTTTAAAAGTTCAAGGCCTGGAGACAGGCTGGAGATCTGAGTTCTCTTTCTCTCTGGAGATCAGGTTCATAAATTTGACTGTTTGGTTGGGCACCTTTATCAAAAAATAAATGTAACAGTTTAATTTAATTTGGTTGATCAACTTTCAATCCTACGTTAACACTCACTAATGGTAAATATTTACTGAGTTATATCTCTTCAAAGAGCTGTTGAATTCAACCTAATGTAAAACAATTAAACAAAGGATATGGAAAAGAAAAAAGAAAAGAAAAAGAGAAGCAAATACGTTCAATAAAAAGTATATCTTCCCAACAAGTTTTAAAAAATTAAAGGTCCTAACTAGACTAAAAGTGGTTTTTTTTTTTTTTTTGGCTGTTATTATTATGCAAGAGGTGTCTAGAGTTCTTTTTTAATACCTTAACTAATAAGAGTAATGTTAAAAATTATTCTTTTGTCATTTTTGCGTCTCTTAAAAAATAGTATATGGCTTTTAAAATCACTATTAAGCTTATGATTGATCATTATTAATTTTGATTAAGTAGTTATTTTAAAAGTCACATTATTTTTGGAATGACACAAGAATGATAAAAAAGTCACTTTTAGCATTACTCAACTAATTAGTAACCCTTTTTAGTAAAAATAGAATAATGACAAATGACGTTACCACAATTTTTATAAGTTCAAATATTGCAAATTTCCTAATAAGTAAAATGTTTTTAAAAATAACATAATCTTTAAACACTTGCAACATGAGAACGTTCGAAGTTTCATTGGAACGATCGCATAAGAATTAATGTTTGAAGTTTCTTTCGAACTAATAGTTGTACGCAAATAGCTTTTTAAATTAAGAAATGAACCATTTTTCTCTATATATGCGGATTTTCTCTATAAGATGGTCCAGGATAAACTCTAGACCCTCCTCATTCGGTTTTTTTTTTTAGACCATGCCACCTTAGACATAAAGAGATTTTTCTCTTCCCTATTTGTTATTTTTTCTTACTGAATTCTCTTTTCTATCTTCAATTCATAATTTTTAGCTGCTGCTGTAATACACTGTCAGAACAATCTTAATTCTGTCTGCATCGGCCAGCTGTCTTCTTCGCAAAATCATGTACAATTTTTATTGCCTCCTTGAGACGCTTTTCGTATCCTACTCCAAAGTCTACGGTTGGTTCGAAGCATTTTCAACCATTGTGAACCTTTTTTTGTGTACTGATTCTTGAATCCTGTGACTCATTTTTATTTTTATTTTTTTAAAAAAAAAATGTTATTAGTAAGGTAATATATATAAGTTGAATTATTGTAATTGTGAGTCTGGATATAGATATAAGTGCATTTGTGTATATATGAATGTATAAATATACTATAAGATAAACATATAAAAATGATATTAGATTGTTTAAGATTTGAGTTAATTTCTCAAATTACTCAAATAATAAATCTTAACCATAATTAAGTAACTAATATTAGTATTAATTTTTTTAAAAAATTAAACAATCACGACATTTACTTTATATATGGAATGACATAAATTGAGTAGCTCATGAACAAGCTTGAAATCATTAAAAAAAATAAATGAATAGAAATTGAGCAGATTATCTAGTTCGGTAATAAGTTCGAACTCGACTCGTGTTCGAAAAAAATTAAACGAACCAAATTTAAACATTCAGTACTCGACTCAGTTCAGTTCGATAACAAAGAGATCCAAAATAAGAACATACTCGACTGAGCTCGGTTCAATAACAAAGAGATCCAAAATAAGAACATGGTCTCTCTTATCACAGGGATATATACTTAACAACGACAGTTAATTTCTTTCATCACTAAATTCCAGAACAAATTCTATATTTTTAATTATCTTATTATTTTCCGATCCATGGAAGGCGGAGAAATGAATCTCAGATTCGGATGCTAGCTGCACCATATTAAATATTAAATATTAGAGAAATGTTTGAGATGCGTACGTATATATAATATAACAGCTCTATAAATAAATATTTTTATATTTGGTTGCGCCAGCTGAATGATAATATTATATGATTCAAAGTTTGTTTGACCTGCCTCCTAAATACAATACCACACAACTGGCATAAATATTTTATTTAGCCTATAAAATAAATAGAAAATAACACACAGCTCGTGGCCAGGGTTTGACTTTTAAATCAAAGAAAATGGCAAGGCCCACAAAAAAAGGCTCCCCTCCCCTACTCTCATCCTTTTTTCTTTTTTTTCTTTTTTTTAAAAAAATCAACTTCAAAACATTTTTAATTTTTCTAATTTTTTATATTACATCAACAATTTTTTATTACTATTTAAATAAAAAAAATCATTACAAGTAAAAAAAAAAAATTTCCACTTTTTCATATAAATTCTTTATACTTTATATCATATCAATCACTTTTTACAACTACTCAAAAAAAAAAAAAAAAAAAAATTCTTCATACTTGAGGAGAGAGGGTTACCAAACAGGGCTTGAGCTCTCTTTCTCTATGGAGAGGCCGGCGTATGTATTCTAATTGTTTTTTCTCCACTTAACACTGATGCTATGTGTGTATCGAGGTAAAATAATTTTTTCAATGAAACTATATTTTAGCCGTAGGAAATATTTTTTGGTGTTTAGCTCGTACGGAAAATAAGGGTTAGCGAAAAATTGCTGATCGTAGTCTGACGGTTTGAGAAAGAGAAGCTCAAACTCAGAAATATGAAATTTAAAAACGAAAATCATTTTTCAAAACTAAATAAGCTTTTTTGGTTAAATCGAATATATTTTCAGTCACACCAAACATTAAAAAATATGAATAATATTTTCAATAAATATTTTATATCGAAACAAACGGAGCATGAACAGTACGCTAATTATTTTAAGTTTGAAGATGCATACATATGCCTAAGAAAAATAAAATATATATATATATATATATATATATATATATATATATATATATAATAATAATAATAAAAGTACCATAACATCACTACTAATGAAATTTATTGTGTGGTGTATTTGGATAAAAAAAATATATATATATATATATATATATATTGGTTCCCTAAATTTAAGAAAAATCTGTCTGCTGCTAGTGCTGTAAGCATGAAAATATCTCCAAGTCTACGATTAACACCATGATTTCAAACATTACCTAAAGAATACCACATAAAGTATATGGTATTACATTTTAGAGAGAGAAAATAAGCTACATTATAACCAACTCTAATGTAATTATAGTTGTAATTATAGTTGTAGCTACAAATAAGCTACAAAATAAGCAATAGCAAAGTAATTATATGTCACAATTAAATTTGCCAAGTTGTAGCCTATACCCAAGAATCCTCTAACTCCTAAATACAATTTAAAAACTGAAAAGAAATTTTAGTAATAAAAAACGAGAACTTTCTCAAACGTTGTTCGAGATACATATATCACTGTGTTCCTTATTTTTAAGTATTTGGTTAAAGTAATAAATTTCGATCAATAAAAGAATTTTACGGATCAATTTAATTTCCTAATAACGTACATTTTTGTCAAAACAAACATAGCCTTCGAAATACATTACGAGTTGAATATAACATCGCTAGCTAGTAATACAATTCCAACACATCAAAAGGTGTTTAAAATTATGTTTAGTGGTCATAGCAATTAATAATTAATATTTTTTATTTTTTATTTTGTTTTTTTAAAGTAAAACTAGTCTTATTGAAAACATTATTAGTGTGTTTTGTTTGTAGTAGTGGAGGATGTTGCCTCTTTGGTTCAGCGAGGTTGGGACTCGGGAGGGTCACCGAGGTTGTATTTAGGGACCGGGAAAGAGTTGCTGATGCCGAAAGAGGTTGTCAAGGCGCTCAATTGACGAGTTCTTTGTAGGCCAAGAATTAAAGAGTCGAAAGGGTTGCGAAATTGTGAGACCAAACGGAGTCTTAATATATACTACTGAATTAGTATATCAATCTCTACCATTATATGTGATTAGAACAATTCCAAAAACATAATTTTATTTTATACACATTCTTAATCAATTTTGATTTATTTCTTTTTTATATTTGTGATGAATATTGTTGATTAATTTCCAAGTAAATTAAAGTCAAATACATAAATGGTTACCTTTTCCGTACCATTTGCACATAAATTGGCTTTTGATTAATTCAATTCCTTTCTTATGTGCATGCTATGAATGCATGTGGCATTAAAAAATAAGAGGTGCTTGCATTTTGAAAAACTTGTTTATGAGTTTTGTCATTAGATATAAATATAAAATAAATAAGTTCTAACATTGGATGTCATTGGAAAGGTGTCCCATATATACAATTTTTCAATCGTTTCATCTTGGAAAACCAAGGAGAATTATAACACTCCAGCAAGAATGCTTGTAATCATTACAGTCTAGCAATTTTGTTTTGTTCAAGTTGTATTAACTGTTTTTCCCCATAGAATTGGTTAATTGTTTGGGAGTTATGTATTAACTGTTTTTAATGAAGTTATTTCCTTGTATAAAATTTGTTTGGAAAAATTACAATTTAGCTCCTTAAACTACCAGTCATTCTACGGATGGCCTCTCAAAATATTAACACTTGGACTCTAGCCCTTCAAACTACCAAAACATTTGAAAAATGCCCATAATACTCCCACCACGTGTCATTTTTCAATTAAAAAATATTAAAAATATTAAAAATTAAAAAAATATTAAAAAAAACTAAAAAAATTAATTAATTTTTTAAATTGAGAATAATCTCAGTTGATTAAAATTTTATTATTCTTTTTTTTTTTTTTATCTTTTCTCGAAATAAAAATATGAACTCATTTTTTTAAAATATATATATATTAGATTTAATCATTTTAAAAAATCACTTTTTTGTAAGTTTATATATATATATAAACAGAAGTTTTGTCATATCAGCCAGTCAACAAATCACTCTCTTAAACCAAATTTATTTAATAGATATTGCATACTGAATCTATCGATTAATTTTAATAAAATATTTATCCAAAATTTGTGATCCACATTAAGTTTTCATTCGATTTAATAAGGTTTTTATAAAATAGACCAAAACAAAAAAAAACTACATATTATATTTGATATATACATCAAATTATGACAAAATTATATCATAAATACGGGGCAATACTTTTTTTGGATTTACTAACCGATAAGCTACTATTGATTTATAACCTTATCAATTCAACGACCTACAACAAAGAACTGTGAAGGTGGACGGCCAAGATCTATCCACAATAGTAGCTCTGAAAAATTAAAATATATATATATATATATATATATATATATATATATATATATATATATATATATATATATATATATATATATATAGTGTTTGGGGGCGACGGCCACCTCTGGGGTGGCTCGCAGAGCACCCCCTCCCAAAGGGGGTGGATGCCATTAAAATTTTCTTTTTAAAAAAAAAAAATTATATATTTTTTTTTAATTGAAAAATGACACGTAGCAGAAGTATTATAGGCATATTTTGCTAAATTAAGTTTTTTTCAAAGATTTTAGTAGTTTGGAGGAACACAATCCAAGTATTAATAGTTTGGATGTTATTCGTAGAATGATTAGTTGTTTGAGAAGCTAAATTGTATTATTTCCAATTTATTTTGTGTCATGCATCGAGAAGAAGGTGCTACCTAGCTCATTGTCCAAGCCAGGTGAACATGGAATCCTGGGTTTGAAACTGATACATTTCTATGTGCAAGCTCAGGGTCAACTATCACAATAAACAAGGGGCCGGTCTGATTCAGGACAAACAAAAGTTTGAATAATAAGATATATACTCAGTGCGGGAAGTTTGACTTGCATCAATTGGATAATATTGGGAAAAGTAAACGGTGAGGTATTTGAGCTAGTACTTGAGGAAGCCATGAAAGACGGGATCGAAAAAATTCAGCATGAGCTAGTGATGCTTTGATACCATGAAAAGAGTGAATGCTCCCTTAATGTTTGTGGGAGTCTGAATGTTTATTATATTATATATAGCATATATGTACAGAGGTCACTTTACAAGGCAAGAATCAATTACAAAACACAACTCTATTTGGTCGTGGGAAATGTTTCATTTGATTTGAAATGGGAATTGTTAACATTTGATATGTCGCGTTAACGTAGTGTTTTGGTTTTGAAGATTTAACAATTGGGATGACAGCGAGTTAAATCCACATTAAGGATCTCACGTAAAAACAATGAAGAGTCCAAATTATCGATTATTCACAACATGCAATATGAGAACCATTTGGCCATTTTCTATGTTTTAGTTTCATAAACAGTGCAAAACAGAGTGGGCTTTTTGAAAATTTTGAGAATTGACAAAAAAAAAAAAACACGGGTATTTTGAGAATTTTGATATGTTTAACGGAAAATTCTAAAAAAGGGTTAAAATTGAAAAAAATAATTGAAAAATAAAAGTTCTAAATTGACATTTTTTAAAATTTGAGTACGTAATTACAAACGTGATAAAATATTATGGGTTATCAATGAAGTTTTCCCAATTTGAATTCTATTTAATTTACATTTGAATAGGCATTTTGTAATCCTTATTAGATTTTTTCTTTTTCTTTTTTCTAATAATGTGGAAATACAAGTAAGGTGTTATCTCTCTTTGTGTATATATACATATTGAAGCTGGCAAAAGCAGAAAATCGTATATGTAAAATGTTTGAAGATCCTCCAAGTTAAGCTGACCCAAAAGTGTTTATCATATTTTGGACAATGCTTTTTGGTTAAATAATATATATGATCATATTAGCCTGTTAGTGCTTAAGGCTATGGGAATCTTTTTTAATGGCAAATATCTTTTTTAAGGTGCAATTGGACCAAAATCATGAAGTTATGAGAAGTTGTGACTTAAAAGAATCCCCTCCCAAACATTAAATTTCTTATCTTGTAACTACCATTGCAATTATATTAGTTTATTTAAGCAAATTATATTATTGATCATATTTGTTAAGTAACGTTTCTTGCTGGTATTTATTTTATTTTAATCTAATATCTGATAAGTTAAATGCTTGTCTTTCATTCTTAAACAAAATTGCAATCTCAACTTAATTGTATATGTCACTTTGCTGATTTTAATCTTATATCTGGTTTAATTAGGATAATTTACTGGCCAATAAGAATGATTTTGACCATGCAGGATGCCAAGCTTGGTTGATGTTCAAGTTGTAAATCACACATTTTCTCACTATAGCTTGCTATTTCATAACCAGATGTTACTTAAAAAAAAAAAAAAAAAAAAAAAAAAAAAAAAAAAAGGATGACCTTATTTTAAGGACCCTATAGAAGTCAATGCCATGAGATGTCACATCAATTATGATATATGATGAAGTCGTAAAATGAAGCTTGAAAATATATATAATATTTGAAGCACGAGCTATCCATCTTAATTTCGCCAAGCCAAAAACAACCTGCAGTAACGGGTACAGAGTCACAGGAATTTTGGAAAGAGGTAAAGCAAGATTTTTTTTTTTTTTTTAACAAGCACAGTACCATCTTCATTACAAGAAATCGCCCCAAAAGGTTACAATCAGGACAAACATTACACAGAGAACAGGTAAAGCAAGATTTTTTTCAATACCATTAATAGTTAATGGGAAGTAGAGAGAGGAACAAATGCAATAATACATATACAAGCAAGAGTTTCAATCCTAATCGATGTATATTGAAAAATATTATATCTAAAATGAGGCTCTCCGTCTCTCTCAAACAAATTAAGCTAACTATAGCAAGAAAAGCTACCTTTACCCTTTTTTATTTTGTATTTGTAAACAACCTTCTTCATGCCACCAATATTTTGTCGGGTGGACGTTAAATTTACATTGACTACATTCTAAGGCCATATTATCAACAAAAGACTTACCACATCCATCACATGGAGAAGAATGCTTAGTCTTTTGAACAATAGTAAGAGGATGCTCGTGATCTTTATCGATGAACGTTCTTCCATAATTAATGCACGGATTCTCTCCAAGAACGCATCGGGAATGAGCAGTGAACTTACATTTTACACAAGAATAGAACCAATGATTAGGATGATCTCTTTCTTCTTCACAAATCAGACAATAATATTCTTCATCGGAATCATCTTCACGTGTGTAAAAGAGTTTTAGTAGATGTGTATGATATTCATATCTAGCTACGAGCGGAAGAGTTACACATCTAAAACACAAGGTGAACTTGTCGCAATGCGTGCACCTGAAATTCACACATTTTATACCGCAGCCGTTGCAAATTTCGGAAGAAGACCTTATAACAAGGTAAAGGGAGTGTTCGTGACCTTTGTGTTCAAAGGTTTCCGGAATTAAACAACATTGAACGTCCAACCGGTATTGAAACCATTCACTTTTTTCGGCGCATTCGTCACATCTATAAACGAAGCCTTGGTGTTTACGTCCACAAGACTCACACCAAAACAATCCATAAGAACTACCCGAGAATGATTCACCTTTATTCACATTCTGTGAGAGGAGGGTGAGTGGATGCTTGTGAAATAGCCCTCGCTTAATGGTCAGGGGTAATTTAGTACATCTGTAATGGAGAAAGAAATTGCATTGTGCACAACTATAAAATGGGGTAGCAATTATAAATTGGATACAGGCCTCACAACGCTTGATATCAACGAGCTCTTCATTGATGAGAATTAAGTTATGTTGTGGATGACTGAAATGATTGATATCCCGAGGGCCAGCTCTTTCTTCCTCTGTTAATTCGATCCCTTCCACCAAATGAACCAACTGATTTGCATCCACCTCATCAGTGGTTTCACTCCGGTCCCAGTCTTCAACTTTAAAATTATTTGCACATTCCATGTGAGCAATGTAATCACATTTTTGACAGTAGTAAGCCGCGTATTCTGTATTCACCTTTTTACGGCAGAGTAAACATAATACGTTCTCTTGTTTCTTGACTCGACGAAGAGAATAGGTGCGAGTGAGTGAGTGAACATGTGTACTAGTTTTGATGGTGCGTGAAAATTTAGCACACTTACGATGAATCAGAACTCGGCAGTCGCTACATTGGTAGGCAATATCATTGCTTTCCTCAGCACAGGCTGAGCAAGTGAATTGGATCTGCTGCAGCATGAGAAAGAGTGAGTGTTGGTGGCAGTCCTCAGCGCTAATTCGCCAACGAGATTCACATTTGATGTCGATGTCAAAATCGCAGGTGAAACAACGGTAGAATAAGGAGTCATAGCAATATTTGCGGCAAACATCACAACAATTACTTGATGATGGCAATCGGAGAAAAAGGGCGTGCTCCGGGTGGACGGGGTGTTGTATCACGTGGGATAGTTGTTCAGAGCACGATTTGTGAAGGAAGAAGGTGCATTCTGGGAAGGAGCATTTGTAAGCGGGACCGAATGCTGGTTCCTGGCATCCCGGGCAAACAACTTCCTCCATGCCACCATTGTATTTGTCCAGCAGCTCTTCTATGAAGATCAAGTGATGTCCCTCCGTCCAACGATGATCATGTTTTTCGATTTCAATATCTTCTCTGCATGATTCATGTTGGTGGAAGTTGCATTCCAAGCATTTGTAGGTGGGACCTCCCCATAGCGGTTCCTGGCACAGCCAGCAAACAATAAAATTCTCCTCATCGTTGTTTTGCAGCTCCTCACAGAAGATAAAGTGATGCCATAGACTGCAATCTCCTTCGACCTCCATCATCGATCTGTTTCAGATGTCGTGTGTGTATGTCTGATAGGAATAAGATGGTATGAATAGCCAAATAAGTGGTGCGTGCCAGCTGTTTGGGTTGGGCTCAACACTTCAAGTTGTCAGGTGGGCCCATACTCCCTAGTTAATAAGGATAATTGAGATGCCTCATAATTGCGATTGCGCCAGGCTCCACCTGTCTGTATAAACCAAAATATTTACAAATTAGTCAAATAACAATTAGTAAAATTAATTATTAAAAAAAAAAAAAGGCATTCATTTATTTCTTTATTGTACGTTTCCTTTGTATCCATGCCATTTCTTTTCAACCCAATCGCCAACTGTTTTAAATTGTCCGTGTCTTGCCGTACATCAATCTTCCTCTCTTCCTTAGCCAATTACACAATTAAAATTACAATTTAATTTTCCATGAAATTATAATTGCATGGAAAAAGTGCTTCAAAGCTTATTCACAAATAATTAAAAATGCATGGAAAAAGTGCAGAAAAACCTATTCACAAATAATTAAAATTGCACAAAAGTGCTCTTCAGGCCACCCCCAATCAAATTGGGGGCGTTAGCTACTTATTTTTCTTTTTCTTTTTTTTTTTCTTTTTTTTTTAATTTAGTGTTACAAATTTATATTTTTAATATTTTATATTTTTTATATAATTATAACATAAGTTATCATTTTAGGGATAATTACACTGTTGGTCCATGTGGTATGTCATAATTATTTTTCACTCATATGGTTTAAAAAGTTCATGAAAGATCCCTGTGGTATGCAATAATTACGTTTTACTCTATGAGTCGATTTTCCGTCCACAATTTTGACGGAATCTGTTAGCCCTACACGTCAGCGACACGTGTCGCCATCTTATTGGCGACACGTGTCCATCTTAATAAAAAAAATATAAATTTATTAAAAAAAATTATTTTTTTTTAAAAAAATATAAATAAAAAGAAGAAGAAGAAAAAAGGGCAGGCTCCAGCCACCCCCTTGCCCCCATTTTTGTTTTTTTTTTTTAAAAAAAAAATAATAAGTATTTTTATTTATTTTTTAATAAATTTATATTATTTTATTAAGATTGGACATGTCAGCACCACGTGTTACCAATAAGATGACGACACGTGGCGCTGACGTGGCATTTGATAGAATCTGTTAAAAATTTTAACAGAATTTGACGTCAGGGATCGATTTGTAATTATTGCATACCACAGGGATCTCTCATGAACTTTTTAAACCATAGGGAGTGAAAAATAATTATGGCATACCACAGAAACCAACGGTGCAATTATCCTATCATTTTATTAGTGCTGAGTTTGACATTAATAGAACTTGTAGAGTGTTTTGACGAAATTTTATTGCAATGACTAAATTGTTATTTTGGCTTACCTTGAAGACCTAATAATTATTTTATATTCTACAAATAGTGAGTTGTAATTTAGGCTAATCACATGCATTGAGTTACATTTATCTTTTTTTTTAAAATAATAATAACAATAACTTAGTTTTTATTTTTATTTTTTTTAAGAGAATAAGAATATTATTAGAATATAATATAAAAAATGGCATTTTTTATGCACCATAATTATTTGATTTATTACTTTAACACACTAATCACTTTATAAGACTATTTAAAAAATGGCGGTTAGTTTAGGATTTTTTTTTTTTTTTAAAGGAGAATTTTTTATTTATTTATTTTTTTTTTAGAGAAGTGTTAGACTTATCAATTTTTTTTCCCCAAAAGTTGATTCTCAAATGATGTATCAATCATAGATAAGATCTACTATTTTAAAAAATTATCATTTTGGAACCACTTTTTTTTTTTTTTTTTTTCTCTAAAATGATATATGCTAATAACTTGGTACATACCAGCTGTTTGTGGTTATTCATTGAGCTTTGGTAAAAATAATCATACCTGAAAAATGATATTTGCACAATCACTCACATTGAGTCACTACTCACATTAATGAGATTCATGAGTTCCACTCTATATAAATAATTGTGTGAATATTATGTACCAATCACTTCTCATGTTACTTACATCTATCATTATCAACTTATCATATGCTCCCTAAAAAGAAAACTAGCTACCATAATCGAGCCATAGAGGATTGGTATGCATGCCACTTGCCATCTTTCAACCATTTCTTCTTAACCTTGTTCATTGTACAATTTATACCCAAAAACATCCCATAATTCTCATCTAATTCTTTTGTCTTTGTTGGGAGAAAAAGTCAATATTGCAGGGTAAGTCTGACAATTTCAACATGATTTAAAAATCAACACCAACCCAATATAATAAATAACCAAAATTTATTTTTGAAAATGAATAAAATATTGGAACATCTCTAAAGCTGCACTTCTCTTTGGATAGATTGGCCTAGGCACTTGTTGGTTTTGCCAAAGACTCACCAAGGGTACATTTCTTTCTCTCTCGACCAAAAAAAATAGGAAAATTAATTAGTGCAGTGTTGGCTCCATTCATCCATCGTGTAGGCCCTGAAATAAAATGATTCAATTCTTATCTCTTTTTTCGTAACGTAGGCGGTGCATGCTTTATAAAAGAACCAATCAAATCAGATTGAGCTTTTTCTCTCAAATAATGGTCTATAAACCAATAAGCATAAACAACTTTTTTTTAAAAAAAAAAAAAAAAAAAGCTCTGTATATATCGAAGGTGTTATTGGACATGTATTAAGTTTGACCCTTGAAATTAATTTCGATCAGTTGGATTTGAGTGAACATTTACAACTTTTACATTTTAGGTCTTTCTTGTGAGGCTTTTTACAAATAAATGCTATTATGGTCGCACTTAAATATAATAGCTACGGTTAATCTTCTCATCTACTTTTAACAAGAAAAAGTGTGATTGATTATGAGTTTAAGAATTCATTATGTTGTCTTGGACTGTATTACATTATTTTCGACTTGAGTTTTGGAATTGAATTTTGATTTAACGGATGAGTTTTGAATTTGAGTTGTTAGGGGTACGAGTGTAGAGAGTTTAATTTGTATGGACTTAAAAAGAGTTTTAAGTATGGAGCTTGTATTATATTTATTTATTTATTTATTTATTTTGGGTATATGTGTGTTTTGGACTTATGCCATCGTTTGGATACTTTATTGAGATTTGCACTTGGATATATATATAAAGTTTATCGAAAGCTGGATGAATTGGATACTGCACCATATTAAATATTAGACAAATGTTTGAGATGCCTATATATAATATAACAACACTCTAAATAAATATTATTATATTTGAGATGCCCCGTAATTACCCATGGCGCCAGCTGTATGATAATATTATATGATTCAATGTTTGACCTGCCTCGGAATAGAAAACCAGACAACGTGCAGAATGGTTTCTTTTTCTTTTTTCTTTTTTCTTTTATATATATATATATATATATATATATATAAGGAGATCAATTTTATTTATCAACTAAGACCACTCCCAGCAGTTTATCTAAATTTTTATCTATAATAGCTAACGAAAACTCACTTCTACTAGATTAACTAACCACTTTTTAACACCTTCCTCCATCTGCTTATCTAAATTTTTCTTTATTTTATTAAAATAAACATTTTTATTCTTTATTCTTTATTTCTTATTTTTGTTTTGTTTAAAACTTATCTCTAAGAGCATCCCCAGCAGGTTATGTAAACTCAACTCTTAGCTAAAGTAGATGGCAAAAACACACAAAACTCTCTTCCAACAGATTATGCAACCCCACGCCAGAATACATCCATCGTCCATTTGTGAACAGTGTCACGCCTCATGTGGCGTGACACTGTTCACAGATGCATCTTATATTTTATTATTTTTTCTTACTTTTTCTCACTCTCTCGAAGCTTCTTGTTCTTTCTTTGTTGCTTGCTCTTCGGCGTTCTCTCTCTGTCGGTCATGCTTGGAGGATGGGTATGGTGGCGACCGAGAAGAGGACCACCAACGTCGAATCGCTCAGCGTCAACGAAGCTTCGCTTCCCTAACCCAGCCCCACCGGCGACGATGATAGAGGCCCAGCAAGCGAAGAAACCCGTGGCCAACACCACCAACGCGGCACTTCACTGCGCTCGCAAGCCCCTCCCACACAAGCTTGAGCAGAACCCATGGGTCACTGTGTTCATCTTCGCCAAGAACTTCGTCCTCCTTGTGGTCCTCGTTGGCCTGATCCAATTGATCCGTAGACTCGCCATGAAACCCAGCGACGCCGTTTCAGATTGGGATTTGGGAGGATAGGTACAGGTTGCCAATTTTCTGGAAGTTTCTGAGTTGGGGCGTATGGGTTTGGGTTGCCGATCTTCCGAAAGTTTCTGGGTTTGGGTTGCTGATCTTCTGGAGGTTTTTGGTGGTCTGGCGCGGTGGTGGTGCGGTGGTGATGCCGTGATGGTTGCCGGTTGTGTGTAGTCTGTATGGTGTGCCTATCGGTCTGTGATAATTCTGGTTGATTCCGGTTGGTTGATAATGGTGTGTTGAGTTACAGTGGGTTGATTTTGATCTTGAAGGTGCAGGTAGTTTGGTTGATGAAATACTTGTGAGACGATTTCGGTTTGTGGAAAGGAGTAGACATGAGGTTTCAACGAAAATAATAATAAAAAAAATTAAAATGATTATTTTAATAAATAGATATAAATTTAGATTATCTGATAGAAGATAGTTTTAAAAGTTGTTATGTAAACTAGCAAAAAGTAAGTTTGATCATGTAAAATAGATTGAAATTTACATAATCTGCTGGGAATGGTCTAAGCTGCCACGCAGCCACGCGTCTGCACCTCCACGCGTCTACACTCATCTCCACATGACCCATGGCCATGAAATTTTAACCAGAAAAATCCCATTCTCCGGTACGGAATTGGCCATCAAGGTGCCGGTGGAAGCCATAGCCAAGGACCTCTGGAGCCCCGATGAGCGATACAAACGAAGTCCTTGCCTGGGACGCGAGACAAGCAGGCACGGCAGCTGGAAACTGAACGAACGGTGAGCGACGCAGCCCTGGCTCGGTGGTTAGCGACGGCGAGAGGCTCCGGAAGAAGAATCGAGTCCATGTCCTTGTGATTGACGAACCCTGGACTTGGAGCTCCGAGCGCAGGATCCGCCTCCGAGCAGTTCTCGCTCGGCCTCGTTGCTGAGGACTTGTGGAACGACGACAGAGAGAGAGAGAGAGAGATGCGGGGACAAACGAGAGAGAAGAAGAAAGGGGAGAGAAAGAAAGATAAAATACTGATAGATCCGTGAACAGTGCAACTCCACTTGTGGCGTTGCACTGTTCACGAACGCTATTGTAGCGTTGGTGTGCATAATCTGTTGGAGGAGTAGTTTTAAGATTTCTGTTAGCTATTTTGGCCAAAAGTGGGTTATACATGATCTGCTGGAACTGCTCTAAAGAACTAACATTAGAATTAAGACACAAAAACAACTGAAAGATAACGCAAATCAGAGCAACATTACAAAGACTCGGCCAAACAAAACAAAATAAAATAGTAATTTTTGTTTGATGAATACTCTTTACACACAAAAATATATTTCTCTTATTTATTTATTTTTCACAACCCAGAAAGCAAAGTTCATTTTTATTTCTTTTGCTCAGACGATTTTCTGCTTCAACGCACATGTCTTTTTGCTAAAAAAAAATCTGACGTTGGAAAATTAAAAAAAAATTAAAATATAACCGTTAGATTCTACTTCACGTGAAGCACTTAACGTTAGCGTGTCTTTTGGCATCCATGCCAGCCAAATATATTGTATTTCGTTGAATCTTTACGGACCCCAAAAATTAAAAATTGAAAATACAACATTCAGAATAAAATAAAATATTAAAAATATTAGAATATTAGCGCATGTTCTTCCACATGTCAAGTTCAGAAATTTAGATCCTTTCCATTTAATTAAATAAGAAGGATATAATTATTTTTTCACATTTTGTACTAACTTTAGACTTCAGAGTGTTCTTTCATAGAATCTTGATTCTTTACCGACCCAAAAAATAAAAATTTAAAAATATAACAGTCAAAATAAAATAAAATATTAAAAACACTAGCGCCTGATGTTCAGCATGTGAAGTTCATAGTGTGATTCCTGTTGTCATTTTCGTTGAGAGTGCTGTCATTTCTTCAAATAAAATTTAGGTTGTTTAATTATTTATTTGTTTAGATAAATATTTTAAGTGATTTTTCACAATAATTTGTTTAAAATTTTTTAAAATCTAATAAATAATTTGAGAGAATCGAAATCCAACTATTCCGTGCATCTTTTTTATCTTCAGAATTTAATAGGCTATATCATGCGAGTCTATCACCAAATTCAAATGTGTGATAGGAATAGAATAATACCGATAGATTTATTTTATACATTTTATATTAACTGATATAATGTATTTTGAGTATTACTTGTAAATTTTTGAAACTTTGTACTTGCTTCTGATTGCTTTAGTTCCTCCATTTCTTTGTTATGTGGGGGAAATACTAGAGATTTTTCCTTACATTCATTCCGATGTTCTAAATGTTGTCATTATAAAAATCACAAGTTCTAATTCTATGATCCCCTTCCTTTCTTCTTGCCCAAAGGAAAAAACTTTTTGGTAGGATTTTTTTTTTTTTTGAAATATTAATAAGAAATGATTAAAAAGAAATTAATTTGATATAAAAAGTGAAATATTTTGAAATTTATTTTTTTAAGAGACAGATGCATGAATGAGGTTTGCCAAACAAAGCCTCAAAACCTACTTTCGTCGTGGCCTTTCTAAGGCCAACACTAAATCAGGGACTTCCTAAGGCTACAAATTGGCCTCTTTCACCCTGTTTTAAGCCTGCCCAATGAGTTTTAGGAAAAAAAAGAAAAAAGAAAAAAGATTACTAGGCAATAAATTATTGTCAATTAAAAGCAATCACAAAAGTTCACAATTCCAAGAAAGAAAACGAGAAGAGAATATTATTCAAAGATATACAAATTCATTAAATCTCTTATCTTGTAACTACCATTGCAAGTATATTAGTTTATTTAAGCAATTAATCAACTCAAAATACTTTATCTATTAACATAAAAAGTTGACAATCCACGTATGTGTTTACATTGTTGTATGAGAAAAGTAGTTGCACAGATGTTTAGATACAGAGTCCACGTTTTCTTATGTATGGCGACATTTAGACACAAAATCATAAAGGTAGATGAGTGCAACGACATGTGACATATACAATTTAGGAAAGTGGTTCAGTAGTCCAATAAAACTTTTAAAGTGGTCAGATACATAATAGGATGGAATTTTCCATGCTAGCCTGATTGGTGTAAACCACTACAGATCTCACTGATAGCGCTTGCAGTTTCTACTGTTTAGGTCCATCCTATGCATTTTTCATCGATAAATTACTGATAAACAACCACTTTCTTTTATAGTGAACTCCCGTGTTCCGATGGTAATTTTTTGGTAAGTTAATTTCATATTTGTTATTAATGTTGATGATGTTATTTATTTTATTTTAACCTTATATTTGATAAGTTTCATTCTTTAAAAAAGAAAAAAAAGAAAAGTGTAATCTCAATTTAATCGTGTATGTTACTTTGCTCATCCACTTTCCACAAGTTTGCACCATCTGGTTCAGGATCATTTGCTTGATGCTGTTTATGTCACCAAGCAAGGAATTGCAAAACCACATATTTTCTCACTTTGCTAATTCATAACCAGATGACCTTATAGAACTCAATGCCCATGATCATGTCATGCACATCAATGGTGGTGAAGTTGTAAAATTCATTAAATTTCTTCTCTTGTAACTACCATTGCAAGTATATTAGTTTATTTAAGCAATTAATCAACTCGATCAAAATACTTTATCGATCTATGAACCTAAAAGGTTGACAATCCAAGTATATGTTTACATTGTCGCATGAGAAAAGTAGTTGCGCAGATTTTTAAATACAGAGTCCATGTTTTCTCATGTATGATGACATTTAGACACTAAATATTAAAGGTAGATGAGTGCATCAACTTGTGAATCAACATTAATACATGATATATACCATTTATGGTGGTGGTTCGGTGGTTCAACGAAATTATCCAGCATATTGTATTTGCGAAGCAAGCGAAAGATTTATGATCAATAAAATTATCTTTATCTCAACAATAAATAAATAAAGATTTTAAAAAGTTTATCACCCAAGAAAAGGAGTTGCAAAGATTTTTAACTAGAGAGTACACCACGTGACCCGGTTCAGCAATTTCACTCATAAATTTTTCAAAATTTTGTAAAATATATATTGACCGGTTCAGCAACGTAATAAAAAGATGATTCTAACTATGCATGATGATGTTCACGCGATCAAGTAATGCCCATGTGATATCAATGATGGTGAGAGTTTGTAAAATGAGAATGAATCACAAGGAATATGTTGTGGAGAGGCAGAGTAAAGGTTTTTCTAAAACTCTTAGAGCATTCACATTGAAACAAAATCAAATAATATAATAAAAAAATATATATTAATATTTAAGCAAAGAGTTTTAATAGTAAGCAATGCACCTCAAAATAAATCAGCTAAATGTGACAACTAATTAAGCAAACAATCGTTAAAGAAGGTAATCCACTCTCTTTCTTTACTTACATCTCTCTCAAACAATACCTATGGACATTAAATTTGCATTGAGTACTTTCTAAGGCTATGTCCTTGAAAGACCTACCACATACTGATAAGTGCTGAATGTTACACATTCAAGCCCCTTAATTTACACTTGTTAAGCTCTTAGTTTTGTTATAGTTTGATGTTTTGTGTTGTTTTTGTGTTTTCTTGTATTTTACAGGTTTTAGAAGAAAAATCGATCAAATTCCAAGATTATAATGAAGTCAGCAAACTCACTTTTGGATAGATTCAAACTCCAAATCAATTTTGAATTTAAGGAAAGAGAAGTTGGCAAAAATTCGTTATCTTTGGAAAGAATCCAAAATGAGCACGTCTCAGTAATTTAATCATAACTTTCGGCTCAAGTATCAGATTGCAACAAAATTGGTGGCGTTGGAAAGCTAATAATAAAGGAAATAAATATGACAGAAATAGGTTTTTCCTAATTCGGACGTTTTCCATGCCAAAATCGCCCCGAAATAAAAGACCGCAAATCTGTACGAATTTTGGAATCCTTTTCCTACTTGGATAGAAATTTCAGAAAAGGAAAAGACTTGTAATTACTCTATTTGGACTAGAAGACCTACTTAGAATTGTAATAGGAATTCTAGAGCTTCTATAGCTTCTTTAATCCCTATAAATAGGCCTCTAGCTTTTGAAGAAAAGACACACAAGCTTTGAGGAAGAATTAAAGGCTACATCAAGAAGGAGGTTCTTTCTAGTTTTTATTTTCTTCCTTTATTTATTTTCTGTATGTATATAATTTTAGTTTATATTAGTTGTAACTAATACTTTAGTTAGGGCTCGATTGAAGCCCTAATCATGTCTCTTTAAGTCTTTCAATTTGCTTTGCTACAATTTATATATTGATGCTTAACTTGATTAATTCTAGTTTCTTGAATTCCTCGCATGTTTATGTTTGGCCATCATATGCATGTGGTATGGATTTGTTATTTATGTCAATTTGGATGACCGAGTCCTGGGCAGAATAGAGTAACGAAAGAACCCCGACACAGGTTCTTGGATTAATCAACATAAAAACAACTAGAATTGATACCATATTCTAATCTGAGTGTGTTTACCGATTTCCATAGATTTATGCTTTCTTGAAGAACAACTTAGTAGATACCATGCTAAATCCTTCAAGGAAGAAAAGAGTTAGAGTAGATACCATGCCTAACTCGTTGATTAGGGAAATCAATAGCTTTAGGAAAAGATATCATTCCCTTGTGGCTGGTAAACATTAAACATCATGTTATGATTGTAGTATTGTGCATATTGCGAATCTTATTTGAGTATGATTAGCGGTGGATATTGAAGCCCTACCTTTTCTTCATAGTATTTTTAATTCAATCTTTTATCCCGTCTTATTTAACATATCGCTTTTAGGAATTTCTCTTTAAATACAATTTATACCAATCCTCGTGGGAATGATCTCGTATTTGCCTGCTATACTATTGTTTTGATCTTGTGCACTTGCGAGTAAAACGTACAAGTATTTGCCTATTTATTTAGGTAGATATTTGCACAACAAGTTTTTGGCGCCGTTGCCGGGGATTGTGTTAAATTTTGTTTTTAAAGTTTTTCCTTTTATTTAAGTTATTTCTGTTTATGATAATCTAAAAATTAAAAATAATAAAAAAAAGAAGGCTTTTTTCCTTTAATTTTTATTTTTGTTTTCGTTTTCCTTTTGTTATGCTTATGTTCATGTAAAAAAAAAAAAAAAAGGTATTCAAAGTTGAGGACGACATGGCAGAAGTACGTGTAGAGAATCCACCCGAGCGGAAGCCAATGAAGAGTTCCTTCATACCACAAAATCCAAATCAACCCTCTTGCATTGCTTTTCAACCAATTGTGCAAAGCAATTTTGATTTGTCTCCGTTGCTCAATATGGTTCCACACTATAGAGGCACACCTACAGAGGATCCATATCTACACATTCGGGACTTCTTTGATCTTTGCAAAACTCAAAACATCCATGGCTTAAATGCGGAAGGAATCAGGTTAATTCTCTTCCCTTTTTCCTTGAAAGATAATGCGAAGTTATGGTTGAATTCTTTGGTTGCAGGGTCTATTCACAATTGGGATGAGTTGGCCACAAAGTTCTTGAAAAAGTTCTTTCCAGCCCAACGGACAAGGCAATTGAGGAGGGAGATTCAAACCTTCCAACAAAAAGATGGAGACGTATTCTTTGAGGCATGGGAACACTTCAAGGCATGGGAACACATCACAATCTATCTCAGGACGATCAGGTACAAGCTTTCTATGAAGGTTTAAATGATTCTAACAAAAGTCTTGTAGATTCAGCTTGTGGAGGTGTACTAATGGAAAAGAATAGTGAGGAGGCAATAGAACTGTTTGAGACTTTAAGCGAAAACTCCCAACAATTCTTATCTCGAGGGAGGAAAGGACTCAAAAGAAAAGGCGTCTATGAAGTGAATGGCAATAATGGAGTTCAAACTCAGATGGCTACCTTGGAGAGGAAACTGGATATGCTAGTGAAAGTCATGACTACTCATAACATCTCTCCCATTCAACAGATTGCTCAAGTGGAGGTATGTGCCATATGTTTTCATTCTGACCACACCACTGAGATTTGCCCCATGTTTTCATTTACAGATCAAGAGAAAGCAAATTATGTGGGCCAGAATAATTACCCTCCAAAGAACAATCCATACTCCAACACCTACAATGCAAGGTGGCAAACCCACCCCAATTTTTCATGGAGTAACACTCAGAATGTGTAAACTCCCCAAGGGCAGCAAAGAAATTTCCAACAGGAAAATAACTATCAAGCTCCACCACAAGCGGTCGAACCGAATCCAGAACCAAAGAAGAATGACCTTGAAGATGCTCTACTCAAATTTTTAACTGAGCAACAACAGACCAATGCTCAGATCAGTCAAGCTGTCCAAAGATTGGAAACACAAGTGGGGCAGTTGGCCAAAGAGTTAAGTGAGAGAAAAATGGGCGAATTCCCAATGGAAGCTGACTGTGAACAAATCATCAACCACCTCAAAAGAGAAAGCGAAGAAGAGCTTCAAAGTTAGTCGGTGGCTAATCCTAATGGATATTACGTGGAGGATTGGAGTTCTTCCTATCATGAGCAAGCTATCACTACATTGAGGAGTGAAGAAGTAGTCGAAAATCATAAGGAAGAGGGGAATGAGGAGCAAATTGAGGTCACAAATGATTTACATCGGGAAAACGGCAAGGAAGTGAGCACTAAGGCTTCTTCAACATCAACTTCTATTCCCGAATTACCAAGAGGCCATGAGAGTAGTTTATTATTGATATTAGACGAGCAAACTGTAGTCATCAAAGCAGAAAAACTCTCTAAGTATTCTCCTCATAGTATTCTAGTACATGATTCCCTTCCGGATGAGAAACTGTTTGAGAATTCTCAGAGTGATTTACCTCGATTTGTGAACATTAGGAACTATCTTTCTATAGGTAGAATTCACTCTCTATGGTCCAAGAGAAGAAAAGATTGGTGCTTCAAGTTTAAACTCAAAAGCTACTACCAAAAGCGCTCGAGCAGTCTAGGAGCTCAAGCGCATCTGCCCAGATTAGTGGTACTGAGGCCACTGCATGCACTAAAAATCCATATCCTTTAAAGAATTATGGTTTTGTTTTTAATTATTGTTCATTTTATTTTGGTTAATTTTAGTTTTATTGTGGTTAATTTTAGTTTCGATTTTTATTTTATTTTATTTTTTTAGTTTTCCTTTCCTTGGTTTTGTTTTTCTAGTTTTGTTTTTCAGGGACAAATGTTTTTGCATTCAAGTTTGGGGGTATGCTACGAGCCATACCTAGTCCAACCAATTTTCTCATCTCCCGGGTATGATCTTTCCATTTTATCTACACAATGAGGACAATGTGTAATTTAAGTTTGGGGGTATGGGACACACACACACTTTCTCACTTTTTGTTTAAAAAAAAATTGAAATTGCATGTTCATGTTATTTTTAAGACTTTGGTTGATCTAAAAATTGTGATTTGAATTTCATTGGTGAGCTTAGAATGTTGAACACATGATCATCTGAAATTGATTCTAAAGTCCTACTACTTACTTTTGGCATCTAAGGTTCATTTGTGTCAATCTAAACTATCACAAGCACATTAGCATATAATTTGTGAGACATGATATGTGAACATAATTGTGTATTTTTCAATGTCTTGAGTGAAGCTGGGCGACTTGTTGAATGGATACCTTGGCATATTTATAATAATAATAAAAAAGAAAAAGAAAAAGAAAAAGAAAAAAACCATTTTTGAAGTTTTCACTGAGTAACTGGACTTCTTGCCTCATTAAGCAGTGAATGTTCACGTCAAAAAGTGAGAAATTCATATTGGTTAAAGTCATGACTAGTTTAGTTCTGTAGCCTTTTTTACTCGAGTTAGTAAGCTCTTAGGGGTGTTTCCACACTTAATGCCCTAAAGCCATTTGGTTTGGGAGCATTAGCCTAACACTCATTACATTGGTCAATTAGAAAGCTTAAGAGAACTAAGCATTGCATAGTCTGGCAAAAAAAAAAAGAAAAAAGAGAGAGAATAAAGCTCTTGCTATTATGCCTTGGTTATTCAATTTTATAGGGATCCCAGCGAATTTTGAGATATTGAATCATTGCACATTCAATCTCTACACGTACTTCTGCCATGTCGTCCTCAACTTTGAATACCTTTTTTTTTTTTTTTTTTTACATGAACATAAGCATAACAAAAGGAAAACAAAAACAAAAATAAAAATTAAAGGAAAAAAGCCTTTTTTTTTTTTTTTTTTTTTTTTTTTAATTTTTAGATTATCATAAACAGAAATAACTAAAATAAAAGGAAAAACTTTAAAAACAAAATTTAACACAATCCCCGGCAACGGCGCCAAAAACTTGTTGTGCAAATATCTACCTAAATAAATAGGCAAATACTTGTACGTTTTACTCGCAAGTGCACAAGATCAAAACAATAGTATAGCAGGCAAATACGAGATCATTCCCACGAGGATTGGTATAAATTGTATTTAAAGAGAAATTCCTAAAAGCGATATGTTAAATAAGACGGGATAAAAGATTGAATTAAAAATACTATGAAGAAAAGGTAGGGCTTCAATATCCACCGCTAATCATACTCAAATAAGATTCGCAATATGCACAATACTACAATCATAACATGATGTTTAATGTTTACCAGCCACAAGGGAATGGTATCTTCTCCTAAAGCTATTGATTTCCCTAATCAACGAGTTAGGCATGGTATCTACTCTAACTCTTTTATTCCTTGAAGAATTTAGCATGGTATCTACTAAGTTGTTCTTTAAGAAAGCATAAATCTATGGAAATCGGTAAACACACTCATATTAGAATATGGTATCTATTCTAGTTGTCTTTATGTTGATTAATCCAAGAACTTGTGTCGGGGTTCTTTCGTTACTCTATTCTGCCCAGGACTCGGTCATCCAAATTGACATAAATAACAAATCCATACTACATGCATATGATGGCCAAACATAAACATGCGAGGAATTCAAGAAACTAGAATTAATCAAGTTAAGCATCAATATATAAATTGTAGCAAAGCAAATTGAAAGACTTAAAGAGACATGATTAGGGCTTCAATCGAGCCCTAACTAAAGTATTAGTTACAACTAATATAAACTAAAATTATATACATACAGAAAATAAATAAAGGAAGAAAATAAAAACTAGGAAGAACCTCCTTCTTGATGTAGCCTTTAATTCTTCCTCAAAGCTTGTGTGTCTTTTCTTCAAAAGCTAAAGGCCTATTTATAGGGATTAGAGAAGCTATAGAAGCTCTAGAATTCCTATTACAATTCTAAGTAGGTCTTCTAGTCCAAATAGAGTAATTACAAGTCTTTTCCTTTTCTGAAATTTCTATCCAAGTAGGAAAAGGATTCCAAAATTCGTACAGATTTGCGGTCTTTTATTTCGGGGCGATTTTGGCATGGAAAACGTCCGAATTAGGAAAAACCTATTTCTGTCATATTTATTTCCTTTATTATTAGCTTTCCAACGCCACCAATTTTGTTGCAATCTGATACTTGAGCCGAAAGTTATAATTAAATTACTGAGACGTGCTCATTCTGGATTCTTTCCAAAGATAACGAATTTTTGCCAACTTCTCTTTCCTTAAATTCAAAATTGATTTGGAGTTTGAATCTATCCAAAAGTGAGTTTGCTGACTTCATTATAATCTTGGAATTTGATCGGTTTTTCTTCTAAAACCTGTAAAATACAAGAAAACACAAAAACAACACAAAACATCAAACTATAACAAAACTAAGAGCTTAACATATGTAAATTAAGGGGCTTGAATGTGTAACATTCAGGACTTATCACATACATTACATGAAGGAGTGTCCTCAGTCTTTTGGACAATAATGAGAGGATGCTGGGGATCTTTATCTATATAAGTTAATTCTTCCTAAGTAATGTACGGATTCTCCCCAAGAACGCATTGACGATGAGCAGAAAAGTCACATTTTACACAGTAATAAAACCAGTGATCAGGATGATTTCTTTCTTTTTCACAAATTCGACAATAATATTCTCCGGAATCATCTTCACGTGTATAAGAAAGTTTCAAGAGATGTGTATCATGTTGATGTCTGGCTACAAGCGGAAGAGTTGCACATCTAATACACAAGGCGAACTTGTCGCACTTTGTGCACACGAAGCCCGAACGTTTGTCACCACAACCATTGCAAGATTCATAAGAATCCCTCAAAGCAAGAAAGAGCAAGTGTTGGTGACCCTCATGTTTAAGGATTTCCGGTATTAAACAACATTGAATGTCACCGTTACAACAACTACACTCTTCACATTTGTAGCGGAAGCCATGGCGAGAATATCCACAAACATCACAGCAGAACAATCGTCGATATGCATTCACGTTCGAATCTTTTGAGATGAGGGTGAGTCGATGTTCATGAAATAGCCCTCGCTTAATCGTTGAGGGTAGTACTTTAGCACATCTGTTATGAAGAAAGTAGTTGCATTTCACACAACCATAAAACGGGACAATGATTATAAATTGCATACATGCCTCACAACGTTTGTCCTCCATGAGCTTTTCATCAATGAGGATTAATTTATGTTGTGGATGATTGAAATGATTAATCTCCCGAGGCCCAACTCTTTCATCCTCTGCTAGATCGATTCCTTCCACCAAATGAACCAACTGATTTGCATCCACCTCATTCATGGTTTCACTCAGGTCCCTACCTTCAACTTTAAAATAAGTTGCACATTCCATGTGAGCAATGTAATCACATTCTTGACAGTAGTAAGCTGCGTATTCTGTATTTACCTTTTTTCGGCAGAGTTTACAAAATGCATTCTCCTCCTGTTTCTTGACTTGACTAAGAGAATAGTTGCGAGTGAGGGAGTGATCATGTATCGTAGTTTTGATTGTGTGTTGAAATGGAGCACACTTCCTATGAATAAAGACTCGGCAAATGCTGCATTGGTATGCGATACCCTTGCTTTCCTCAGCACAGGCTTCGCAAGTGAACTGGATCTGCTTCCGTGTGGGACAGAGTGCGTGTTGATGGCAGTCATCAGCACTAATTCGCCAACGAGAAACACATTTGATGTCAATGTCAAAATCGCAGGTGAAACAACGGTAGAAGAAGGATCTCGTGCAATCTTGTTGGCACACATCACAACTATTCCTTGATGGCACTTGAAGAAAAAGGGCGTGTTCTGGGTGCATGGGGTGCTGTATCACGTGGGATAGCTCGGAACACGATTTGTGAAGGAGGAAGGAACATTCGGGTATGGAGCATTTGTAGTTGGGGCCAAATACTGGTTCCTCACATCCCAGGCAAACAACTTCTTTGTTTGCTGTATTGTTCAGCTCTTCTTTGAACATCAAGTGATGTCTTTCCCTTAAATTATGTTCGACATGCATCTTCATTGCACTACATGATTTATGTTGGAGAAAGTTGCATTCCAAGCATTTGTAGGCGGGGCGTCCCAATACTGATTCTTCGCACAGCCAGCAAACACCTTTGTTGTTTCCATCACTTTCCATCTTTTCACAAAAGATTAAGTGATGCCATAGACTGCAATCTCCTACCTCCATCGCTCTCACTCTCTTAAAAACACAACGACAAAATCCTAGGTAGTTAGTATTCAAATTTGTGACAAAGACCATACATATATATTTAGCGGGGTTAATTTGTAAACATTATTAAGTATGCTAAGAACTGGTCCGTACGTGAAACTTATTTGGTCTTTAATAGGAAAGTCAAATAATTAAGGTGGCCAATAAAATTCTGCTTATCAAACCTTTAACATCGTCGAGACTGAAAAATTGAGATAGGCTAATAAAATTTGGGGAAAACAATATACTTCCCGCACTTAATCTTTTATCACTTTTGCAATTATATCTTTAAACTTTAAAAAGTGTTAATTTAGTGTATCTATATTTTAATTTTTTTCAATTTCAACAATTCATTAGGATTTTTCATTAAATCTTGTAAAAATTTCCAAAATATTTAAGTTTTTTTTTTCTTTCAAAGATTTAGGCACAGGCATTTTTGAAAATTTTGTTAAATTCTGACCAATGCCTAAATCTTTGCATTTTTTTTCCAAAAAAATAGTATTTTGAAAATTTTGACCTCTCTGAAAATCCTAACTGATGGTTGAAATTGAAAAAAAAAAAAAAAAAAAATTAACAGATGAATACACAAAATTGATACTTTTTAAAGTTTAAGGGTATGATTATAAAAATAATGAAATATCAATGATGGTAAATAAAGTTTTTCCTAAAATTTGCCAACTAGGTGTATGATATGATCAAAAATTAGAAAAAAAAAGGCAAGAAATTCTTCATGTAGAGATTATAATCAAATTGAGCAACAACAGCTACTATAAACATGATCAACTTTTGAGCTTTAACAAAATCTTTGAGGTGCATGTTAAATATTACAACAAACATATATGATGGCAATAGAGAATAGTGTAACCAAGGAAAGAAATGAGACAAAGAAGAGAATGTAGCACCTGTTATAGATCGAACTTAAGCTTGTTGTGCCACTGGTAGATGAATGAAAATTAAATGATCACAGACTTTTTTCTTCTTTAGCGTTCGAAACTATAAGAGATCGAGGTGGGTTATAAAGAACCTAGTTGATCGATCATTTATTCTTTTCTTCACTTCTTCTTTTCTATTTTGTACACGCCAGCTTCTTTATTCTCTTCCTTTATCCTTTTCTTTTTCTTCCCACATTTTTTTTATTATTATTTCCCCCTCTTTTATTATTTTCACATGCTCCTTAATTTATTTTATTTTCTTGCTTTATTCTTTTATGTGTTTCCACACCTTCCTTTCTTGCGAGCTATCTTCACGCATTTTCTTTTCTTATTCCCCACCACTCTTTTTTACATGCTCTTTCTTTCTTTCTTTCTTTTTTTCACACCTTCCGTTCTTGCGAACTTCATGCTTGAGAACTGTACGATGGAATATATTCTAACATCTCCTCAATTTCAAGGTGAAAATTTTTAGAAGTTTGAGTTTGAAATTAGAAAATGGAGCCCAATGATACTGACAAATTCTGTCGAAGGAGACAAGAGGCTGGCGGGTGGCAGGTGACAGCTGGTGGTGAAGATTGACGAATGCTGACTTGAGCCTAATCTAGGTCGATTTATATTCTGAACAACACCCTCGTCAAAATTCTAAATATATTCTGAATATAATATTATTGATTTATATTTCCTAGTCTAGGTCGATTTGTGTTTCCTTGTATAAATCGATTTAGGTTTACTTGTATAGGTTGATTTATTCAATTATAAATAGGGGTTTATGTATTGTAAACAATCAAGTTATTGAGCACAATGTATGTGTGTAACCCTTTGGGCTTTAATTACCTTGTGGACATGGGGTCATAATTGAACCACGTAAATTATCTATGTCCTTTCTCTCTCTTGCTTCCGCTACTATTCCGCTTTTATTCTATTTTAGATTTATACACAAATCTCTAACACTTTCATAGAAATATGTGTCTACTAAATATACTAGATTCAGTGCAATAAAAGAGTTACAAACAAAGTAGAGTAGCAAATATTCTCTTATAATTTAATCGCAGGCTGTGTCAAGAGTTCTAAGCAATATATGATGTTAAATAATCACTTATCTCAAAAGTTTAAGCTGATAAAAAATAATATATTTAATCATTTAATTAATATTTTTTTTTAAAAAAAATGTTAACTAGTGTGGGTGAGGAAGTAAGAGGTCGAAATGGAGAAGATCTTGTAATTCCAGCTTTCATTGGTGAGTGCCCAGAGTGTGATGAGAATTATTTGTCAGGAAAGACCAACTTATGCCTCAGATATCCTGTACGTGCCCTTCAATGGACTGATGCGTGATGACACTTCAAGAATGTCCATCAAAGCTAGGCTTTTACTTGCTATTGAGTACATGGCTGTTTGATATTGATTACATTCTCAGGCTTCATCTCATGTGGATTTTCCATTGGATTTGGGGTGCATGGAAGGAAGCTGAGGTTGAAAGAGGATAAACTGTGGCTGTACGTTCTTGGTCTTGGTTGCTGTTGGATTAGGGGTATGTACGTACATGATAAAAAGGAGCAAACACAAGTCACAAATCCAATATGGGTTTAGTTTGGGTCTAGTTCTACTTGTAACCGATGAATTCGTTGGAATCAAGACATGTGTCCTATAATTATAGTACACAAAGAACATGTGTCTCAATTTTAATAGGTTCAGTTGAAAATTATAGGAGTTGCACCCACGTCACTTATAAATCAAAGACGAAAGAGACAAATACTTTGTGGCCGGGATGGTTTCACCTCAGAAAAAATAGAATAAAATTAAGATTGTGTAGTTCAAAATCTCATTTTCTTTAGTTTTTCTTTTATGCTCCATTTGTTTTGGCGTAAAATAATTTTTGGAAAATAATTTCGACATTTTTCGGTGTTTGATAAGGGCGAAAATAATAATCAACTGGAAAATGATTTATGTATGACCAAAAATGCTTAGTAAATTTAAAAGCGTAAATCATTTTCTGAAGACACCAGACGCATTCGACTCTTATTAAACGTCACAGTCGACCTTCACTTCAAGTAGTCAACCATCACCAAAATCTTGCCGGTACCGAAATCTGACAGCATTCGGGTAATGTCGCCGGAATCCGAAGATGGAATCTGGCCATCTACGCCGGAATCCGGCGACAAAATCCGGCCATCGTCGCCGGAATTCGGTTAGCCTAGATTCTGTCAACCGTATTCCAGCCATCTGGCCAGAACGGCCGAATTTCGGTTGACTGGCCAGATCTGGCCAGAACACCCCAACTAGGACGGCCGACCGGCCGGATCTGTCCAAAACAGCCAGATTCCGGCAGTTCTGGCAGATTCCGGGCAGTATGCCAGAATCCGGTAATTTTTTGCCGGAATCCGGCCAACCCAGATTCCAACGAAACTGTTCGGATTCCGGTCTTTATCTTGGATTCTGGCTATAGTAGCCCGAATGGCAAAATTCTGTAAAAGTGGCCGAAATCCTGTCGGTCAGTGATGAAATCTCGTCTTCAGTAATTTTTATATTATTTTTCATTAATATTTATATATTTTGAATAAAAATTGATTTTTATAGGTTAATATGATTGAATAAAAATATTAAAAATATTTGTGATTTTCCGTATGCGCCAAATACCGAAAAATGCTTTTGGCGACAAAATATTTTCTAGAAAAATGTCTTCCCTGAAATCATTTTACGACAGAAATCATTTTACATCAAAACAGACGGAACATTAATTTTTCTAATGGTGGATCTAGGGAGTTGGAAATTACATACTTGTAAATTGCAGGTGATAGAGGGAGCTAGAATGCAAGCAGCAGCAAAGATAATTGGCATCGACATAAATGAGATCGAGGAAAAGAATAAAGGGAAAAACTTTTGGAATGACTGGCTTTATAAACCTTGATGAATATGATAAATCTATTTTCGAGCTGATCAAAGAGTTAACCTGTGGCGGAATGGGTGTGGATTATTGCTTTGATCCTAGCAACAAAAATGGTACGTCTATTCAAATATTCAAGTTAATTAAATCAACGAATCACTAGTAATTATTTGGAAAATACTTATGGTGTTACAAATTTTACTATAATTTATTTATTGTGTTCCTCCACGTACAGGAAATCCAACTCGATGAATACTTATTACTCACGAAGTTTCATTGGAAGATATACATTAAAGCATTTGAGCTTTCACTACCAAAAAAAAAATCACATTTTTTAATTATTTTTTGGGCATAAAAACAACTCAAATTGTTTTAAGTCATTTTTTGGAGTTTGTTAGAAAACGACTTAATATATAACGTTTAGACTCTGAATTAGAGACGTTTTACTGTTTAAGCGACTTTAATTAGAATTATTTTACTTCATTTCACTCATTGTAATTTGTAAATGATAACAACTATAAGGGTTAATTAAATACAAAATTGGTCATGTGCCTTTTGTGTGTATCAAATTAGTTCTTACGTTTTTAAAAGGAATAAAATTAGTTATGGACCGTTTGTCACGTGTAAAAAAAAAAGTAAGTTAATCCAATCATGTTACGCCACATATATCATATTCACATACTCGTTTCTAGATCATTAAATACTGCCAAATTAGTTCTACATCTAGTCCTGGCTCTATGTAAGCCCAGCCCGCCATGTCATCCGCATACGTCACCATAAACTAAACGAGCCAATTAATCTCCATCTTTTACTCTCTTAATTAAACGCCATTTTTGGACTGGGTTTTTGGTTTCTTCATAAGAGTTTTTCTCAAAATCCATCATTTAAAGGGTCTGTTGGAGTTTGCAATTTCAATAAGTATGATTTAAAATAACGATTTTAAAATGTGTGATTTGAAAGAGTGATTTTTAAAAATGCGGTTAAGCGTTTAGCAAAATTATAATTTAGCTTTTAAAATTCTGCGTTTTCAAAAAAGCACAATCTTACCTACGATTTGAAAACACTAATTTTCTACGATTTCAAATCGTAATTTTTAAAAACACAATTTCCAAAAAATTTATGTTCTGCAATTTAGTTTAAAATCATACTTATTATTTAGTTTGCACATCTAATACACAAGGCGAACTTGTCGCAATTTGTGCACACGAAGCCCAAATGGTCTTTACCACAACCATTGCAAGTTACGTAAGAAGGCCTCAAAGCAAGAAAAAGAAAGTGTTGGTGACCTTCATGTTTAAGAATTTCCGGTATTAAACAACATTGAACGTCATAGGTCACCCAATGACACTCTTCACATTTGTAGGTGAAGCCATGGCGAAATATATCTACAAGCACTACACATGAACCATCTAGATGCATTGAGGGTGAGTCGATGTTCTTGAAATAGCCCTCGCTTAATCGTTGAGGGTAGTACTTTAGCACACCTATTATGAAGAAAGTAGTTGCGTTGCACACAACCATAAAACGGGACAAAAATTATAAATTGCATACACGCCTCGCAACGTTTGTCCTTCATGAGATTTTCATCGGTAAGGATTAAGTCATGTTGTGGATGATTGAAATGTTTGATCTCCCGGGGGCCAGCTCTTTCATCCTCTTCTAGATTGATCCCCTCTACCAAATGAATCAAACCAATTGCAGAGTCAACAGAATTATTAGCCATTGACTCAATCGTCGAACTAGAGTCTTTGAACCAATATGCACAATTCAAGTGAGCAATGTAATCACATTTACGACAATAATAAGCAGCATACTCCGTATTCACCTTTTTATGACAGAGTTTGCAAAATACGTTGTCTTGTTGCTTTACTTGACGAAGAGAATAGGTGCGAGTGAGGGAGTGATCGTGTGTCGTAGTTTTGATGGTGTGTGGAAATAGAGCACATTTCCAATGAATCAAGACTCGGCAAACGCTGCATTGGTATGCGATACCCTTGCTTTCCTCCGCACAGGCTTCGCAAGTGAACTGGATCTGCCTCCGCGTGGGAAAGAGTCCGTGTTGATGGCAGTCGTCAGCACTAATTCGCCAACGAGAAACACATTTGATATCGATGTCAAAATCGCAGGTGGAACAACGGTAGAAGAAGGATCTCCTGCAATCTTGGTGGCACACATCACAACTATTTGTCAATGATGGCACTCGGAGAAAAAGGGCGTGATCTGGGTGCATGGGGTGTTGTATTACGTGGGATAGCTCGGAACACGATTTGTGAAGGAGGAAAGTGCCTATTCTTCCACATGTGAAGCTCATCGTGTGTAGGATCGGTAATTTTGACATGATCCGATAACATGATACAAAATTAACGGGTTTGAATCTATCTTAAACGAGCTTGGGTCATAAACAGGTCGACAAGTTTATCTCGGCCTTGCGGGTCGGGTTGCGGGTCACCCGCAAGTGATTCGCCAAACACGATTAACTTTTTATTATTATTTTATATATATATTAAAAAAATGGTGGGGGGAGGGGAAAATGACCATATGTAGGTCATTCAAGAAATCAAGACTCAAAAGTTGATAATTATGATGCAATTTTTTGTATTTGTAAATTTGTAATGATGATAGTGTTTTTTTTGTTATTTGATTAAACAATTAAACATATTAAGTGATTTGGTACTAGCCTACTAGGAGTAGGAGTTTAGAAATGAATTGCTAAAATTATTGTTATTTCATTTAAATACCCACAAATCCCCCCCCAAAATAATAATAATAATAATAATAATAATAATAATAATAACAATAATTTTTTTTTAAAAAAAAATACTTTTAAGCTAAACATATCGTGCCGAGTCGTGTCAACCCGATTATGTTAAACGGGTTTCACGGGTCGTGTCGGGTGATTAGTGAAATTATCGTGTTCGTGTTGTGTCTGAAGCCCCAACCCGTTAACATAAACGGATTGTGTTTGGGTCTAGGATAAACGGGTCGCAGGTCTTAACGGGTCGTGTCGAGTAACCCGTTTTGCCAGCCCGATTCGTGTTGGTATTTTCGTTGAGAGTGTTGTCATTTTTTTCAAATAAAAATTAGATTGTTTAATTATTTATTCGGTTAGACGAGTCTTTTAAGTATTTTTTACAATAATTTATCTGAAATCTCTTAAATTTGAATAAATAATTTAAGAAAATCCTGATCCAACTATTCGGCGCATCTCTTTTATCTTCAGAATTTAATGGGATAAATTATGCAGTCTATCACCAAATTCCAATTTGTGATAGGAATAGGATGATACCGATAGATTAATGCTACTCTCCTTTACATTTATTTATTTTATTCATTTTATATTAACTGATATAATGTATTTTAAATATTACTTGTAAATTTTGAAACTTTGTACTTGCTTCTGATTGCTTTAGTTCTTTAAGTTCTTTGGTTTTTTTTTTTTTTTGAAAATTAAGTTCTTTGTTATGTGGGGGATATACTAGAGATTTTTCCTTTCATTCATTCGGATGTTGTAATGTTGTCATTATAAGGAAAAACTTTTTGGTAGGATTTGTTTTTTTAAAAATATTAATAAAAAATGATTGATGTGATATAAAATAGAAATAAAATTTATTTTTATTTTTTATAAGAAAAAAAAATGTTAAAAAGTAATTAATTTGATATAAAAAGTGAAATATTTTGAAATTTTTTTTTTTTAAGAGACATATGCATAAATGAGGTTTGCCAACCAAAGCCTCAAAACCTACTTTCGTCGTGGCCTTTCTAAGGCCAACACTAAATCAGAGACTTCCTAAGGCTGCAAATTGGCCTCTTTCACCCTGTTTTAAGCCTGCCCAATGAGTTTTAGGAAAAAAAAAAAAAAAAAAGATTACTAGGCTATAAATTATTGTTAATTAAAAGCAATCACAAAAGTTCATAATTCCAAGAAAGAAAAAGAGAAGAGAATATTATTCAAAGATATATAAATTCATTAAATCTCTTATCTTGTAACTACCATTGCAAGTATATTAGTTTATTTAAGCAATTAATCAACTCAAAATACTTTATCTATTAACATAAAAAGTTGACAAAAAGTTGACAATCCATGTATGTGTTTACATTGTTGTATGAGAAAAGTAGTTGCACAGATGTTTAAATACAGAGTCCACGTTTTCTTATGCATGATGACATTTAGACACAATATTAAAGGTAGATGAATGCATTCACTTGTGAATCAACATTAATACATGATATATACCATTTATGGTGGCGGTTCGATGGTTCAATGAAATTATCCAGCATATTGTATTTGCGAAGCAAGCGAAAGATTGATGATCAATAAAATTATTTTTATCTCAAAAAAAAAAAATAATAATAAAGATTTTAAAAAGTTTATCACCCGAGAAAAGGATTTACAAAGATTTTTAACTAGAGAGTACTCCACGTGACTCGGTTCAGCAATTTCACTCATAAATTTTTCACAATTTTTTAAAATATATATTGACCGGTTCAGCAACGTAATAAAAAGATGATTCTAACTATGCATGATGATGTTCACGCCATCAATTAATGCCCATGTGATATCAATGATGGTGAGAGTTTGTAAAATGAGAATGAATCACAAGGAATATGTTGTGGAGAGGCAGAGTAAAAGTTTTTCTAAAACTCTTAGAGCATTCACATTGAAACAAAATCAAATAATATAATAAAAAATGTATATATTAATATTTAAGCAAAGAGTTTTAATAGTAAGCAATGCACCTCAAAATAAATCACATAAATGTGACCACTAATTAAGCAAACAATCGTTAAAGAAGGTAATCCACTCTCTTTCTTTACTTACATCTCTCTCAAACAATACCTATGGACATTAAATTTGCATTAAGTACATTCTAAGGCTATGTCCTTGAAAGACCTGCCACATACATTACATGAAGGAGTGTCCTCAGTCTTTTGGACAATAGTGAGAGGATGCTGGGGATCTTTATCTATGTAAGTTAATTCTTCCTAAGTAATGTACGGATTCTCCCCAAGAACGCATTGACGATGAGCAGAAAAGTCACATTTTACACAGTAATAAAACCAGTGATCAGGATGATTTCTTTCTTTTTCACAAATTAGACAATAATATTCTCTGGAATCATCTTCACGTGTATAAGAAAGTTTCAAGAGATGTGTATCATGTTGATGTCTGGCTACAAGCGGAAGAATTGCACATCTAATACACAAGGCGAACTTGTCGCACTTTGTGCACACGAAGCCCAAACGTTTTTCACCACAACCATTGCAAGATTCATAAGAATCCCTCAAAGCAAAAAAGAGGAAGTGTTGGTGACCCTCATGTTTAAGGATTTCCGGTATTAAACAACATTGAATGTCATAGTTCCAATAACCACACTCTTCACATTTGTAGCTGAAGCCTTGGCGGATATATTCACAAGCATCACAGACGAACAATTGTCGATATGCATTCACGTTTGGATCTTTTGAGATGAGGGTGAGTCGATGTTCGTGAAATAGCCCTCGCTTAATCGTTGAGGGTAGTACTTTAGCACATCTATTATGAAGAAAGTAGTTGCATTGCACACAACCATAAAACGGGACAAAGATTATAAATTGCATACATGCCTCACATCGTTTGTCCTCCATGAGCTTTTCATCAATGAGGATTAAGTTATGTTGTGGATGATTGAAATGTCTGATCTCCCGGGGGCCAGGTCTTTCATCCTCTTCTAGATTGATCCCCTCTACCAAACGAATCAAACCAGTTGCAGAGTCAACAGAATTATTAGCCATCGACTCAATCGTCGAACTGGAGTCTTCGACCCGATATGCACAATTCAAGTGAGCAATGTAATCACATTTACAACAATAATAAACTGCATACTCTGTATTCACCTTTTTACGACAGAGTCTGCAGAATACGTTGTCTTGTTGCTTTACTTGACTAAGAGAATAGGTGCGAGTAAGGGAGTGATCATGTGTTGTAGTTTTGATTGTGTGTTGAAATGGAGCACACTTCCTATGAATAAAGACTCGGCAAACGCTGCATTTGTATGCAAAACCCTTGCTTTCCTCAGCACAGGCTTCACAAGTGAACTGGATCTGCTTCCGCGTGGGAAAGAGTGCGTGTTGATGGCAGTCCTCAGCACTAATTCGCCAACGAGAAACACATTTGATGTCGATGTCAAAATCGCAAGGGGAGCAACGGTAGAAGAAGGATCTCTCACAATAGTGGCGGCACACATCGCAATTATTATTCCGTGATGGCACTCGGAGAAAAAGGGCGTGATCTGGGTGCATGGGGTGCTGTATCACGTGGGATACATCGGAACACGATTTGTGAAGGAGGAATGTGCATTCGGGTATGGAGCATTTGTAGTTGGGACCAAATACTGGTTCCTCGCATCCCAGGCAAACAATTTTTTTGTCCAGCTCTTCTATAAATATCAAGTGATGTCTCTCCCACAAACCATGTACGACCTTCATCTCTCTCGTGTGTGTCGACTCCGTGCATGATTCATGTTGGTGGAAGTTGCATTCCAAGCATTTGTAGGAGGGGCATCCCAATACTGATTCTTCGCACAGCCAGCAAACACCTTTGTTGTTTCCATCACTTTCTAGCTTTTCACAAAAGATTAAGTGATGCCATAGACTGCAATCTCCTACCTCCATCGCTCTCACTCTCTTAAAAACACAACGACAAAATCATAGGTAGCTAGTATTCAAATTTCTGACAAAGACCATATATATATATATATATATATATATATAGCATGGTTAATTTGTAAACATTATTAAGTATGCTAAGAACTGGTCCGTACGTGAAACTTATTTGGTCTTTAATAGGAAAGACAAATGAGGTACTGGCTAATAAAATTCTCCTCGTCAAACCTATAACTTTGTCGAGACCGAAAAATTGAGACATATAGGCTAATAAAATTTGGGAAAAATTTTACTTTTCACTCCTAATCTTTTATCACGTTTGCAATCATATCCTTAAACTTTAAAATGTGTCAATTTAGTGTATTTATATTCCAATTTTTTTTCAATTTCAACAATTCGTTAGAATTTTCCGTTAAATCTTGTAAAAATTCTCAAAATACCCCTGTTTTTTTTTTTTTTTTTTTAAAGATTTACGTGTAGGTATTTTTGCAAATTCTATTCAATCTTGACCAACGCCTAAATATTTGCAATTTCTTTTCCTAAAAAAAAAGCATATTTTAAAAATTTTGACACCCCTCTGTTAAGATTTTCCGAAAATCCTAACGTATGGTTGAAATTTAAAAATAAAAATAAAAATTGACACATGAATACACTAAATTGATACTTTTTAAAGTTTAAGGGTATGATTGTAAAAGTAATGAAAGATCATGTATGATAAATGAAGTTTTCCCTAAAATTTGGCAACTAGGTGTATGATATGGTCAAAAATTAGGAAAAAATACAATAAATTCTTCATCTAGAGATTAATTATAATTAAATTGAGCAACAACAGCTACTATAAAATGACCAACTTTTGAGCTTTAACAAAATCTTTGAGGTGCATGTTAAATATTACTACAAACATATATAATGGCAATAAAGAATGGCGTAACCAAGGAAAGAAATGAGACAAAGAAGAGAATGTAGCACCTGTTATATAGGGATCGAACTTAAGCTTGTTGTGCCACTGGTAGATGAATGAAAATTAAATGATCACAGACTTTTTTCTTCTTTGGCCTCCGAAACTATAACAGAGGTGGGTTATAAAGAACCTAGTTGATCGATCATTTCTTCTTTTCTTTGTCTCTACACATTCTTTTCTTCACTTCTTCTATTTTGTACACGCTATATAGCTTCTTTATTCTCTTCCTTTATCCTTTTATTTTTCTTCACACATTTTTAATATTATTTCCCCCTCTTTTATTATTTTCACATGCTCCTTAACTTATTTTATTTTCTTGCTTTATTCTTTTATGTGTTTCCACACCTTCCTTTCTTGCGAGCTGTCTTCACGCATTTTCTTTTCTTATTCCCCCTCTTTTTTACATGCTCCTTTATTTTATTCTTTTTTTTTTTTTTTTTTTTGTTTCCACACCCTTCCTTTCTTGCTAACTTCATGCTTGAGTACTGTTAGAATATATTCTAACATCCTTCTTAATTTCAAGTTGAAAATTCTAGAAGCTTGAATTTGAAAATAGAAAACGGAAACCAGGGGTACTAACGAATTCTGTTGGAGGAGACAAGGTCACACGAGGTTGGCGAGCGGGAGATGACAGCTGGTGGTGAAGACTGACAAATGCTGACTTGAGCCTAGTCTAGGTTGATTTATATTCTGAACAACACCCCCTCAAAATTCTAAATATATTATGAATATAATATTATTGATTTATATTTCCTAGTCTATGTCGATTTGTATTTTTTTGTATAAGTCGATTTAGGTTTACTTGTATAGGTCGACTTATTCAATTATAAATAGGGGCTTATGTATTGTAAACAATCAAGTTATTGAGCACAATGTAGTCCTTTGAACTTTACCTTGTAGACATGGATCATAATCGAACCACGTAAATTCTCTATTTATTGCTTTTCTCTCTCTTGCTTTCGCTACTATTCCGCTTTTATTCTATTTTTTAGATTTATAACACCAATCTCTAACAAGTTCATAGAAAGATGTGTGTACTAAATATACTAGATGCAGTGCAATAATATGTGAGAGAAAGAGAATTGAATGAAATAAAAGAGTTACAAACAAAGTAGAGTAGCAATATTCTCTTATAATTTAATTGCCGGTTGTGTCAAGAGTTCTAAGCAATGTTTTTAAATAGTCATTTATCACAAAAGTTTAAGCTGATAAAAAATAATGTCTTTTAACTATTTAATTAATATTTAAAAAAGCATTAACTGGTGTGGGTGAGGAAGTAAAAAGTCTAAAAGAGAAGATCTTGTAATTCCACCAGCCTTTATTGGTGAGTGCTGAAAGAAATAAAGAAGAGCAGAAAACAAACAAGGGAAGAGGATGAAGAGAAGAACACAGCTTAGGACTACCTTACATGTTTGGTTACAAAATAAGAAAAGGTAAAGACTAGAATACAAAGAGAGAGAAAAGGTTGATTACATGGTGGTATGGGTTGAGGAATGGCAAGAGATCAGAGGTATGGCTTAGCCGTGCCTTGTGTGTTACGTTCTACAATGGTAACTTGATGATGTAGAGATGTGCTGCCGTGGATGAGGAGTTGATGCAGAGATGTGCTGATACAGTAGAGTTGATGTAGAGATGTGCTTATGCAGTAGATGAGTTGCTGCAGAGGAGTGGTGACTTGCTTACTGCAAAGGTTTATCCTCTAACAAGTGCCAATTAAGAGTGTGATGAGAATTGTTTGTCAGGATTAGGGGTATGTATATGCCTTTTGGTTTTATTCATGATTATGTTCCTACCGAATGCAAAACAAATCACGAATTCAATATAGTTTAGTTTAGATCTAGTTTTAGTTAGAATTGAATTTGTTGTGATTGAGACGTGTCTTATAATGTGACACAAAGAACACGTGTCCCTATTTCAATATCCAATGTGTCTCCACTAGGACATGATAAAAAGGAGCAAACACAAGTCACGAATCCAATATGGGTTTAGTTTGGGTCCAGTTCTAGTTGTAATTGATGAATTCGCTGGAATTGAGGCATGTGTCTTATAATTGCAGTACACATAGAACACATGTCTCAATAATCTTAATAGGTTTAGTTCTAAATTAAAGGAATTGTGCCTACTTCACGTATAAATACTTTAATGGCAAAAAAGAAAGAGAAAAATACTTTGTGGGATAGTTTCACCTCAGAAAAATGGAATATATTAAATTAAGATTGTGTGGTTCAAAATCTCGTTTTCTTACTTTTCCTTTTTAATTTTCCTAATTAATGGTGGATAAGGGAGTTGGAAATTATATCCTTGTAAATTGCAGGTGATAGAGGGACCTAGAATGCAAGCGGCAAGCAAAGATAATTGGAATCGACAAAAATGAGATCGAGGAAAAGAATAATGGGAAAATCTTTTGGAATGACCGGCTTTATAAACCTTGATGAATATGATAAATCTATTTCAGAATTAATTAAATTAATGAATCACTAGTAATTATTTGAAAAATACTTATGGTACTATAGATTTTACTATAATTTATTTATAAACTCACGTGGTGGTTTACATGAGTGCACGTAGTGTTGCATGAGTGAAAAAGTTAAATAACGAAATTTGTTAGGTAAAATTTAATTGTTTAGTTTATACGTGGACTATAACGACAATTTTTAAGAAACTTATACTATTCTTACAATAGCCTACCTTCAAAAAAAAAAAAAAAAAGCGCCTTATTATTTTGCTAATTTTTATTTAATTCCTTCCCGTATATATAATGTTCTGAAGTTTTAAAATGTTTTATGTATTGTGTTCCTCCACGTACAGGGAATCCAACTTGATGAACTTATTACTCAGTATACATAAATTAAAGCATTTGAGCTTTCGCTACCAAAAAAAAAAAAATTCACATTTTTTAGCCCTTTTTGGGCATAAATACGGCTCAAATTGTTTTAAGTCATTTTTTTTTGAGTTTGTTAGAAAACGACTTGACATATAACGTTTCGACTCTGAGTTAGAGACGTTTTACTGTTTAAACGACTCTAATTATAGTTATTTTACTTCATTTCACTCGTTGTAATTTGTAAATGATAACAACTATAAGGGTTAAATACAAAATTGGTCATGTGCCTTTGGTGTGTATCAAATTAGTTCTTACGAGGGATAAAATTAGTTATGGACCACGTGTAAAAAAAAATAGTCAATTAATCCAATCATGTTGCGCCACATGTATCATATTCACATACTTGTTTTTGGATCATTAAATGAGAAATGATTTTTCTATATCACTATAAACTAAACGAGCCAATTAATCTCGATCTTTTACTCTCTTAATTAAACGCCATTTTTGGAAAGGATTTTTGGTTTCTTCACATGAGTTTTTCTCAAAATCCGTCATTTTAATGAACACAAATTAAAGAGAAGGAAATGGTTGTCTAAAAGGAGGAAACCTTAGAAGGAAATGGTGCTCGATCGATGCTCCTTCCTCTTCTGCTTGAAGCAAACGATGATCATAGTTTATTTCTTGTATAAATTAACTTTCATCTTTTTTTATTGTTTATTGGAAACGTTGTTTTCTTTCTCTTATAAAATCTAGCCAATTACAAGTTCTGGGAAAGTTGTGAACTTTCAGAATTTCAGAATCTTAACAGATCGAGGGGTAACATTACAAATAATTGAAAAATGAATATACTAAATTGAAAAGAATTGAGTTTTAGGGAGGACATTGTAAAGATTGTGACAATTCAAGAGTTTAGTGTAGTTATAAAAAAAATAATAATAATAATAAAAAATAAAAAAATTATCAGAATCAATTATTCTGGCCAGATTGTTCATGTTCTATAAAACAACAGGTGGACTTTTATTGCTCATAGATACACAAGTCTCATTCTTCAGAAATACATTTCCAGTCTCCCAGAATATAATACAAGCTTAAGGAAGTTTCGTTGGTTGTTTGTATTGTAGTTATGCTGACGATTTTCACCTACAACCACAGTGATAAGGTTAGAGGGATAGCTTTTTGAAAGTCTAATAGCAGGTTTGAGATTACGTTAACAAGCTTAAAAAATTACTTTTAGTATATACAAAATTGTGCTTAGTAAAAATGAACTCATTTGGTAAAAAAATTAAATAAAAATTTCACTTAATCTGTTACGTATCAGATGAGACAAAGGATGAGAACAAAAGAGTTTCCAAACAGTCATGTGTCTTTGTTATTTAGTTATTATGTATCTTTGTTATTTAGTTATTATTTATCTATTAGAGTCTATCTTTAAGTAAGGAATAAATGGATAGTATGTTATCCCTTAATAGTTTTGTATTATCTTTATTAATAGTTGTTAGTGATAGGATAGTCATAGGATACATCTCTATAAGAGTAGTTTATGTTTATCTTCTTTCTTTGTAACTCTATATAAACCTATTGGGTTGACGAATAAATAAAGCAAATATTATTAATATTCAGCTCTTGAGTTGATTTGAGAGGCATTAGGGTTCCTCGAACTACCCTTATCTATCCGTTATGTGTTTGAACAAATATTAAAAGGATATTTGGTCACTTCATGGCATAATTATTGACTATTTTTGTTTTTTGTTTTTTTATCAAAAAAAAATATATCATAAAACCAGATAAATACTGGTGAAAGGGAACCATTATTGAATGCTCAAGAAAATGGTGCTCATAATTTTAAAGTATTGGCATTTTACCATTTCTGTTAGAATATATTATAACAGAAACAGACACTCATAGTGAAACGCCTTCAAGAATCTCTCTCCATCTGGCTAATCTCATTTCTTAAGAGGAAATGGTAACACCAAATTGTAGGTTGTTGATATTAGTCAAAGGCCAATCTGAATAGAAATGCGTGTGAAAGCTGGTTTGACATCTTTACAAGTTGAATTGTAGAAAATTTTTGCCCTTAAATATATATACAAGTCTAAAATCACAAGTTATAAATGTTGTCACTATAAAAAATCACAAGTTATAATTCTCTGACCCCCTTCCTTTCTTCTTGCCCAAAGGAAAAACTATTTGGTAGGATTTTTTTTTTTTTTTTGGAATATTAATAAGAAATTATTTATGTGATATAAAGTCCAAATAAGTTTTAATTTTTTATGTTCTTATAAAAAAATTGTTAAAAAGTAAATGATATGATATAAGAAGTAAAATATTTTGAAGTTGATTTTTTTTAAGAGACAAAGGAATGAGGTTTGCCAAAAAAGGCCTCAAAACCTACTTTCGTCATGGCCTTTCTAAGGCCTACACTTATCAGGGCCTTCCTAAGGTTGCAAATTGGCCTCTTTTACCCTGTTTTAAGCCTGCCCAATGAGTTTCAGTAAAAAAGAATGAAAAAAGATTACTAGGCCATAAATTATTGTTAATTAAAAGCGATCACAAAAGTTCATAATTCCAAGAAAGAAAAAGAGAAGAGAATATTATTGAAAGATATACAAATTCATTAAATCTTTTATCTTGTAACTACCTTGCAAGTATTTTAGTTTATTTAAGAAATTAATCAACTCATAATACTTTATCTATGAACCTAAAAAGTTGACAATCCAAGTATGTGTTTACATTGTTGTATGAGAAAAGTAGTTGAGCAGATGTTTAAATACAGAGTCCATGTTTTCTTATGTATGATGACATTTAGACACAAAATCATAAAGGTAGATGAGTGCATCGACATGTGAATCAACAATAGATGACATATGCTATTTAGGAAGGTGGTTAAGTGGTCCAATAAAACTTTTAAAGTAGTGAGATACATACTAGGGCATAGGTTCGAATCCCGCAATGGAATTCTCCATACATACTTGATTGGTGTAAACCACCATGCACGGATCCTACTGATAGCGCTTGTAGTTTCTACTATTGAGGCCCATCCTATGCATTTTTCACCCATAAATTATTAATAAACAACCACTTTCTTTTATAGTGAAATCTCGTGTTCTCATCATGATTTTTTTGGTAATTTAATTTCATATTTGTTATTAATGTTGATGATGTTATTTATTTCGACGGAAATTTCCTACAAATCGGTTTGTAGAAAATTTCCTACAACTCACATATAATATTGACATGTGTTCCTTGGCATGTGAGAAACACATGTTATTTAAATAGCATGTGCTTCTTACATAATTTTTTAATAGTATTAATAAAAAAAAAACATGTACTTCTTACATGTTTAAATGACACATGTCATTTTTATATGTGGGTTGTAGGAAATTTCCTACAAACCAGTTTGTAGAAAATTTATAACCTATTTATTTTATTTTAACCTTATATTTGATAAGTTTATTCTTTAAAAAAGAAAAAGAAAAAAGTGTAATCTCAATTTAATCGTACGTATATGTTACTTTGCTCATCCACTTTCCACAAGTATGCACGGCCATCTTTTTCAGGGTCATTTGCTTGATGCTGTTTATGTCACCAAGCAAGGAATTGCAAAACCACACATTTTCTCAATTTCTCACTTACTAATTCATAACCAGATGACCTTAATTATAGAACTCAATGCCCATGATGTCATGCACATCAATGGTGGTGAAGTTGTAAAATGGAGCTTGAGAATAATTAATGTATATTAAGAAAGATTATTTAGAATGAGGTTCTCTCTCTTTCAAACACGTGAAAATCTGCTGACTAATTAGAAGTTAAACGTCTATACTAAGAAAAGTTACTTTACTCTTTCTTACTTAGTTTTTATAAAAGCTAACTATAGTAAGAACCGAGTGAAGCTAGAGGAAGAAGGATCATTATTTTTTTTTTTTTGGTTTTGGAGGGAAATGAATTTTGCTTGGGAAGCTGCTTCCTCGATATCTTAAAAATTGTGGCAAGTTTTCTACCTTTAATTAAATCTAATAGACGATCAAGGTTATAAAATTTGAGAATCTCAAATTTAAAAAGATTTAAGGAGATCCTGATCCTTTTTTTACCTAGTTTTTATAAAAAATTAGATTCCCAAATAGAAGGCATTAAATGTAACAACTACCCTTTGACGTCGTCATAAAAATGTACGAGTCTGAAAAGTCACATCTTATCAACAAGAAAACGGATGCGTTAACGTGCAACGACTTTCGTGTTAGTACCCTGGCCTTGTCAGACACCCTCCTTGGCCGTCCGAATACTCCTAGATTTCCATAGTATTGACACCCCGCTTGTTAGCCAATCTCATTTATATATACTAAAAAGGTATATATATATATATATATTTTTTTTTTTTTTATAAAAAAAGAACGATTCAAGATTTACCAGTGTCAGAATGCTGGCAAATGTAATTAATGAAAAAGTAATATTTGCATTTTATTAAAAATATTTGTGTCCACATTTAAAGTTGCTATGTATATTCAAAATTCAATCATTCATTCATTTAGCCAAACACCATTAAACAGAGAAATAAAACTGTTTGAACTATGTTAATTGACGGACTTCTTCTAATGAATATTCTTTTTTATGCTTAAAAATATTGGTTTATTCCCTTCAAATATATATGATGAACAGCCAACCGGTGAAAATGGTGCTGCTAGCTAGGGCTCCCATAAGCATTGATTTAAACAGCGACAGTTCTTTAAGCAGCAGATCAATCATCTTGCAGATTGACAATTAATAAATCTTGACAGGTTTCTGCAAGTAAGTAAAGGCTTTGACTAAGCTGTTGATTGTTTTGTCAGCTGTTTAAGAGGAATAATTCTAAATGTATATTAATTGTCCATAAAAAAAATGAGATAGTTTTTAAAATTACTATTTGATCAAAATCATATGCTTAATAATAATTTTAAAAGCCACCTCATTTTTTGATAGACAGTTAGTGTACATTTAGAATTATCCGGTTTAGAAGTGCTGGCTTGGTATAATTATGTAATTAGTGCATCTCATGCTCGTACTGTGTTCCTGAGTTGCATATATATGACCTTAATTAATTACTGTAGGTATAACCACATATGCAGATTTTCCATTTTTTTTCTTCCTAAATATAAAATATATAAGTTCTAATTAACATTGAATTTCACTGGAAAGGCAGTAAATCGGCCTCTTTAATTGTGTTTTAAGCCTACCCAATGAGTTCCAGAAAAAGAAAAATAAAAAATTTATTATTACTAGCTATCTAGGCTAGAAATTATTGTTAATTAAAAGCAAACACAAGAAAGAAAAAGAAAGAAAAGAAGAATATTATTGAAAGATATAAAAATTAATTAAATTTCTTATATATCTTGTAACTACCATTGCAATTATTTAAATATTATTAATTTTTATTGTTTGTGTTAATGTCTTATTCCATCAGGCCTCACGTGCGTACGTGGACAGGCGATCGAGTGAAATTATTGTACAACAAGCAGAACAGAATCACGTTTGCCTACGGCTTCAGCTTCTCTACAACTTTTTCCAGAATTATTCTGATCCAACGGTTCATACCACATGGCTCGTTTTTTAATTAATCAGCTCATGATCTTTTATATATATATGAACCTAAAAAGTTGTTCACCCGAGAAAAGGAGTTGCAAAGATTTTTAAAAAACTAGAGATCGAGTACTCCACGTGACCGGTTCAGCAATTTCACTCATAAATTTTTCACAATTTTTGCAAAGTATATATTGACCGGTTCAGCAACGTAATAAAAGATGATTCTAACTATGCATGATGATGTTCACGCGATCAATGCCATGCCCATGTGATATCAATGATGGTGAGAGTTTGTAAAATGAGAATGAATCACAAGGAATATGTTGTGCAGATCGAGGCAAAGTAAAGGTTTTTCTAATACTCTCAGAGCATTTACATTGAAACAAAATCAAATAATATAACAAAAAATATATATTAAAATTTAAGCAAAGAGTTTTAATCGTAAGCAATGCACGTCAAAATAAATTACATACAACAAGCTTCTTCCTCTCTTTCACACACATAATTAAATGTGAAAAGTAATTAAGCAAACAATCGTTAAAGAAAGTAATCCACTCTCTTTCTTTACTTAGATCTCTCTCAAACAATCCCAATGGACCTTAAATTTGCATTGACTACATTCTAAAGCCATGTCCTCAAAAGGCATGTCACATACATCACATGGAGGAGAGTACTCAGTCTTTTGAATAAAAGTGAGAGGATGTTGATGATCTTCATGTATGTAAGTTCTTCCATAGTTAATACACGGATTCACTCCAAGAACGCATTTGAAATGACCAGAAAAGTCACATTTTGCACAGTAATAGAACCAGTGATCTGGATTATCTCTTTTTTCTTCACAAATTAGACAATAATATTCTCCAAATTCATCTTCGCGCGTGTAGGAGAGTTTTAAGAGATGTGTATCATATTCACATTTGGTTACCAGGGGAAGAGTTGCACATTTAGCACACAAGTAAAACTTGCAAGTCGTGCACGTGAAGTCACCTTTTTTTGCACCACAAGCATTGCAAGTACCGCAATCCATTACAGGAAAGAAGAGACAGTGTTGGTGACCTTCATGTTCAAGGTTGTCCGGAATTAAACAACATTGAACGTCAAAGTTTTTCCACTGACACTCGTCACATTTATAGGTGAAGCCATGGCGATAACGTCTACAAATACGACACCAAAACAATCCATCTGTGGACGGAGCCTGTGAGAGGGTGAGTGGATGTTCATCAAGTCGCCATCGCTTAATCGATGAAGGTAGTTTAGCACACCTATAATGGATAAAGAAGTTGCATTTAACACAACCATAAAATGGAATGGAGATTATAAATTGCATACAGGCCTCACAACGCCTATCCTTCATGAGCTCTTCATCTTTGAGGATTAAGTAATGTTGTGGATGACTGAAATGCTGGATCTCCCGATGACTAGCTCTTTCTTCCTCTACTAGCTTGATCCCCTCCACCAAATGAACGAAAAGAGTACAGTCATCGTCAAAAACTCTTTGCTGCCAGCCTAACCGTTTGGAGACCGTGATGAATTCAGTAGCGCAGTTCAAGTGGGCAATATAACTGCATCCTCGACAAGAGTAAGTTGCATACTTTGTATTCACCTTCTCATAACAAAGTTTACAAAATATATTGTTGTGCTCCTGAAATTGAGGAAGAGAATAGGTCAAAGTGAGGGAGTGATTATGTATGAAAACTTCGACAGTGCGCCGAAGTCGAGCACAGTTATAGTGAACCAAGAGTTGGCAGATGCTACACAAGTAGGCAATGTCCTTGCTCTCCTCACCACAGACTTGGCAAGTGAACTGGATCTTCGTTAAGGTGGGAACAAATGCGTGTTGATGACAGTTTTCGGCATTAATTCGCCAGCGGGAACGACATTTAACGTCGAGATCATAATCGCAGGGGGAACATCGGTAAAGGAAGCATCTACTGCAACATTTGCGGCAAGCATCACAATGATTACTCTCTGATGGCACTCGGAGAATAAGGGTGTGCTTTGAGTGCACGGGGTGTTGCATCACGTGAGGTAGCTCAGTGCATGGTCTATGAAGGAGAAAGCTGCATCCGGGGATAGAGCATTTGTAAGCGGGACCAAATACCTGTTCCTCGCATCCTGGGCAAACAACTTCCTCGTTGCCAGTATTTCCCAGCTCTTCTATGAACATCAAGTGATGTCTTTCCCTTAAATTATGTTTGACATGCATCATTATTGCACTACATGATTTATGTTGGAGGAAGCTGCATTCCAAGCATTTGTAGGCGGGGACTCCCAATACTGATTCTTCACACAGCCAGCAAACATCTTTGTTGTTGCCATCAATTTCCAGCTCTTCACAAAAGATTAAGTGATGCCATAGACTGCAATCTCCTACCTCCATCGCTCTCACTCTCTTAAAAACACAACAACGAAATCATAGGTAATTTGTAAACATTATTAAGAATTCTAATTAAGAACTGGTTCGTACGTGAAACTTATTGGGTCTTTAAGAGGAAAGACGAATGAGGTGGCTAATAAAATTCTGCCAACTGGGTGCATGATATGGTAAAAAATTGGGGAGAAAGATCATAAATTCTTCATCTAGAAACTAGAATTAAATTGAGCAACAACAGCTACTATATACATAAACATGATCAACTTTTGAGCTTTAATAAAATCTTTGAGGTGCATGTTAAATATTACTACAAACATAATGGCAATAAAGAATGGTGTAACCAAGGAAAGAAATGAGAGTGGGAGAGAGAGTGACAAAGAAGAGATGTAGCACCTGTTATATATAGATCGAACTTAAGCTTGTTGTGCCACTGTTAGATGAATGAAAATGAAATGATCAGAGACTTTTTTCTTCTTTGGCCTTCGAAACTATGACAGAGGTGGGTTATAAAGAACCCAGTTGATCGATCATTTCTTCTTTTCTTTGTCTCTACACATTCTTTTCTTCACTTCTTTTCTATTTTGTACACGCTAGCTTCTTTATTCTCTTCCTTTATCCTTTTCTTTTTCTTCACACATTTTTTTTTTTTAATTTCCGATCCCCCTCTTTTATTATTTTCACATGCTCCTTAATTTATTTTATTTTATTGCTTTTTATTCTTTTATGCGTTTCCACACCTTCCTTTCTTGCGAGATGTCTTCATGCATTTTCTTTTCTTATTCCCCCTCTTCTTTACATGCTCCTTTATTTTATTCTATTTTATCTTTTTTTGTGTTCCCACACCTTCCTTTCTTGGCATTCTTGCGAAGTTCATGCTTGAGTACATAGAAATATGTCTAGCTACTAAATATACTGGATGCAGTGCAATAATATGTGAGAGAAAGAGAATTGAATGAAATAAAAGAGTTACAAACAAAGTAGAGTAGCAATATTCTCTTATAATTTAATAGCGGGTTGTGTCAAGAGTTCTAAGCAATGTTGTTAAATATAGGACTGAGGAAAGCTATTATTGTTCAGATAAAATGGGAGGTTAGGAGTACTAGAATTATGGCCAAATGTGCTGTTAAGACGTACGTATGCTTGTAATGACAAACTCATGAACAGCTAGAACATTCAATCAGTGATGTAATTCTTTTGATTGTTGTTTTTCTAGTTGTTCTTGTTGGTTTGTAGTTGTACGTTGTTCTCCCTTAGTGGGAGTTGTTTCCAGTTTTTACTGGAGTGATTGTAAAACTCTAATTGTGTTTGTTCTATAAAACCTTAATTCATCCAAAAAAAAAAAAAAAAGTTATTAAATAATCACTTATTTAAAAAATTTAAGCCGATAAAAAATAATATATTTAATTATTTAATTAATATTTAAAAAAACGTTAACTAGTGTGGGTGAGGAAGTAAGAGGTCTAAAAGGAGAAGATCTTCTCCTTGGCGATCGAGTGCCAAGCTAGAGTGTGAGAATTGTTTCTCAGGAAAGACCGGCCAACTTATGCCTCAAATATCCTGTGCCCTTCAATCGATTGATGTGTTATGACACTTCAAGAATATATGTCCATCAGAGGCTTTTACTTGCTCCACATGGTGCGAGTACATGGCTGTTGATCATGTTGATTACATTCTCAGGCTTCATCTCATGTGGATTTTCCATTGGATTTGGGGGTGCAACCTGCAGGGAAGGAATTAAGCTGAGGTTGAAAGAGGATAAACTGTGGCTGTGCTTGGTCTTGGTGCTGTTGGATTAGGGGTATGTATATGCCTTTTGGTTTTATTCATGATCATTATGTTCCTACCGAATGCAACAAATCAATGGTTTAGTTTGGATTTAGTTTTAGTTAGAATTGAATTCGATGCAATTGAGACATGTGTGCTATAACAAAACACAAAGAACACGTGTCCCAATTCCAATATCCAATATGTCTCCGCTATGACATGATAAAAATGAGCAAACACAAGTCACGAATCCAATATGGGTTTATTTTGGGTCTATTTCAATTCTAATTGTGTTTAATTGAGTTTGTTAAGATTAAGACATGCGTCCTATAATTATAGTATACAAATAACACGTGTCTCAATCTTAATAGGTTCAGTTCCAAATTATAGGAGTTGCACCCACGTCACTATAAATGCTTTAATGGCAAAGACAAAAGAGAAAAATAATTTGTGGCCGGGATGGTTTCACCTCAGAAAAAATAGAATAAAATTAAGATTGTGTAGTTCAAAATCTCATTTTCTTTAGTTTTCCTTCTAATTTTTCTAATGGTGGATCAAGGGAGTTGGAAATGATATCCTTGTAAATTGCAGGTGATAGAGGGAGCTAGAATGCAAGCGGCAGCAAAGATAATCGGCTTCGGCAAAAATGAGATCAAGGAAAAGAATAAGGGGAAAAGCTTTTGGAATGACTGGCTTTATAAATCTTGATGAATATGATAAATCTATTTCCAAGCTGATCAAAGAGTTGACTGCTGGCGGAATGGGTGTGGATTATTGCTTTGATCCTAGCAACAAAAATGGTACGTCTATTCAAATATTCAAGTTAATTAAATTAACGAATCACTAGTAATTATTTGGAAAATACTTATGATACTACAGATTTTACTATAATTTATTCATAAACGCACGTGGTGGTTTACATGAGTGCGCGTAGCGTTGCGGGAGTGAAAAAGTTAAGTAGCAAAATTTGTTAGGTAAATTTAATTGTTTAGTAAATACGTGGACTATGAAGTCAAGTTTTAAGAAACGTATACTATTTTTACAATAGCCTACTTTAAAAAAAGAAAAGAAAAGAAAAAAAAAAAGCCTTATTAATTGCTAATTTTTATTTAATTCCTTCCCGTATAATGTTCTGAAGTTTTAAAATGCTTTATGTATTGTGTTCCTCGACGTACAGGAAATCCAACTTGATGAACTTATTACACACGAAGTTTCATCGGAAGATATACATAAATAAGCATTTGAGCTTTTCCTACCAAAAAAAAAAAATCACATTTTTTAGTTGTTTTTGGGCATAAAACCAACTCAAATTGTTTTAATTTGTTTTTTTAAATTTGTTAGAAAACGATTTAACATATAACGTTTGGATTCTGAGTTAGAGACGTTTTACTGTTCAAATGACTCTAGTTAGAGTTATTTTACTTCATTTCGCTTGTTGTAATTTGTAAATGATAACAACTATAAGGTTAAATACAAAATTGGTCATGTGCCTTTGGTGTGTAACAAATTAGTTCTTACGTTTTTGAAAGGGATAAAATTAGTTATGGACCACGTGTAAAAAAAAAAGTCTATTAATCCAATCATGTTGTGCCACATGTATCATCTTCACATACTCGTTTCGAGATCATTAAATACTGCCAAATTAGTTCTAAATCTAGTCCGGGCTCTATGTAGGCCCGGCCCGCCACGTCATCCGCATACGTCACCATAAACTATATGAGCCAATTAATCTCTATCTTTTACTCTCTTAATTAAACACCATTTTTGGACTGGGTTTTTGGTTTTTTCATAAGAGTTTTTCTCAAATTCCGTTATTTTAAGGGTTCGTTGGGGTTTGCGATTTCAATAAGTACGATTTAAAATAACGATTTTAAAATGTGCGATTTGAAAAATTAATTTTTAAAAACGCAGTTAAGCGTTTGGCAAAATCGCAATTTAGCCTTTAAAGTTCTGCGTTTTAAAAAAAGCACAATCTTACCTACGATTTGAAAACGCAAATTTTCTACGATTTCAAATCGTAATTTTTAAAAATACAATTCCCAAACGATTTATGTTCTGCAATTTAATTTGAAATCGCACTTATTATCTATGAAATCGCAATCTTAAACGCAACCTAATAAACACAAATTAAACAGAAGGAAATGGTTGTCCAAAAGGGTGTAACCTTAGAAGGAAATGGTACTCGATCGATGCTCCTTCCTCTTCTGCTTGAAGCAAACGATGATCATATATAGCTTATTTCATATATAAATTAACTCATCTTTTTCTATTGTTTCTTGGAAAGGTTGTTTTCTCTCGCTACTAAAATCTAGCCAATCACAACTTCTGAGAAAGTAGCATGAATTTTCAGAATCCAGACGGAAGTTTGACATTACAAACAATTGAAAAATAAATATACTAAATTGAGAGGAATTGAATTTTAAAGAGGACATTACAAAGATTGTGACAATTCAGAAGTTTAGTGAAGTTATAAAATAAAAAAAATAAAAAATAAAAAATAAAAAGGTTAAATAAATAAATAAATTATCAGAATCAATTATATATTCTGGCCAGATTTTTCATGTTCTATAAAACAACCGGTGGACTTTTATTGCTCATATATACACAGGTCCTCATTCTTCAGCAATACATTTCGAGTCTCCCAGAATATAATACAAGCTTAAGGAAGTTTCGTTGGTTGTTTGTATTGCAGATATGCTGACGATTTTCACCTACAACCACAATGATAAGGTTAGGGTGATAGCTTTTTGAAAGTATAATAGTGTGATTGAGATTACATTAAGAAACTTAAGAAAATACTTTTACGATATAAAAAGTTGTGCATAGTAAAAATGAACCTGTTTGGTAAAACAATTAAATAAAAATTTCATTTAATCCTTCTGAATTTTCTTCACTTTTGCAATATTCATTAAAGTTCAAAAACTCTCAATTTAATGTATTGAACTTTCAATTTTTTTTCAATTTCACCACTCTTAATAGGATTTGAAGTTAAATCAGACGGTCAAAGGGTAAAATCACCATTATATCCTTATAAACTTCATAAAATTATAAAATTACTCTTAAATTACAATTATTTAAGAGTATTTTGAGAATTTTGCACCCCCTCCGCTAGGATTTAGCGAAAAATCTTAACGCATTAGTGATTGTAAATTTTTTAAAGTTTGATATACTAACTTGAGAGTTTTTGAACATTGAGGAAAAGATTGCAAAGGTAATGAAAGTGCGCGCGCGCGCGGGGGGGGGGGGGTGGGAGTTAAGTAAAGTTTTCCCAAAAATTAAAAAGCAGTTCTTTGACTTTTTTTCTTTAAAAAGCCAAAAATTACGGTTTTTTATATAGACAAAAACTCTTTTTTTCAACACAATTCTAAGAGTGTGCTTGGGATTGTGATTTCATAGACAAAACATGCGATTTTAAACCAAATCGCAAAAAAAGAACCGTTTGGATATTGCATTTTAAAAAATTGTAATTTGAAAATGCAGAAATCTAATTTTTCAAATCATAGCCAAGTGATTGTTTTTTAAAAAATACAGAATTTTAAAGCTTAACCAATGATTTTAAAGGTCAAATTGCGATTATGTGAAACGCTTAATTACGTTTTTAAAAATCATTTTTTCATAAATTTGTGAGTTATGAGGTGGGAGATAATGGATCTACGGTGCGATTTTAGCATGATTTATGGTGTGGGGAAGAGCCTTTGAAATTCTTTTTTCCAAAATTATTCACTATTACTCGTAAAGATGCGTGGGTGGTGGATTATGCACTTTTGAAATGGAAACATTCATTAGAATATATTCTTTACAAGACCCGTGCATGGTTGAGAGGTGGATGAACTCTCTGATTTCTTTTGAGTTGTATTCCCAAAGGGTAAGGCAATGAAGTGAGGATAAAATGTGTTGGATTCCTTCTAAAGGAAATCGTTTAAAGTAAAGTCTTACTATCATGTGTTATCTACTCTGATGAGTTCCTTTTTTCCTTGGAAGAGTATTTAAAAAGTTAAGACTCATTCGAGAGTAATGTTCTTTGTGTGGACGACGGCTTTTGAAAAAATCTTAACTTTAGATAATTTACATAAGAGGCATGATATTGTGGTGGATTGGTGATGTATGTGTAAGAAAAGTTGAGTCTATTAATCATCTCTTTATTCATTGTGAGGTTGCAAGAGAATTATGGAGTTCGCTTTTTCAGTTTTTGGAGGTTGTATGGGTTATCACTCAAAGGGTGAGAGATTTGTTGATGAGTTAGAGCGAACAATTGGGACACCATAATGTTTTGGAACTATAGATGTTGACTCCTTTATGTTGAATATGGTGTATTTGGAGAGAAATGATTGTAAGGAGCTTTGAAGATCGTGAGATGGCCAGCACAGTCTGCACAGATATGGTTGAAGAAGAGGTTGTTCCAATAGCGTTTATTAGATTGCATGTTTCTAATTTTTTTTGAGCTCTTGGAGTTTTGTTATTCTTTTTCTATAATTTAAAGGTTTTTTTTTTTGTATACTTTTTATGTATTAGGGTTGTACCCCTTTACGTTTTCAATGAATTTGGCTTAATATATATATATATATATATATATATAAGCTTCTTTTGTTGTTGCTTTGGTCTATATATAATGCTTTATTTCTTTTATGCAAAAAGTTTAGTCTCTATCTAGGTCCTATATGTGGTGGTTTTGCTCTTTCTCTCTCTAGACGGAGGTCCATTTTATAGAAATGATAAAAATATGAATTGTTATGTTTGGAATTTAGTTGAATACATTATTAGTTGATTCCTGTGCCAACTCAATGGGTTTTATTTGAAGTTAATATTTCTACTACCCTAATTCCTTTATTCTATTCTTTGACCTTTCTTAAAAATTTGGCTTGGCCATTGTGTAATTGCATCATGGTCATAAATAATTATTGAAATATCGAGTACTTAAAATAACAGTGTTAAGTACCTTACACATCCCTGTGATTTAAAAACTTTATTTTTTACCCTCTTAGTTTTCATAAGTGGTACCTGTGTTATAAAAAAAGACTGAAATGATATCTCCGTCCATTTTTCCGTCCAAAACTGACGAATTTTCACGTTAGCGACACATGGCCTCTATATATATATATATATATATATATATATATATATATATATATTTAATTTTCAGTTTTGTTTTTTAAAAAAAATTGTAGGGGTGGCTCATGCCCTTGGGGGTGGCCGAAACCACCCCCATTTGGCTTGGAGGTTGCCAAACTAGCCTTGGAGCCACCCTTATAATTTATTTATTTTTTTAAAAAAAAAGAAACTGAAAAAAATATATATATAGGGGTCACGTGTCGCAATTTTAATGGTGCCACGTATCGCTAACATGGAAATCCGTCAGTTTTAGATGGAGGTACTATTTCCGTCTTTTCTCATGGCACAAGTACTACCTATAAAAACTGAGGGAGCAAAAAATAAAATTTTTAAACCACAGGGAGCAAAAAAAGTATTTAACCCTAAATAATATACTGTCTCTAGATGCTAATGACTTAAATTAAAAACCAATTTTGAATATATAGTTTTTATTAAAAATTTGTTTCTAAGTTGAATAAGATTCACAAAAAATCATTAAAAACAATATACTCTAAGTCTATGATGTCATAATAAACTTTGAGTGTTTATATGATTGTGCGTGATTAAAAAGCTTTCATGACTGCATAGCCCACAAGACATTATAGGTCTGTGTCTATCACACAGTAATTTAAAGGGAATAACCTTCCTTTTCTTTTCGATTGAAATGACTAAATATATTGGAAAAAAATACAATTTACTCCACCCCTTTTTCAATTTGGCTTCTAATATTTAAAAAGTTGCAATGTGGCCTAACAAAATTTTCAACTTTCTCAATGTGACCAATCTGTTAGTGATTGCCGTCTTTTTTAACTGAAATTATTGAAAGGACTTAAATGCATTTTTTGAAAAGAAAAAGGGGTGGCCAAGAGCCATTTAGAGGTGGCTTCCTTGAAACACTTGATTTCACTTTCAATTTGCTTTCCCAGAATGGATTATCTTGAGACGTTTATTTCAATTTTCCCTATATGGAAGGTTTTTTACTTCAAATTTCTATTTTCTGTTGGTTCCCATGACCAAACCAGATATAAAATTTTTGATAATACGAAATATCAAATGAGGAGGTGTTTAAAGTTTGCAAATGGTGAAAGTGTAAATCGTGCAATTTCAAAGGTTCTTGCACAAAGTGATGCATTTGAATTGATTGGCCACAAGGAAGCTTCAAAACTATCATATTTTGGTGTTGATAACAGTAACATGATGCGTGGTTGTTTGATTGAAGGGTGTTATGAAATTGAAACTCTTGTTGACGGTAATAGTATAACGGACAGTGCACTAATATGCTTAAAAGATATGCACATTAATGATATTGCAAATTTGACAAGTGTTTGGGAAGGAGTTGTTCATACTGGAACCCTAGCAAATGTCTACGCCGACTAAAGACTCTAACTTCATGCAAATGTCTAAGTTTAAAGAAGATCTTCTCCAACAGCATGATTGCTCAATTTTCTAAACTTCAAAACTTAAAAATTGAAGAGTGTTTTGAAATCGAAGAGATAATTATGATATCTGAAAACAAGGGGTTAGAACCTGACCTACTTCTAAGTTTGAAGACACTAGTACTTCTTGATCTTCCAAAAGTAAAAAACATCTGCATTAATGACTCAATAAAGTAGTCATCTTTGAAGAAGATTGAGATATCTGTGTCAATTTTTATTGAAAAAATTGCCCTTCAACAAAAAGAATGCAACCAATTTGGAATGTAAATCATGGTGGAATGCATTAAAATGACAAGAAAAAGCCATTGAAGAAAGACTACGATCCATATGCAGCTTCAACTAGTAGTTTTGGTTTTCATCCTTCTCGACGGCCCTCCATGTGTGTAAGTTAGTACTTGTAGTAGAAATGTCATTGAAGGTCCTCTTGTTCTTTCCTTTTCAAGGTGTATTATATCCCAATTATCTTGGCATATGTGATTGTGTTTGAAACCTGAATATGTGAGCGTTCATGATTGTCACAATCTTTGATCATTAGCGCTCATAGTTGTCCCAAATATTTCATGATAAATTTTCCTATGTTTCCATATCCTAGTCAAGATAGCAATTTAGCTTAAATTAAATGAGTTTTGTATAGCCAAAACTGAGATCTCATTCTTCAATTAGTTCTCAAAACTGAGAACTCATTCTTCATTTTCCTTTGTATTTGAAGATTTTGACAATATTTTGACTTCTTTCTTGTTGTGGCATAGATATGGAGGCCACACTTGTTGGTGCAGGAATCATTGAGGTGTACAAAGATGGGAGAAGCGTTGTTAGTTACATCATGGGCAAAATTTATTATGTGAAGGATCTAGAAGACAACTATAAAACATTAAAAGAGGCAACAAAGAAGCTGTCTGTTAGGAGGAATGATATGAAGAATGTAGCAAAGAGAGAGATATGACAAAACAGTTAACTGAAGAATGCAAAAGTTGGATTGAGAGGGTCAAAGAGTCTGAAAAAGAAGTGCAAATACTAGGAACCGTCTATGAGAAGAAGTACAAAAACCGAAATGGGAAATTCTGGGATCCACTTTTTTTTTTTTCGAAACGTGTAAAACTTACCAAACAAATGGCAAAGAAGTTCACAGAACTACATGGACTTTTGTCAGAATGAATTTTAACATTAGTTGAAAAAAAAAAGGCCAGAATGTGTGATGCCTATCTTGCATGCACCCAAAATAGAAGATGGAAAATGGAATTGACTTCTAAAATAAAGCAAGTGTGTGTGTGCACAATGTGTTAACAAAATAATGCAGAAAATAAATAAGAAAAACCACTCCGGGGCAGCCAAACCCAGAATATCCATTATTTAGAAGACAAAACTAGTTATAAGATAGTAGCACTCACATACCCTTGATGCAGTGGTAGTACCTTGCACTCTAACGTGTAGCCTAACACGAACGTCTCCCAACCAAGTCTCCTACCTGAATGGGTCTTCAATGGAATCCTTTATTTTAAGGTCAACCCCTAAGATAAACTTTAAGTGAAGCGCAGCAACAACACACACAGCAACGGCTTTAGAGAGATCAACTCAGCTCAATAACCTCACAATATAGCTCTCTAAGCACTAGTGGAATTCAGTACCGAATTCTTGCAATTCTCAAGCACAAGGGCCTCTATTTATAGGCTAAGGACTCAAATGAGCGTCTAGCTCGATAAAGCTGGGCGCTGTCCGGACGGTAGTCATGGGCCGTCCGGACGGACAACTGTGTGATTGAAATTCTGAAAATTTCGCTGAAAATCTTTCCTGTTTGAAACCTGCTTCTGGACGATGTTGCCCTGTCATCCAGACGGTCGCACGTCCGCTGCAAGTAATTTTTATATAAAGGCTTCGCGCGTTCGGGCCAAAGGAATGGTCGTCCAGACGGTCGATCAGATGCACGCAATTTCCATATTTGATGTATGCACATCCGGACCATGCTGACTGTCGTCCGGACGTCTGGATTTAAATTGCGATACTTGCCTTATGGATGAGCGCGTCCGAACGAGAATCCACATCGTCCGGACGGTGGTAGCAATCTTTCCATATCTGTGTTTGGAAAGAAATCCTAAAGCCTAATCAAACACTGAGAGTCGTTCGGATGGGCTGTTGAAACGTCCGAACAGATGCAAGCTGGAGCAAGTCAAAGCTTCTCGAAACAGATGAAGGTCCGGACGGATGATGATGTGGACTGTCGGTTGTCCAGACGGTATGTCACGTCGTCCGGACGGATGGTGTTTTGGACAGTTTGGCGTCCGAACAGGATGACACATCGTCCGGACGGCTGACAGGGAACCATAATTTCTGACTTGTAATCTGTGTAGAATTTTCTAGAAGAACTCTGAATAGCAGAATCCCTGTTAAAAAGCGTCATTACACATAAGTAATTTGTCCAACACAATGTAGCCAATTACAAACTAACAAACTCCCCATTTGGCCATTCTGGGACAAAAATAACTTGATCGGTTAAAAATACAATCCTGGTCCAAAAATAAAAATTACTCCCCCTTTTTGTCACAAAGGGACAAAGGGTAAAACAGAGTGATGAAAATAAACACACCAAAAATTACTCCCCCTAAGGGTCTCAGAAAGACCAGGGTAAACAGAGTAAAAAAAAAGTCCAAAAAGTAAATAATCATGGACTGGGAAAAAAAAAAAAACTTGTTGAGATGAGAAAAGCAACAAGGTTAGGTTCTTCACAAGTATAGTAGCTCACGAATGTATATCCGTCTGAAAAATCAGTCAAGGAGCAAGTCAGAATTATGCAATCATATAGTCGATAGACGAGTATAACATAGACAAAGATTATCCTGCAAACATAATAATGAAAATAGTTTGCTCAACTCATGCAATGCGTGTGTGTGTGTGGGTGTGAAGGCTCTTTCCCACAAAGTTTGATTTTTACAGATATGACAAGAAGCAACCAGATTTTCTAGACAAGAGAGAAAATCAGTGCAAGATTAGTCAAAAGTCAAACCTTATAACTTACTAGAGCCTAGCTACCCTCATCTAATACACCCCCCTAAGATGCAGCATCTAAGTGTTTTACTTGTACCATGAAGGACAAGGTAAATTTTACTTGCACCATGAAGGACAAGAGGTAGTGCAAATTCAGCACATAAGCAGTAAATATCCATACAGAGCACAAAATTCATAAGATTTAGCTGCTTAATTCTTTTAATGCTGCAACCTAGAAAAAATGCTAGAGTTTTTAGGTTCTAGGTTCAACCAGCATTTGGTCAATTTGACCATCTTACCAAAAACCTCTTCTCTTATCCATAATTTCTAGAAGCAACAAGTCAGAGAATGAAAAATATGCACCTTTGGGGAGCCTAGGGTAGTGTACGAAGTCATCACATGAGACAAGCAACTATCAAACAAAACAATGAGCAGAAAAACTTGGCATATGTCACACTTATGTTTTCAACCACATATAAGCATAATACATCAAAGCTCAATGAACTAATAAACCAGAAAAGATACATGAGATAGCTGACAGACCTTGCGAATAACTACCTTGCTACAAAACTCAATTTTTTATTTTATTATTATTATTTTTTTTTTTATAAACAACATGCTAGACAAGACTTTAAGAAACACAACAACAACAACAAAAAAGTCTTATACTAGCATGGAAAAACATGTCTAAGACATGTCACAAACACCAATGGCTTTCCAAAAAGAATCAAACTTGCTACCATCTAGAGCTTTGGTAAGGATGTCAGCCAATTGGTTTTCAGTGGGGATGAAAGAAAGAGATACTACCTCGGATTCCACAAGGTCACGCAAAAAGTGATGTCTGATGTCGATGTGCTTGGTCCGAGAGTGCTGAACATGATTCTTGGAGATGTTTATAGCACTAGTATTATCACAGTTGATAATCATAGTATCTTGAGAGAATCCGTAGTCACCTAGTAGTGTCTTCATCTACAATAATTGAGTGTAATATCTACCTGCAACAATATATTCAGCCTCAGTAGTGGAGAGAGATATAGAGACTTGTTTCTTGCTCATCCAAGCTACAAGATTATTTCCCACATAGAAGCATGCTCCCGAGGTGCTCTTTCTATTCTTAGCATTTCCAGCCCAGTCTGCATCAGAGTATCCTACAACAACAAGATTTGTTTCTCTGGAATACCAAATGCCATAAAGAAGTGTATCATTTACATACCTGATGATACGCTTGACTGCAGTGAGATGAGATTCCTTAGGATTTGCCTGAAAGCGAGTACAAACTCCCACACTTAAGGCAATGTTTGGTCGACTGGCTGTAAGATATAGGAGACTCCCTATCATACTTTTGTAAAGGGATGAATCAACGGGTTTTCCTGCAAGATCACTACTAATCTTGACATTGGTGCTCATTGGAGTTCGAGCATGACTTTTCCCATCCGAACCAAACCATTTGACCAGATCCTTAGCATACTTGGACTGGGAGACGAGGATGCCTTCAACAATTTGCTTGACTTGAAGACCAAGAAAATAGTTTAGCTTAGCAATCATGCTCATCTCAAATTTCTACTACATTTATTCAGAAAACTCATGGGCAAAGGAGTCCAAGGTAGCTCCAAAAATGATGTCATTAACATAGATTTGAGCAATGAGTTTGTGAGTACCTTGATTTCTGATGAACAAGGTTCGATCAGCTTGTCCCCTTGTAAATCCCTTAGCCAAGAGATAAGTGGTGAGACGCTCATACCATGCTCGAGGAGCCTGCTTAAGCCCATATAAAACCTTTTTTAGCTTGTATACATGATGGGGATGATGAGAATCTTGAAATCCCTTTGGTTGTTCTAAATAAACTTCTTCTTGAAGAGCACCATTCAGAAAATGCACTCTTTACATCCATTTGATACAACTTGAAACCAAGATGGCAAGCAATGGAGAGGAGAATTCTGATGAATTCTAACCTGGCAATTGGGGCAAAAGTTTCATCAAAGTCTACTCCCTCTATCTGAGTATATCCCTAGGCAACAAGACGGGCTTTATTCTGAACCACAGTACCATACTCATCTGTTTTATTCTTGAAAATCCACTTGGTACCAATGATATTCTGTTCTGCAGGACGGGGAACCAAGGTCCAAACATCATTTCTGGTGAATTGATGGAGCTCATCATGCATGGAAGACACCCAGCCTTCATCCTGTAGGGCTTCATCAACTTTCTTAAGTTCTGTTTGAGCAAGGTAGCAACTGTAGGAGACTTGATTAGCTACTTCACTGGTAGGCTGAATGACTCTGCTTCTTAGCCTACGCCCTTCATCCATGGTCCCAAGAAGCTGTTGAGGAGGATGATTGTGCTTCACCCATGATTGCTTAGGAGGATTAGCAGGAGTATCCTCATCTTCGAAAGTAATATGAGTGGTATCCGAAGTCGTGAGAGAAGAGGGAGATTCATCTGGAGACACATTTGGAGAAGCCTTAATAATATCAATTGAAGCTGCTGACGGATCAACTGAATCGATCTGATTTTCCTCCCTGCTGCTTGGTCTCTCAACTTCTTCATCATCAATAACAACATTTCTAGATTCCATCACAGTCTCTGTTATTTTATTGAAAACCCTGTAAGCACGATTGTTTGTGGAATACCCCAAGAATATACCTTCATCACTCTTGGAATCAAACTTCCCAAGATTCTCCCTATCACGAAGGATATAACATTTACTTCCAAAAGTTTTGAAGTACTTTACTATGGGCTTTTTACCTCGCCAAATCTCATAGGGAGTCTTGTTTGTTTCAGGCTTCAGGTAGCCCTGTTGATAATATGACATGCAGTGTTCACTACTTCTCCCCAAAAGTGTTGAGCAAGATTCTTTGAGTGGATCATCACACGAGCCATCTCCTGAATTGCCCTGTTCTTTTTTTCTATAACTCCATTTTGCTGAGGAGTGATAGGAGAGAAAAATTCCTGCTTGATTCCATATGAAAGACAGAATTCTTCGAACTTGGAATTTTTGAATTCTCTTCCATGATCACTGGGGATTCTCATAATCTGTCAATTTTGCTCAACCTGAATCTTCTTGAATAAATGCTGAGCTGCATCAAAAGCCTCAGATTTTTTCCGAAGAGGAATAGCCCATGTATATCGAGAGAAATCATCCACAATTACCAGTATATACCTTTTCCCACCTAGACTAGCAGTTCTAGTGGGACCCATGAGGTCCATGTGTAGTAATTCTAAATTTCTGGATGTTTGAATACCTGAGGTCTTCTTATGGGCTGCTCGAGTTTGTTTCCTTAGTTGGCAAGGACCATAGATTCCTTTCCTAGTCTTCTCCATTCTGGGCAGATCTTTAATACTGTCTTTGCCTGCAATCTTTAACATATCGGAGAAATTCAGATGCCCCAACCTTTGGTGCCACAGTTCACTGTCATCTATGGTTGCTTTGTTGCAGAAAATTTGAGGATCTGTAGTAAGACCAGGAAGACCATAGCAATTGTCAGCAGTTGTTTCTCCCCCTATGAGCCATTTGCTACTGCTGTCAAATATATTACATTCCTTCTTGGAGAATTGCACCACCAAATCATTGTCACAAAATTGGCTGATGCTGAGGAGATTTGCCTTGAGCCCTTCTACATACAAAGGTTCCTGAGACGTTTCGAGACTTGGAATGTCGATGATTCCTTTTCCAATGACTTTTGATTGGCTCCCATCTCCATAGGTGATCCTTCCACTTTTGCCCATCTGAACCTCTTTCAGTAGAGTCTTATCACTTGTCACGTGTTTAGAACAGTTACTATCCAAATACCACAAACAAGTATTAAGAATTTTTAGGGCAGTTTGAGAAACTAAACACAGATTATCTTCCTTTTTGACCTAAACTTGTTTGGAAGCTTTCTTATGATTATTAACCAAGACAGATCTTTGCTCATTAGGGGTGAGGTATGCTAACTTCTCACTAATGAGCTTAACTTGATCACTTAACTTTTTAACTTGTTCTTCAAAACCTGGTTCATCTTTTCTAGGGACAAGAGTTTTGTTCCAAGGTTTTTGAGACCTAATCTGGAAACACTTTGGGCGAATATGACCAATAACACCACAGTGGAGACATGTAAGTATAGACTGATTTGCCTCTTTACCTCCACAAATAGATTGAGTATGATTATGAGACATGCTATGCTTAATGAACATGGTTCTATGAACAGATATATCATGAGAAATACAAGCAATTTTATCCATACTCAAATTAGACATGATAGAAGTCAAAAAATAACACTCAAGAAATTAATCTTCTCAGAGTGTACCAAGCTCTGATACCAATTGAAAAATGGAATTGACTTATAAAATAAAGCAAGTGTGTGTATGCATAATGTGTTAACAAAATAATGCGGAAAATAAATAACATGAGATTTTTGTTAACGAAGTGAAAACTCAAGATGAGAAAAACCACTTCGGGGTAGCCAAAACTAGGATATCCACTATTCAGAAGACAAGACTAGTTACAAGATAGTAGCTCTCACATACCCCTGATGCAATGGTCGTACCTTGCACTCTAACGTGTAGCCTGACACAAACACCTCCCAACTAGGTCTCCTACCTGAAGGGGTCTTCAATGGAATCCTTTATCTTAAGGCCAACCCCTAAGATAAACTTCAAGTGAAGCACATCAACAACACACACAGCAACGGCTTTAGAGAGATCAACTCAGCTCAATAACCTCACAATATAGCTCTCTAAGCAGTAGTGAAATTCAGTACCGAATTATTGCAATTTTCAAGCACAGGGGCTTCTATTTATAGGCTAAGGACTCAAATGAGCGTTTGGCTTGATATAGCTGGGCGCTGTCCGGACGGTAGTCATGGGCCGTTCAGACGGACAATTGTGCGACCGAAATTCTAAAAATTTCGTTGAAAATCTTTCTTATTTAAGACTCGCGTCCGGACGGTGTTACCTTGTCGTCCGGACGGTCGCACGTCCACTGCAAGTAATTTCCATATAAAGACTTCGCGAGTCAGGACCAGAGGAATGGTCATCCAGACGGTCGATCAAATGCACACAATTTCCATATTTGATGTACGCGCGTCCGGACCATGCTAACTGTCGTCCGGACGTCTGGATTTGAATTGCGATACTTGCCTTATGGATGAGTGCATTCGGACGGGAATCCACATCGTCCAGACGGTTGCAGTAATCTTCCCATATCTGTGTTTGGAAAGAAATCCTAAAGCTTGATCAAACAATGAGAGTCGTCCGGACGGGCTGTTGAAACGTCCGGACGGATGCAAGCTGGAGCAGTTCGAAGCTTCTCGACACAGAGGAAGGTCTGGACGGATGATGTTGTGGGCTGTCGGTCGTCCGGACAGTATGTCACGTCGTCTAGACGGATGGTGCTTTGGACTGTTTGGCGCTTGGACGGTATGACACGTCGTCCGGACAGCTGACAGGGAACCGAAATTTCTGATTTGTAATCTGTGCAGAATTTTCTAGAAGAACTCTGAATAGCGGAATCCCTATTAAAAAAATCATTACACAGAAGTGATTTTGTTTAACAGAATGTGGCCAATTACAAACTAATAGAAGACAAGTCATTACTCCACCTAGCTGTCGAAGAAATACTAAGCCAACTAAGAGCTCCAAATGTAAGAAGAGTTGGACTTTGGGGAATTGTTGGAGTCGGTAAAACAACCATAATACAGAAGGTGAATAATAATGAAGAAGATACGAATTAGTAGCAACCAATTCACCTTTGAAATGGTATATATGCAGACAGATGAGGAAGTTCAAGTGCAATGGTTGTCTGAAAATGATGCATATAAGATATTCTTGGAAAAATTGGGTCGAAATGTAAATCTTTCAAGTATTGAACTAGTAGCCAAAAAAGTTGCTAGCGAGTGTTCTTGTTTGCCACTTTTGATAGAAAAGATAGCGAGAACCTTTAGAAGAAATAAAGAAAACTATGAATTATGGAGTAAGGGACTAAGTAGACTGCGAAGATGACCAATACCAAAGTTTAAGGCATGGATGAATTGATTGAGTTCTTAGAGTTTTGTTATCCTGAAGATTGTGAAATATATATAGATAATTTGTTGGAATGTTGGAAAGCTGAAGATTTTATTCATGATGCAAATGAATTTAGAGTTGCACAAGAAAGGGCGGGATATATTGCATGACCTTATCCTGTTGTCGTTGCTAGAAAGGAGTGAAAAGATGAATTATGTAAGGATGAACAAAGTTGTGCGGAGAATGACCCATAAAATATCCAAAGAAAGCAATCGTTTTAAAATTTTGGTGAAACCTGGTAAAGAGCTGCAAGAGGCCCCCAGTGAGATGGAATGGTAGCAATCAAATGGAATCTCCTTGATGGACAATAAATTGTGCACTTTACCGGAAAAGCCATGTTGCAATAATCTTTCAACATTGTTCTTACAGAGAAATCTTTCTTTGGAAGTAATTCCCTAGTCATTCTTTGAACTCATGCAAAAATTTACGAGTTCTAAACTTACATGACACTAGAATTACATCATTATCATCATCGATATCTAGCTTGACATGCCTAAAATCGCTTTATCTGAATTCTTGCATTTGTTTGATGAAACTTTCAATTGACATAGAAAAACTATATGTCTTGAGATACTTGTCTGTTTGGGTGTTAAATCCGAATATTATTCGAATTTATTATGCGAATTACGAGGTTTGACTTTATGAGATAAAATTTGAAAAAATTAAATAAAATATAATTTATTTTTGAAAAAATAGAATATTATTTTGAATATTATTGGTACTAGGATTAATTTTTTACCAATTCAGATTCGAGGTTTGATTGAGTTGAAGTGTTTACGTCTTTCATTATCAAATGTTGGCATGGGACAGTAAAGTGATGCGGAATTTGGTAAAGGTGTCTTATCTAGACTTTCCTTATTAGAAGAACTAAGAATCAATGTAGATAAGGGTATTCAACAATTGGAGACTTTTATGAAGGCTATTACTCGGAAGGTGGCTTCCTTGAAACACGTTTATTTCAATTTTCCCTCTATGGAAGGTTGTAATGACCCACCCCAAATGACACAATATTGTCCGTTTTTGGCTCCCCAAACCAGACTTCCCAGGAGGTCACCCATCCTGGGATTGCTCTCGCAAAAGCACGCTTAACTGTGGAGTTCTAATAAGTTTATGACCATCACGGCTTTAAAACGCGTTGTGTCATAAATGGTGCATTTATACATATAAGCACATCCTCATTCCCAGGCGATGTGGGACGTCACAATCACCCCCTCTTTGGACCCAACGTCCCCGCTGGCGTCCCTCATTGGGTTTGTGCACGCTCCCACCATCTTAGACTGGACAATAGCTTTGATACCATTTGTAACGACCTACCCCTAATGACACAATATTATCCGCTTTTGGCTCCCTAAACCAGACTTCCCAGGAGGTCACCCATCCTGAGATTGCTCTCGCAAAAGCACGCTTAACTGCGGAGTTCTGATAGGTTCATGACCATCACGGCTTTAAAACGCGTTGTGTCATAAATGGTGCATTTATACATATAAGCACATCCTCATTCACAGGCGATGTGGGACGTCACAAAGGTTCTTCATTTCAAATTCTAATTTTTTGTTGGTTCGCATGACCAAACCAGGTATAAAATTTTTGATAATACGAAATATCATATGAGGAGGTGTTTGAAGTTTGCAAATGGTGAAGGTGTAGATCGTGCAATTTTAGAGGTTTTTGCACAAAGCGATGTATTTGAATGGACTGGCCACAAGGGAGTTTCAAAACTATCACATATATTTTGGTGTTGATAACATTAACACAATGCGTGGTATGTTGTTTGATTGAAGGGTGCCATGAAATTGAAACTCTTGTTGATGGTAATACTATAACAGATTGTGCATTAATATGCTTAGAAAAGATGCACATTAATGATGTTGCAAATTTGGCAAGTATTTGGGAAGGAGTTGTTCATACTGGAACCCTAGCCCAACTAAAGACTCTAACTTTATGCAAATGTCACAGTTTAAAGAATATCTTCTCCAACAACATGATTGCTCAACTCTCTAAACTTCAAAACTTAAAAGTTGAAGAGTGTTCTGAAATCGAAGATGTAATTATGGTTTTTGAAAATAGGTGGTTGGAACCTTACGTGCTTCCAAGTTTGAAGACACTAGTACTTCTTAATCTTCCAAAAGTAAGAACCATCTGCATTAATGACTTAATAAAGTGGTCATCTTTGAAGAAGATTGAGATATCTATGTGTCCATTATTGCAAAAATTGCCAATTTGGAATGTATTGAAGTCCAACAATCATGATGGAATGCATTAAAATGGCAAGAAAAAGCCATTGAAGAAAGATTACGATCTTTATGTAGCTTCAATTAGTGAGTTTGGTTTTCATCTTTCGTGACAGCCCTTCATATGTGTTAGATGGTACTTGGTAGTAGAAATGTCATTGAAGGTCGTCATGTTCTTTCCTTTTCAAGGTGTATTATATCCCTATTAACTTGCCATATGTGATTGTGTTTGAAACCTGAATTTATGAGTGTTCATGATTGTCACAATCTTTGATTATTAGCGCTCGTAGTTGTCCCAAATATTTAATGATAAATTTTTCTATGTTTATGTATCCTAGTTAAAATAGTAATTTAGCTGAAATTAAACCCGAGATCTCATTCTTAAGTTCTCAAAACTGAGAACTCATTCTTCATTTTGCTTTGTATTTGGAGCTTTTGTCAATATTTTGACTTCTTTCTTGTTGTGGCATGCACATATATGGATGTCGCACTAGTTGGTGCAGGAGCCATTGAGGTGTATAAAGATGAGAGAAGCTTTAAATCTCACATTTTTAAATCGCATTTTTTAAAATCACAAATGTAGATCTTAAATATACTCTAAATGCAATGGAAATTCATGCATCCCAAACAAACAATAGAGATGGGATTCAGATATAAACATTCTTTTTTGTTCGTAATTGTAGAGATGACTGATTTGATAAACACCATAAGCACAATTACCAATTTTGTATTTAATCCTAAAAAAAAAAATTTAAAAATTTAAAAATGTAATAAATTTATAATAAAATTAAGAAAAAGTGTCCCAAAAGTTCATGAGTTTTGGTACACCGGCAAATAAGGACATGTGTTTCCAATTTTTGTCAGTTACAAAATTGAGTTTTGGCTATGTAATAAATAGATCATTCCTTCATAATTGCTAACCATCTTTTAATGTAGATCCAATAAAAACATCTCACGTACATCTAGAGGATTTAGAGTCTTTCGTTTCGTGGCTCGAATTTTAGAAAAATTTTAAACCTAAAAAAGAAGATGATCCGAGCTAACTTCCCGAACATAATTCTCAAAGAATCCTCATCTATATATGGGTATGTTTGATAAGTGAATGTGAGTTGAATTTTTTTTATGTAGTAGTAAGAAGTGATAGATATAATATAAAGTAAAAAAAAATTTGTATGAAAATTTTTGTATTTTAGTGAATTTTTTATTTAAATAATAATAAAAAATTAGTGATATGATAAAAAATTAAAATGTTTTGAAATAGATTATTTTTTAAAAAAAATGTAAAAATAAAGTGAGAAATTTTCATCACTTGACCAGCAAGCCCTCTATATCGAAATTACTATACAAAAGATTCACATACACAATTATGTCGAAAAGTTTTCTTTTTCTTAAAAAATAAAAAATTAAAAAGGTGGAGATGGGTGGTGAGAGTTGGACATCGACCTTTATTGCCAACCTCTGCCCCTTGCCCCTCTGTTGGAGTAGATCCCTCTCTACATGGTGGAACAGTCGACCTCTTTCTTTTTCTTTTTTCTTTTTTTTTTAACCGAAAAAGATAGTTGAAATAACTTATTTGTCACATAGTCAAAGCTTAAATTTGTAACCCTTTGCAATAGAATAAAACTCAAAAAAAAAAAAAAATTATTATTATTAATAATAAATTAAGAAATCTGATATACACTTATCTTTTGTATATTTACTGTCCATCTCTTTTGTGAATCAACAATTAAATTTGCGAGACACATAAATTCAATGATTAATTTACATAAAAAAACAGCATAGGATATATGTACAACAGATATATATATATAAAAAAAAAAAATCATTTCTCCTAAATTTATTCTTTACATTCGTTTTAGCACACTCACTTTATACCAATTAATGTGATGTAGATTGAATGACCACTTAAAAAAACAAAACTTTTTAATTTTACCTCTATTCAGTCCATGCCACGTCAACCAGTGCGAAGTAGTAGGGTAAATTTAGTATAAAGTATAGCATTGCTTTATTATTAATATAATAAACTTTTTTTTAAAGCATATTAAACTCACGAGTAATGCTGATATTCACATTCATTTTATAGATTGATGTAACGATTTTAAGTGATTTATACTTTTATGTTTTTTAAAATAATTAATATGAAAAATTACTTAAACCAATATAAAATGAAAAATTAATATGAAAAATTGAGGCGTTACTCAAAACTCGTAAATTAATATGAAAAATTAATATATGACATGTTTTTATTATGTTTACTTGAAAAAGAAGACACGCTTATTTTTTTACCGAAAAAGATAGATGAAATAACTTATTTGTTACTCAAAACTCAAATTTGAAACCCTTCGCAATAGAATAAAACTCAAAAAAGAAAGAAAAAAAATGTTCTTATTGTTAATAATAAATTTAGGTCTATAAGAAGTAACTTAATCGGCTGGGGGTCATGCTTTATGAAGCGGAGGTCACTAGTTCTAATCCCCTTTCCCCTTCTTGTATGGATATGTAAAAAAAAATAAAAAAAAATAAAAAATTTAGAAATCTAATAGTCATTCATCTCTTGTACATTTGCTGTCCATCTCTTTTGCAAATAAATAATTGAATTTGTAGGACTCACAAATTCAGTAGTAAATTTAAAAAAAGAAAAAAACTGTATAGAGATCTACAACAGATAAAAAAAAAAAAAAAAAAAAATATTTTTCCTAAATTTACTCTTCACATTCATTTTAATACACTCACTTTATACTGACTAACGTGACATAGATGGAATGATTACTTTAAAAAACAAAACTTTTTAGTCTTACCTCTATTCAATTTATGTCACATCAACTAGTGCGAAGTAGTGTGGTTTTTTAATTTTTTTTGACATGTCTATACAAGAGGGGACATAGAGATTCGAACTTATGACTTCCGATTCATGAGACGTAATTCTCAACCGATTGAGCTATTCGTTGAGGATGTTGCTTTATTATTAATATATTAAACTCTTTTTTAAGCATATTAAACTCACTAGTAATGCTGTTATTCACATTTATTATTTATTTTATATAGTTTGATGTAACGATTTTAAGTGATTTAATATTTTTTTTTTTAAAATTAATTAATATGAAAAGTTAAATTATTTCACGGGGAGTGTTTTTGAATTTCAATCTGAACCCATTTGAATTTGGTTAAAAAAGAAAACTCCTGTTTCATCGCTGACAACAGGCGGAAACCATTTCTCAACCATTTCTCACTCCACAATTCATTTCCCAAACTGAGCTTGAATCTCCTGAAACCCTAATTCCCCACCTGAAATCCAATCATCTCGATATCCAAATCTCTCTCAATTTCATTTCCAAGCTCCGATCTCTCTCGCTTGCTCTGTTGGTTTCAATTACTGTGAATCAGTTTGAGAATCAAACATGGAGGCGATCGAAGAATTGACTCAGCTCTCGGAGTCGTTGCACCAAGCCTCCGCTATCCTTGCCGACGAAGACGTCGACGACACCTCCTCTTCAACCAGACGCCCTGCCACCTTCCTCGACGTCGTTGTTCTCGGCAATGTCGTAAGCTCTTTCACCCATTCGTACCTATATCTTTATATGTATGGGTAAAGTGTGTATACGTGTATTTCGGTGTGAGGAATGGGATTTTTGGATCCAGTGCTTTTTTGAAGTTATGTATTTGTGTAAACTAGTGGAGAGTGCAATTTGGGATGGACTAGAATCCATTGAATCAAGGAATTGTTGATCAAAGATATCCGGAGATGTACTATAACCCAATAGCAAACCAAAGACAATTGGCATGGGACTAGGAACTTATCAGGAAGAATGATTGAAAAAGTATTGTAGAAATATGAAGCTTTGTCTGTTGTTGTTGTTGTTGTGTTTTTTTTTTTTTTTTCGTGAAAGTTATTACTTTTGAATTTTAATGTATTCTTTCCATGGACAATTGATCAGGGTGCTGGTAAATCGGCAGTCTTGAACAGTTTAATTGGACATCCTGTTTTGGTAAGTCATATTTGGTTTGAGTCTTTGCATTCATGAAATTTTTAACTTTGTTTGACGGACTTCTTCTAATGAATATTCTTTTTTCTCCTTAAATTGGTTTATTCCCTTAAAATATATGATGAACAGCCAACTGGTGAAAATGGTGCTACTAGGGCTCCCATAAGCATTGATTTAAACAGGGATAGTTCTTTAAGCAGCAGGTCAATCATCTTGCAGATTGACAATAAATCTCAACAGGTTTCTGCAAGTAAGGGCTTTCACTAAGCTATTGATTATTTTGTCAGATTTTATGTGTTTTAGAGATGCTTGGTATTATGTAATTAGTGCATCTCATGGTACTGTTCCTGAGTTGCATATATACGACTTTACTGTAGGCTCTGTACCCATTATGCTGGCTTTGATTATTTGAATTTTTTTTAATGTTATGTATCGTAGGTGCTCTTCGGCATTCTCTGCAGGATAAGCTAAGCAAGGTTTCACCAGGCAGGAGTCATGATGAAATATACCTGAAACTTCGTACTAGTACAGGTTGGCCCTTGATTTTATGATATTGTTTTTATGAGTTGTAAAAATTATAGTAGAAGATAAAAGAATAAATATACAGGATGATTATGTTACATCCTCTCAACAAATTACATCAAAAATTCAAAAGAGCGATGGAAGGTCAAAGAATTAGAATATACACTGCCCGAGGTGCAAGGAAAAATCACAATATACACTACCCAAAGCATGTAGCCATTTAAATAATGTATGTAAGAAAATGGTTTTAATCAGATCCCCTGTCCAATTTTATGCCTTTGAAAGCACAGTTTTTTCTCTCCCACCAAGTTTTTCATCTCCCCAAATCTCAGTATTTTCATGACTACTAATCTCCTTTTTCAACCTACAAACGCTTCAATCATGGTCTGAGGCATCACTCAATGTACTCCAAATGAAGATAAAGCTAATGACCACAAGCTCTTGTCCCTACATAATGTGCATGGAGATATCACGATTTTTTCACACACATCTATCCAAAATGATTTTTCTATTTTTCTCAAGGTATTAACTGTTTTTTACCCAAAGCAGTTGACCATCCGAAGAACCCAACTTTCCTTGGTACCTTTGCAAATCAAATTTTCTTCCATGGAAATTTAAATTAATGACCCTCTATGAGTTTTCTGAATGGACAAACCTTGAACCTTCCTCTCTTAGAAGGTCTCCAAATAAAAAAAAAAGGAGTGTCAGCCGACTCAGGCTCCAGATCTTGCAAAGATCTAATAAATATAGTATTCCAAAGTCGAGGTCCTTCCCGAGATGTTCCCAATTGGCAATGCAACTGAACCTTCCTCATCAACAGCATTTGAGAACAAGTTCAGAAATCTATTCTTCAACACGACGTCACCAGCCCAGTATCATACTACAACCACACCTTACTACCATCTCCTATCTTAAGGCAAATCATGGAAAAGATTCCTATCCACCCCTAATGCTCTTCCACAAACTCAGAAGTTAGGATCCTCTCATGCCTTTTGAAGTCCATTCACCCCAAGCATTGTCATATTTTGCAGTGACATGCCTAAAAAATGATCATGTTCCACCCCAAGCCACATAGTCATTTACCTATGCTTAAGTAAAAGGTTTCAATTGATGAATGCACCTGTCTTAATAGGAGAACAACATTATATCCAGTTAGGTGATATTTAAATTCATCCCAATGCCTCCTCACGAGAAATCCCTTTGTGTGTGTGTGTGTGTATATATTTTATTTGGATTCCTTTTCAATACATATACCATTGTAACTATGTATCTGTATTGGATACTTAATTATGTAGGGTTACAATAGGCCTTTTGAAATTCATGCTTCCTAGTCGTACAATTCTCTAGCTCTGCATCTTGTGGGCCTTTTTATTTCTTATCACGTGCAGATGGATAATTGATTTGCGTACCAGTAATATTTAACTTCAAATTGGGACCTAGATAATATTAAAGATTTATTATTATTATTTTTTAATTTTTTTTATCTTGTTATTTTAATTTATTTTTTCATTGATCACATTGACAAACCCGTAGTGAAACCAGCATGTTGGAGTACATGACATTAGCAACAATAAAAGTTTTTGTCCCTCTGGACGTTGATTAAGAATAGTGAAATAGCAGGGCTAGCTATGGTTGGTTAGCTAAGTAATCTGCAATTTATGGGTGTATATATGCACTTATATCATGACTTTGTGCGATATTTTATTTAGTTTGTTTTGTATTTCCAGCTCCCCCATTGAAATTGATTGACTTACCGGGGTTTGATCAAAGAAATATGGATGATTCAATGGTGAGTGGCTGTAAGTTATCTTCTCTTTAGTAACAAAATGTATTTTGTTGGGTCATTGCTAATTCTTCTTGTGGTAGAGGGTGCATAATATGGTCATTTTGATACAATATTTCAGTTAATATTTATTTTTTGAGATTCTCGTTTGGATGTTCATTTAATAGTTGTCTTTTTCATTTATTTTCTTTCAGATCAGCCAACATGTCGAGCACAATGATGCTATTTTGCTAGTTATTATTCCTGCTACTCAGGTGCCAGAAATTTCATCATCTCGAGCCCTCAGAATAGCAAAGGAATATGATGCAGATAGTGGGTCTATTGTCAAGCTTGCATCTCTTTATTTCCTTTCTAAAAATTAGTAGTTGAATGATTTATTGCAGTTGTTATGAGTTTAAGTTTGTTAGGTGTTGCATATCCATTTTTTTTTTTTTAAGTATATATATATATATATATATATATATATATATATATATATATTTTTTTTTATCATTTTCTTTTGTTGTGGTTGACTGTAGGTACCAGAACAGTTGGCATCATTAGTAAAATTGATCAAGCAGCTACAGAACCAAAAGCACTTGCAGCTGTTCGGGCTCTTTTATTAAATCAGGGACCAACAAAAACATCTGATATTCCTTGGGTTGCTTTAATCGGTCAATCTGTTTCTATAGCTTCAGCTCAGTCTGGAAGTGGTGGTTCTGAGAACTCCTTAGAAACTGCTTGGCGAGCTGAGAGTGAAAGTTTAAAATCTATTTTGACTGGAGCTCCTCAAAGCAAGCTTGGTAGAGTAGCTTTGGTGGAGGCCCTTGCTGGCCAGATTCGTAACCGTATGAAACTCAGGCTTCCAAATCTTCTTTCTGGGTTGGTTTTTTTCTTCTTCTTCTTCATCAATTCTTGACATTTGGTTCCCAATAAAGTTATTAGCTCTGTTAAAAAAGAAGTTTTCCAAAACTTTTCTATCTTTTCTCTTTTGTCATTGCTGCAGATACTTTTGCATGGTTAATTTACTATTGTTACTGATAGATACCTTTCCTTTTATGGAACATAATAGAAAATGTTGTGCAATTATTGATAATGGCTAGAATTGGATGACGATTGTTCCTTATATTATAGTTGTGCTTCTTTTGCTAAAAGCCTTAAACTACTTGTGTCTGCTGAAGTATGTGTATTTTGTTTTTGCCTTTTTCTTGTTTTCTATTGCTTTTGTTTCTTCAGGTGGGTTGTCTAGGAAGAATAGCAGAGAAAATTCTGGGGGTGATCCTGGTAGTAAATGACATGTTATTGATCTTATCCCACAAGTCCGGACAAGTATTCATCTGCTGGTTTGAAGTGCATACTATATCACTTATTGCTTATGTTGCTACAGTATGGAGATTACTAGATTGTAGTGGATTTTAATGACAATTTGTAGATGGTTGTCTGTTTTCACATTTTAGCTCATATGCTACCGAAGGCAAGCTAGTTCTTTTCTTTTTCTTTTTTTTAAAGCAAAAATTTATTTTATTTTAAGTGGCAAGCTAGCCTTGTTGAGAAGGAAGTTATCAAATTTAAAGTTCTTTCCTGCTTCTTGATGCCTTCCTCAGTAATACACTAAGATATTTGTGTCAGCAAGTTGTGTTACATGAACACTTGGAAATATCCATTTTTTATGTGCCCTTCGACCTAAAATGAGACAGTTCTGTTATGAAGAACTAATTTTGGTTCTACTTAGCCAAAAAGAAGGAACTAATTTTTGTTCTATAATTGAATTATAGAAACATTTACTACCACCTGATGTTGCTCTTGTATGTTTGGTAGCATCATTCTCATTCTAAACCAATCTATGGCTTTACCTATTAGCACATAAGATTATGAATAGGCGAACATAGGTGGGTTCTCATTGTCTATATGTTTCATTTGTAACCAGAGTTCTTGTATCTTCATTACTTTTTGATACTTTCATTCTTTGACAACACTGCAGTCTTCAGGGAAAGTCTCAAATTGTTCATGATGAATTAGTAAGACTTGGTGAACAAATGGTTCATAGTGCTGAAGGTACAAGAGCTATAGCTTTGCAGCTCTGCCGTGAATTTGAGGACAAATTTCTTCAACATATTACGGGTGGTGAGGTCAGTAGTTCTTAAAAGTAGCACATGATAGTTTTCTTTCGGTGACACAAAATAGCAGCCAACTGATGTGTAAGGAAGAATCTGTATATCTCCAATACCTGCCATGTAAGGTGTCTAGACAGCTTAAGAAGGGTGCCTGATGAATGATATTTGTGCAGTTCAAGTTTTCTTATGGTCACCACTCAACTCTTTATAGGCCTAGCAGTAATCCATGCTTTGCATAACTTTAATTTTGTAAAATCTGTTTACCAGATTCCTCTGCATGGGTGTGGTTGTTTGATCTGTTGTTTTGCTGCACTTCTTAGTAGTCATGATCTTACAAATAGATTGCCCCTAATGTGCTGTTGGAGAAATTTTGTTCTATAAGCGATATTTTAGCTTCTGCCACAAATTTTCTTTGCAGGGTAGTGGTTGGAAAGTCGTTGCTAGTTTCGAGGGAAATTTTCCTAACAGAATCAAGCAGCTCCCCTTGGACAGGCATTTTGACATAAACAACGTCAAAAGGGTAGAGTCCCTTTCTTATTTCACTTGCCTTTTGCCCCTTTTTTTTCCCTCGACTTATAATGCTTTCAGGTGCTTTGCTTTTGATATGGCACTTTTCAACTTTTATTAGATTGTCCTAGAAGCAGACGGTTATCAACCTTATCTTATATCTCCAGAGAAAGGGTTGAGGTCCTTAATAAAAGGTGTCCTAGAACTGGCAAAGGAACCATCTCGTCTATGTGTTGATGAGGTATACTGTGCCTAGGGGTTTGCACTTCCTTATCTCTTCTAACTTGCACTTGTATGTTTCTATTTTACATCTGTGTTTATGTTTTCTTGAATTTGTGTACGTTGTGCTTATCTGCTCTTTTATTTTTTATGCCATGTAACTTAGTCTTGGGTTCAAAAGAAGTTCTATTTGGTACAGATTTTTAATTAAAAGCTTAACTGGAAACATGAGGTCTTTCATTAAAGTATGGCCAAATGTCTACATGCACAAAGAGCATGTGATGATGGCCTGGGCATGTGATTAATTTATAATTTGGCATAACAAGTGCCCTATACTTTGAATTCATATTGGTGTTTATTTGATTGAACTGCCCATGGCATTGTATTTTAATACAAACTAAAATTATTTTGTCTGAAATGTATTCTACTAGTTCACCAAACTTATTGTTCACCCCTTATTTTATGCCATATCTTTAATAACCCCAACATGAGTACCCTATGTCCTGATGTAGTTATAATTAGTACTGCAGACTTCCGCATGCAAATAGAAGGGAAACTTGAGTGGACCACATGTGAATCAGGCATAGATACGATCTATCTTTTACAATATATGATCATCTCTTCTTCTTTAGGTGAAAGAGTAGTTTTAAGCATGCACCCGGTGTAAGGGCATTGATCAAGGAATACGTGTTTAATATCAATGGATTACAGGGAATTCACTTTATGAATGTAGTGAAGGAGGTGAAAACTATAATTGATCATTAGACCCTAGAAAGCATTCAATTGGCTGCCAACCTCTAATGCAATATACCACTGATGCATGCCCATTTCACAATACCTAAGTTTATATTTGGGTGACTGCCAAAATAGGTGCATCGAGTACTTTTGGATATAGTTTCTGCTGCTGCGAATGCTACGCCTGGGCTTGGAAGATATCTTCCTTTTAAGAGAGAGGTAATAATGGCTTACACTTGTTACATATATAGTCTGTGTCTGTAGCTAGATCTTTGCATGTTTCATCTGCTGTTAAATTTTATAATCAGGTTGTGACAATTGCAAGTGCCGCACTTGACGTGTTTAAGAATGAAGCAAAAAAAATGGTGGTAGCGCTAGTGGATATGGAGCGTGCATTTGTTCCGCCTCAACACTTCATTCGTTTGGTGCAAAGGCGGTATGCTCAATGAGAAATCCTGTTAAATACAGTTTTCTTTTAAAAAATATTCAGGAACTATGAAAATATGCTCTCTCTCTAAGATCTGATTAGCTTTAGTTGTGTATGTTCAGACAGTTCCACTTTTTTTTTTTTTTGATAAGTAAGTAGAGAATTTTATTAGAAAAATGCAAAGCGCAATCAAGTATACAGGGGGTATACAAGAAAGACAATTAAGAAGAAGAAGAAAGCAATACAAGGAAATCGTTATAACTAATCTCTAGAGGTGCTAGATACGCAGCCGTCCAGGAGTACAAAGAATGAAGAAAAAAGGAAATGAGCTCCTCTATGGTTCTTTCTTTGTCCTCAAACTGTCTATCGTTGCGTTCCGTCCACAGGCACCACATAAGACAACAAGGAGCCATTTTCCACACGACCGCACTTCGAGACCGTCCCCCCGACCACCAACAGGCAAATAAGTCTATCACCCGAGAAGGCATCACCCAATACAGACCGAACTGGCTAAGGATGACATACCAAAGAGCGCGTGCAACCTCGCAATGAAGAAGAAGATGATCCACAGTCTCCCCGGTCATTTTACACATGCAGCATCTATCAATCACAATGACACGCTTCTTTCTGAGATTGTCCAAGGTGAGGATTTTCCCTAACGCTGCCGTCCAAGCGAAGAAGGCCACTTTCAATGGGGCCTTGGTCCGCCAAATACTTTTCCAGGGGAATAAAGAAGCTTCTTTGCAGGCAAGAGCCTTATAGAATGATCTAACATCAAAAGACCCTTTGCGAGAGAGGGACCACCAAAGCCGGTCCCCCCCATCGTGAGCCACCTTGGAAGAATACAGTAAGGAGAAAAAGGAAGCCATAACATCCACCTCCCAATCGTGAACATCACGGAAAAATCTGACATCCCACTGATAGGAACCACTTACCACTACCAAATGGTCTTCTACCAAAGTATCCTTGGCACAAGCTATATCATACAGAACTGGAAAAGCTTCCTTGAGGGACATCTCTCCACACCATACATCATCCCAAAAACGTATCCTCGACCCATTGCCCAAGATAAGTCTGGTATAGCTACAAAACAAGCTCCACCCCTTCCTAATGTTCTTCCAAATCCCCACACCGTGAGACCCAAGGGGATCTAAGGAACACCAACCAGCCCTAGAAGAGCCATACTTTGCATCCACCACGGATTTCCACAGAGCTTCTCTCTCATAAGCATAACGCCACAACCACTTCCCTAAAAGCGCCTTGTTGAAAATTCTCAAGTTTCGTATGCCCAAACCACCTTCAGAAATAGGATGACAAACCTTGGACCAACTAACCAAGTGGTATTTGAATACGTCGCCTATGCCACCCCACAAAAAGTCTCGATGCAGCTTCTCAATGCGACTAGCAACACTGGATGGAATAGGGAAAAGAGAGAGAAAATATGTAGGAAGGTTGGAGAGAGTACTCTTTATAAGGGTAACCCTACCCCCCTTCGACAAATACAACCGCTTCCAGCTAGCCAACCGCCTCTCAATCTTCCCTACAACTTCATCCCAACAAGACTTAGCCTTGAAAGGAGCTCCCAACGGAAGACCAAGATACTTTATAGGAAGAGAGGAAACTCCACAGCCCAATATGTTAGCCAGACCGTCCATATTATCCACCTCACCCACAGGAACCATAACAGATTTGGCCAGATTAATCTTCAATCCTGACACAGCTTCAAAAGAAATAAGAAGCATACGAAGATAATGAAGATGATCAGAATTAGCCCCACAAAAGACTAAAGTATCGTCTGCGAACAATAGGTGAGAAATGTTAATAGCTTCGCTGTTGCCAGAACCTACAGAAAACCCTGAAAGGTAGCCCTTTTGGACAGTAGCGAAGAAAAACTTGCTAAGAGCCTCCATCACAATGACGAACAATAGTGGTGACAGTGGGTCACCCTGTCTAAGGCCACGAGAGCTACTGAAAAAACCGGTTGGGGAGCCATTCACCAGCACAGAGAACTGCACCGTAGATATACAATGCGCTATCCAGGAGCACCATCTCTCCCCAAAGCCACATCTTCTCAACATATACAATAAGAAATCCCAGTTAACGTGATCGTAGGCCTTCTCAACATTCAACTTACAAAGTAACCCTGGTTCGCCGGATTTGATTCGACTATCCAAGCACTCATTGGCAATAAGAACTGAATCAAGAATTTGCCTACCTTTCACAAAAGCATTTTGAGGGGATGATATAATCTTCTCCACCACCTTTTTAAGTCTATTTGCAAGGACTTTTGCAATGATCTTGTACACACCACTTACAAGACTGATAGGACGAAAGTCCTTTAGATCCACAGCCCCAGACTTCTTCGGAATTAAGGCTATAAAAGTGGCGTTTAACACTTTTGACAAACTTGCTTTGAGAGTGAAAGTCCCAGAAAACCCTCATAAGATCTGTCTTGATCACATCCCAGCAGTCTTGGAAAAACGCAAGAGAAAACCCATCTGGACCAGGTGCCTTGTCTCGATTCATGCTTTTCACCACCTCTAAGACCTCCATCACCTCGAAAGGAAGTTCTAAAGTAGAGGCCTCAGCTGCATCCAAGGTGTCGAAAGCAATATTATCCATTCTAGGTCTCCATGGGAAAGGTTCTGAAAAGAGAGACTCATAGAATTGAGCAACATGCTCTCTGATAACCTGCTGGTCGGAAGAAACAGAGCCATTGATAGAGAGCGACTCTATGGAATTAGACCTCCTGTTCGAGTTAGCAATTCGGTGAAAAATTTTAGTGCATTTATCACCCTCTTTCAGCCAAAGAACCCTAGACTTCTGTCTCCAACTAATCTCTTCCTGCAAGATAGAGTTCTCCAAGTCTCTGATGACCACACATTTCCTCTCCTTTTCTTCGGAGGATAAACCTTGTTGTTCCTCCAACCTATCAAGAGTACATAACTCTTCCATGTGCATTATTTTGCGAAACTCCACATTGCCAAACTCCTGTTCATTCCATCTCTTGAGATCAGCCTTTAAGGCCTTAAGCTTTTGAGTGAAGATGAAGCTAGGAGAACCCTGGAAGCGATAAGACTCCCACCAAAGCCGAACCCTATCCACAAACCCTTCAGCCTTCAACCACATATTCTCAAACTTGAACGGTCTGGAACCCCATTGAATGCCACCACAATCCAGGAGGATAGGGAAATGATCAGAACACAATCTAGGAAGCCTTTTCTGAATAGACCCTGGAAACTTGACCTCCCAATCTGGAGAGACAAGAAATCTGTCAATACGAGACCAAGAAGGGTTCTCCTGATTATTGGACCACGTGAAAGTCCCTCCAGCGAGAGGAAAGTCCATGAGGCCCTGCTCGAAAATAAAGTCTGAGAACTCCATCATAGCAACGTTTAGGCGACCTTCCCTAGACCTTTCAGCAGGAAAGCGAGTGACATTGAAATCGCCCCCAATACACCAAGGCATCTCCCACCAAGAAGCAAGGCCAGCCAGCTCGTCCCAGAGCGATCTTCTTAAAGAATCAAGGTTAGGACCGTATACCCCCGCGAAGGCCCAAGTAAAGTCATCGGCAATGCTCCTAAAAGAACAAGCAACAACAAACTCCCCCACATACACATCTAATTTCTCAACAACCCTTCTATCCCACATGATAAGGATACCACCAGAGGCCCCGCATGAGGGTAAGTAACACCAATCAACGAAGTGACATCCCCAAAGGCACCTCACTAAGCTGTTGGAGATGAACTCCAATTTGGTTTCTTGCAAGCAAATAATGTCTGCCTTCCATTGTCTAATTAAGTTTTTAACTTTCAACCGCTTGCTACCCTCATTTAAGCCCCTGACATTCCACGAAAGGATTTTTGGCTTCATAAAAAACCTCCAATCGCCCTCCCTTTACACCTACTCTGAGAACTGCTTTCGCTTCGCGCATCATAGTTAATAGAACAAGATAATCTATTAAGTTCTCTATTGAACTTGTTGCCCGCTTTCAGAGAAGAACCCGTCTCCTTCTTGTCATTTTCAGCAAGGATAGCCTCAAACACGGCTGAAAGCTGACCTTCATAGCCATCACACGTGACCCCCACCGACTGGCTATACTCCAGAATCGCCTTCAAGAAGTCCATTGGAGATTTTTTACCGGAAACACCCCTGAAATTATCACCCGGACAGCAGCACAAAGGAGCCGGCTCTTCCTCCGGGGGCTCAATAAGCTCCATTCCATTCGTGGGCCCCAAACCGGAAGGGGAGAAGAGAGAAATAGAGGCATTTTCAACTTCTGAAACCGAGGGATAAAAGCCCGAAGGAACCAACAGCCCAGACAACCATCATTGAATCTGAATCCATCCGAACTGTGGCAGGGGCATCCGGATCTTTGGGTACAACCTCCAACATAGAAACGGGTAGCTCAGACCCATTACTAGTAACCGGCTGGGAGGTTAAGCTTTCCGAGGCAGGGACAACAGTCGGCCCTCCGGCGCAGAGCAGAGGTGGGCAGATGACGGTGTCCACCACGTTGATGACTGGCCCGGAACCTAACTCCAACAGAATGGTGTTGCTTACCGGTGCTTGGATTTCGAGAGGAGCAGAAACACCACCGTCAGCCTCTGTGCATCCCACAGACTGAACCGCACTCCTGGCTATACCCATCTCTTCCTTTTCTTCCCTTATATCCGCATCTGTGGTATCAGGTCGAGGCCCCCGCTCTGGCCTGGAGGCAGACTCGGCGAGCGTGATCTCCGAAGACGTGATCGTCATAGATGGATGACAGATTCCGTCGGAAGTCGACGCTCTCTCCGGAACACTCTCTTGTCCACCGGAACCCAACGCTGCCAACGGTTCTGTTGCTGTAGGCGTAGCCAGATCGGCCGTTGAAACACTTGGGTTGGGCTTAGTTTTCGGAACCCAACAAGTCCTCTGCTTTTTCTTCTTTCTGTTCTTCTTTCTCTTCCGCCTATCACCATTGGGCTTGAAGCCCGGCCCAACCAACAATAACCCTTCACGCACACTACTCAGTGCTCGGTCCACCTCAGTTTTCAACTTCTCCAGCTGGCTCTGCCAGAGCAGCAGGGAGGGTAACGTGTCTTTCCCTCCAAACATCTGAAACCTGTCACTAGTTTCACCAATAGAGTAGTCTGACTTGCCTCGGAAAACAGCAGGGAACTTTGCTTCCGATTTAGGAAATCTTCTGACCCCCTGCACGTTGTCGAAGGCATAACGGTCATGATGGTCTTTACCCAAATGGTGCACCGGCTGAACCTGCTTCAACCCTTCCTCCTCCGGTCGGCGAGAACCTGTGCATAGAACTTCTGCGTAAGATGGTGCTTCGTCTGAGGCGTTTGAACCAGTAGCAGCATCAGTGACGGCTCCATTTCCGTGAACCCGCTCCATCGCTGGCGGAGGTCCAGTCCGAACCATATCTTTCCCTGCTGACTCTGAGAGGAAGTCCCTGATCTTACCCAGCTCTGCTAGAAATCTGCTCCATCCCCACCCATTCCGTCCTTCAGGATTGTAAATAATCCCTTTCAAACCACCCAAGGCATAGGCTGCTACTTCGATGAAACTTCCAGCTATGTTGCCTCCTCGCCTAACGATGTAGACCTTGGACCCCTCCCTGAAAGACCTTACAAAATCCTTCCCTGTAAACCTCAGCACACTCTCCAGGGTCGAAAACAGCCACCCACTGCTCTGGGCACCAAGCAGTACGAGCCCTGAAAATCTCCTCCTCCTTTCCTCCACTCTTACCACCGAAGCACCTTCTATCACCGAAAACACAAACGTCTTAGATTCCACGCAACACCACCTTCCACTTCTGATTTGGTTATTTTGTTTCTGTTATATATTTTTTAATTGTCAAGTACAACCAAAGACTAGTATGTTCTGTTTCGCTGTTCCCATGTAATATATATCCATAACTGTAGGCTCTTGAATGTTAACGTTCTGTTTTCTTTTATATGGTAACAGTTTGAAAGGATAAATTGGAGGCAATTTATAATTCATGTAAGTTTTACTAATATTTAATTAAGGAAGTTAATAGCGTTCAACTGTATCAAACTACAAGAGGGTAAAGTATTCTAAATTAATCCACTCCCATAAAACACTTGAAGGTATTTATTTTTTAGAAATTTCTATTCAGAATGAAGTGCATGGAAAATGAGTTTTACTACGGTAGACCCATTTGAAGTCACCTTTAGCTAATGTCAGGCCTTTCTTTCTTGCTTAGTGAATGCATATGAGCTACATCACATTGGCTTTAAGTGCCTAGGCAATTACCTCCGTTTTATATTCAAATGTGTATAATATGTGGAAAAGATTTCCTTATCATTTATTGGTGTGCCTTAATGCTGTATTATAGTTACTTATCATTGCAATTCTCCAAGAGTTTCCTCTGTTTTATGTTAGTTTTTGTATGGTTTGCAATTATGTCTTTCTGATCTTTCAGTATCTAACTTGACCAGAATGGATAGACAGCGCCGGGAAGAAGAGCAAAAGAACCGTTCTTCCAAGAAGGCACCTGAGGCAGAGCAGTCCATTTTGAATAGGGTGTGGACTTATGATTTTCTGTACAATAAATTGGAGGCTCAAAGTTATGATATTTCACATAAATAAGTGCTTTGATGTCTTTATATCCCCCAAATGCATGATGGAATTTCCTTTTAATTTGGATTTACAGCTGTATTCTTGGTTCCACTTTGTAGGCCACCAGTCCTCAAACAGGTGAACTAGCTCGAGGAAGCTTAAAATCAATGAAAGACAAATCCAGTCAGCAAGAGAAGGATGTACAAGAGGGATCAGCCTTGAAAACTGCTGGTCCTGGTGGCGAGATAACAGCAGGTTTGAGCATAATCAGTTTGAACACTGTTATTGTTGGTCTGAAAAGTCTTGCATTGTTCCAGATTACGTTAACAATCTGTTTATATGTTGACATGATAATGTTGCATGAAAGGGTTTTTAGAATGAAACTTGAGATTTAAGAAAATTTCTCCGATATGAGTTTTAATTTCTCTTATACCGTTTTATTCAATATCCTTTAGATAACTAGATTATCAACAGGAGAAGTCATAATTCACAATTGTAATCAATACATTGGTTAAAAAGTTTGTATAACTATGTGATGTTCCATGGAACTTTACATAGAATGACAGAATCGGAGTTGGCTATTTTTTGTGAAGCATCATCTGAATTTTCTAAAATACTATCAAGAAGTGGATGGTTTAAGTTATTTAAAGTTTGTCTATTTGATTCAAGATTGGTTTGGGCTCCTGATATGGTCGTGCATCAGTATGATGATCATAACCTTGACCTAGCTTGGTTTGTTATAAATCTCTACACTGAGAAAAGTATCTTTGGGATGGAAAAAAATGATCTTTGCATATTTGAGTTTCTTCATGGCTTGTCTCGTTTAGTAACTGAATTTCATGTGAAAAAAAATTGTTTTTGAATCATAGGTTGGTGAACAGTGATGGTAGAACTATGGAGATGGAAATTTCTTCATTGTCTGTATTTGCTCTTTGCCGCAATAGTAAGTTTGGTGGTCCTTATACCAGTTTACAGGAAGAGAGTAATGAATTGTAGTTGGAGCCTTATATATGAGCATTAGTGTTATGGATCTAGTGGCTTTGACCTAAGTGGAGGCTTCGGCCTAAGGTGGTCCTCCTATATGGTGAATAGTGTGGTAGTTCCTTTGAGATTGAAGTATGATTGCATTGAAATATATGCATAGTGAGTTAAGAGCCATTTTATTGTTTGAGTTCACACAGTGTCCGAGTTGAGAGCTTATCTATTATTTGAGTATTTGGTGTAATGGGATATGAGTTGGTTTGAGTTTGTAATTCTGATTTTGATTGTAATCTTTGATCGATTTTGGTTTGCATTGCCTGTGGATGGAATGATGGAGGTGTCCTAACCATGTTAAATCCTTTTGTCTTGTGTGAATGTTTATTGTTTATATGGCGTGCTTCTGGTAGCCTCAAATTCCAATATGTTGGTATTGGAACTATTGCAGTCACATCAAAATGGTATGAGAGCTAGGTGTTCAAAAAGCAAATTGGTATTAGAGCTTCCATTATTGCTATAGAGACTGCTATCAAAGCTCCATGTTTGATCTTGATGGGGTAGAAGGTCTGACTTGGGCGAGTAACTTGACACATTTGCAGCATGGCTGTGTGATTAGAGCTCAAGGTCTGATCTTGGTGCAAGGATGATGTGGTTTGACCTTGCTCTGGTTCAAGAGAAGATTATATTTTGACAGGCGCGTGCAAAGTTTTGCTTTGGCTGTGTAAATGATGATCGTTTAGCTTAATTAAGATGGAGCTGTTGCGAGATAGAGAGAAGATTGGCTTGAAGGCACTTGAGTCATGGTAGAGATTTATTGGAAAGTGCCTTTAATTCCAAGTTTGATGAATTGTAGTTAAAAAGAAATTAGAAAAAAAAAAACCCAGAGGGTCTCAATGGAACACCATCAAACTGCAGGGGATCTTGATGCTATCAAAAAAAATACCCTAAAAAAATGGAAATCTTTGGAATAGACATATCTGATGCTTGGACTTGTATCTGTGCCCATCTTATACCTGAGTACATGTAACATGATTAGTCTTAAGTGTTCAGCATGCCAAAATGGTGAGAATTTACAGTTGCAGCCATCCCAACTGAAAAAACTAAAGTGTATCACTATAGTTACATTCTCATTCATTGAAATGAACCAAAAATGAGAACTTTTCCGTCCTTAAAGATTTGTTCCTTTTTCTTCTCTTTCTTCTTCTTCTTCTTCTCTTTAACCCCAAAGTCCTACTAGGAAGGAATTCCTTTACTTTACCTGAATCTTCACATCTTTGGACATATGTTAAGTGGTCCTTCCACCACCACTTAACACGTTAAGTAGAAACAATCAAGCTATGATGAGCCGCTATCCATAGGTTTAACTTGTTAAGCATAAGCTTCCTGTGTACTAGGGTTGTGCCATTCCGCTCTTTATTTAATGATACGAAATAACTTATAAAAAAAAATATGTGTTAAGTGGTACTTCATAGCAATCAAGTGAATTTGGTGTTGCTAGTAGTTTATATGTTTGGTGCTTGTAATCTTCGTTCTGTGGCTTGTTAAATAAGTTGCACATGCTTGATGGATGTGTGATTACGGAACTTTAATTTGTTTGCGTCTGCTAATGGTTAAGCCCTATAGCCTTCTATTGATTATGGAGGTCATACTTCTTTATCATTGATATTTTCTCCATATCTTCAGGATTTTTATTGAAGAAAAGTGCCAATACAAATGGGTGGAGTAGACGGTGGTTTGTTTTAAATGAGAAAACTGGGAAGGTTAGTAGATAGCCTCTTTGGTTTATTACTGTGCTTGATATTTTATGGATGTTTCTCTCACTTGTTATATCTTATTTATATATGCTATCAAAAATATTAGAGAAAAATCTATTGTATAGTGAGTAGATTGGTGGTTAATATCGACTAAAAAGGAAATATCGATGAAAGAAAAACATGTTATATATACAGTAGAATAGATTTTCTCATATTGATTTTCGTTTCTTCTAAAACACTTTTATCAAAGTGCACATAAGCATATGGTTTAAGGCTGAGATAAACAAGGCTCACTTGTAGCTGCTCACACTAGGCACCTTCAGTGAGGCACAGCTTATGCACAAAAGGATGCATGTTTTTGCAAAGATTATGGTGCAAATATGTGCATTCGTATCCTATTTTTATTGACCAAAGTTTTGATTACTCTTCTGTAAATCATGTTGGTTGTAGTTTACTGTTTCACTATAAAATGCATTATTTCTGGTGACTAATTTTTTATGATAATAGAATTAAAGTAAATTAAAGGAATCCTAAACCCTAGTTTTCTTTCTACTAAACCTAGCTCTGCTCTGTTCTATTCTTTTTTGTAGTTTTAACTTTCAAAATTCAAATGTTGGATTTGTTTGAGCATGACAGCATTGTGACTTTGAATGTGTTAGATAGTCATGCGCTTGAGTTGTTAAAATTGATTTCATGTATTTTAGCATTTAAATTGATTACGTGATCGCATATTGCAAAGTTGCTTTACTTCTTTACAGCAATACTTATTTTCATGTCTGCAAAAATTGCTTTTACTTAACTCGTCTCACATCTTTGCATTTTGTTGGGCTCTAGGAGACCTGAGTGCTTAAGTGCGCTTTAGGATTTAATAACCTTGGTGAAGGAGCTTAAATGTGTCATCTCAATGATTAAGACTCTGAATGCAATTGTTCTTATCTCTATCATGATTGTCTTATGGTACCTAGAATTATCTTTTAGTTGATGTAATATGTTTTGATTTTGTATTGCAGCTTGGATATACTAAAAAACAGGAAGAAAGACAGTTCCGAGGAGTCATCACTTTGGAGGTATCCATTTCTTGTTAGTTTCTTGAGATGCATGCAAGGGATGGATTATCTATTATTATGTTAGCAAATCCAAGGACTTTGTTCACGAGTGTAAGTGCATGTATTGAATCTTGGGAGTAGCTCCTTAAAATGCTGGAGGTTAGGACTGTCTCCAAGATCCTGCTTTGGTGGAACCAAGACTGTAATAACGTTTTTGTTAAGTTGACTGGATTTTTCTGTTTTACTTAAAGGAGGTTAAATAGCAGTTCTACTTTTGTCCATGGTTCCCAGTATCCTTTGGAGATGGGTAGTTGCATCTCCTTTCCCTGTTGCTAGTAAATGCTTTAGCAACTCCTGGCAATGAGTTCATCTATAGAAATTTTAAGGTTCTGATTCGAGATATATTTGACTATTGTAACGATCCACATGCTTGTTAGATATACTCCACTTATTGGAGGAAAATGTCAAAGGGAAAAAGAAAATTTCAACCTTAATTAAAATTAATATCCAAACCCTAGGACAACTCATGTATGCAGTGACTGTATATTCTTTGTAAAAAGTTGATGCAGCTATGGAAGATAGGTCAAGTTGCTGGGTTTAGAGTGATTTTCAGTTTTGGCAACTTCGAGTTTTTCTTTTTGAGTGGTTTATGTGCAAAATCAGATTGGGACTAATCGTATATGATTTTGAAGGTCAAGTCATTAGGAGTCTAGGACTAAAGCTATTCCTCCTTCCATCCCTCAATAGATAAAAGCTGTAACTCCTTCCATCCCTCAATAGATAAAAGTACAAATTGACATCTCATGAACATGGATCCTACAGAAATGAGGATGTTTAGATAGTCGTTGCAACAATGGGAAAGATAGGGTTAGGGTAAGGAATGAAGTTGTTTGTTAGAAGAAAGAGGGGGGGGGGGGGGCACTGGTATTAAGTGAGGATAAAATGAGCGAGTCATATAAATGGTTTAGATATGTGCAATGAAGACCTGCAACTGCACCAATGCAAAAAAATGACTATTAACATGAAGGAGCAAAAAGGACAAAAAATGACGTTGGTAGAAGTTTTAAAGAAAGACATGGTTGTTAGAGCGCTAAATGAGAATGTGGCTCCAGATGAGATTGAGTGGTACTGTGGCATAAAAAGATCCGTGTCTTTTCTTGTTTACAAGATTCATGAACTTATTTCCATATTTAACAAAAAAGAGCACAAATAGGTATATACAAGATCTCCAAATGCAACACTCCAAATAATGGGTCAATAAATTAAGAAATGATGAGCATTGAATATTGCTCAATATGATCATCTAGTCATACAGAAATCTTAAGAACCTGGATTTAAGTGATGAGGGGTGTTCAGCACTATTGAAGGTGCAATTGTTTCATTCTCCATTTCTTACTGTCTATAGTACATATTTGGATTGAATTTCATCCTATGAAGTTAAGACTTACCTGTAAAAATAACTTATATTCTTAAATGGGGTGAAGAGAACGGATTTTGACTTCTGCTCACCTTTTTTTCCCAACTATGAGTTCAACATATCTTCTGCATTAATGCCTTTTTTCCCAATCTTTGGATGAAATGGTCAGGAATGCAATATAGAGGAAATGTCTGATGAGGAAGAAGCCCCTTCAAAGAGTTCCAAGAATAAAAAGGCCAATGGACCAGATTCTGGAAAAGCACCCAGTCTTGTTTTCAAGATTACTAGCAAGGTTCCATATAAGACTTTATTGAAAGGTAGTGGTATATCCATCTTCAGATTGCCTCTTTGTGCTGTTTGCAGAATATTTTCCTTTATATCCCTCTGGTTGAGTTGTGCCATGTGTGCCAATATATTCTTCAATATGTATTTTGCAGCTGAGAGTGCTGTTGTGTTAAAGGCTGAGAATATGGCAGATAAGGTTGAGTGGTTAAATAAGTTGAGAAATTTAGTCGGGCCTTCCAAAGCAGGTGAAGTGAAGGGTGAATCTGGTCTTCCCATACATCAAAGTTTTTCTGATGGTTATCTCGTGAGTTACTCAACAAAGCTGATTACTTATGCATGTTCAATTTCATAGCATATTTGATCCTCCAGCTGTTTGGTTTCATGTAGTTTCCTTTAAGATTTTACGAGCCCCTTGATTTTTGTGTTTGTAACATATCTGGGATTTTCTTCTTCTTTTATTTATTTATTTTAAAAAGAGGTTAATAATCAAGAAGGTCTCTTGTTTCTTCTTAGAGAATCGGTATTAAATGTTGTACTCGTTTCGGCTATGTGTTCTCTTGATGTGTTTTGAACGAGGGGATGTGTATTTAACACTTTTCTAAATAGTTTAATAACTTCACTTATAACGCTATGTGTTCTCTTGATGTGTTTTGAACAAGGGGATGTGTAGTTTACACTTTTTTAAATAGTTGGGAAAACTTCACTTATAGCTCCTGATCTTTCATTACTTTTGAAATAAGGTACTTAAACTTTAAAACGTGTCAATTTAGAGTATCCATCTATAAATTTTTTTCAATTTCAATCATCCATTAAAAATTTCCAAAATACCCTTATGTTTTGTTTTTTTGAAAAATTATAATTTTTTTTTCAAAGATTCAAACACGAGTATTTTTACAAATTCCATTAAATTCTAACCAATATCTAAATTCTTACAATTTTTTTTCTTTTTTTCCTAAAAAAAAAAAAAATTGGAGTACTTTGTGAATTTTGACATAATTTAACGGAAATTTTTAACGGAGGGTTGAAATTGAAAGATGGATACCCTAAGTTGACACTTTTTAAAGTTTGGGTATTTCAAAAGTGTTGAAAGATCAGGAGTTATAAGTGAAGTTTTTCTTAAGTAGTTTTTAAATCCCTTATGGAGAATAAAATATACTCAAGGTTTTTTTAAACTTGTAGGCAATCTTTACTGTATTTTTTTTTTTGTTGGCTTAGCTTGTTACATGCATCTCTGAACATTTATCTTATGTGTGTACTTGCGAAGGATACGATGGTTAGAAAACCTGCTGATCCAGAGGAAGAGCTCCGATGGATGTCCCAAGAAGTACGCGGTTATGTTGAAGCTGTTCTTAACAGCCTTGGTGCAAATGTCCCAAAAGTCTGTTTTTTCTCTCAATGCTAGTCATCATTTTTTTTTGACTCTTTCACTGTATAGTTCTCTTAATACCTGTCAGTAACTGTTCTGGCTGAGCAGGCTGTTGTTCTTTGCCAAGTAGAGAAAGCCAAGGAAGACATGCTTAATCAGTTATACAGTTCTATCAGGTTAGCAACATATCTATTTCCTTGGTGACATATGGATCCATTATTATTTCTCCTAAGATGCATGGATGCATATTATTTTCTTCCCATTCTGTTATGAAAGCATGCTTTTCATGTGCTATAGGGCAAATACAAGCTTCGCAGGAAGAGACAAGTCTTAATTGTAATAGAAATGCTTATGTGGGCTTCCTTTTATATTTTTTAAATGCATTTCTGGCTGGATGTTGTCCTGAAGATATAACACCTTATAAGACCTTTTGCAATTGGTTTATAAACAGTTGCAACTTCAAGACATTCATGTATGATCCAAACATAACCATTGATTTCTTATTTCCAGTATGTTTCTTTTTTTATTATCAATTATGCAAAAAGAATTTCATGTTCACTCTTTTGTTGGTAGTGCCCTAAGCACAGCCAAGATTGAAGAGCTGATCCAGGAAGATCAGAATGTACAGCGTAAGAGGGAGCGTTTTCAGAGACAGTCCTCTATTCTTTCAAAACTCACCAGGCAACTAAGTATCCATGACAATCGAGCAGATGCTGCCTTTAGTTGGTCCATTGGTGGGGGTGGAGCAGGTAAATATGGCTGCATATATTGCAGCCCTCTATTTTCACTTTTGTGTGTATGTTGTGTTTTGGTTGTCTCAACTGAAAAAGGTAATAATGTTTGAGTAATGCTACTCTTCACACCTATTTATCACATGCATTTCACACCGGCTGAAGTGACGTGTTTTAAGTGGTTGACATGGGAAGCCATTTAAAATACGTCACGTTAGCCGGTATGAAATGGGTAAGACAAGTAGTACTTATAATGTTTACAGAATAGAAGACACACTCCTTCCATTTATGTGAAGTAATTCCAGGAAATTCTTATTCCAATTTGTTACCTCTGTGAAAACCCTGCTTTCCTGTCTAATTGGGTCCAGCTGAACATGTAGATTAATTTTAAAATTATGAGTACATTCTATCATTCAGAGTTGAATTTCTTTGAGAGATTGTCTCCAAGTTAATTTCACCAGTTGCATAACTTCACCTCTTCTTGTATAAAGTCCATGCTGTATTAGGTCTGTAATTCTTATATCAGAGCTTGACCTTTGGAAAAATTCCTTGTTTAGACATTCCCATTTGAAATGCAAATTCTCCTAATATAAATCTCTTTGGAGCAATTTATGTTGATTGCAAAATCTTTTATAAAAAGTTTCTTACTTTGATTAGAAGAATCACTTTTTTTCACTAATTGGAATTTAAATTGTCCTTGGTCTTTCTCATGAATTTTTCATTTTATTACTATTTACTGGTTTCTACCTATTCCTTTGTACAGAAAACAGCCCAAGAACCCCTGGACCCTCATCAGGTGATGACTGGAGGACAGCATTTGATGCTGCTGCTGCCAATGGACCCATTGACTCGAATGGTGACTCATCTAGGTTTGGGGCCAATGGTCACAGTCGGAGGAATAGCGACCCTTCCCAGAATGGCGATGCAAGCTCAGGCTCAAAATCCAGCAGTCGGCGCACACCTAACCGGTTGCCGCCCACTCCACCACAGTCCACTTCAGCTTTTAAGTACTAGATTTGGGGACTAGTTGCTACTTTCATGCATTCCGTTGAGTGGGTGTTGCTCCTGCTGAGATTGAGCTTTTCCCAAGCTCAAGTTATGTTACAGTCTTCGTAGAAGCCCAATAGGTCTGTAGATAAATCCGACTGATTTTTGCAGTGTATATTCTGTATGCTAATCAAATTTCCTTATTCCTATTTGGGCGGAGGGAAGAGGAGAGGGGGTAGTGCTTTTTCCCTTTTCCCCTTTCCCCTTTCATTGAAGAGGAGAGGGAAGATTGTACTGAATCTTGATTAGATTTATACAACATCATACAACAGTTATAGCATCTAACTTTGGGTGCAATTAGGGTTAGATAGTTTTTGACATGACATGTGAATCCGACAGGAATCTAACATAAAATTAGCAGATTAGAGTTAGAGGGTATGATCTTTTTAATTAAATAAGTATAATGAATAATCTTATACTCATATCTCAACACCACCTAAACTTGACGCGACATTTAAGCTGGCAAGTTTTGACACGACTTACAAACTCGACATGAACTTCAACATAAAATTAGTAGGTTAGGGTTGAAGGGTCTTATCCGTTTAGTTAAATGAGTCGAGTTATGATTTACTTATAGTCTTATACCATACCTTAACACTACTTGAACTCATCACGACTTGCTACTCGTAAATACAATCTGCACCAATTATTAATGCATCAATCTCTCACCAAGTATTGTGATTGTTTGTAAGATTTAATTGTTGAGACATTAAAATCCAATGCATCTCTCTCATAGTACTGTGATTGTTTGTAAGATTTAACATTGTTGAGAGTTGAGACATTAAAATCCCAAACGAATGTTCTGAATTAATCTTCTAGTGATTATTCTATGGGTGTGGCGCGCTTCTGTCCGACCGGCTAAGATAAGATTTGCTTCTTCTATGGGCCGGTATTACAGTCCCCGGCACCTATTATAAAAGACACCTAATTAATTAATGTTCTAATTTTGATTGTAAGAGACACAAAATGGTCTGTCAAACTGTCGGTACTGATTTACAGTCAATACCACGCTATTGCACTTGATATCTCATGGAAACTTTGATGCCAGTCCTTGCAATTGGAAGTTAAACGAGAAAAGGGGGAATTTCTTCACATTTTCAGACTTGGACAGGAGATCTTTTGTAGTTTTTTCAACGGTCCAAATTTAATTCCAAGTTTTCCAGAATTACAGCAACTAAGCCAAATCATCCCGACTTCTCTTCAAAGGAAAATCAATTATTATTCCTTCCAATAGTTCCCATTAATCCATAAAATTATTAGTTTCCACTGTTGTCCGTACAGAAAGTAATTCAAAGGATTAACACAAGCACCCCTCCATTTCTTGCAAAGGGGCCACTGATATAGTCAGCATTTGCTCTGATGGTGTTCTACAATTTAAATAAAGAACTTTCTGCTGAAAATCTAATCAGATTTACTCTAGACATTTACATGAGATTTTACATAATATCGGGGCATTATTTACATAAGAGTTTAGATGAGTGTAGAGGCAGCACTTCGCATACCACCTAGCTGATTGCATAGTGAGATAGGGTCACTATGATTCACAAATCAATGCTGACAATGTAATTATTTACAAAAATCTTGAAGCAAAATTTCATAACTATGATCAGTACATAAAGATGAAAGGCATTCACATGTGTATGAAAAATACCACGAGCTATGTCGATGGTGCCTCGTTTTCTTATATCAGTTCTATACCTTCCTTAAAGGGACTAGAATCATGTAATAATTTCATAACAAGCCTAACCTGCAAACAAAAAGTAATTCTTAAACAAATGACAAGGCATGTAGGTAAGAGTACAGCAATCTTCTATGAGATTCTTAGGTTATGTCTAATAAGAGTAATAATGTTTTAAAAAATTAATGATATCTCATAGACACTAAAAAAGCAGACATGTTTTATGTGCATGTAAAAGGGTCCACTAGAACCAGTACAAAGATATCACTTTGAGTCACCTAGGATATTGAAACTGCCCCCCCAAATGGAAGACAAGACACTAAACATGTTGAAATTTCAAATTCAATGTACCAAACGCTGACACTTCTCTACGATGCGATCCTCCTAAGACTTCAAAAGAAGGATTTTACTTACCAAAAATAGTGTTATTTCATCCAACACACACTTTCATCATATATATAACTCTGGGGAAAAAAGGATAGGAGGACAAGGAAGAGGAGGAGAAAGAAAGAGAAGAGAAGTGGAACAAATTGTTCCCATGGAGCTTGGTTGCCTCAAAAGGATACAACTCTCATGCCGATTGATGATAAATAATTCCTCTAAAATAAATTACTCACTGAAGTACTGCAATATAGTGTTAATCACCTGAGTTGATTCGCGCACTAGAAATTCCTCTATGGCTGTCCTGAAACCTTCATCCATGAGGTAATGGCAGCTATAAGTTGTCACGGGCAGATACCCACGCTGAATCTTATGCTCACCCTGAGCTCCCGCCTCAACTGTGTTCAGATTGAGCTCAATAGCTGCTTCTATTGCCTGTTATGTCAAATCAAAGCACCCAAAAAAAAATAAAATTATGCATTCTTTTGCAAGGTTGATGTTCTTCACATGAAAGAATTCTTGGCACATAGAGCACCTAGACCGATATCAAAATTCTAGGAATACAGTCCACACTCGCCTGTAAGCTTGAACTTTGTGGTTAAGCGGGTTAACAAGTCCTGGCTCAACGATTCAAAAGTGCACGATCCTAACAGTATCATATTCATAGTCATAGCCTATCATAATTCAAGGATACATCTGTTGCTTCAAAAACAAGGAAACTTTTCCAGATTGTTCCTCCATTTATGGTACTAAGATAAGAGAGGAGTTGATAATTCTAGATTATTTAGCTTTACGTATACCAACCAGATCCACACCACACCTGGTAATAGCACGCTTCAAAATGCAAACTTGGATAGTAAGCTCGTGGGTGACATCCCCATAGCCGCCCAAATAAAGTATCACCTCCAATAAGATTAAGAGCACCAGCAACAAGTTCTTCCCCTTCTTCAGCAACAACAAGTAGTACCTGATCCCCCATCTTCGATCCCATGTTGTGGAAGAACTCCCTTGTTAGATAAGGACTACCCCACCTATGGATGATCAACAGCATATCAAAGATGCAGCATCTCAAGCACTCCATGTGATTCAACAATTTTTAAAACTATAAAAGGTGAAAAAAGCGTATTGATCACAGTAATAGTTCCATTGTAAAGCCCAAAAAAAAGAAGAGGTCAAGGGCAAGGACCAAACTTGTTATCAGTGGTGTTCCTGTAAAATTTATAAAAGGTGTCCCAGTGCCTCGCCTGCCAATAGAACCATAAAATTATTAGAGTAAGAACAACCAACTATTTTCTGCCTGACCCAGTAAATGAAGAAGATCAAAGTTCCAACTTTGTGTTGCCCACAACATATCAACTAGAATATCAGAATAGGAGAGCAAGATCAATACATGAGATTACTATGAAACAGGCCACATCATAATCAATATCAATAAGGAGAAGTTGAAACACCGGATCTTTTTTCACCTACAGGAAACCCTTTGTCGCATTTATACCTTTACCACCTTTCAGCACCTTAGTCTAGGTCATCAGGACAGAACTTTGTAGCAGAAGCAAGCCACATGCAATTGCTTACAAAATTGTGCAACATTTTTTACTTTTTTCAAATTTCACCAATAATTATGAGGATGAAAATATCCCACCTGTAAATGAGTAATACAGACTGACTGCTTAATAATTAAATATAAACTAATTCATGTTTAGGGTAGTTATGTCAAAGTTATCATAATATTTTGGCTTTTTTCCAACATTTCTGAATGAAAGCCTCCTGCAACAGGTGAAAAGATAATGAAAGTATTCTAGAATTGAGAGAGGTCAATCGGCACCATAATAAATAAAAACTCAAACTCAGATAATTTTCAGTTTTTATTAACATACACATGCAAATATGTATATATGGGTATTTGAACAAATACAAGAAAATAAGTAGCAAGATAATCAAATATGCTTAAGACATATTTCTCATATGCAAAACAGTAAAATGACAATGGACAGAGCACATAGTCACATAATAACCTAAGATGATGTCTATTATTCATTACCTTTATCTCATAACCCCGAAGCCGTTTCATAGTCAAGTTTTGCGCAGAAATCTGCACATAGTAAAATTCAATGAGAAAACATGAAAGTTGCACGTCTAATAAACAAGTCAACTGATCTCATGGTCCAACATAGCATATCAAGCAATAGACATGGTCAGCATATCACATCAACATTGGCTTCTAAGGATGTTACTCGAAAATGGGGAGAGAGAGAGAGAGAGAGAGAGAGAGAGAGAGAGAGAGAAGAGACTCAGAGATTCTAAATTATGTTCAAACAGAAAACAAAAAATAAGTGGGTTGAATTGGTTGATATGCTAGAATGAAATATGACAATATGACCTCCTGCCTTTACATATTGCAATTGGTTTATCATGGTATAACAAATCCATTGACAAGTCATCCAAACTAAATTAAATACTCTGACTATTAGGCCGTCACTTAGAATTCCTGAAATGTACTACAACGAAGTAAATCAGAATGGAAACATTCATCTTCATCATATGCACCCTTAAGGCCTCGTTTAGTTCGCGAAATAAACCCTTGGAATTAAATGAATATTCCATAGGAATAGTCATTATTTTATTTGGTAGGGGTTTATTCCTTGGAATAATTATTCCAATTGGAATGACTATTTCCTTATGAAGAGGAATACTTATTGCTCTAAAAAATGAGAGAAATAGCTATTCCTAAAGGATTAGACTACATTTTTCAAAAAAAAAAAAAAAACCACTCAATTATTTTCTATTTTCTCCCAAATTAAAAAGAGAGAGAGAGAGAGAGGGGAACCTACATGATATATGGCTGGCCGACCACCCACAAATGAAGTTAGGGGTGGTCCAACCACCCTCGATGCATCTGGGGGTGGCTAGGCACCCTCGATGAGAATCTAGGGGTGGCCAAGCACCCTCAATGAGAATCTTGGCCACCCACAAAAGAGCCGGGGGTGGTCGGCCACCCACCAGTTCACGTTTTCTTCTCATTTTTTCTTTTCTTTTTCTTCTTCTTTTTTTTTTCTTTTTTTTTTCTTTTTTTTTTTAAAAAAAAAAAAAAAGAAGAAGAAGAAGAAGAAGAAAAATAACAAAAAATAATGTGGGGGAGTTTTTAGTCATTTTAATTCAATTCTAATTAAAGTATACGTGTTGTCACCAAACTAAGGAGTAGGAATAACAATTTCATTCTACTCTGTTTCATTCCCAGTAATAACTATTCTATTTTTCAATGGAATACTCATTCTGCAAACCAAACGAGGCCTAAATCTTGACTAAAATCCTATAAATTTCATTTTGGAAGCTCAAACCCATTAAAGTACTTTAACGTTAGAAATTGAACTCCATGGAATACCCATACTTGTCCAAACTCTTGTCAAGAAAAGGAAGAAAAACAGTGCAGATTTATTTGATCAATCGAAGATTCATGAACAATACCCTATGTTGGCTGCAACTTGTGGATATTCCAGCCATGAGTTGTAGAAGGCAACTAAACATGCAAGTACCATAAATATTTCAGTTTTTGTAATATCTCAATCTAGGATTTTATTTATGTACTTGCTTTGCTTGATTTCTTATGGTATCAAAAAAATCTAGATTAGTTTCCATAAATATTTTAGCACCCGCTACATTGATTCTGTGATCTTCCTATCATTCCTATCACCTCCATGCAGTTTTCTCTAGATTCCTCCATCCCCACTGTATATCCGAATTAAAATGAAAATTACCAATATTTAAACCTTGAAGTGAATCTTAACCAGCAGTAATGAAAGTCAAGTAGACCACTACAAACGAACCATCAGTTCCTTGTTTTGCTTGAAGAAGAATTTGCTCTTGAGTGCAAGGTCTAATTTTTACAAATAAACACACGCACATGCACACACACACAAAACAATATTTGGAAAGACCAGACCAACCTTTTTGCGTTCTTGACGAATATTTTTCCTCTTACTTTGTTTCATGTCCATCAAAAACTCATCAAAACTGCAGCACAAAAAGAGATCCTCTTACACTACATTATTTGTGCATAAAACTGAGTCTTGCAGCTAAAAAGACGAGGCATTCAGGGATTTACTGGTACAACTTGTTCTAATTATACAATGCTTAGTCTCATGCTGATGCATAATACAGAAAAGCTACTGAGGCAAATCTTAAAACAATGTCCTTCAATGTTCAGGTATTTTTCTATAAAACTGTTTGTCTTCAACCTTGAAGACAGAAAAACTTGGCAGGATCTGAAACCAGAAGGGATGAATTACCCGCAAATAATATAGAGTAGAATATATACCTACAAAAATTATTTTCAGCATTTGGTGGGTATGCTTACAAAAATCCAGCCAAACTGCATAAGCTGGAAGCCTTTAAGAAAACCAAAAGGCAATATATAATAATAATAATAATAATAATAATAATAATAATAATAATATTGCAGAAGTTCATGACTCCTGGTCAGGCGAATCCTGAGCTTATTTTTCTCTAGACCTATGATTTGGCCACCCTTGTAGGCATGCTGGATCAGTAAATAGATGAGTGTGTGCGTGTGTGTACATATAATATTGCAGAAGTTCATATCTCCTGGTCAAGCAACTACTGGGCTTATTTTTCTCCAGACCTTATGATTTGGCCACCCTTGTAGCCATGCTGGGTCAGTCAATAGATGTGTGTGTGTGTGTGTAGATAAATGTATATATTATATTGCTAATTGTGGACTCAATTGACATGAGCAAGCCTGGACTTGATCATTATCTTCTCTCGACATTACACTTATAGTTGCATGTATGAAGAAATGGCAATCATCGGATTGTCTTCAAGGGATGTGCCAAGATGCAGCAATGGAATTTGATATAAAATAAATAGACAAATGAAGACCAATGACTATGTAAACCAATTATCATATTAATAAGGTCATGTAACCATGACTAGTAAACTGTTTTAGTATCACTCACTTCTTATAGTTACGATTTTTCCAGTGGTACTGCATTCCAATCCTCTGCAGAAAACCTTTACCCTTCAGTTTTTGCCACTCATTTTCAGATGGGAAGGTGATATGCAGCGATGAAAGCTGGGACTGTAAAACATATAAAATAACCTTAAGTAACCAAGGCATCACAACTCAAAGCAAGTAATCAATACTTGGGTGGATGACAATCGAAATGTAGGAACACCATAGAAGTGCTCTTTACTTGTCTAAGTATCTTAGTGAGGAACTCTCATAATGCAGTTGCAATCTTTTTGCCTTGAAACACAATTTGTGCTTTGATATTTATGATTGCGATCAGATTAGCTACCATTTTGTGATTTGATATTTAGATAAGATTTTTTTTTCCTAACTTATCCAAAAAAACACTTATCTAAATATCAAACCACAAAATGGTAGCTAATCTTATGAATAAGAAAAAAGTAATAATCACAAATCACAACTAAATTACGACTGTGTAGCAAATTGACTTAAATCCCTACATATATCTTAGCAAAATTTAACCATTCCTCTTTCAGAAAACAAATACTTATACCAACAAAATGTGGAATTGTGTTTCAAGGCGAAAAGATTGCAACTGCATTATGAGATTTCCTCACTACGATATCAGATCTTTTCCTCTTTAATAATCATTTTCCACCTCTTGTAAGTAGAGACAAAAATCAGAGGAACCCTTTGCTTATCTCAGCAGAGCACCTGCAAAGGATTTCTCGGTTTCTTCTCTCCTTGCTGAATTAAACATATAAAAAATAAAAAATAAAATAAAAAGAAGAAGTTTTTATGTTATGTGTGTTTGTGAGTGTCTGTAATTTGAACAAACGTTACACCACTCAATAACTTTTTATCAAAACAATACTTTGCTAAGCCACATCGTTAGATTAAATATCCTCTCAAGGTTTATCATGCAAACCAGATTTCAAAACAAATTGATTTTTTTTTGTATGATTAGCACTAATCTAGAAAAGAAAAGGAAATGATAGATCTGATTTAGACACAATAATAACAAGTCACGTTACTTCATCCGTCCTACATGGAAACAAGTGGAGGAATTTTCAGTTACCAATCCCCACAATAATGCGTGCCTCGTTTTTTCTGAGAGTTAGTGAAACAACTACTTTAGTCAAAATAAGTTTGCAATAGATACAAAGAAAACTTGCAAGCAGAGGTGTATAAATTAGATTAGCATGAATAAAGTGATGTATGAAAATAATGAACCATTTGATACATCCAATACCTTGGCCGCTAGATCCTTCAGAGCAGAGACCATAATGTCAAAAACTTGATCTTTGAAAGGGGTATTACGAATTAAAATTCTTGGACCAGTTACTGGAGTAAAAGGTACACAACATTGCAACTTTGGATAATATCTTGCCCCAAAACTGTAGTACGCATCAGCCCAAGAATGATCAAAAACAAATTCACCATAGGAATGGCTGCAGATAGAAATAAAAGCAGATTATCAACAGGAAGGAGATAAGATAAGGAATTTTAGAACAAAGTACATCAGAACTTGTCCATCAGGTTTTCCCAATAGGGAAAGGACACGAAGTGGCCCTACCGTGGAGGGGTTTTCCATCATAAAAGAAAAAGGGAAAAAATAAATAATAATAATAATAATAATAATAATAATAATAATAATAATAATATTATTATTATTATTAAAATTAATAATAAAAGAACTTGCTATGTTGACAAAATAGCAGATGCTAAACCTTTTAAGATAGAGTGGAACAACACCTAAAATATTTTCACATTCATCCTTCGCAATTATGTGGCGCGGCATCCATCCTGTTTCCTGAAACAAAATTTAAGCTCACAATTGATACAACAGTCAAATCTTCAGGTTCATTCACATCAACCACATGGTTAAAGACAAATAATATTAACGGAGATATCTGAAGGACCATCAGTTGAGAATTTGTTTTTAAAAAAATGATTACTCACAATCTTTCACATGAAAATGAAGTTATGGTGCTATTTTCCCCACAAATAAAGCAAAACCTTCACCATTTTCAGAAACATGAACCCAGGAAGTGAAAACCGCCACAAAGAACAACTGTATAAGCAAACACACACACACATACACACAAAATAAACTATTGACCATTCAATTTAGCTCTTGACTTTTTTTCTTTTTTTTTTTTAAAAAAAAAAAAAAAAAAAAAAAAAAAAAAAAAAAACAGAGAATATTCATTTCAAGTGCTAGGCAAGCTAAAAGGCACGATAGTGAAATGGTCCCTACAGAAACAAATATATTTCAACTTATAGAGGTCTGATATGAAGCAAATGATTCCTAACCTTCACTGCAGAGCCAGACTCCTCTAAGCAAGAGAGAAAACCATGCGTAAGAAATGGATTAAATTTTTCAGGACCCGTGGCATCTGAAGTGCACACATCCCAGCCACTGGGTGAAACATCTAAGATTGAAGAAACAACTGAAAGTGATATCTTTTTAGGTTTCGCCTCATTCGTCAAAATGTCCTGAATATAGAATCAGTGAAGTGTGATTAGCTACAGCAACTACAAAGAATAAACAGATAAATAAGTAGTCATCAATTCCAAAGGACCATCAAAAGAAGACACCTCGGGGGCTGACCCTTTCAAAGTAAAATCCCCAAGTGAAAAGTCCACTTCTTGTTGTGCCACAGATTTCTTAGATTCCCAAAATAGCGCACTAATTCTAGGCATCTGACCTGAAGTCCCCGTTATTTGTCTACATTGTGATCTCCCCTACAAGTCAACAATCAAATGCAACTTTTCACTTCATCTATCAGTATAGGCTCAGTCATGGTAAACATAATGTGAAACACATTTCAATCCTCTTATATTCATGGCCCTAATTAAACCACTACTCAACAGTCAAAAGTATAGGAACACCATCTTTCTTTGGCAGGAAGATTTCTAATTACCATATATAAAAGAAATTTTGCTAATTGGTAAAAAAAAAATGACAAAATTTGTCTACACACACACACACATGCATGCATTATATAAAATTTTATTTCAGATCGATTAAGGGAATGACAGAAAGTGAATACCATTTGCCAGAAAGCAAAAACCAAATTCTCCAATCCACTGGATTTTTTTATGCCATCATACCTATATATGGTAAATAGACTAAAACCAAGTAATTCATAATATTATTACTAGTCGCAGTATATAGTTTCTGTTTCAGAATATAATTCTGCATTATGCCAAGATTCCCCCCCAAAAAAAGATACAAAGCAAGGAAGCAAAAAAAGAAGAAGAAGTGAAAATCAAAGATTGATGCCGATAACAAATACCCATAACCTAAAATGCATTTCTAAGAAACTTTGAGAGGCAAAGGGAACCGAATAATCACTTCACATAAATGTACAACATCGTTTGCTATATACACTGTGATATCAAAACTCAGAGAGAAAGAGAGAGAGAGAGCCTTACGAAATGAAATGGGAATTGGCCTAGAAATGGAGAAGGCTTGCAGTAGCTCACTGCTACTGCCATGGCCGCCAAGGTCAGTTGCTTTCCTCTCTCTCTCTCTCTCTCCGTCTGTGCGTGCGTGTGTGAAGCTGAGTAACAACGATCAAATGGCAGGCAACGTGGCAGACTCTAATGCCAGATAGATGTGATATGGTACTACTTTTGAGGTCGTTCACAACCTCCTTTCGCCTTGGAGACACTTTTAGTAACGAAGTATATACATCTCGTCACTGGAAGCCTTTATTACGGCGATCGTTTCAGTTGTCAAGTCGACTATTTCCCCCAACAAGTTAGTTTAAGAGAATTTTGCATACCATATGCCTTCAAAAGCCAATAATTTTTTGCTCAGCTGTAATTATAATTTTGAAGTATACCTTTTTTTTTCTGATTCAATATTGTAAATTTTTTGAGATCTACAATTATGAAAAATAGAAAATAATTATCCACAAGAAATTAAGATGGAAAAATGTAGATAAATAAATCAAAATTTTAAGACCACGGCTTTGTACTTTAATTTTATATTTGAATTATTATTCTTTTTCTTTTCCTTTTTTTAAAAAAATTTTTTTTTTTATGTAGGGGATAAAGTGTATTTTTTCAACCAAAAAACAAAAATCTTTTTATTAGCGACGTTTAAATTGCAATTGGTGATTATAAAATTTGGGTAAATATAAATTATTTACTAAGTAATCGGGTCATTTAAATTTACTCTTTAGGTTTCTAAATCCGACTTTTTAACTCTTTAAATATTTCAAAATTTTCATTTCATCAATTCCGTCCAAAATCCTTTTTTTTTTTTTTTTTTTTTTTTTTAGTGGAATCGAGCACATCTTATAAATAGACAAATTAAGTACTACGCTCAACAACAATAATATCAGCGATACAAATGGAGAATTTCCTTAAAAAAAAAAAAAAAAACACTCACACAAAGATAAAGCTTCATTTGCAAGTCGATGAGCACACCATTTAAATTACGCTTAACACGGTGAACCTTCCAATTTTGCAAATTATTCATTACCCCCTGTATCTCCTTAATAAGATAGTCATAGATGCTCCAATTACTCCCACCTTATCCTAACACCTGCACTATTTGGAGAGCATCACTTTTCAAATATAATCGTGTAAAATCTCAATTCCCAACTAAAGTTTACTCCCCTTAAAGCCGTCATTGCTTCTGCAATATCAGGTGCAATGATATGATTCTTAAGCTCGGCCAAGGTTGCCAGTAACTCACCCTTACCATCTCTGATTATAACATTGATACCTACAGGGATGAAGCCAGAAGTTCTTATGGGCAGGGGCCAGTGGCTAAAAAAAATAAAATTGGGAAGGGGCCAATAATCTAAATTTTTATTTTTTACCTTATAATTTTTAGTTTTTTAGAATTTTTTCCCCCACCTTTTATATATATATATATATTTTTTTTAGGAAATTGGAAGGGGGGTGGGGGGAGCTGGCATCCCCCACCCCCACCCCCCCCTTCCTTCTGTCCTTATACGTACCCATATTCTTCTTAGTTTTATCCACAATGCATCCCAATTGATCATGACAAACCCATCCATAAGGACTTTCCAACGTAACTCTATTTTCTTCGCTACTATTCCTAGGAATTTTTGAGAATTCGCATATTTAAAAGCCGTTAATGAATTATAAGCATTGCTTACTACTGTATTATGCAGGCTACTTGGTTTCCCACGGACCATTGCATTTCGTCAAAATCATAGGTTTTGTGTCACAACCCCTACTAGCTCTATATCATCATTGTCCAGAGATCGTTGAAGTTTTTTTAATAATAAAAGTAAAATCTTCATTTACAATACTAACACGACACTATCCCATTAAGGCCATATCAACATTTTTGCCACGTCAATTAAAAAAATGTAAGCTTTCTACTTTATTAGAAAATTAAATATAAAAAATACAAAACACAACAAAATTATCAAAAAGAGTAGAGTCCACCCAGCGAAGGCACACCTTAACTAAAAAGTGGCTCGCACGCAGCACCCTATAAGAAGTCGAATAAAAAATATAGTTATTGTAACCAATTATGTAGAAGTTATAAGTATATGCATAAAAAATGCAACTATACAAATTGAATAGGAACCATGCTAATATTTATCATATTATAATTCTTGCAAAACCCAATGGCTCGAATCAAGAGACATGATTAATTTTAACCAAAATGTTGCTTAAAAGCTATCAAATTAAAGTCACCCATTCGAAAACAACTTTTGGTTCAAACGAAAACTTTCTTTTTGAGGGTATTAAAAAAAAAAATTAAATAAATAAGACTTTGAAAGATCAGTAAAACAATGTTTAAACTAAGATATCTCTATTTTAGAAATTAATGCAATGACATGTTCATGAATCTTCAAATATCTTTGGTAGAATATTAAGGCTTATTTTATTTGTTTATTCATTTTCCTTATAAGGTAGGAATGAGAGAAAATAACCTTTGTGGGTTAAAACGGAGTTTAGATCGAATAAACTATCATTATTTTTTTTAAAAAAAAAATCTTCATCAGCCCAGCCCATGCATAATAATAGAGGACTTAATTAAGACCCTAAAAATCGTGCATAATTAGTGTTTGTATTCAACTTAATTTCATCCAAGCAAAAATTTCAAGAGATCGAGTAAGCGAAAATATGGGTGGAAGACGTGTGTTGCTGATCACAGTGATGATCTTTATTCTACTTGTGGTGCTAGTGCTACTTGTTGTGCAGGCTGATGACCCTCTCTCTCATGGACGGATTTAGGGGAGGGGAGGTACAGGCCATGCTCTCTCCTCAATTCTAAAAATGAAAAAAGTAATTAGGTAAAAAAAAAATTATAAGGTAACAAATAAAAATTTACCCTATTGGCATGCACCTACCAACAAATTTTTTTAAGCCTGATCCTTGTCTATAAGAACTTATAGCTCTGTCCCTGCTTTGTGCATCTCATACTAAAAATGCTTTGCAAATGTCCCTCATATCATAATGCCTATCGTTGTGTTGTTAATCGTGTCAGATTCACAAACAAAGCTGTTGGTTTTGGTTTTGTTTCTTTTATTTTTAATTTTTTGTCTTTTTTTGGACATAAATGAAATCATTTTAGACATTTAGAAATAATTATTCTAGTGGGTGTATATGTTCCATGAAGCCTAGCAAGAGCTGATCAGTAAATTATTAGCAGTCTTACGAGTACACACAATAGCAGTCACTAAATTATTTAATGATAACTCTTGCAAAAAACCATTGAGTCATGCCAATTAAAAGTAACAAATTATTAATAATTTAATATATATGTGACAACTTGCAAAAACCAATGATCCAAGCTTGCTAAGAGACAGAATTTTTTTAAAAAAATTACTTAAAAGCTATCAATTTTTTCCCAAAGTAATTTTTAAACCTAGCTAACTAATATTTATTTATTTTTTTAATTTTAATAAAAACTCTTCGTTTTGAGTAAACTTTGTGTTTTAGGGACAAGAACCTTTGTCAGTATAAAAGGGTACTGCTTAGACTAAGATATATAGATATATAAAAATCTTTATGATCAACCCATGCATAATAGAGGACTCAAGACCTTATAAATTGTGCATTAATGTCAAGTAGTATTCAACTTTCATCCAAGTTATCCAACCAAAAATCTGAAGAGGGTATAAGTGAAAATATGGGTGGAACTTCATGTGTGAGAAAAAGTGTGTTGCTGATCATGATGATTCTGAATATTGTAGAACTTGTAGTGCAGGCTGATGATCCTCCCGCTCCCGCTCCCTCTCTCCCTCCGCCCTCTTACGTTTTAACTGTGCCTCACTTTCCCTCTCCCTACTCTCAACAAGATCATTTCCCTGAATGGTACGACTGTTATCATAAGTGGCTCGTGCGTTGCGATAAAATCAAAAAACCCAAGGAGTTACGAAAAATAAGATTGGGATGGGGTATGTACAGAGGTTGTTTGCATCTCATAAAAAAAATTTGCAAAGTTCCCTCAGATCTAGATCATATTGCCTATCGTTGAGCTGTTAATCGTTTTAGATTCCCAAGCAAAGCTACTGGTTTTGGTATGAAATCCTTATATATTCCCTCTCTCTCTCTCTAGCTCTCTCTTGCATTCATTTCATTTCATGGTATATGCAAGTACATGGCGGTCCATGCATAAATATACATAAGGCTCAACTCGTACAAGCTCGTAGAACTTCTTTTTTATTATTTTTATAGTATTATTTTAATTTTGTAATTCGAACATCCATCTTAAGTAAAGAGGAATTACCTTCCCAATTAATATAATAAATATAGCTTGAATTAGTATTATTATGAGTCTTGATGCAAATATATGTATATTTGAGCGTACATGAGTGTGTTTGTGTAAATGTGTATGTGTGTGCGCGCATAATGAATTTATATGCATATAAACTCGAGATTAGATTATATTTAAGATTCAAATTAATTTATTTAATTAACTTAAATGATAAATTCTTAATAATAATTAGTAAGGATCTACAAAAAAAAAATAAACAATCATGATATTTACTTTGTATAATGAATGAATAAGTTAACTGAGTAGTTTGTGAACAAACTCGAGTTCGTTTAAAATAAATGAGCGAAGCTTCAACCAATTAATAATTGTAAATTAAAAAAAATTTTGAAAGAAAAAAAATATGTCTAAAGCTCTAATATGTTGAAAAGTTAATCAATCATCTCTAATTAAGGCCCCTAATTAATAATTTTACAATAAAGATTTTTTTTTTTAAAAAAAAAAAAAAACTATAATATGATAACAAGTTAATAAATCATCTCTAATTAAGGCCTTCAATTATGGTAAAAATAAAATAAAATTAATTCTACACTATTGAGGCCTTAAAAAATCTCTAGATATGAAAATTGAAATTTATTGATTCCAGACATGTAATCATTCATTTTCTTGTGATATGTACAATTCACATTTATAAAGAATGAACTTTCCATGAAAAGTTAATAATTAAGGCATCCAAAGTCATAAAATTTTCTATGTATAGAAATTCTTTGAAGAGCTATTTCTCTAACTCTTATCAAACTCTAACAACTTTTTAAAATAATCAAAACCATTAGATATGTAGGACCCACATGTAGGAAAATAGATCCAATGGTTAGTTTGAAGAAAAAAAAAGTTGGATGAGAGTTAGAACAGAGTTGGAGAAGTAGCGGTCTCATTCTTGGAATGTCTACTTATTTACGTTTCCATTTTTATATAAAAGAAAGTCCAACGTGCATAACTTTCTCCACAGTGTCTTTGTCGATTTCAATTAAATTATCAGTAGAACATAGAAAGTCTTTGCCTATAATGTGATCAAAAGTCAATTTGACTTGAATGTTTAGTCGGTGGAATATGGAAAGTCTCAAAATACATAAATTCGATTGTTTGCATTGTGCAAAATAGATAGAATTGAACGCAGATCATTCTTCAATTAATGTCCAACATTTTTTTTCGCCTCATATACCAGTACAGATCATTCTTTTTAACTTCCTATTTTCTCTTTATTTTTTCCTTCAATTCTTATTCTTGCATGTTCTTAAATCAAGTAATAAGTCATTCTATATCTAATAAATAATAAAAAGTGAGAAGAATGATTTTTAAATAAAAATATAATATTAATCTTAAAATTTATATAATTAAAATTTAAATATATATAAAAAAATATCACTTAAACTTGTCACCTTAGGCCTCAAAATATATCGAACCAGCCCTTATATGCCCATAATGCAGATGTAAGGCCTCATGTTTTTGAGATATTGCAAGCACATTTTCATGCATGGCTAGCTACAATTGTTAACATAATCTTATAACAATCAGTCATGATAATATTGTAGAAACAAGGAAAGCAAAAGATTATGTGGAAACAAGCTTCAACGTCAATTGCAACAAGAATTACTAGCTACATTAAGTGTTTATAAAGTGTCCATAAAAAAATGAGATGACATTTAAAATCACTATTGTGCATGTGATTGATCAAATGATGATTTTGATCAAATGGTGATTTCAAAAGCCACCTCATTTTTTGATGGACACTTGATGTACTATTAGAATTACTCTTACTAGCTACCTTACTCTCAAAAATATTACTTTTATGTATTGAAAAATTAAATGCTTTTATGGAAAAATTAAAGAGCTATTAGCTAATGTCACGTCAGTATAACGTGATTATGATGTGAAAAATAATAATGAAACACCTTCAATTTTTGTCACGTTACAAAATGTTTTTTCATGGAATTCTTAAATGAGGATTTGCAATTGTCAATTGACAAATTAAAACCTAACATGTGGATAAAAGGGTAAATCATTCTCTCCCATTTGTTATCGTTAATTTCTCTCTATCATGGCGATACGTAAGCAAGTTAGTCCATGACAGTAATTAATTAACAAGTGAATTAATTCCTCCCTAAGGTCATATATGTGATGTCTTTCTGTTGAAAATAGACCCAATCAATTCATGTCTCTCTCCCCAATGTCAAAGCATTCAACACTGAGGTAATTAAACACCTCTAAATTCTTGGTTAGAGGTTTAATTTGCTGGAAATTGACAATTGAAGATAATGTTAATGCATGGATTTTGGGTTTTTTAGTTATAAGAGTATGGTACTAGGTTTTCTCGTTTTGTGTGTTGTTGATGGACTGCCCAGAATTAATTTCTCTCAAAATAGAGTTTTTTTTTTTATTGTGCTGGGTTCATAAGGATGATAAAGCTACCTTCTGGACACTCCGCAGATGCCTAAAGGATCCTTGCCTGTATGGTATCTTGGAGTTCTTTTATTTACTAAAATACTCTCTGCACTGGACTGTGAGACTTTAGTGACTAAAGGTGGCTGGGAGAATTGATTCTTGGTTGGTCAAGCATCTCTCTTTTGTTGGGAGGTTGAAACTTGTTTCCTATAATCTTTTCAGCATTCAGATTTACTGGTCCAAGTTGTTTATTCTACCTAAGAAGGTAATCTGGCTGCTTGAACAAAAGTTCATCCGGTTTCTATGGTATGGTAACGACTCCAAAGCTAAGGCTAAGGTGTCGTGGGATAAAGTTTGCTGTCCTAAGGAGGAAGGAGGGCTTGGGCTTAAAGGGTTGGAAGTTTGGAACCGTGCTGCAATGCTCCATCATCTCTGGAGTTTATTTGCTCAGGCCGGGTCCCTTTGGGTTGAGACTAATTGGCTTAGAGGTAGAAGTTTTTGGCAGATTCCAATTCCTAAGAGCTGTCCTTGGAGTTGGAAAAAAACTTCTTAACCTCTGGGAAGTTGCCAAGGAGTTCTTGAGCTTCAAAGTGGGAACGGGCCATAACATTTCTCTTTGGTTTGATGCATAGCACCCGACTGGAAGGCTACTCGACATATACGGTTTTCGGGCTATCTATAACTCTGACATTGGACTGAATGCCCATGTCTCTTTTGTTCTACATAATGCCTCCCGGAACTGCCCCCTGCTAGATCGGATGATTTGGTTACTATTCAAGCAAGGCTTCTAGGTACTAAAGTTGGAGAAGTGGATGTGGCTATGTGGAAGTCCAAGAGTGGTGTCTACTCTTATGGAGAAACTTTGCATTTCCTTTTAGAGCTAAGTTCCCTTGTGGTCCCTTTGTGGAAGGTAGTGTGGCACTCACTGGCTATTCCTTGCCACGCTTTTATACTGTGGCTGGTGTTTAGGCAGGCCCTTGCAACCAAGGAGAGAATGTGTGGCGCGGCTAGGGCTTTATGGGACATACTTTATGTCGCTTCTGTTTTCATGTACAGGAATCGATCGACCATCTTTTTTTCTATTGTAGTTTCAGCCGTAGAATATGGAGAAACCTGATGGAGGCTTGCTTAATTCCTAGTCCTAGTGTTAGCTAGGATGACATTGTGATTTGGTCTTGCAATCTTAAGGGTAAAGGGTTGCAAACCACTCTTTGCAAGCTTAGTTTGGCTGCAGCTATATACCAAATTTGGAGTTTGAGAAATGAGCTTTGATTTGGCAAATTCCCCTTGTCGGAGGAAGCCTTGGTTGCTCGAATCAAATGGGATATTAGGACTATGGTGATGACTCGAAAATTCAAGAGATCTCCTCTTGACATTCAGCTTTCGGCATTTTTGGTTGTTGTAAACTTGTAATAGTTTGGGTTTAGCTAGTTCTAGTTTTTTGTTTGTTTGTTTGTTGTACGGTGCTTTGGGGTCTAGTTTCTGGAGTGATGTAATTGTTTATGTTTGGTTGTAAAAGTTTTGATTCATCCAAGAAAAAAAAAAAAAAAAAGAATTGCCTTTTTAATTAAGCAAAAATTATAAGGCAAGATGGTTGAGGTTGAATACAAGATTACAAAAAAATTTATGGGCAGAGGCAGTTAGTTATGAGTGCTTTAATTTGTCACAACTGATCACCATCTTTATTTTGATTTCAAGGTTTCAAAAGAAATATGGTAAGATAAACAAGTTGATTTTTCAATTTCGAAAATATGCAGAAAATTTGTCTCAAAATTTGTGTTTGAAAAGGTTTAGGTTTCCTTTAACGAATTGAAAGGGTTTAAGTTTCTTCAAAACTTAACAAATTATCTCATTACATCTTTGTGTAATCATTCACATAACAGTATGCTTGTAATGTGGCAGCCTTTATTACGGCGATCGTTTCAATTGTCAGGTCGGCTATTTCCCCCAACAAGTTAGTTTAAGAGAATTGTGCATACCACATGCCTTCAGAAGCCAATAATTTTTTGCTCAGCAGTAAATATAATTTTGAAGTATACCTTTTTTTTTTCTGATTCAATATGAGATCTACAAGTTTGAAAAATAGAAAATAATTATCCACATGAAATCAAGATGAAAAAATTTAGATAAATAAATCAAACTTTTAAAACCACGACTTTGTACTTTAATTTTATGTTTGAATTATTATAATTTTTTAATGTAAGGGCTAAACTGTATTTTTATCAAAAAAAAGAAAAGAAAAAAAGAAGAGTATGTAGTTCAACAAACTTTACTCTTTTTATTAGCGAAGTATAAAGTGCATGCAATTGGTGATTATAAAATAATGGGTAAATATAAATTATTTACTAAATAATCGGGTCATTTAAATTTATTCTTTAGGTTTCTATATCCAACTTTTTAACTCCTTAAATTTTTCAAAATTTTCATTTCATCAATTCTGTTCAAAATCCTTTTTTTTTTTTTTTTTTTCTTGAGTGGAATCGAGCACATCTTATAAATAGACAAATAAAGTACAACGCTCAACATCAATAATATCAACAATTCAATGGAGGAATTTCCTAAAAAAAAAAAACTCACAAAAAATAAAGCTTCATTTGCAAGTCAGTGAGCCGCACCATTTAGATTACACCTAACATGGTGAACCTTTCAATTCTGCAAATTGTTTATTACCCCTGTATCTCCTTAACAAGATGGTCATAGATGCTCTAATTACTCACCTTTTTCCAGCACTTGCACTATTTGGAGAACTTCACCTTCCAAAACTGCCATTGCTTCTGCAACATTAAGTACAATGATATGATTCTTAGGCTCGACTAAGGTTGCCAGTACCTGACCATTACCATTTCTGATTATAACACTGATACCCATCTTCTTCTCAATTTTATCCACAACTGCATCCCAATTGATCTTGACAAGCTCATCCATAGCGGCTTTTCAACATAACTCTCTTTTCTCCACTACTATTCCTGGAAATTTCAGGGAATTCACATATTTGAAAGCCGTTAATGAATTATAAGCATTGCTTACCATTGTATTGTGCGGGCTATTTGGTTTCTCAAGGACCACTACATTTTGTGGAAGTCATAGGTTTCATGTCATAACCCCTACTAGCTCCATATCATCATTGTTCAGAGATCGTTGAAGCTTTTCAATAATAAAAGCAAAATTTTTTCATTTACAATACTAACACAACACAATCCCATTAAGGCCATATCAGCATTTTTGTCACGCCAATTAAAAAATGTTAGTATTCTAATTTATTAGAACATTGAATAAAAAATTAGAAAGAAAAAAAATACAAAACAAAACAAAACAAACAAAAGAACATACCAAAAAGGGTGGCATCCACCCAGCAAAGGAACACCCTCAACTAAAGAGTGGCTCTCGTGCCGCAACACCTCACAAGAAGTCAAATAAGAAATATAATTATTATAAGGGTTAAATACCTATTTGTCCTCTGTACTTTACGACTTTTATTTATTGTCCCCTCAGTTTCACTTTTATCTGTTTGATTTCCCGTCCAAAACTAACGTCCAGCCACGTCATCCTACAGGTGTTGCGCATGCACGTCGACACCTGTAGGATGACGTGGCTGGACGTTAGTTTTGGACGGAAAATCAAACGGAGGTACCATTTCCGTCTTTTCATATACCACCGGTACCAAATTTGATAAAAAATGAAACTGATGGAGCAATAAATAAATGTCGTAAAGCACAGGGGTGTACATGCTATTTAACCCTTATTATAACCTATTATGTAGAAGTTATAAGTACATGCTTAAAAAAATTGCAACTACACAAATCGAATAGGAAGCATGCTAATATTTATTATATGATAATTCTTGCAAAACCCAATGGCTTGAATCAACAGATATGATTAATTTTAACCAAAATGTTGCTTAAAAGTAGGCTTGGCAATTCGGGTTGGTTGGGTCAACCTGTTTAGCTAATCTAGTTATAAACGGGTTGGCATGTCATAAACAGGTTAACGGATCATAAACGTGTTATAAGTGTGTCATAAACAAGTTGGCGGGTCAAAATGGGTATAGCCTAAACTCAAACCATATAACTTCGTGTCGAATTTGCGGATCGTGTCAAAATTGCCAAGCCTACTTAAAAGCCATCGAATTAAAGTCACCCATTCGTAACCAGCTCTTGGTTCAAACGAAAACTTTCTTTAATAAGGGTATTAATTAAAAAATAAAAAATAAATAAAAATAAAAACACTTTGAAAGATCAATAAAACAATGTATAAACTAAGATATCTCTATTTTGAAATTAATGCAATGATCACATGTTCATGAATCTTCAAATATCTTTGGTAGATTAATATTAATGCTTATTTTATTTTTTTATTCATTTTACTTATAAGGTAGGAATGAGGGAAAAGAACCTTTGTGGGTATAAAACGGCATTTAGATCGACTAAACTAACTTTATTTTTTCAAAAAAAAAAAAATCTTCATCAGCCCAGCCCATGCATAATAATAGAGGACTTAATTAATTAAGACCTTATAAATCGTGCATAATTAGTGTTTGAATTCAACTTTCATCAAAGCAAAAATTTCAAGAGATCGAGTAAGTGAAAATATGGGTGGAAGACGTGTGTTGCTTATCATAATGATGATCTTTATTCTACTTGTGGTGCTAGTGCTGCTTGTTGTGCATGCCTACGAGGCTATGACCCTCTCCCTCATGCATGGACGGATTTAGAGGTGGGGCTGGTATAGGCCATGCCCTTTCCTTAATTTCACAAAAAAAAAAAAAAATTAGTCTATTAGCACCTACCAACAACTTTTTTTGACATTGACTCCTGCCCATAAGATCATACCCCCGATTGGCACAACTGATGTCTTAAGTTGATTGAGCTTTACGATAAAATCACAAGTCTCAAGGTGTTAATATATAAAACTACTTTGCAAATTTCCCTCATATCATAATGCCTATCATTATGTTGTTAATTGTGTCAAATTCCCAAGTAAAACTGTTGGTTTTGGTATGAAATTCTTATATATACCCCTCTCTCTCTCTCTCTCTCTCTCTCTTTTTCTCTCTCATTTCATTTCATGGTATATGCAAGTATACGTTTATCGATGCAAAAATATGCATATGACTCGACTCATATAAACTCTTATAACTTTATTTTTATTATTTTTAATAGCACTATTTTAATTTTGTAATTACAACATCTTAAGTAAAAATAAATTATCTTCCTAATATAATAGATATAGCTTGAATTAGTGTTATTATGAGTCTTGATGCAAATATATGTATATTTGTGCATACATGAGTGTGTTTGTGTAAATGTGTATGTGTGTTGTGTGCATATATAATTGGATCTCTACCCCATCCCGGCCCGTTCTTCTTTTCTTTTACTTTTTTTTTCTTTTTCTTTTTATTTTTAATTTTGTCCTTTTTAGACTTAAAAAATAATTATTCTAGTGGGTGCATATGCTCCATGAAGCCTAGCAAGAGCTTATCCGTAGATTATTAGTAGTCTTACGAGTACACACCAATAGCAATCACTAAATTAATTAATGATAACTCTTGCAAAAAAACCATTGAGTCATGCCAAGTAAAAGTAACAAATTATTAATATGTGACAACTTGCAAAAACCAATGATCCAAGCTAGCTAAGAGACACGTTTTTTTAAAAAAAAAGTTTACTCAAAAGCTATCAATTTTTTCCAAAAGTAATTTTTAAAACTAGCTAACTAATATTTATTTATTTATTATTTTTTTAAAAAAAAAACTCTTCGTTTTGAGTAAATCTTTATGATCAATCCATGCATAACAGAGGACTTAAGACCTTATAAATTGTGCATTAATGTTAATTAGTGTTCAACTTTCATCCAAGTTATCCAACCAAAAATCTGAAGAGGGTATAAGTGAAAATATGGGTGGAACTTGTGTGAGAAGAAGTTTGTTGCTAATGATGATTCTGAATATTGTAGTACTTGTAGTGCAAGCTGATGATCCTCCCGCTTCCTCTCTCCTTCCGCCCTCTTCCGTTTTAACTGTACCTCACTTTCCCTCTCCGTACTCTCAACAAGATCATACCCATGATTGGAAAGACTGTTTTTTTAAGTGGCTCGGGCATTGCATTAAAAACACAAGTCCCCCCAAGGTGTTAAGAAAAAAAAGATGGGGATGGGGTATGTACAGAGGTTGTGCGCATCTCATAAAAAAATTCTGCAAAGTTCCCTCAGATCTAGACCATATTGCCTATCGTTGTGCTGTTAATCGTTTCAGATTCCCAAGCAAAGCTGTTGGTTTTGGTATGAAATCCTTATATATACCCACTCTCTCTCTCTCTCTCTCTCTCTCTCTCTCTCTCATTCATTTCATTTCATGGTATATGCAAGTACACGGCGGTCCATGCATAGATATACATACGGCTCGACTCATATAAGCTCGCATAATTTCATTTTTATTATTTTTTATAATATTATTTTAATTTTGTAATTAGAACGTCTTAAATAAAGAGAAATTATATTCCTAATATAATAAATGTAGCTTGAATTTGTGTTATTATGAGTCTTGATGCAAATATATGTATATTTGTGCATATATGAGTGTGTTTGTGTAAATGTGTATGCGCGCATAATGAATTTATATGCATATAAACTCGAGATTAGATTATATTTAATATTCAAATTAATTTATTTAATTAATTTAAATGATAAAATCTTAATTATAATTAGTAAGGATCTACAAAAAAATAAACAGTCATGATATTTACTTTATATAAGGAATGAATAAATTAACTGAGCATCTTGTGAACAAGCTCAATTCGTTTAAAATAAATGAGCCAAGCTTTAACCAATTAATAATTGTAAATTAAAAAATATATATTTTTAAAGCTCTAATATGGTGAAAAGTTAATCGGTCATCTTTAATTAAGGCCCCTAATTAATAAGTGTACAATGAAGATTTTTTTTTTTTTGAAAAAAATAAGAAACTATAATATGATAAAAAGTTAATAAATCATCTCTAATTAAGTCTCTCAATTATTGAAAAGAAAAAAAATTAATTCTACATTTTTGAGGCCTTAAAAAACCTCTAGATATGAGAATGAAAATTTATTGATTTTAGACATGTAAAATTCACATTTATAAAGAATGAACTTTCCATGAAAGTTAATAACATCCAAAATCATAAAATTTTCTACGCATATAAATTCTTGGAAGAGCTATTTCTCCAACTCCTATCAAACTCCAACAACTTTTTTAAATAATTAAAAACATTGGATATGTAAGACCCACATGTAGAAAAACAGATCCAATTGTTGGTTTGAAAAAAAGTTGAATGAGAGTTAGACCAGAGTTGGAGAAGTAGCAGGTCTCATTCTTGGAATGTCTACTTGTTTATATACTTTTCCATTTTCACATTCATGAAAGTCCAACGTGCATAACTTTCTCCAGTGTCTTTGTCAATTTCAATTAAATTGTCAGTAAAACATAGAAAGTGTTTGCTTCCAATGTGATCAAACGTCAATTTGAATTGAATGTTTAGTACGTAGAATATGGAAAGTCTCAAAATACATAAATTCCGATTGTTTGCATTGTACAAAATAGGTAGAATTAAACGCAGATCACTCTTCAATGTCCAACATTTTTTTTCGCCTCATATACCAATACAAATCAATATTCTTTATAACTTCCCAATTTTCTCTGTATTTTTTCCTTCAATTCTTATTCTCGCATGTTTGTAAATCAAATAATAAGTCATTCTATATCTAATAAGTAATAAAAAACGAGAAGAATGATTTTTAAATAAAAATATAATATTAATCATAAAATGAATATTATCTTATTAATATTTAAATAAAAATGAATCAGGGCTTGTCGCCTTTAGCCTCAAAATATATCGAATCAGCCCTGATATGTCCATAATGTGGACGAGGGTCCTCATGTTTTTTGAGATATTGCAAGCACATTTTCATGCATGGCTATCTACAATTGTTTACATAATCTTACAATCACTCATAATATTGCAGAAACAGGGAAAGCAAAAGATTACGTGGAAACAAGCTTCAACAATTGCAACAGGAATTACTAGCTACCTTTTTCTCAAAGTTATTTACTTTTATGTAATGTAAAAATAAATGCTTATATGGAAAAATTAAAGGGCTATTAGCCTATGTCACGCGAGTGTAATGTGATTATGATGTGAAAAATAACATTTCTGCTTTGATAATGAAAGACCTTCAATTTTTGTCACGTGACAAAATGTTTTTCCATGGAATTCTTAAATGAGGATTTACAATTGTCAATCAACTAATTAAAACCTAACACGTGGATAAAAGGGTAAATCATTTTCTCCCATTTGTTATTGTTAATTTCTCTCTAACATGGCCATACGTAAGCAAGTTAGTCAATGACAGTAATTAACACGTGAATTAAAATTCCTCCCTAAGTTCATGTGATGTCTTTCTGTTGAAAAAAGACCCAATCAACTCATGTCTCTCTCCCCAACGTCAAAGTATTCAACACTGAGGTAATTAAACACCTCTAAATTCTTGCTTAGAGGTTTAATTTGCTGGAAATTGACAATTGAAGATAATGTTAATGCATGGATTTTTGGTGATGTTATTTTGATGGACTGCTCAGAATTTCTCTCAAAACAGAACTGCCGTTTTAACAGAGCAAAAATTATAAGGCAAGATGGTTGAGGTTGAATGCAAGATTGCCAAAGAATTTATGGGCAGAGGCAGTTAGTTATGCATGCTTTAATTTGTCACCAACAAATTTTCATCTGTAGTAATTGATTTCAAGGTTTCAAAAGAAGTATGGTCAGATAAACCGGTTGATTTTTCAATTTTGAAAATATTTGATTATTTTGCATACTTTCACGTGCAAAGTGGAGAGCGGATGAAATTATATCCAAAATTAAGAAAATGTATACTTTTTGGTATGGAAACTAGTGTTAAGGAGATTACTATAGGCTATGTCATCTAGTTTCAAAGAACAAAATTGATAGCAATTAGCATAAATATGACGTTTGATGAGGCCTATATGCTAAGAAAATGAGAAGATGATGGAGCATCAACTGATAGCTATAAAGGGAAACAAGTTATGGAGGTGGATTTTGTTCACCAAAGTTCACCCATGAATAAAAGCAATGACAAACAATTTTCAAGAGACTTACAGTGTAATGCCCATGAAATTAAAAAAGAATAAGCATATTTTGGTTATTATAAAAGTATAATTAAAAAGCAAGTTTCCCCAAGGCCAGGATCATGCCAGGCCCAATGGCCAAGACCAAGCCTAGGCTCGAGACCAACTTCAGGAGCCAGGGAATGGCCCAATCTGTTTATTTACTACTTTTATATTGTGGACTTTTTTTCTGTTAATTTAGCAAAAGTTGTCGTAGAACACTCATTCACCCCTCTAGGTATGTTAGTTGGGTTTAAACCGTTTTGCAATTGTTATTAGAGCCTCAGTCACTCCACAAGAATTAGTATCTTGAGTGATATTCTTGGCCAAACATTGTAGATGGAAAGGTCCCAATTGCTTTTTTTGGCCATTTGAAGTTATATGTGATGCTGACTTCAGTGTTCGTTTAGAAGAAAGGATTAGTATTTTTTTTTTTTTTTAGATGGATAGTAATTTGGATAGCAATTTGGATACCTGCTTTGGGTTCTGATTAAATGTGATATTGCTGACATATCACATAAAGTACTGAAACTCTTATTTTCTTATAGATTTTCTTTATAGCTTCTCGCCTCTTACGAGGTTTTATTCATCGCTTTTATCTATCGTCTTCGGCGATCTATATGAATGAACTATTCTCTTCCTCATAAAATAGCAGCCTCATTTTTTCCACAACTATCGTGCTGCCTTCTCTGATATGTTGCACCGCTCATCTTCGTCTTTTACCCACCAACGCGCCTCGATCACAACCGTCTTCTTTGGCTCCTCCACTCCCTGTCGCCACCCTCCGCTTCTCTGGCTGGCCTTCACGCGCCCATGCATTTGCTTATTGTTGTTATTTTTATTATTATCCTAGAGAGTAAGAATATCCGGTAGAACTAGCTATCTTACATTTTATGTCACGCTTCTTGCTTTGTATCCTAAATATCTCAGTTTGCTTGCTCGATTGTCTTTAACCAAATTTTCCTCTACTGTGGGTTTCAGAATTTTGGTTCTGAAACTGACACAATTTGTCTGTGGTGTTTTTGATGGTCATGGGGTCACATATATGCATGGTTGTAAAGAGAGTGAGAGATTTGAAAGAAAACAAAATAAAATGCAAAAATAAATAAATAGCAAAATAAAAAAAAAAATGTGATAAAAATTTTACGTGGTTCAGTCTATGACTTATATCCACGTGATAAAGTCTTAAGAACTACATTTTTGTCTTAGTCCTTGATAAATTTACAATACACAAAGTTCCCATATATAGAGATGTGATAGATAATACAAAATGGTATGAGATATCAAATCAAAACATAATTTAATATACATATTAAATTATGGGGTAATAAAAAAAATTCTTTAAAAGCCGTTAATGAATTATAAGCATTGCTTACCATTGTATTATGCGGGCTATTTGGTTTCCCACGAGCCACTGCATTTCGTCGAAGTCATAGGTTTCGTATCATAACCCCTACTAGCTTCATATCATCATTGTCCAGAGATCGTTGAAGCTCTTCAATAATAAAAGCAAAATCTTCATTTACAATACCAACACGACACTATCCCATTAAGGCCATATCAGCATTTTTGTCACGCCAATTAAAAAATGTTAGTATTCTACTTTATTAGAACATAAAATATATATAAAAAAAATACAAAATAAAACAAACAAAAGAACATACCAAAAAGGGTGGCGCCACCCAGCAAAGGAACACCCTCAACTAAAGGGTGGCTCTAGCGCGGCAACTCCCCATAACAAGTCAAATAAGAAATATAATTATAATAACCAATTATGTAGAAGTTATAAGTATATGCATAAAAAAATTGCAACTGCACAAATCGAATAGGAAGCATGCTAATATTTATTATATGATAATTCTTGCAAAACCCAATGGCTCGAATCAATAGATATGATTAATTTTAACCAAAATGTTGCTTAAAAGCCATCAAATTAAAGTCACCCATTCGTAAGTACAGCTCTTGGTTCAAACGAAAACTTTCTTTTTGTGGGCATTAAAAAAAAAAAAAAAAAAAAAAAAACCTTCAAATATCTTTGGTAGATTAATATTAAGGCTTATTTTATTTGTTTATTCATTTTCCTTATAAGGTAGGAATGAGGGAAAAGAACCCTTGTGGGTAGAAAACGGCATTTAGATCGACTAAACTATCTTTATTTTTCAAAACAATCTTCATCAGCCCAGCCCAAGCATAATAATAGAGGACTTAATTAAGGAGAAATGATCCCTACACTCATTTCTCACAACAGTCCCACAACAAGCTGACGTGGCTGGTAATATTTTATAATTTTTTTACAAAAAGAAATGAAAACAAAACAAAAAAATAATAAAATATTACCAGCCACATCAACTTGTTGTGAAGCTGTTGTGAGAAATGAGTGTAGGGATCATTTCTCTTAATTAAGACCCTAAAAATCGTGCATAATTAGTGTTTGTATTCAACTTTCATCCAAGCAAAAATTTCAAGAGATCGAGTAAGTGAAAATATGGGTGAAAGACGTGTGTACGTTGCTGATCATAATGATGATCTTTATTCTACTTGTGGTGCATGCTAGTGCTACTTGTTGTGCAGGCCGCGCGATGACCCTCTCCGTCGTGGACTGATTTAGGGGAGGGGCAGTACAGGCCATGCTCTTTCCTTTATTCTAAAAAAGAAAAAAATAAAAATAGGTAAAAAAAATATATAAGGTAAAAAATAAAAATTTACCCTATTGGCACCTACTAACAATTTTTTTTTTTTACGCCCATAAGAGCTTTTGGCTCCATCCCTGCTATCTCTCCCTCTTTCGTTTTGCCTCAACAAGATCATATCCCTGATTGGCACGACTGATGTCTTAAGTTGATCGGGCTTTATAATAAAATCACAAGTCTCATGGTGTTAATAAAACTAGGATGGGGATGGGGTATGTACAAAGGTTGTGTGCATCTCATACTAAAACTACTTTGCAAATTTTCCTCATATCATAATGCCTATCGTTATGTTGTTAATCGTGTTAGATTCTCAAGCAAAGCTGTTAGTTTTGGTATGAAATTCTGTTATATTCCTCTCTCTCTCTCTCATTTTATTTCATGGTATATGCAAGTATATGTTGATTGATGCATAGATATACATAAGACTCGACTTGTATAAGCTCATATAAGTACTTTATTTTTATTATTTTTAATAGTATTATTTTAAGTTTGTAATTAAAGCATATTAAGTAAAGAGAAATTATCTTCCTAATATAATAGATATAACTTGAATTAGTGTTATTATGAGTCTTGATGCACAAATATATGTATATTTGTGCATACATGAGTGTGTTTGTGTAAATGCAATTGGATCTCCACCCATCCCAACCCCTTCTTCTTTTGTTTTTTTTCTTCTTTTTTCCTTTTTCTTTTTTTTTTTTTTTTAAAAAAAAAAATTGTCTTTTTTTGGACATAAATGAAATCATTTTAGACATTAAGAAATAATTATTCTAATGGGTGTATATGTTCAATGAAGCCTAGCAAGAGCTGATCGGTAGATTATTAGCAATTAATCGATCTTACGAGTACACACCAATAGCAGTCACTAAATTATTTAATGATAACTCTTGCAAAAAACCATTGAGTCATGCCAATTAAAAGTAACAAATTATTAATATGTGACAACTTGAAAAAACCAATTATCCAAGCTAGCTAAGAGACAATTTTTTTTAAAAAAAAGTTACTTAAAAGCTATCAATTTTTTCCAAAAATAATTTTTAAAACTAGCTAACTAATATTATTTTTTAATTTTTTTTTTTTTAAAAAAAAAACTCTTCATTTTGAGTAAACTTTGTGTTTTAGGAAAAAGAACTTTTGTGAGTATAAAAGGCTACTGCTTAGACTAAGATATATATATATATATATATATATATATATATATATATATATATATATATATATATATATATATATATATATATATATATATATATATATATATCTTTATTTTAAAAATCTTTATGATCAACCCATGCATAATAGAGGACTTAAGACCCTATAAATTGTGCATTAATGTTAATTAGTATTCAACTTTCATCCAAGTTATCCAACCAAAAATCTGAAGAGGGTATAAGTGAAAATATGGGTGGAACTTGTGTGAGAAGAAGTGTGTTGCTGATGATGACTATGAATATTGTAGTACTTGTAGTGCAGGCTGATGATCCTCCTGCTCCCTCTCTCCTTCCGTTCTCTTCCGTTTTAACTGTGCCTCACTTTCCCTCTCCCTACTCCCAACAAGATCATACCCATGATTGGATCGATTGTTTTTTTAAGTGGCTCGGGCATTGCATTGTAATCACAAGTCCCCCCAAGGTGTTAAGAAAAATAACATTGGGGTGGGGTATGTACAGAGGTTGTGTGCATCTCATAAAAAAACTCTGCAAAGTTCCCTTAGGTCTAGATCATATTGCCTATCGTTGTGCTGTTAATCGTCTCAGATTCCCAAGCAAAGCTGTTGGTTTTGGTATGAAATTCTTATATATACCCTCTCTCTCATTCATTTCATTTCATCGTATATGCTAGTACACGGCAGTCCGTGCATAGATATACATAAGGCTCGACTTATATAAGCTCGTATAACTTCATTTTATTATTTTTTATAATATTATTTTAATTTTGTAATTAGAACATCTTAAATAGAGAGAAATAATCTTCATAATATAATAAATATAGCTTGAATTAGTGTTATTACGAGTCTTGATGGAAATATATGTATATTTGTGCATATATGAGTGTGTTGTGTAAATGTGTATGTGTGTGCGCACGCGCATAATGAATTTATATGCATATAAACTCGAGATTAGATTATATTCAAGATTCAAATTTATTTATTTAATTAAATTAAAGGATAAAATCTTAATAATAATTAATTAACTAATAATTAGTAATGATCAACGAAAAAAATAAACAATCATGATATTTACATTATATAAGGAATGAATAAGTTAATTGAGCAGCTTGTAAACTAGTTCAGTTCGTTTAAAATAAATGAGCCAAGCTTTAACCAATTAATAATTTTACATTATATATATATATATATATATATATATATATATATATTCTTAAACCTCAAATATGGTGAAAAGTTAATCAATCATCTCTAATTTAGGCCCCTAATTAATAAGTGTACAATAAAGATTTTTTTTTTTTTGAAAAAAAAAAAAGAAACTATAATATGATAAAAAGTTAATAAATCATCTCTAATTAAGGCTCTCAATTATGGTAAAAAAAAAATAAAATTAATTCTACACCATTGAGGCCTTAAAATATCTCTAGATATGAAAATGAAAATTTATTGATTCTAGACATGTAAAATTCACATTTATAAAGAATGAACTTTCCATGAAAGTTAATAACATCCAAAATCATAAAATTTTCTACGTATATAAATTCTTGGAAGAGCTATTTCTCCAACTCCAACAACTTTTTTAAATAATTAAAAAATTAGATATGTAAGACGCACATGTAAAAAAATAGATCCAATTGTTAATTTGAAAAAAAGTTGGATGAGAGTTAGACTGGAGTTGGAGAAGTAGCATGTCTCATTCTTGGAATGTTTACTTGTTTACTTTTCCATTTTCACATTCATGAAAGTCCAACGTGCAGAACTTTCTCCGGTATCTTTGTCGATTTCAATTAAATTGTTAGTAAAACATAGAAAATCCTTGCTTCCAATGTGATCAAATGTCAATTTGAATTGAATGTTTAGCACGTAGAATATGAAAAGTCTCAAAATACATAAATTCCGATTGTTTGCATTGTGCAAAACAGATAGAATTGAACGCAGATCACTCTCCAATACAAATCAAATCATTCTTTATAACTTCCCGGCCAATTTTTTCGCCTCATATACCAATACAAATCATTCTTTATAACTTCCCGGCCAATTTTCTTTTTATTTTTTCCTTCAATTCTTATTTTCGCATGTTCTTAAATCAAGTAATAAATCATTCTATATTTAATAAGTAATAAAAAGCAAAAAGAATGATTTTTAAATAAAAACATAAATTTAATCTTAAAATGAATATTATCTAATTAATATTTAAAAAATGAATCACTTAGACTTGTCGTTTTTTGCCTCAAAATATATCAAACCGGCCTTGATATGCCGATAATGTGGACAAGGGTCCTCATGTTTTTTAGATATTGCAAGCACATTTTCATGCATGGCTAGCTACAATTGTTAAGATAATCTTACAATCACTCATAATATTGCAGAAACAGGGAAAACAAAAGATTACGTGGAAACGAGCTTCAACAATTGCAACAAGAATTACTAGCTACCTTTTTCTCAAAGTTATTTACTTTTATGTAGTGAAAAAATCAATGCTTATATGGAAAAATTAAAGGGCTATTAGCCTATGTCACGTGAGTATAATGTGATTATGATGTGAAAAATAACATTTCTGCTTTGTTAATGAAAGACCTTCAATTTTTATCACGTGACAAAATGTTTTTCCAAGGGATTCTTAAATGAGGATTTGCAATTGTCAATCGAGTCAATCGACTAATTAAAACCTAACACGTGGATAAAAGGGTAAATCATTTTCTCCCATTTGTTATTGTTAATTTCTCTCTAACATGGCAATACGAAAGCAAGTTTTTTTTTCTTTTTCTTTTTTTTTTTTAATACGTAAGCAAGTTAGTCAATGACACTAATTAACACGTCAACTAAAATTCCTCCCATAAAGAACAATTTAGTCATACACTAATAAGAGTATGGTACTAGGTTTTCTCGTTTTGTGTGTTGTTACTTTGATGGGCTGCCCAGAATTTATCTCAAAACAGAACTGCCTTTTCAATTCAGCAAAAATTATAAGGCAAGATGGTTGAGGTTGAATGCAGGATTGCCAAAAAAATTTGGGCAGAGGCAGTTACTTATGCATGCTTTAATTTGTCACCAACAAATCTCTATATGTAGTTATTGATTTCAAGGTTTCAAAAGAAGTATGATCAGATAAACCGGTTGATTTTTCAATTTTGAAAATATTTGGTTATCTTGAATACTTTCACGTGCAAAGTGGAGAGTGGTTGAAATTATATCCAAAGTTAAGAAAATGTATATTTTTTGGTATGGAAACTAGTGTTAAGGAGTAAGGACTATAGGCTATGTCATCCACTTTCAAAGAACAAAATTGATAGCTATTAGCATAAATATGACGTTTGATGAGGCCTATATGCTAAGAAAATGAGAAGATCATGAAGCATCAATTGATAGCCATAAAGGGAAGCAAGTTATGGACGTGGATTTTGTTCACCAAATTAAAGTTCACCCATGAATAAGAGCAATGACGAACAATTTTCAAGAGACTCCCATGCCAGTATAACGCCCATGAAATTAAAAAAGAATAAGCATATTTTGGTTATTATAAAAGTATAATTAAAAAGCAAGTTTCCCGAAGGCCAGGACCATGCCAGGCCCAATGGCCATGCCGAGACCACGCCTAGGCTCGAGACCAACATCAGGAGCCAGGGAATGGCCAGATCTGTTTATTTACTACTTTTATATTGTGGGCTTTTTTTTCTGTTAATTTAGTAAAAGTTGTCGTCGAACACTTATTCACCCCTCTAGGTATGTTAGTTGGGTTTAAACCGTTTTGCAATTGGTATTAGAGCCTTAGTCACTCCACAAGAATTAGTTTCTTGAGTGATATTCTTGACCAAACATTGTAGATGGAAAGGTCCCAATCTTTGAACGTACTACCCTTTTTTTTATAATTTTTTTTTTTTTTTATCTACGGGTAAATTTTTAATTCCTTTAGGACCAAGTAAAATAAATGGAAATAATTTATATGGAGTGATCATTTCGTTACGGAGGTAAACCACATGGATTTAGGAGTTCATTTTGAAACCATATAAATTTATTTGTTATAAAGTCAAACAACAATGACTAATTTAGCAATTTTTCCTAAAAAACGAAGAAGATGGAAGTGAATGTTGATCTTCACCTCTACAATGACGAGAGTGATCTGCAGAGGTGTACCGTCACAAGGCCACAAAAGAGGGGGAAAGGGGGGAGCAGCTGTAAATCCACCCTCATAGACCACCCCCTTATGTGGGGTGGATCTGCACCGTACCTCTTATCGATCGCATATTTCCACCCCGCAAATAAGGGAGTGTGACTATTGAGATCCAATCCCTATCAAGGGTAATGGAGGTGGAGATCCACCCTTGTAAACGTACGGAGCAATAAATGGTGGATCTCAACCCCCCCAACCGGGAAATAGTAGGGGGCCAAGCAAAGAGGGCAATTGTGGGTGGATCTCCACCCCATCTCGCCCCTTCTTCTTCTTCTTCTTCTTCTTCTTCTTCTTCTTCTTCTTCTTCTTCTTCTTCTTCTTTTTTCTTTTCTTTTATTTTTAATTTTTTGTCTTTTTTGAACATAAATGAAATCATTTTAGACATTAAGAAATAATTATTCTAGTGGGTGTATATGTTCCATGAAGCCTAGCAAGAGCGATTAGCAAATTATTAGCAGTCTTACGAGTACACACCAATAGCAGTCACTAAATCATTTTAGACATTAATGATAATTGCTAGAATATATTTTTCATATTAGGTTTATGTATTTTCTTATAATAATATTTTCCATTTAGGTTTGATTTCTTTATAGGGTTTATTCCCATTATGTTAGAATATTTATATTCTCTAAATAAGGTTTATTGATATTTACCTTATTTAAGTCTAAGGTTTCTTGTTCACTACATATCTCTCTATAAATAGAGAGTTATGTAAATGATGTTGAATATAGTAAATAGGCAAGATGTAGTACATACATCTCTCTCCGCTTCCGCTTCCAATATCTTTTTTCTTTTTCTCTCACATAATTTTATTTTCTATTTTATATTTATTTCTACATGGTATTAGAGCCAAATTCCTAGGCCTTTAACAAATATCATAGCCTATTTTGTTGTGATATGTGGCTCAATTCATTGGCAAATATTGGCACAATGTGGTTTGGCCCTTTCATAAGATTTTTTATGGCTAGTTTTTTGTTCTCCGACCATCATTGCCAGTTGCGGTTTGGCCCCTCACCGGATTCTTTTAACGGATAGTCTCCATTTTTCGACCATCACTTTCATCATTTCTCATTGTTCATTGGCGAATCTTGGCATAATGTGGTGTGGCCCTTCACTGGATTTTTAACGGCTAGTTTCCGTTCTCCAATCTCATTGTTAGTTGCAACTTGGCCTTTTACAAAATTCTTTTAACGGATAGTATCTGTTCTCAGACCGTCACTTTTAGCCTTTCTCGCTGGCACCGCCTTGATCCAACCATCAACTTCGACTGCTTTTAATTCCTTCTCATTTTCAAACTTAAGCTTACACCTTGAGTTTGAGGGGAGATGTTAGAATATATTTTTCATATTACGTTGGTATATTTTCTTATAATAATATTTTTCATTCAGGTTGGATTTCCTTGTAGCGTTTATTCCCATTATGTTAGAATATTAATATTCTCTAAATTAGGTTTATCGATATTTATCTTATTTAAGTATAAGGTTTTTTGCTCACTACTCATTATTTTTTTATAAACAGAGAGTTATATAATAATGTTAATATAGTGAATAGGCAAGATATAACACATACGTCTTTCTCCGCTTTCGCTTCTGTTCTCTTTTTCTTTATCTTTCACATAATATTATTTTCTATTTTCTATTTATTTCTACAATAACTCTTGCAAAAAAACCATTAAGTGATGCCAATTAAAAGTAACAAATTATTTATATATGACAACTTGGAAAAACCAATGATCCAAGCTAGCTAAGAGACACATTTTTTTTTTTTTAAAAAAAAAAAAGTTACTTAAAAGCTATCAATTTTTTCCAAAAGTAATTTTTAAAACTAGCTAACATTTTTTTTTCTTTTTTTTTTTGTTATAAAATAAATAAAAAAACTCTTCGCTTTTAGTAAACTTTGTGTTTTAAGGAAAAAAACCCTTTGTGAGCATAAAACGGTACTGCACATATATATATATATTAAAAATCTTCATGATCAACCCATCCATAATAGAGGACTTAAGACCCTATAAATTGTGCATTAATGTTAGTATTCAACTTTCATCTCACCAAAACATTCAAGAGATCGAGTAATTAAGTGAAAATATGGGTGGAACTTTATGTGTGAGAAGAAGTGTGTTGCTGATGATGATTCTGAATATTGTAGTACTTGTAGTGCAGGCTGATGATCCTCCCACTCTCTCTCTCCCTCCCTCTTCCATTTTAACTGTGCCTGATCACTTTCCCTCTCCCTCTCAACAAGATCATACCCCTGATTGGCATGACCGTTCTCTTAAGTTGATCAGGCTTTGCGATAAAATCACAAGTCCCAAGGTGTTAACAAAACTAGGATGGGGATGGGGTATGTTCAAAGGTTGCGTGCTTCTCCTACATAAACTACTTTGCAAATTTCCCTCAGATATTTCCTATGATTGTGTTGTTAATCCTGTCAGATTCCCAAGCAAAGCTGTTGCTTTTGGTATGAAATTCTTATATATAACTCTCTCTCTCTCTCTCTCTCTTCATGGTATATGCAAATATTGTGTATGCATAGATATACGGATGTATGACTCTCTCCCTAATTTCATGGTATAAGCAAGTATAAAACATTATTTAAACTAAGATATTTTAGGTTTTCATGCATAGAGAAGCGTCTGTTTAAGTTTGCGATTTCAAAATAATGATTTTAAAAAGTGATATTTGAAAAATGTGATTTTTAAAAACGCAGTTAAACGTTTGATAAAATCGTAATTTAACCTTTAAAATTATGAGTTTTTAAAAATGTACATATTTTTCTGGAATTTCAAAACAGAGATTTTTAACGTGTGAGCTGAGATTCCCAAGCAACGGTTTTGGTTTTTGTATGAAATTTCTGTACTCTCTCTCTTTTCATGGTATATGCAAGTTAATTGTGTTGTTAATCCTAGAAACGTGTGAGCTGAGATTCCCAAGCAACGGTTTTGGTTTTTGTATGAAATTTCTATACTCTCTCTCTCTCTCTCTCTCTCTCTCTCTCTCTCTCTCTCTCTCTCTCTCTCTCTCTCTCTCTCTCTCTCTCTCTCTCTCTCTCTCTCCCTCTTTTCATGGTATATGCAAGTTAATTGTGTTGTTAATCCTAGAAGGTTCTCAAGCATCGGTGCTGGTTTTGGTATGAAATTCCTATATATATATATATATATTATACGTAGACACACACACACATATATATATGGCTACATAAATATGTATTAATTTCATGGTATAATTAAGCATGTACATTTTCATGCATAGATAAATATGTGCGTGCATGCATGCCTGAGATACGTGCAAAAAATAAGAAGACAACAAAATTGAATTAATCACACACGACACCAAGATTTAAGTGGTTCCTTCAATATAAGGTACGTTCACTAGCGGAGACAATCACGAAAAAATTTACTATGAAGATAGATAGAGTACAAAATAGTATAGAGAAAATCATTCAGAACTCAAAGTCTCAATATATCCAAATCTCACTATCACACACTAGAGATTATTTTCCAAAAGGGAATATGACGGACAAAAATACAATTTTTTTTTTGTTGGAAACCAATGGTGGCCGGTCTCTTCATTTCTCTCTCACTATAACACCCATTCCTTTTTTCTTTTTCTTTTTTCTTTTTTTTTTCCTCTTATTTTTGGATGTGCGGCTGCTATATATGTGCAGCTTAATTGTCTCTCTGAAACACGAAGGCTATGTGCCTTTATATAGTGTGAGTAAGTCGGTCAACATGAGTCAACTACGAGGGTGAAAAGGAGTCCAATCCCAATACCCATAAGGAAGAGGAAAAACCAATGAGCCCCAGTGCTGCCCCACACATGTTAATGGTTGGAAAGTCATACTACTCTTTAACAGCCTGATGCCTGTAGAGTACATGGGCTAGGGTACTTTTCATGTTTCTAGTATATATATAATTATATATATACATACTGCAAGCACATTTTCATGTATGCATGGCTACAATTGTTAACATAATCTTACAATCACTCGTAATATTGCAGAAACAGGGAAAGCAAAAGATTACGTGGAATCAAACTTCAACAATTGCAATAAGAATTAATTATTAGCTTAATGCTTAATGTTACTTATTAGATTATTACCTCTTTCTAGTTGTATGACAACTTTTCTATTCTCAATAGTATTTACTTTAATGAATATATTAAAAATAAACGTTACTATGTACGTAATAAGCGAATAAAATATTTTAGAAATTAGCCATTTCGTAGAAGTTCATGTGATGTTTCTATGTTGAAAAAGAGTAATGTTATATACCATATTGGAGAAATGCTACACACATTCCATTTCCATACTCCCAAATGTACACTCTCTTACATGGCACTAAAAATTACAATAAGATTTTAAATTAATATAATTATCATTAAATTTTAGATACAATGATGACTTTTAATATCACGTCAAAGAGTATATCCTCAAGAGGAAGAGTGTATGTAGCATTTATACATTTGCGGTTGCTAAAACTGCTTAACAGCTATTGACAATTGATTAAACTGATACAAAACGAATTCCCAGTCTTTGGAATCTCAATTCATTCACTTTAATTAATTTATGTTTTTTCAAGAACTCTAGACACATCGTCAATAAGTAAAATAATATACTTGTGTAGGAAGCTTTTCAAGTGGTCTAGAATTGGGTTCAATACCCCTTCCTGATAGCCCCGAGAAATCAAAATCCCTTGGCCCATCCAGGACAATCAGTCTTCATTATGATAGTAAATAATCAAATTCTATTGCATAAGAAACATCACTAATACAACACTTAACTATCAAGAAGGAAGAAAAGATAAACACATAGGAAAATAAAGATAACAGTGAAAATAATAAAATAGAAAAAATAAATAATTAATTATGTGGTTCAGTCTGTGATCTATATCCACAAGATAAAGTCCTAATACTACATTATACTCTTATTACTTGATATTTTCTTAATGATACATTAGACTCCTATTTATAGGAAAGCTTGGGTAGATAAGTATAATAATCAATCAATATGATTTGATTACCATCAAATCTGATTACAAACAAATCAATTAATAGTAATCAATCAATGTGATTTGATTGATTTGATTATCATCAAATAATTATAATAAGTCTCTGAAATTAAATCCCCTAATATATATATGGAGAATATATTCTCTAACATTCCCCCGTAAATTTAAGATGGAAGAATTTGAAATCTTGAGTTTAAATTTTCTTCTTTCTTTGAAGATGGCGAGCAACGACAAAGAATGAAAACTTGCTGGAGTTAGGCCTTTAACAACAATAGGCTAAGAATCTTCAAAATATGGCTAACGGTTGGCCAATAAAAGAGAGCTAATTATGGGCTAAATGAGCCTAGGTAGCGAAGTTTTAAATAATACCTTAAAGGCCAAACACATAATGGATCATCTATGGGCCAAGAAAAGAAGTGCAAATTGTGGGCAAAATGGGTCTGGGTAGCAAGATATAAGGTAATACCTCAATTCTCAAAGGCCAAACACATAATGGGTCATCTATAGGCCAAAAAAAAATAAAACGAGCTAGTGAGCTGAAATAGACATGAGTTTTAAGTACTACCTCAAATGCCAAAAGGTGGGCAAATTTGGCCTCTTTTAATTTTTTTTCTTTTTTTTTTGCGTTTTCTTTTTCTTCGTCCTCTTCTTCCTTTCTTCTTCTTCTTCCTTTTTTCTTTTCTTTTCTTTCTTTCTTTCTTTTTTTTTTTTTTGTTTTGGCTGCTGGGTTGGGTATAACCCAAAATGTTCTTCTTTCTTTCTTTCTTTGCTAGTGGTGTCAGACACTATACACGGTCGGGACGGTAGCTTGATGAAGGTGAACGGATCTGTGGGCAACTTGGCCTCTATTGATTTTTTTCTTTTTTCTTTTTTCTGTCTAGCATCCTTTGAGTATACACAATAAACAAAACAAAAAGAAGTTTCTGAACCATTACACCCATCACGAAAAACTGCAGAGATATCTTCTCCTTTTTTTTCTTTTTTACCTTCTGTCTTCTTTTGAGTCAAGTATAATCCAAATCTTCTTCCATTTTTTTTTTCCCTTCTTTTTCTTCTTGTGTAATGAGGAAATCGACAAAAAAACAAAGAGTTGTAGGATCAAAAAAGGACATGAAAACAGCCATGGGAGGCGGCTGGGAAGCACTAAGAACAAATCTGACGGTACTGAACCTGCCTAGCGCTGGACTAGGCCGTGGAAGGCGGCGTGGAGGGTTTTCTTCTCTCTTTTTATTTATTTTATTTTTTTATTTTTATTTTTTATTGTCAACTCTTCTTTTATTTTCTTCTCATTGGCCTCCTCCTCCTCCTTCTTCTTTTATTTTATTTTATTTTATGCACCTCTAACAAACGATCTACAATTGCAAATTGTAACTAGGTACAACAAAATCTATCAAAAGAAGAAGCTTTCCCACAACAATAGATTCTTACAATATTATCGAAGAAAATAATGGACTCTTTCGTATTGTCTTGCCGCATGATATAATGGATAAAATCATAGACAAAACCATAAAAGAAAAGATAAAGAAATAGAATGAGAGAGTACGCTCAAGACAATGAAACTTTAATGATATAATGTTAGAGAATAAAGCATATTGCCTTGCCGTATGATATAGAAAATCATAGATAAAACTAAGAGAGAAAAAGAGAAGCATAAGAAAATAAAGAAAACAGTGATAGTGAAAAATAAAAAACGAAGGGTCTAGGAAAAAGATGACATAAGCGTGAAAAGGCAGGAAAAATAATAGAAAAAAATATTAAAAGAAAATTGCACAAGATAAGGACTATATATAGGCTATGTGATCTGGTTTCAAAGAAGAAAATTTGTTAGCAATTAGCATAGATGCGATTTTTTATGAGGCCTATATGCAAAGAAAATGAGAAGATGAACCATCAACTGGTAACCATAAAGGGAAGCAAGTTATGGAGGTGGATTTTGATCGCTAGAGCGATGACAGACAATTTTCAAGAGACTCCCAGTATAACGCCCATGAAATTAAAGAAGAAGAAGAAGAAGCATATTTGGGTTATTATAAAATTATAGTTAAAAAAAATAAAAAATAAAAAAACAATTTTCCCAAAGGCCAGGACCATGCCAGGCCCAATGGCCAAGACAACGCCTAGGCCCGAGACCAACATCAGGAGCCAGGGAAGGGCCCAATCTGTTTATTTACTACTTTTATATTGTGGACTTTTGTTGTGCTTGCCTCTCTTAGGCCATCTCCAGCAGAGTGGCTAGTTTAGCTGAAATGGGTAAATTTAACTTTTTTTGCTCTTTTCTCCTCTCCAGCAGAATGGCCAAAATAAACATTTTCATCTAACATTGAACAGTGAATAGGCAGAGTTGCCTATTAACTGTTCACCCAAGTTAAAATTTTTTATTAATATTTTCTCTCTCCCCCGTCTCCCTCTTCGTCCCACTGTCGCTCGACTCCCTCTCCAGCGATCTCTCTCCGTCATCCCCATCTCCCGGCGATCGGAGATCCAAATGTTAGACTTCTTGCCGAGGTAGGAGCTTCTTGCGGAAGCGGCGGAAAACGGCGGCGTCAAGGACGTCGATGTTGTCAGGGGGAGGCGAGCGGCACATCTGGGCGTTGGCCAAGTGGAGCACCAGGTGCTCCCGCTGGTTCCGCACGGCTCCGATTCCGATGGGTATGATGTTGTACGGCTCCGATTCCGCCAGTGCGGTCTGCGGCTGGGCCGGAGAAGGCCGCTGCCGGTGGCTCATGGCATATGGGAGATCTAAAATATGATGGGGTTGGCCGGTTGATGGGGTTGGCCAGGTGGAGCACCAGGTGCTCCCGCTGGTTCCGCACGGCTCCGATTCCGCCAGTGCGGTCCGCGGCTGGGCCGGAGAAGGCTGCTGCCGATGGCTCATGGCATAGAGGAGATCTGAAAAATGATGGGGTTGGCCGGTTGATGGGCATGGGGACGGATTCGACGGAAGAGAGAGAAAGAAAATAAAACAATTAAAAAATATGACAAAATAATATTTTAAGGAAATGAAGAGTAGAATAAAGTGTATTGTTGGAGTGTTTTTAACTGTTGGAATAGCTAAAATAAATATTTGTAGTTTTTGAATAGCTACTTTAACTTTCCTTGCTGGAGATAGCCTTAGTTTAGTAAAAGTTGTCGTAGAACACCTATTCACCCCTTCATGTATGTTAGTTAGCTTTAAACCGTTTTGCAATTGGTATCATAGCATTAGTCCCTCCACAAGAATTAGTTTCTTGAGTGATATTCTTGACCAATATTGTAGATGGAAAAGTCCCAATCTTTGAAGAGAAATGCTAGAATATCTCCTGGTGTTCTCCTAGTGTTCTCCTGCAATGACATAAATGTAATTAAAAAATTACATCTATGTCATTTTGAATGGCATAGATGTAATTTTTTAATCAAAAAAATTACATCTATGCCATTGCAGGAGAACATCAGGAGAACACAAGGAGATGCTCTAGTATTCTTCATCTTTGAATGTACCACCCTTTTTTATTTTCTTTCTTTCTTTTTCCTTTTTTATTTTTATAATTTTTTTTATCTAAGGGCAAATTTTTAATTCAAGGGGTAACATTAGATCATATTGGGGAAATTAAGTTAGTCTAATATCATCATATGAATATTTTTCTTTTTAGGAAATTAATTCAAGTGTAATTTCTGTAGTTATTTCCTTGAATCTTCGCAACATTAATTTCACTTCTTAAATCGATCCCTCGTTAAAACTCTGAGAATTAATTTAAATAATATATTTCTGTAGTTGCACCCCCGTCTTCCTTGAACCTTCGCAACAATTCTCTTCATCAGTATATATAATCCACTCTCGATCTATCTGCATGCACTCATGATCCATTTCTTCTTCAAAAAACCTTTACATATATCCCTCGTTAAAACTCTTTCTTTCTCGAACATGTCCGTTGGGGGGAGAACTCATTCCAAGGCTGGGAATGCAGTGATCATCATCCTTGTGCTCTTGATCATTTTACGCACCAAGGATACTCTTGGGGCTGCAAGGCCTTTGGGTCGTGACATGAAGACGACAGTTGGTGCAAACAACGTGTCATTTCCAGCAGATCGAGGACCAGTTCCAGCTTCTGGCCCTAATCCGTGCCATCTCCATGCAGAGCCTCCGATGATGTAAAACCTCTAGCACAACACCTGGCCTGTTACACGACCACGTCTAGGATTCTCTCAACAACCCAGTTGCGTACCATTCAAGTGCAAAGTGGCGCAAGTTAGTCTAGAAAAAGGACACGATCTTCAGGATTCTCTCAACAACCCAGTTGGAGTACACGTGTTTTTTTGCATGCAACCACTAACATATACGTGGCGCACCACTGTTTTGAGTCGAGGCTGATATCAATATTTCAACTTCCCACACTCCACTCTCTAGTCCTATGGCCACTAGTCCACGCAGCATATATAGTGCTTTTGAAACTAGTTGATAATACTCTATGGACAAGGATAATTTCAAACATTGGCTACAACAATTTCAATGGATTTTTACAAACAAATACACAACCTTGAGAATAGCTGTACCGTGAAGATGTTAGAGGAGTCATCACTTCCACCTCAGCATCATCTGCAGAACAAGGAACCACCTTGACTTCATGGAAGTCAGCCGATCACTCCCCTGACTTCAAGGAAGTCAGCCGCCCACTTGACAGCCGCTCTAAGACCTCAATTCCAGGAGATATGCAAGCTAGTTTATTATAGTTCCAATGTATCTATTATAGTTCCAATGTATAGCTTTAGATATATACTTTTCCTGTAATTCAGCATTGATGTTTTCTTGTACAAACTCTTATAAATACAGAACTGAGTGTCCAAAACTCAGCAAGCAAGTTCAACCAAAATCTTCAAACTTGTTTTAAACTTTTCATGGTATCAGAGCCTCTCGGTTCACACCAACACAACCAAATGACAGAATCCAACAACTCCAATCCCTCCACCTTCACCTTGCCCAACATCACTCACCTTGCTCCCACAAAACTTGATGATCTCAACTATCTAGCATGGGAATTCCAGTTCCAGCCTATCCTAAGAACCTATGGCTTGATGGGCATTGTTGATGGCTCGGAGCCATGCCCACCAAAGTTCCTACCTCTTGCTGCAGGCAGTTCTGCAGATAAGGAATCTCCATCTCTCAATCCTGAATATTCCATTTGGGAGAGAAAAGACCAGTTTATACTTAGCTGGTTCATTGCTACCTTAACTGAAAAGGTAGTTCCTACCATCTATGGTATGACCACTTCAAAACAAGTGTGGAGTGCATTGGCGAATCGGTATGCAAATCCATCTCGATCCCGCATCAACCAATTGCGGCGCCAACTGCAAATGCTGCGCCAAGGCACCAAAGGCTGTGCTGAGTTTGTGCGCACTGCCAAAATATTGGCAGATCAGCTGGCCATCATTGGAAAACCAGTTGGGGATGATGATCTCATCTCTTATATTGTGGGAGGATTAAAACCACAATATAACTCATTTGTGACTTCTTTCTCTTTTGCCAACAAGGATGACTCAATGGACCTAGAGACCTTCCTTTCTCAACTGTTGAGCTATGAGCAACTCCTTGAGCATCAGAACCAAGATGCCACTGCAGAGGCATCTAGCTATGCTTTACTTTCACAAAAGCCAAGCCACCCTTCTGTCAAGCCAAAGTTCGGCTATCAACCACCTAAGTATGGCTATCAACCACAACGCAGGCCACAAAATTTCTCAAAGCCTCCGTATGCCAAGAGGCCATTTCGTCCTCCAGGGACTCAAACTCCAGGTAATAATGCAACTCCCTCAAGTAACTCTAACACTAATCAGGTTACCTGTCAAATCTGTGGTAGGAATAATCATCAAGCACTCGACTGCTTCCACCGCATGGATTTTTCATTTCAAGGGAAATACCCTCCAAGTGAACTGGCCGCCATGGTGTCACAGTCCACTGTACTCCATGAAGAAGATGAATGGCTAGCTGACAGTGGGGCAAATAATCACATAACAGCTGATTTAAGTAACTTGACACTGCAGCAACCATACCAAGGGACTGAGACCGTGGCTGTTGGAAATGGTAATGGTCTCCAAATCCAAAACACAGGTTCTTCTTCCTTCCAACCTCCTAACTCAAATTCCATTGTTCATCTAAACAACATTCTGCATTGCCCTGAAGTTTCTGCAAATCTGTTATCTATTAACAAATTCTGCAAAGACAACAATTGTCACTTTAAACTCACTGCTACTTATTTCCTTGTGAAGGAAAACCAAACCGGGGAGATCCTCCTGCAGGGACTCAGTAAAGATGGGCTTTATCCTATGCAGTTAAAGAAGTTTTCCAAAAATAAAGCTAGGAGATATCTTGTTCTGACTGGAATCAAAACCACTGCAGAAGTTTGGCATAGTCGTCTAGGACATCCCAACCATCAAGTCCTTCAATTTATGCTTAAACATCAACAGATTCCTGTGCTCAAATCCAAGTCCAGTCAACTTTTGTGTACTCCATGTCAACTAGCTAAAAGTAGGAAGCTTCCCTTTTGTGATTCTAGCCGTGTAACATCAGCCCCTTTAGAGTTGATCCATAGTGATATTTGGACCTCTCCTGTCTTATCTACTAATGGATACAAGTTTTATATCATATTTGTGGATGATTTCTCACGTTACACTTGGCTGGTTCCTTTAAAACATAAATCTGATGCTCTAGAACAGTTTGTCAAATTCAAATGCTTAACTGAAAATCTCTTTTCTCAAAGGATCAAACAATTTCAAACGGATGGAGGAGGTGAATACACCTCCAATGCCTTCTCCAAATTTCTGGCAGACAATGGCATTTTCCATAGAACTACTTGCCCTCATACGTCACAGCAAAATGGAATTGCCGAAAGAAAACATAGGCACATCATTGAAACCGGTTTAAGCCTTCTAGCTCAATCCCATTTACCACCTAAGTTTTGGGTTGATGCTTGTCACACTGCTGTCTACCTTATCAATCGGATGTCCACCAACACTCTGCAGCACTCTAGCCCCTTTCTCAAACTTTTTAATAAGGAACCTGCTCTTTCACACTTAAGAGTGTTCGGTTGTAGCTGCTATCCTTTGTTAAGACCTTATACTAAGCACAAACTTGAATTCCGAAGCAAAAAATGCATCTTCCTTGGATATAGTTCAAACCAAAAGGGGTACAGATGCTTGGATCCTGTTTCCAACCGAATGTATGTCTCCAGGCATGTTATTTTTGATGAACAGACTTTTCCAGCACAAGATAAAGCCTATCTAACTGCCCCTGCAGAAGACTCTCTTCATCCACCAGGTACAATTCTACTTCCCATTGATTTCTATTCCATCAATGTTGCTCATGACAGCAACTCTCACTCCACAGTTGCTGATGCATTGCCTAATCCACCTACACCCTCTAATCTACCATCTGCCACTCATACACAACAAAACACCCCTTCCTTTTTAGTTCCAGCAACAAAAACCATTTCCCCTGTCACTTTCTCTGATAATACAGAAAATTCTGCAGCAGAAGAGTCACTAACTCTTGAACCTGTCCTCCTTTCCTCAGCAGAAGAGTCACCAAGCACCGAACCAGATCCTCTACCTCTCTCTCTTGAAGAACCTTTTTCCCCCACTCATCACATCACCACTCGGTCTCAAACAGGACACTCAAAACCCAAAGATTTTTCAGACTTTCATCTCTATCATTCAACATATTCTACTAAACATCCATGGAAGGCAATGATTACTACATCACCTCCTGAACCAGCTACCTTTTCCAAGGCCACTTCTGATCCCAACTGGTGTGCTGCCATGTCAAGTGAATTTTCTGCTCTACTAGAGAATCAGACATGGTCTCTCTGTCCAAGGCCAATTGATAGGCATGTAATCCGAAATAAATGGGTCTACAAACTCAAGCAAAAACCAGATGGTACCATTGATAGGTACAAAGCAATATTGGTAGCCAAAGGTTTTGAGCAACGCAATGGCATTGACTATGCAGAAACCTTCAGCCCTGTTATTAAACCAGCGACAATTAGGCTGCTACTCTCTCTTGCTCTTCAACTTGATTGGCCTCTTAAGCAGCTGGATGTATCCAATGCTTTTCTCCATGGCTCTCTCACAGAGGAAGTGTTTATGGAACAGCCACCTGGCTTTGTTGATCCAAGGTTCCCTAACCATGTTTGCAAGCTTCACAAAGCACTTTATGGTCTAAAACAAGCACCACGAGCTTGGTTTCACAAGTTGACTCAAGCTCTATTGGCTCTCGGGTTCACAGGCTCCTTGGTCGACACTTCATTGTTCATGCTTCATCAACATCCTGTCCACATTTTTGTGCTTGTTTATGTGGACGATATCATTGTTACAGGAACTCATTTATCCAAAATTAATGCTCTAATTCTGGCCTTGCAGCAGGAATTCAAATTGAAAGATCTTGGCCAGCTCTCATATTTTCTTGGAATTCATGTTCATCGTGACTCTCAAACCATTCACCTCAACCAGGCCAAGTATATTGCTGCCTTGCTTGGGCGTGTGAACATGCTAGGTGCAAAACCATATTCTGCACCCTGCACTTCTGGCAAGAAACTCACTCGTTTTGATGGTGATCCCTTGAGTGATCCCTCTCTCGATAGGCATATTGTTGGAGCTTTGCAATATTGTACCCTCACTAGGCCAGACATTTCTTACTCTGTAAATCAGCTCTGTCAGTTTCTTCATTGCCCAACTACTGCCCATTTTACTGCTGCCAAAAGGGTCCTTCGCTACCTCAAAGGAACCCCTGACTCTGGTCTCTTGTTCACTCGTGGCCCTCTACATCTTTATGCTTATTGTGACTCGGATTGGGCCGGAGACCCTCTTGACAGACGGTCAACTAGTGGCTTTGGTATTTTTCTTGGTCAATGTTTGATTTCTTGGCAATCCAAGAAGCAACCTGTAGTCTCTCGGTCAAGTACAAAAGCTGAGTATCGATCAATGGCATATGCAACTGCTGAATTGTACTGGCTCAGAATGTTGTTCAAGGAACTCCAGCTACCTCTGACCACACCTCCTCGTCTTTACTGTGATAATCTAGGTGCTCTTGCATTAGCTTCCAATCCCATTTTTCATGCTCGCACCAAGCATATTGAGGTAGATTACCACTTCATTCGGGAGAAGATTCTTCACAAAGATTTGGTTGCTCACTACATCTCCACCGAAGATCAATGTGCAGACATCTTCACCAAGGGCTTAACATCTTCCCGTTTCCTCTTCCTCCGAGACAAGCTCATGGTCACTTCCCTCCCCATGAGCTTGAGGGGGGCTGTTAGAGGAGTCATCACTTCCACCTCAGCATCATCTGCAGAACAAGGAACCACCTTGACTTCATGGAAGTCAGCCGATCACTCCCCTGACTTCAAGGAAGTCAGCCGCCCACTTGACAACCACTCTAAGACCTCAATTCCAGGAGATATGCAAGCTAGTTTATTATAGTTCCAATGTATCTATTATAGTTCCAATGTATAGCTTTAGATATATACTTTTCCTGTAATTCAGCATTGATGTTTTCTTGTACAAACTCTTATAAATACAGAACTGAGTGTCCAAAACTCAGCAAGCAAGTTCAACCAAAATCTTCAAACTTGTTTTAAACTTTTCAGAAGATCGAATACCACAAGGAAAAAAAAAAAAAAAAAAAAAAAAAAAAAAAAAAAAAAAAAAAAAAGAAAAAAGAAAAAGAAAAAGAAAAAGAAAAGGAAAAACGTAATTGAGGAAAAAGAATCACAATTCAAATTAGTGTATGTTAGTTCATCATCTCAACCGAGAGCACTTTCTCAGACTTGTCCTAGGCAATCTAGAACTTCTCAGCAATATTTTTGCAGTCAAATGAGCAGTGAGTCAGGTTGTAGACTTGCTCCTCTAGCCTGCTCAGTCTTCTGAAACTCATGACGGCTGAGCCTTCTAGCATACACTACCTCCGGATGAACTTGGTCTGGGAACTTGAGAACTGGTTACGGGCTTCTGCAACGGCTTCAGCAGCCATGATCGGTTACTGCAACGAAGAGCCGCACATGATCATTGTGTATGACTTCATGGCCAACAGAACGCTTCGTGATCATCTTTACAGCACGTATAATCCCTCCGTTGTCATGGAAGCAAAGGCTAGAGATTTGTATCGGTGCCGCTCGAGGACCGATACAATACGGATAATCCTCCATTGTCAAAGTCCATGAAGAAACATCTGAAATAAAGACATAAAATAACCAAGACAGTTCAGACCGGCCCAATATAAAAAAAAACATTTTCACTGGTTCACCCTCATCATCATCTTCTTCAATCCTCTCTTACGCCCTTTGAGAAGGAACTGGAAAATACACCGATCCAGTAATGGCTCTGGCAATCCATGCAGTAAAAAGATTAGATGAAAATGAAAAAGAAAAGCTCTGTTTTAGGCTGTGTCTTTGTTCTCTGTTTTGGGGGTTCTGAAACAGAGCCTGATTTGTTGTGTTTCAGCTTCTATACATATTGTTCAATGATAAAAAAAACTTGAGAGCTCGTTATGCCACGACGATAGCACCTGATGCTTCCAAATCGCTCCGATGGTTGCCGGGATGATGCCTCTTATCGCATTGTCTTCTTCGCTGAGATGTACGGGCGAGGAACAGTTTGCGAGAGCCGAGGGCAGGGTACCGTACAACAGGTTCGAGTCCAGCTAGAGATACTGAAGCTCATGAGCGTCGTCAGGGACTTTCCCGGAGAGGAGGTTGTGAGCGACGTTGAGGACTTGAAGATTCGTGAGGTTGAAAATGGAGGGTGGGAGATTTTCGGAGAGGTAGTAGTTGCAGAGATGAAGAACGAAAAATAAAGAACTTTTAAATTAACCGTGCGTCTGCAACGTGTAATAAAATAATGTTAATATGGAATTTAAAAAATATAATTATTTTGTTAATGAAATGAAAACTCAATTAAGAAAAAAATTATTCCATAAAATAATGTAAATGCAGAATTTAAATAATACAATTATTTTGTTAATGAAATAGAAACTTAATTAAGGGAAAAACTATTCCGGAGCAGTCAAATCCAAAAAATCTGATTTATTGTCAAACTCTGATGAGTGTCCGGACGCGTTACAGCGACATCTGGACAGATGTATCCTTGAACTGTTCAAAACTTCTGGACATTGATGGGCATTTGGACACATAACTCAGCCGTCCGAACAGAAGCTTGGGATCCGACTTCTCAAGCTTGGGATCCAACTTCTCTGACTTGGAATCTGCACAGAATTTTTTTTGAGCATCTTGAACCACTTTTCTAAAATGAAGACTTTAAATAAATGACATTCCTGATTATGTAACAACATTACATAATAGTGATTTTGTCAAACAAAATGCAGTCAATTATAAACTAACAAAGAAGATAAAGGAGAGAGGATAGGACTTAGGGACTAAGGGTAAAATAGGAAAAAAAAAAAAAAAAAGAGAGAATAAAACCGCATGTGAGGCACACGTGACCCTTTGACCATCCAACATAACAGGATTGACTGATGGAAGGAGGCAAAATATATAAAGATAGGAGTTGGATTCTCTATTTTGGTAGAGACGGTTGTTCATGGGAAAAAATGACACAGACAGGTAGTTCATGGGGGAAAAATGTAATTATCCCAAACTATTATTCAAAGCAAAATTGCAAGTAGCAAGCAGCAACGACCAATCGACCATGGAGGAAATAAATGGCACAACATGGAGGTAGATGGACAGATGTATAGCAGAGAGGTCAAAATTGTTGATTTGATAGGAGAACACTTACAAAGAAAAGAAAAAACCAAAATGGGAGAGGGATGGGAGGAGTGGGGAGTAGAAAGGAAAAAGAAGAGGAAGAGTGAGCAAATCTGCTAGCTTATTCCTCCTCTCAAATCTATTTTCTAAGGGTTTTTTCTTTAGGGCCGATTGAGAGAGAAAAGGTGTTACCAATATAAATGAAATCATTTTAGACATTAAGAAAAACTTATTCTAGTGGATGTATATGTTCCATGAATCCTACCAAGAGTTGATCAGTAGATTATTAGCAGTCTTACGAGTACACACCAATAGCGGTCACTAAATTATTTAACGGTAACTCTTGCAAAAAAACCATTGAGTCATGCCAATTAAAAGGAACAAATTATTAATATGTGACAACTTGCAAAAATGAGTGATCCAAGCTAGCTAAGAGACACAATTTTTTAAAAAAAGTTAATTAAAAGCCATCATTTTTTTCCAAAAGTAATTTTTAAAACTAGCTAACTAATATTTATTTTTTATTTTTTTAGAAAAGAAAAAAAAAATCTTCGTTTTGAGTAAACTTTGTGTTTTAGGGAAAAGAACCTTTGTAAGTATAAAAGGGTGTATACATATAGAATGATCAAACCATGCATATTAGAGGACTTAAGACGCTATAAATTATGCATTAATGTTAATTAGTATTCAACTTTCATCCAAGTTATCCAACCAAAAATCTGAAGAGGGTATAAGTGAAAATATGGGTGGAACTGCATGTGTGAGAAGAAGTGTGTTGCTGATCATGATGATTCTGAATATTGTAGTACTTGTAGTGCAGGCTAATGATCCTCCCGCTCCCTCTCCCTCTCTCCCTCTGCCCTCTTCTGTTTTAATTGTGCCTGGTCACTTTCCCTCTCCCTGCTCTCAACAAGATCATACCAATAGAAATTGGTACGACTGTTGGCTTAAGTGGATGGTGCGTTGCGAGAAAATCACAAGTCATCCCAAGGTGTTAATAAAACTAAGATGGGGACGGGGTACTATGTACAAAGGTTGTGTTCATCTCATAAAAAAACTCTGCAAAGTTCCCTCAGATCGTTCTGCTGTTAATCGTGTCAGATTCCCAACCAAAGCACGTTGGTTTTGGTATGAAATTCTGATATATATCCCATCTTTCTCTCTCTCTCATTCATTTCATTTCATAGTATATGCAAGTGCACATCAATCCATACATAGACATACATAATATTTGACTCGTATAAGCTTGTATAACTTCATTTTTATTATTTTTAATAATACTATTTTAATTTTATAATTAGAACATCGATCTTAAGTAAAGAGGAATTATCTTCCTAATTACTATTATAAATATAGCTTGAATTAGTATTATTATGAGTCTTGATATATATATATATATATATATATATATATATATATATATATATTTGTGCATACATGAGTGTGTTTGTGTAAATGTGGATGTGTGTATGCCCATAATGAATTTATATGCATATAAACTCCAGATTTGAATATATTTAATATTGAAATTTATTTATTTATTAACTTAAATGATAAAATCTTAATAATAATTAGTAAGAATCTACAAAAAAATAAACAATCATGAGATTTACTTTACATAAAGAATGATTAAGTTTTTTTTTTTTTTGAATAAGAAATGAATAAGTTAACTGAGTAGTTTGTGAACAAACTCGAGTTCGTTTAAGATAAATGAGCCAAGCTTTAACCAATTAATAATTGTAAATTAACAAATTTTTCTAAAAAAAAAAAAATTAAAGCTCTAATATGTTGAAAAGTTAATCAATCATCTCTAATTAAAGCCCCTAATTAATAATTGTACAATAAAGATTTCTTTTCAAAAAAAAAAATAAAAAACAAAAAAACAAAAGCAAAAAACTATAATATGATAAAAAGTTAATAAATCATCTCTAATAAAGGCTCTTAATTATGGTAAAATAAAATAAAATTAATTCTACACTATTTGTGGCCTTAAAAAATCACTGATATGAAAATGAAAATTTATTGATTCTAGACATGTAATCATTCATTTTCTTGGTACATGTACAATTCACATATACAAAGAATGAACTCTCCATGAAAATTAATAATTAAGGCCGGCATCCAAAATCATAAAATTTTCTGTGTATATAAATTCTTGGAAGAACTATTTCTCCAACTCTTATCAAACTCCAACAACTTTTTAAAATAATCAAAACTATTAGATATATAGGACCCACATGTAGAAAAAAAAATTTAATGGTTATTTTGAAAAAAAAGTTGAATGAGAATTAGACCGGAGTTGAAGAAGTAGCGGGTCTCATTCTTGGAATGTCTACTTGTTTATGTTTCCATTTTCACATTCATGAAAGTCCATCGTGCATAACTTTCTCTACAGTGTCTTTGTCGATTTCAATTAAATTGCCAGTAGAACATAGAAAGTCTTTGCCTCCAATGTGATCAAACATCAATTTGAATTGAATGTTTAGTACGTAGAATATGGAAAGTCTCAAAATAAATAAATTCCAATTATTTGCATTGTGCAAAATAAATAGAATTGAACGCAGATCACTCTTCAATGTCCAACATTTTTTTTCGCCTCATGAACCAATACAAATCATTCTTTATAATTAACTTCCAATTTTCTCTTTATTTTTTCCTTCAATTCTTATTCTCTCAAGTTCTTAAATCAAGTAGTAAGTCATTATATATCTAATAAGTAATAAAAAGCAAGAAGAATAATTTTTAAATAAAAATATAGTATTAATCTTAAAATTTATCTAATTAATATTTAAATATATAAAAAAAAATTACTTAAACTTATCGTCTTAGTTCTAAAAATATATTGAACCGGCCCTAATATGCCCATACTATAGACAAGGGTCCTGATCATGTTTTTGAGATATTTGCAAGCACATTTTCTTTCATGGATGGTTAGCTACAATTGTTAACATAATCTTACAATCACCCATAATATTGCAGAAATAGGGAAAGCAAAAGATCACATGGAAACAAGCTTCAACAATTGCAACAAGAACTACTAGCTACCTTACTCTCAAAAATATTTACTCTTATGTATCGAAAAAATAAATGTTTTAATGGAAAAATTAAAGAGCTATTAGCCTATGTCACGTTAATATAATGCGATAATAATGTGAAAAATAACAATGAAAGACCTTCAATTTTTGTCACTTGACAAAATGTTTTTCCATGGAATTCTTTAATGAGGATTTGCGATTGTCAATCGACTAATTAAAACGTAACATATGGATAAAAGGGTAAATCACTTTCTCCCATTTGTTATTGTTAATTTCTCTCTATCATGGCGATACGTAAGCAAGTTAGTCAATGACTGTAATTAACATGTGAACTAAAATTCCTCCCTAAGTTCATGTGATATCTTTCTGTTGAAAAAAGACCCAATCAACTCATGTCTCTCTCCCCAACGTCAAAGCATTCAACACTGAGGTAATTAAATTAAACACCTCTAAATTCTTGCTTAGAGGTTTAATTTGCTGGAAATTGACAATTGAAGATAATGTTAATGCATGGATTTTGGGTCTTGTTACTTTGATGGACTGCCCAGAATTTCTCTCAAAACACAATTGCCGTTTTAACTGAGCAAAAATTATAAGGCAAGATGGTTGAGGTTGAATGCAGGATTGCCAAAAAATTTATGGGCAGGGGCAGTTAGTTATGCATGCTTTAATTTGTCACCAACAAATCTCCATCTGTAGTAATTGATTTCAAGGTTTCAAAAGAAGTATGGTCAGCTAAACCGGTTGATTTTTCAATTTTGAAAATATTTGATTATTTTACATACTTTCACGTGCAAAGTGGAGAGCGGATGAAATTATATCCAAAGTTAAGAAAATGTATACTTTTTGGTATGGAAACTAGTCTCAAGGAGTAAGGACTATAGGCTATGTCATCTAGTTTCAAAGAACAAAATTGATAGCAATTAGCATAAATATGACGTTTGATGAGGCCTATATGCTAAGAAAATGAGAAGATGATGGAGCATCAACTGATAGCCATAAAGGGAAACAAGTTATGGAGGTGGATTTTGTTCACCAAAGTTCACCCATGAATAAGAGCAATGATGAACAATTTTCAAGAGATTCACAGTATAACGCCCATGAAATTAAGAAAGAATAAGCATATTTTGGTTATTATAAATGTATAATTAAAAAGCAAGTTTCCCGAAGGCCAGGACCATGCCAGGCCCAATGGCCAAGACCACGCCTAGGCTCGAGACCAACGTCAGGAGCCAGGGAATGGCCCAATCTGTTTATTTTCTACTATTATATTGTGAACTTTTTTTCTGCTTGCTTCTCTTAATTTAGTAAAAGTTGTCGTATAACGCTTATTCACCCCTCTACGTATGTTAGCTGGGTTTAAACCGTTTTGCAATTGGTATCAGAGCTTAAAGATGTATTTGGGTGTTGAATTTTTAAAATTAGAATTGAATTTTTATTTTGTTTGCGAATTTCGATGTGTGACTTTTAAAAAAAATTTGAATAAAATATGATTGTTTAGAAAAAGTTGAATAAAATATGATTTGTTTTTGAAAAAATTGAATAAAATATGATTTATTTTTAAAAAAAGTAGAATCAAAATCATATTCTGTTTCCAAAATCCATTTGCCAAACACACCATAGTCACTCCACAAGAATTAGTTTCTTGAGTGATATTCTTGACCAAACATTGTAGATGGAAAGGTCCCAATCTTTGAATGTACTACCCTTTTTTTTTAATTTTTTTTTATCTGCGGGTAAATTTTTTATTCATTTAGGACCAAGTAAAAAAATTGGAAATAATTTATATGGAGTGATCATTTTGTTACGGAGGCAAACCACATGAATTTATGAGTTCATTTTGAAACCATATAAATTTATTTGTTATAAAGTCAAACCACAATGACCAATTTAGCAATTTTTCCTAAAAAACTAAGAAGATAGAAGGGAAGGTTGATCTTCACCTCTACAATGAGGAGAGTGATCTACATATATAGGTGTACCCTCACAGGGCCACAAAAGAGGGGGGAAGGGGAGACCAGGTGGAAATCCACCCTCATAGACCACCCCCTTATGTGGGGTGGATCTACACCTCTCATCCATCGCATATTTCCACCCCGCAGATAAGGGTGTGTGAGTGTTGAGATCCAATCCCTATCAAGGGTAATGGGGGTGGAGATCCACCCTTGTAAACGTACGGAGCATTAAATTGTGGATCTCAACCCCCCAACTGGGAAATGGTAGGGGGCCAAGCAAAGAGGGCAATTGTGGGTGGATCTCCACCCCCATCCCACCCCTTCGTCTTTTTTCTTTCGATTTTTTTTCTTTTCTTTTCTTTTTAATTTTTTTTTTCTATTTTGAACATAAATGAAATCATTTTAGACATTAAGAAATAATTATTCTAGTGGGTGTATATGTTCCATGAAGCCTAGCAAGAGCTAATCAGCAAATTATTACCAGTCTTAAAGCATTTCTAGTAGCCTCACCAAAATAGTTTTTTAGCTATTTTGGTGAACTAATTTGATGAAAACACTAAAAAACCACTCCCAGCAGCCTCACCACTTTAACCAAAAAGTTTTGGTGAGTGAAAGTACTCACCAATTTTGATGAGTAATATTCACTCACCAACTCTCTTACCAATTTTGTTTCTCCTTTCTCTCTCACATGATCAGCACACCTTTTTTTTTTTTTTTCCTTTTTTCTCTCATTTTCTTCTCCCATCTTTCTCACACGATGATGTCTTTATTTTATGGACATGAAGGTTTTTTTGTCCCTGACATAAACTTTGTGGTTCTTTTCATAAAAAATAAAAAATAAAAAATAAAAAATAAAAAAATAAAATCTTGTGGTTTTTTCATTTATCTTTTCTTTCTTTCTTTCCTGAATTTGGTTGAGAAGCAAATGAAAACTTCTGTGAATTTTTTAGCAATGATCTAATCTCAAGATGAAGGTGTATGGTAGCTTGTTGTATAAAAAGATTAAGGGGTAATTACATTTTTCTCCCATCAACTACCAGTTATTGTCAACATGTCCCCATGAACTGACACTTCGACAAAAAAAAAGCATCAAACTACCATCTTTACATACTTTGCCCACTTCCGCCAGTCTAATTCATGCAAAGACTTAAATGCTCTAACTCAATTTAAAAAATGACCTAAATACCCTCATCTTAAACAATAAAAAATAAAAAATAAAAAACTAAAGGAAAAGGGGGTGGCTGCCGGTGGTTGGGTGGCCTGCGAGCCACCCCCAGAGGTGGCTCCAGCCACCTCTAGGGTGGCTCGCGACTACCCCGGAACTAGGGGTGGCCGCGCGGCCACCCCATCTTATCTCTAGGTTGGCCGTGCAGCCACCCCAGAGGCCGTGGGTGGCCCCCGAGCCACCCCTAAAGGTGGCTCCGGCCACCTCTAGGTGTGGTTCGTGCGCCATCCCCTTAGGTTTTTTTTTTTTAAAAAAAAAAAAAATATATATATATATATATATATATATATATATATATATATATATATATATTAATTTTAATATTTTTTTTATTAATTACTGTAGAAGGTTTTTTGGTCTTTAAACTAAAATTAACAGTAAAAAATGGCATATTCCATCCAAGTTAACGGAATGAGGCAAAGTATGTAAAGATGGTAGTTTGATGTTCTTTTTTTGTCGAAGTATCAATTCATGGGGGGCATGTCGACAATGACTGATAGTTGATGAGAGGAAAATGTAATTACCCCAAAGATTAAATAGAGAAAGAATAAAGAAATCTGAAAAAATATTATTTAAATGGAATAATGATAGTGAATAGTTAAAATGGTGAGGCTGTTATGAGAATTTTAAAAAAATGGCTCACGAGAATAAAGAAAAGTGATTTTTAGCTACTTTGGTGAGTAAAATTTGGTGAGGTTACAAGTACACACCAATAGCAGTCACTAAATTATTTAATGATAACTGTTAGAATATATTTTTCATATTATGTTGGTTTTTTTTTATATAATAATATTTCACATTTAGGTTTGATTTCCTTGTAGGTTTTATTCCCATTATGTTAGAATATTTATATTCTCTAAATTAGGTTTATCGATATTACCTTATTTAACTCTAGGGTTTCTTGCTCACTACTCATTATCTCTCTATAAATAGAGAGTTATGTAAATAATGTTTAATATAGTGAATAGATAGGATGTAGCTCATATGTCTCTCTCCGCTTCCGCTTCCGATATATTTTTCTTTCTCTTTCACATAATATTATTTTCTATTTTATATTTATTTCTACATGGTATCAGAGCCAAATTCTTGTGGCATTTAACAAATATCATAGCTTATTTTGTTATGATCTGCGGCTCAATTCATTGGCAAAATGTAGTTTGGCCCTTCACAAGATTTTTTATAGCTATTTTTATGTTCTCCAACCAGCATTGTCAATTGCGGCTTGGCCCCTCATGAGATTCTTTTAACCGATAGTCTCTATTTTTCGGCCGTCACTTTCAGCCTTTCTCGTTGTTCATTGGCGAATCTTGGCACAATGTGGTTTGGCCCTTCACTGGATTTTTAACGGCTAGTTTCCGTTCTCCGATCTCATTGTCAGTTGCAACTTGGCCCTTCACTGGATTATTTTAACGGATAGTCTCCGTCTTCGGCCGTCACTTTCAGCCTTTCTCACCAGCACCGCCTTGATCCAACCATATACTTTGACTACTTTTAATTCCTTCTCATTTTCAAACTCAAGGTGTAAGCTTGAGTTTGAGGGGGGTGTTAGAATATATTTTTCATATTACATTGGTGTATTTTCTTATAATAATATTTCTCATTTAGGTTTGATTTTCTTGTAGGGTTTATTCCCGTTATGTTAGAATATTTATATTCTCTAAATTAGGTTTTTCGATATTCACCTTATTTAAGTATATGGTTTCTTGCTCACTACTCATTATTTCTTTATAAATAGAGGAGTTATGTAATCATGTATAATATAGTGAATAGACAAGATGTAGCACATACGTCTCTCTCTGCTTTAGCTTCCTCTCTCTCTCTCTCTCTCTTTCACATAATATTATTTTCTATTTTATATTTATTTCTACAATAACTCTTGCAAAAAACCATTGAGTCATGCCAATTAAAAGTAACAAATTATTAATATATGACAACTTGCAAAAACCAATGATCCAAGCTAGCTAAGAGACACAATTTTTTAAAAAAAGTTACTTAAAAGCTATCAGTTTTTTCCAAAAGTAATTTTTAAAAATAGCTAACATTTTAATTTTTTTTTATTTGAATAATAATAATAATAATAATAATAATAGTAATAATAATAATAATAATAATAATAATAATAAAATAAATAAAAAACTCTTCGTTTTGAGTAAACTTTGTGTTTTAGGAAAAAGAACCTTTGTGAGTATAAAACGGTACTGCTTAGACTAAGAGAGAAAGATATATATGTATCTTTATTTTAAAAATCTTTATGATCAACCCATGCATAATAGAGGACTTAAGACCCTATAAATTGTGCATTAATGTTAATTAGTATTCAACTTTCCTCCAACCAAAAATTTGAGGAGGGTATAAGTGAAAATATGGGTGGAACTTGTGTGAGAAGAAATGTGTTGCTGATGATAATTATGAATATTGTAGTACTTGTAGTGCAGGCTGATGATCCTCCCGCTCCCTCTCTCCCTCGGCCCTCTTCCGTTTTTACTGTGCCTCACTTTCCCTCTCCCTGCTCTCAACAAGATCATACCCATGATTCGTACGACTGTTGGCATAAGTGGATCGTGCGTTGTGATAAAATCACACGTCGTCCCAAGGTGTTAACAAAAATAAAATGGGGACAGCGTATGTTCAAAGGTTGTGTGCATCTCGTAAAAAAAATCTGTAAAATTCCCTCAGATCATGATATTGCCTATCATTCTGCTGTTAATTGTGTCAGATTCCCAAGCAAAGCTGTTGGTTTTGGTATGAAATTCTGATATATATATATACTCCTCTCTCCCTCTCTCTCTCTCTCTCATTCATTTCATTTCATGGTATATGCAAGTACACGTCGGTCAATGCATAGATATACATAAGACTCAGCTCGTATAAGCTCGTATAACTTCATTTTTATTATTTTTTATAGTATTATTTTAATTTTGTAATTAGAACATCTTAAGTAAAGAGAAATTATCTTCTTAATATATATAATAAATACAGCTTGAATTAGTGTTATTACAAGTCTTGATGCAAATACATGTATATTTGAGTATATATGAGTTTGTTTGTGTAAATGGGTATGTGTGTGTGCACATAATGAATTTATATGCATATAAACTTAGAGATATGATAGGTTTACAATTTTTGTACAACTCGTGTACAAGTTCAATAATTTTTAAAAAAATCAACCATTGAATATGTATGATCCACATATATATAGGAAAATAGATCCAATGGTTAGTTTGAAAAAACGTTGTTGAGGTTGTACAAAAGTTATGTCAAGAGTTGTACAACAATCATTTATCTTATATTTAAGATTCAAATTAATTTATTTAATTAACTTAAATGATAAAATCTTAATGACAATTAATTAACTAATAATTAGTAAAGATCTACGAAAAAAAATAAACAATTATGATATTTACTTTATATAAGGAATGAATAAGTTAACTGAGCAATTTATGAACAAGCTTGAGTTCATTTATAATAAATGAGCTAAACTTTAACCAATTAATAATAATAAATTAAAAAAAAAAATTCTTAAACAAAAATATTTTTAAAGCTCTAATATGATGAAAAGTTAATCAATAATTTCTAATTAAGGCCCCTAGTTAATAATTGTACAGTAAAGATTTTTTAATATATATTGAACAAAATAACCGGAGCTACCATACATGAATCTAAAGAGGTCCGAAAGCAAATACAGTGAATAGAGGCACATTGACACCTTGCACACTAAATCAGAAAAATTTGAGTTAGGTGTTGCTTACAAATAAACAAATAGTACAAAAACAGATGTTTAAACCACTCTTTAACAATAAAGCACCCCTAACAAAGAAAAGATGGTTGATCTAGCTAATAAGTCATAAAAAGTCTAATAAAATCTGCAAATTTAACAGACAGACTTTCAAAAACTACTCTAAAAATACAGAGAAAAAAAACAACTACAGAATGTACCCAACATAAGCCGACATCGAAAGAGAAACTGCGCGTGTCTTGCAGGAACCGACGAAAAAACATAGATCTGACCTCAAAAGTAGATGTAGAAAAAGAAAGCTCAGCCAAACTTTCGCCGACAACACGGACAGAGAGGCCGCTTTCCTACGAGACGTCTTGTATTAGCCTTCCTGCCTGAAGAAATCAAAAAAAAAAAAAAAAAACACAAAACTCCATAGCCATAGAATGACTAGGAGATGCAAAGCTCAATAGCCCTAAAAGGACAAGGAGAACAAAAGCTCCATTGTATCTTAACCAGGAGGAAAACAAAAACCTCCATAGCCTTAAAAGAACTAGGAGAAAAGCACCATTGGGGGGAGGGAGGCATGGAGCCTCCCTCCTCCTCAAACACCTCTAATAAAGGCTTCTCAATTATGGTAAAAAAAAAAATTAATTAATTAACTCTACACTATTGAGGCCTTAAAAAATCTCTAAATATGAAAATGGAAATTCATTGATTCTAGACATATGCATGTAATCGTTCATTTTCTTCTGATATGTACAATTCACATATATAAAGAATGAACTTTCCATGAAAGTTAATAATTAAGGCATCCAAAGTCATAAATTTTTCTATGTATATAAATTCTTGGAATAGCTATTTCTCCGACTCTTATCAAACTCCAACTTTTTTAAACAATCAAAATCATTTGATATGTAGGACCAACATGTAGAAAAGCAGATCCAATAGTTGGTTTGAAAAAAAAGTTGGATGAGAGTTAGACCGGAATTGAAGAAGTCGCAGGTCTCATTCTTGGAATGTCTACTTGTTTAATTACTTTTCTATTTTCACATTCATGAAAGTCCAACGTGCATAACTTTCTCCACAGTGTCTTTTTCGATTTCAATTAAATTTTCAGTAAAACATAGAAAGTCTTTGCCTCCAATGTGATCAAACGTCAATTAATTTGAATTGAATGCTTATTACGTAGAATATGGAAAATCTCAAAATACATAAATTTCGATTGTTTGCATTGTGCAAAATAGATAGAATTGAACGCAGATCACTCTTCAATGCCCAACATTTTTTTTCGCCTCATAGACCAATACAAATCATTCTTTATAACTTCCTAATTTTCTCTTTATTTTTTCGTTCAATTCTTATTCTCGCATGTTCTTAAATTAAGTAATAAGTCATTCTATATCTAATAAGTAATAAAAAGAGAGAAGGATAACTTTTAAATAAAAATCTAATATTAATCTTAAAATGAATATTATCTAATTAATATTTAAATATAAAAAAAAATAATAATAATAATAAAAATGAATCCCTTAGACTTGCCGCATTTGACCTCAAAATATATCGAACCGACCCTCATATGCCCATAATGTGGACGAGGGTCCTCATGTTTTTGAGATATTGCAAGCACATTTTCATTCATGGCTAGCTACAACTGTTAACATAATCTTACAATCACTCATAATATTGCAGAAACAGGGAAAGCAAAAGATTACGTGGAAACGAGCTTCAACAATTGCAACAAGAATTGCTAGCTACCTTTTTCTCAAAGTTATTTACTTTTATGTAGTGAAAAAATCAATGCTTATATGGAAAAATTAAAGGGCTATTAGCCTATGTCACGTGAGTATAATGTGATTATATATGATGTGAAAAATAACATTTCTCTTTTAATAATAAAAGTCCTTCAATTTTTGTCACGTGACAAAATGTTGTTCCATGGAATTCTTAAATGAGGATTTGCAATAGTCAATCGACTAATTAAAACCTAACACGTGGATAAAAGGGTAAATCACTTTCTCCCATTTGTTATTGTTAATTTCTCTCTATCACGGCGATACGTAAGCAAGTAAGTCCATGACGGTAATTAATTAACAAGTGAATTAAAATTCCTCCCTAAGGTCGATCATATACGTGATGTCTTTCTGTTGAACACTGAGGTAATTCAACACCTCTAAATTCTTGCTTAGAGGTTTACTTTGATGGACTGCCCAGAATTTCCCTCAAAAACAGAATTGCATTTTTAATTGAGCAAAAATTATAAGGCAGGGAGGTACGGTTGAGGTTGGATGCAGGATTGCCCAAGAATTTATGGGCATAAGCAGTTGATTATGCATAATTTAATTTGCCACCAACTCTGATCTCCCTATGTAGTAATTGATTAATTAATTTCAAGGTTCCAAAAGAAGCATGGTCAGATAAACCGGTTGATTTTTCAAATTTTAAAATATTTGGTTATCCCACATACGTTCACGTGCAAAATGACGTGCAAAATGAAGAGTGGTTGAAATTATATCAAAAGTTAAGAAAGTGTATATTAATTTCTTGGTATGGAAACTAGTGTTAAGGACAGTTTCAAAGAAGAAAATTGTTAGCAATTAGCATAGATGTGATGTTTGATGAGGCCGGCCTATATGCTAAGAAAATGAGAAGATGAAGCATCAACCGGTAATCATAAAGGAAAACAAGTTATGGAGGTGGATTTTGATCACTAGATCGAGTTCACTCTTGGAGAAGAGTGATGACGAACAATTTTCAAGAGATTTGTAGTACAATAACGCGCATGAAATTAAAGAAGAATAAGCATATTTTGGTTATTATAAAAATCTAATTACAAAGAATAAAAATAAAAATAAAAAATTTCCGAAGGCCAGGACCATGCCAGGCCCAATGGCCAAGACAACGCCTAGGCCCGAGACCAACATCAGGAGCCAAGGAAGGGCCCAATCTGTTTATTTACTACTTTGATATTGTGGACTTTTGTTGTGCTTGCCTCTCTTAATTAATTTAGTAAAAGTTGTCGTAGAACACCTATTCACTCCTTTAGGTATTAAACCGTTCTATAATTCGTATCAGAGCCTTAGTCACTCCACAAGAATTAGTTTCTTGAGTGATATATTCTAGGCCAATTGTAGATGGAAAGGTCCCAATCTTTGAATTTACCACCCTTTTTTTTCTTTTCTTTTTTCTTTTTTTCTTTTTATATTTTTTTTTTTATCTAAGGGTAAATTTTTAATTCCTTTACGACCATGTCAAAAAAAATGGACATAACTTATATGGAGTAATCATTTAGTGGCGTGTCCACAATAATGCACTTTGCCACATCACTAATTAGTTACATGTTAAATTTGACACGTCACTAAATTTTACACATATTTTTAATTTTTAAAAAATATATTGAAATTGAAATAAGTAGTGACGTGCCAAATTTGACAAGTCACTACTTATTTAAATTTCAATATATATATATATATGTTTTAAAAATTAAAAATGTGTAAAATTTAGTGACGTGTCAAATTTAACATGTAGCACATACGTCTCTCTCTACTTCCACTCAGTGGCGGAGTCAAGATTTTGGTTTAGGGGGTGCAGATTTTTTTTTCTTTTTTTTTTTTATAAATGAAAAAAAAAAATCTAAAGTTAATAAAAAATTAATTAACTTTTTTTTAAAGCCGTGCTAATTCCTGATGTTCAGCTTTTATTTATTTATTTTTTTAAAAAAAAACTAGCCACTCACAAACAGACGTTACAAACCCGCCCTTCAATTGAAACAATGTTTGGGCATCTACTCCTTTGACTCTCTCACTGTCTCACACTCTCACTAGTCGTGATAGACTCACGTCACTTTCATTAAAAAAATTAAATTAAATTAAATTAACATAGACACACCAATCACTATATCACGGTGAAAAAACAAAAGTCTCGTGAGTCTCATAGAATCACAGATAAATAGAAGTATAAACGAGCTGAGATTCTCGCGAGTTTATTCGAGACCGACTCGATTAAACTCGCATTGTACTCGAATTGATTATTAAATGAACCATTTGTAAATACGAAAATAGACTCGATTATTAAACGATACAAACTTTTATATATATATATATATATATATATATATATATATATATATATATATATATATATATATATATATAAACTTATTTTTATTAATATATACACGCACCGAATCATATCCATTCAAGGTAGCCTACATAATTATAGAATAGAGACTAGAGTACTGTTGTACTAGCTTTGTGAGACTTCCCCAAGAGTCCAAGACCATTTCCCGAGAGAACTTTTTCTTTCAACTACCCTTCCCCGAAAGTTGTTCCTCGCCTTTTTGCTTAGGATAAAAAATCAAAAGAAACGGTGCGTTTGAGTCTTGACGAAATGCAACACCAGCAAATAAATGAAACGAGGCGTTTGAATAAAAAATTTTGTTTTGTAAACACTTCCATTGTTCCATAGCTTAAACGTCGTGTTTTACAAACTGTATTGTTCGTCTTCAATCTCCATTTCTTCTGAAGATTGAACAACTCTGTGCAACTTAATTTATCAAAACACAATAAATCGTTTGCTAAGATTCATAAATCTCAATCCTTCTGAAAAATAATTTGCCTTTTAATAAATTGTTGATGGTGGGCAATAAGCATATTCAAACAAATTTCACAGGAAGCAAAGAAACTTTTCAGTAGGTGAGGGGGGAGCACTTGCCCCCTCTCAACCCCATGCCTTCGCCCCTGCTTCCACTTTCGATATCTTTTTCTTTCTCTTTCACATAATATTATTTTTTATTTTTTATTTATTTCTATATAGTATCAGAACCAAATTCTTGTGGCCTTTAACAAATATCATAGCCTATTTTGTTGTGATATGCAGCTCAATACATTGGCGAATCTTAGCACAATGTGGTTTAGTTGGCTCTTTCATAGGATTTTTTTATGGCTAATTTTCTGTTCTCCAACCATCATTGTTAGCTGTGGCTTGACCCTTCACGAGATTCTTTTAACGGATAGTTTCTGTTTTTCGGCCATCACTTTCAGCCTTTCTCGTTATTCATTGGCGAATCTTAGCACAATGTAGTTTGGCCCTTCACTAGATTTTTAACAGCTAGTTTCCGTTCTCCAATCTCATTGTCAATTGCAGGCTGGCCCTTCACCGAATTCTTTTAAACGAATAGTCTCTATTCTCCGGCCGTCACTTTCAGCCTTTCTCGCCGGCACCACCTTGATCCAACCATCAACTTCAACTACTTTTAATTCATTCTTATTTTCAAACTCAAGCTTATACCTTAAGTTTGAGGGGGATGTTATAATATATTTTTTCATGTTACGTTGATGTATTTTCTTATAATAATATTTCCCATTTATGTTTGATTTCCTTGTAGGGTTTATTCCCATTATATTAGAATATTTATATTCTCTAAATTAGGTTTATCGATATTTACTTGCTTACCACTCATTATTTCTTTATAAATAGAGAGAGTTATGTAATAGTGTTTAATATAGTGAATAGACAAGATGTAGTCCATACGTCTCTCTCCGCTTCCGCTTTCTTTTTCTTTTTCTTTCTCTTTCACAAATCACATAATATTATTTTATATTTTATATTTATTTCTACAATAACTCTTGCAAAAAACCATTGAGTCATGCCAATTAAAAATAACAAATTATTTATATATGACAACTTGCAAAAACCAATGATCCAAGCAAGCAAAGTGACACAATTTTTTTTAAAAAAAAGTTACTTAAAAGCCATCAATTTTTTCCAAAAGTAATTTTTAAAACTAGCTAACATTTTATTTTATTTTTTTTGTTAAAAAAAAAAACTCTTCGTTTTGAGTAAACTTTGTGTTTTTGGGAAAAGAACCTTTGTGAGTATAAAACGGTACTGCTTAGACTAAGATATATATATATGTCTTTATTTTAAAAATCTTCATGATCAACCCATGCATTATAGAGGACTTAGGACCCTATAAATTGTGCATTAATGTTAGTATCCAATTTTCAACTCACCAAAACTTTCAAGTGATCGAGTAATTTAGTGAAAATATGGGTGGAACTTCATGTGTGAGAAGAAGTGTGTTGCTCATGATAATTCTGAATATTGTACTTGTAGTGCAGGCTGATGATCCTCCCGCTCCCTCTCTCCCTCCCTCTTCCGTTTTAATTGTGCCTGATCACTTTCCCTCTCCCTCTCAACAAGATCATACCCTTGATTGGCATGACTGTTCTCTTAAGTTGATCAGGCTTTGCGATAAAATCACAAGTGTCAAGGTGTTAATAAAACTAGGATGGGGATGGGGTATGTTCCAAGGTTGTGTGCATCTCATACAAAAACTACTTTGCAAATTTCCCTCAGATATTTCCTATGATTGTGTTGTTAATCGTGTCAGATTCCCAAGCAAAGCTATTGGTTTTGGTATGAAATTCTTATATATACCTCTCTCTCTCTCTCTCTCTCTCTCTCTCTCTTCATGGTGTACGCAAATACATGTGTGTATGCATAGATAAACAAATGTACGACTCTCTCCCTAATTTCATGGTATTAGCAAGTATAAAACATTATTTAAACTAAGATACTTTTAGGTTTTCATGTATAGAGAAGTTTCCGTTTAAATTTGCGATTTCAAAATAAGGATTTTAAAAATTGAAATTTGAAAAATGTGATTTTTTTTTTTTGCACCGAAAAATGTGATTTTTAAAACGTAGTTAAGCGTTTAGTAAAATTGCAGTTTAACCTTTAAAATTGTAAATTTTTAAAAATGTACACATTTATCTAGGATTTCAAAACAGAGATTTTTAACGAGTGAGCTAAGATTCCCAAGCAACGGTTTTGGTTTTGGTAAGAAATTTATGTACGCTCTCTCTGTCTTTTCATGGTATATGGCTATATGCAAGTTAATTGTGTTGATAATCCAATATATATATATGGCTACATAAATATGTATTAATTTCATGGTATGTATAATTAAGCATGTACATTTTCATGCATAGATAAATATGTGCATGCATGCCTGTATTAAGAAATTTATCATATTTTTCAAGACCCGTGAGATACGAAAAATAAGAAAAAAAACAAAATAAAATTAATCACACACGACATTGAGATTTAAGTGATTCTCTCAATATGAGTTACGTCCACTGGCAGAAATAATTACGAAAAAAATTCATTTTGAAGATAGAGTACAAAATAATATGAAGAAAATCACTCAGAACTCAAAGTCTCAATACATCCAAATCTCACTATCATACACTGGAGATTATTCTCCAAAAAATAATATGAAAGACAGAAATATAAACTTTTTTTTTACTGGAAACAAATGGCGGCCGGTCTCTCCATTTCTCTAGCTCTCACTATAACACCCTTTCCTTCTGTATTTTTTTTTTCTCTTATTTTTGGATGCGCGGCTGCTATGTGCAGCTTCGATCGATCTCTCTGAAACACGACGGCTATGTGCCTTTATATAGTGTGAGTAAGTCGGTCAACATGAGTCCAATACGAGGGAGAAAAGAGAGTCCAATTCCAAGTAACGTAAGGTCTCCAATACCCATAAAGAAGAAGAAATACTAATGAGCCCCACACATGTTAATGGTTGAAAAGTCACTACTCTTTAACAGTCTGATGCCTATGCATATGGATCTTCTCTGGTTCAAATAAATTGGTCGGAGAGCATCCAGTTAATTTTTACTGTAGGGTAAAATTGTCTACAAAAATGTAAAAAGACAACATTACCCTTCAAATAAAACTGACTGGATGCTCTCCAATTGATTTGAACCGGAGAGGATCCTTGTCCGATGCCTATAGTGTGGACTAGGGTTTTCATGTTTCTGGTATATATATATACTGCAAGCACATTTTCATGCATGCATGGCTGCAATTGTTAACCTAATCTTACAATCACTCGTAATATTGCAGAAACAGGGAAAGCAAAAGATTACGTGGAAACAGGCTTCAACAGTTGCAATAAGAATTACTAGCTTAATGCTTGATGTTATTTAATTAGTAGACTATTACGTCTTCTTAATTGTATGGCAGTCGTATGACAGTCTACTACATGCTTTGAATGAACTGGAAGCAAGCTGCTAAATAAAATAACAGCAAACAAGGATCAACCTCAGCCAATCAACAACAACCAGCAAAAGCAATCACAAACAAGACAACAAAGCAACTACAAAAAAAAAAAATATTCTTAATAATATTTACTTTTATATATGTATTAAAAATAAACGTTACTATGTACGTAATAAGAGAATAAAATATTTCAGAAATTAACACAAGTGAACGCTTATTTATTAATATCCATTGTCCCCTTTTTTTTTGTTAAAAAATAAAATAAGACGTGGTTGTAACTTTTCATTCTCAACACAGGAATTTGTATCAAAATGGCATGAGTGGTTTACGCAATTGTGATCAATAAGATCTCAAGTTTTTAGTTTTGATAATTGAATTTTTATCATGTCACAAAATGGAATGGTTTGCCATCAAATTCTTAACCGGGGAATGTAAATTTAAGAGTAGGAGTATATGTAGCATTTCTATATTCGCCGATGCTAAAACTGCTTAAGAGCTATTGATAATAGATTAAACTGATACTAAACGAATTCCCAGTCTTTGGAATCTCAATTCATTCACTTTAATTAATTTATGTTTTTTCATAGAACTCAAGACACATCGTCAATAAGTAAAATAATATACTTGTGTCAGGAAGCTTTTCAAGTGGTCAAGAATTGGGTTCAATACCCCTTCCTGATAGCCCCGAGAAATCAAAATCTCTTGGCCTATCCAGGACAATCAGTCTTCATTATGATTGTAAATAATCAAATTCAATTGCATAAGAAAAATCACTAATACTACACTTAACTATCAAGAACACACAGTAAACTGAATAGAGTTCCTCACAATCAAATTTTTTTTTTAAATTGACATGGAGAGTAAATTCTGGCTTCATTGGTCCAAAGCTTCTTATCAGATGGTATTTTGTATAAACCAACGTACGCTAGTGTGTTTGAGTGGATACGTTTATCAAACAGTGAGAGATGCACCATTGTCTGCTGCTGTAAGATTGAGTATCATTGTGGCAGCCTTCACAGCCCGGCCTGATGGGGTTAAATGAGAAACAAAAATATTTTAGTCTCAACAGTCAACAATATATGGCAAAGTTCGAACAAATTTCGCGAAAATCAAAACATTATTGAGACATCATGTATGACAAAGACCTATAACTCTAAACCCACTCATTAATAAGTATATGAGAAAATATGATATCCTATAAAATGTCAAACGCTGGCAAATGTTCTTTATTTGCTAAAAATAGGTATAAGTCATTCATCCATTGTGCTTAATTACTGCGTCTGGTAATATGTTTGTCTGTTTGTCTTTCTTTTTTCTTTTTTTCTTTTTTATTAAGAACTCTTATTTTTTACACAATCACGAATCCAACACGAAATTAGCGGGTTGGAGTTTAGAAGTCTGAACCGTTTAATTAAATGAGTAGGGTTATAATTAACCTATATAGTCTTATACTTATACATCGACACAACCCGAACCTAACACACGAACACAAATTGTCACCCGTAGGACTCTTAACGTCTTTCAATTCTTATTCAAGCAACCCCAAGAGGTAGTTCAATCGATTAGGAACTACGCCTCATAAAGCACAGATGCCACTAATTCAAGTCTCCCCTTCCTCTTCCCCTTGGAACCAATTAATTAATTTTATATATATATATATATATATATATATATAAGTAATATATGATAAATGGGTGTGAAAAGTAACAATATTATTATTATTTTCAATTATTAATTATTTGCAATTTGACCTGAAACTTGCACTTTTATTTTTGAATAAGGATCAACGGCAATTATTTGCTCGAATTGCTAGCAATTTGTGAAGGTAATGTGAAAGAGCTTATATGAAACCCACTTGTTTAGATAGGTAACTAAAGAATCCAAAATTTGTATAGACAAATAATTCCTATATAAACTCTTTCGCATTATTTGCCAAAATTGCTACTTGGAGAAGTAAATTGCTGTTAATCTTTTATTTTTCATCGGTAAAGAAGAAACCGCCACTTTAATCAACGGCCTCAAAAGTTGACACATCTCTAAAACCGCTAAAGGCACTGAGGCTCTTCCAGGCCGTGTGGCATGTCCCCGAGATTCATATACACAAAACCTGAAACGCTAAAATGAGCTTTAGAATTGACCAACGGATACACGTTATAATACGCAGCGTTTCTTTCCCCTAGGCCATTAGTGTAACTCCGTACCAGGTCTCTCCCAAGTTTTCCAGATCAATCTGAAGAAGAAATAAACGCAACAGAAAAAGGCCTCAAACTTCATAGGTCATAGGCGTTTCTATTTGGTAATGTTCCACAAAACCAGAACTCTATATGTCTCCCAAGTATTACACACTTTGATTTTTTATGTGTTTTTACTTGAACACCAATTGTTTGTTAGTTTGTCTGAATAAAGACCAGATGTCATGTTCGCTGCCTTCGCCTTCATCAAGGATATCTTCCAGGAGAATGGTTGGCTAAGCCTGTTCAACTCCATCAAAGTCTTTCCTAGACTTGTGCGAGAATTTTACATGAATATGAAGATTGTTCAGACTGCGTGGCACTATTCAGATCTTGAGACAAAGGTTTGCGGCACAGAGATCAGGATTGACCCTGCTCTTATCAGCTCATTGACAAGTATCCCTCTATCTCCTGCTCTTGGGATTCCTTTCCCAGATTCTGTGGATCCCTCATCCTAGGAAGACTTAAGGACATATTTTGATCCTCAAGGAGAACAAGTGTGTCTGAAGACATGAAGTCCAATGCCCAGCTCCAGAGGTTCCAAGAACCTGATGAGCCAGTTCCCCCAGCTGCCGCAGAGCCTTCAGCTGCTTCCTCTTCACACTCTGTGCCTCCTAGTGATGCAGTCATGGGTATGCTCACTCAAATTACTGATCAGCTGCAGTCCATGAACACCCAGATGACTGAGGGGTTTCGGTCTATGGATTACCGATTTCAGGCAATGGACACCCGGATGATTGAGGGGTTTCAGTCCGTGGATGACCGGTTTCAGGGGTTAGAGGCTAAAGTGGCGCAGATCCAGATCAATGTATGGAACACTCTCTGTTATATGATAACAGAGGACCAGCGGGATCAAGTGCCTTGATGACACATGTTTATTTTGATCGGTTGTTTCTTTTGCTAAACAATTTTATTTTGGGCTATATTTTCTGAACACTGCTACATTCAGATATTTAGGGATGTTTGTTATTTTTCTGTGGTTTTTAATACTCTATTTACCATTTTTCCTTTTGAGACAAAAAGGGGGAAAGTATTTTTTTTATTTTTGGTATAAGTCGTTTTTGTCCCAGAATGGCCAAAGGGAGAGTTTGTTGGTTTATTTTAATTGGCAGCATTATGTTGACAAAAAACGCTTCCAAATCAAGGATACCATATTTCCAGAAGAATTACTGCATAATTCAAGAATTGGAAGGGTTGAACAAGGCAATATATGCACAGAATATCACTAAAAATGAAGGGTCCTGATGAAGGAAATATTCTGGAGACTTTATAGCTCAGTAAAGTCGGTTTTCCCTGCAAACCGTCCGAATGGCCAAAAAAAGTGGCCGAATGCCAGCCATAGAAAGTCGGAGTTTGATACCCGTTCAAACGGCCCAGCGAACGCAAACCACCAAGATCATCTGTTTGCAAGGATGTCCGGACGCAGAAGTGAAGTTTGGGGACGAAGAAGCCTTTTGTGCAACCATCTGAACGCGCTTCAGCAATTTTATGAAGACGTAGTTGCAAAGTCCAGACGCCAGAAGTTATGTCCGGACGCCACCTATGGAAATCCAAATTTGTGTAAAATTAAGATTTTTGAAGCCTATTTAAATGGGCTTCTAGGCATTGTTTCTATAAGAATTTTCAGTGTACTAAGAGAAAGATTTTAGGTAGAGATTGTTAGATGTGCTAATTCTCTTATAGTTTGTGTCATAACCGTTCAACCGTTTTGAACTAGAAAGGAGCTCTAGTTAAAGGGATCTATTGAAGAACTCTTCAGACAGGAGTCTGGTAGAGAGGCGCTCAAGTATAGGTACTTGTCAGAGTTTAAGGTAAGACTACTGTAAAGGTATTGTGAGTACTACTATCTTGTAACTAGCTATTTCTTCTGTTAATAGATTTCCTAGGTTTGGCTGCCCCGAAGTGGTTTTTCTCTTTGGTGCAAAGAGTTTCCACTTTGTAACCAAAAATATCTATGTCTATCTCTTTACTGTTTTTATATTTTGGTTACATGTTTGGTTGCGGTTGATTATTTTGAAGTCATTATTATTTTTCAGATATGATTTTTAGGCCCGGCCAAGGTTGCCAGTACATCACCCTTGCCATCTCTAATTATAACACCGATACCCATCTTTTTCTTAGTTTTATCCACAACTGCATCCCAATTGACACTGACAAACTCATCCATAAGGGCTTTCCAACATAACTCTCTTTTCTCTGCTACTATTCCTGGGAATTTTTGAGAATTTGCATATTTAAAAGCCGTCAATAAATTATAAGCATTGCTTACCACTATATTATGTGGGCTATTTGGTTTCCTATGGACCACTGCATTTCGTCGAAGCCATAGGTTTCGTGCCACAACCCCTACTAGCTCCATATCATCATTATCCAGAGATCATTAAAGCTCCTCAATAATAAAAGCAAAATCTTCATTTACAATACTAACATGACATTTTTGTCACGCCAATCAAAAAATGTAAGTTTTCTACTTTATTAGAAAATTAAATATAAAAAATACAAAACAATTCAAAAAATACAAAACAATTCAAAAAATATATATATCGAAAAGGGTGGCGTCCACCCAACGTCGAAGGCACACCTTAATTAAAGAGTGGCTCGCGGCCACACCCCATAAGAAGTCGAATAAAAAATATAATTATTATAACCAATTGTGTAGAAGTTATAAGTATATGCATAAAAAATGCAACTACACAAATCGAATAGGAAGCATGCTAATATTTATTATATGATAATTCTTCCAAAACCCAATGGGTCGAATCAAGAGACATGATTAATTTTAACCAAAATGTTGCTTAAAAGCTATAGAATTAAAGTCACCCATTCGAAAACAGCTCTTGGTTCAAACGAAAACTTTCTATTTGAGGGTATTAAAAAAAAACACTTTGAAAGATCAGTAAAACAATGTTTAAACTAAGATATCTCTATTTAAATTAATGCAATGACGTACATGTTCATGAATCTTCAAATATCTTTGGTAGATTAATATTAAGGCTTATTTTATTTGTTTATTCGTTTTCCTTATAAGGTTGCTATGAGGGAAAAGAACCTTTGTGGGTATAAAACGATGTTTAGATCGACTAAACAATCTTTATTTTTTTAAAAATCTCCATCGGCCCAACCTACGAAAAAATAAATGATTCTATGGAAAAATCAAATGGCTATTAGCCTATTCACACCAGTATAATGTGATTATGATGTGAAAAATAACATTTTTCTTTTGATAATGAAAGACCTTCAATTTTTGTCGCATGGCAAAATGTTTTTCCATGGAATTCTTAAATGGTGAATCTCAACCCCCTTTCCCCAACCGGGAAATAGTAGGGGGCCAAGCAAAGAGGGCAATGGTGGGTGGATCTCCACCCAATCACGGGCCCTTCTCTTTTTCTTTTTTTCTTTTTGGCATAAATGAAATCATTTTTTTTTTAACGAAAGATATGAGTATTTCATTGATCAAAGATCACAAGCATAAAGTTCATACATCAGAAAGTATAAAACTCTATAAAATCATAGCCACATGCTATGAGATTTGTTGGTTTATTTTGTTTTGCTGTATTTTGTTGACAAAAACACTGTCATATCAAGGATACCGTAATTCCAGAAGACCGGCAGAAGATTTATTGCATAAATATTAATCAAGATTGGAAAGGGTTGAACAAGGCAATATCTGCATGGAATATCACTAAGAAGGCAATGTTCTGATCAATGAAAGATTCTAGAAGACTTTATAGCTCAGGAAGTCGATTTCTCCTGAAGATTGTCCCAACGGCTAGAAGCAGCGTCCGAACGCAGTCACAGAAAGTCAGAGTTCGATTCCTGTCCGAACGGCCCAACGAACGAGAACCACACAGAGCTCCTATTCACAACCTATCTAGACGGCCCAGCGGACGCGAACCACCGAAAGCACTTGTTTGCAAGGATGTCCGGATACAAAAGTAAAGACTGCGAACAAAGAAGATTTTCCCTGCAACTGTCTGGACGCTAGGTCAAAGCGTCCAAACGCCCTTCAGCAAAACATAGGATTTGTTGTTGCCCATCCAGATGCATGATGACCTGTCCTGGCGCCGCCTATAGAAATCCAAATTTGTGTAGAATTAGGATTTCTGAAGTCTATTTAAAGGGGCTTCTAGGCAATGTTTCTTTAAGGATTCTAAATAGAATTCCAGTGTGCTAAGAGAATAGAGTTTAGGTAGAAATTTTTTTATGCACTATTTCTCTTAGAGTATTTGTGTTGTAACTGTTCAACTGTTTAAAGCCTAACTAGAGAGGAGCTCTAGTTAAAGAGATCAATTGAAGAACTCTTTAGACAGGGGTCTGATAGAGAGGCGCTCAAGTATAGGTATTTGTGAGAGTTCAAGGTACAACTACTGAAAGGGTGTTATGAGTACTACTATCTTGTAACTAGTTATGTCTTGTCAATTGATTTCTTGGGTTTGGCTGCCCCAAAGTGGTTTTTCTCGTTGGTATAAATTGAGTTTGCACTTCATAACCAAAATATGTGTCTATCTCTTTGCTGCTTTTATATTTTGGTTACATGCTTGGTTGTGGTTGATTATTTATGAGTCTTTATTTTTCAAGATTACAAAGTCATAGATACAAACAAAATTCTAACAATAAAATGATATTTGTGACTTTCATCTTCCGCTAACCGAGAGTGGGCTCGATATATTTAGGGGCCCAAGGCGAGAATTTTAAACGATGATTTTTTATATTTAAATATTAAATAATATAATTTATTTAATTTTTGTATTATATTTTAATTTAAAAATTATTTTTATCTCCTTTAAGATTCAATGTTATATTGCTCATAGCAAATCTATATAATTTTTCTTAATCTGAACTCCTTTGGAATAATTTTTAGTCAATTTTTAATAAAATATTGCAAAGAACATTTAATTTCATTAAATGTAAATGGTGTTAATTATTAAAGTCTACATCATGTTAAAACATGACCATGTATGAATAGACTGAAAATGTAATATACTGTGTCCAACTCCAAAATGGTGATCCACTACCGTTGAAGATCACGTAGTCCCATTAGACCAAAATGGCCATTTATTTTCAGCCTATGATTAGGCTTTTTTTTCTTTTTTTTCTCAAACAAACTTGTCTTTAAGACCTTATTCAAATGGGAAAAAAATAATAAAAAATAAATAAATAAATAAATAAAAAATAAAAAAAAAAGGTTTCAGATTATGATTAGCTTCTTTTTTTTTTTTTTTTTTTTTTTTTTTTCAAACGAACCTTTCTTTGGGGGCCTTATTCCACCTTGGGAGCCTTAGGAGACCGCCTAACTCGCTTAGTGGATGAGCCGGCGCTACGCTAACCCATGTACAAAAATAGTTAAAAAGCATATATGTTCCGAGTAAACTAGATCTAAGACAAGAGTAACCAAATATCCTAGAAAAATTTATTTAAACCGACTGTCTCACACCGAACTATTCAAGCCAAGAGAGATGATCCCTCACACCTGACTAATCTTATTCCCATAGATTGTCCATGAGGGCAGATCTATCGAGAAGAAAACTATTATTCAAAGCAAAATCACAACCAGCAAACAGAAACAGCTGCTATGGAGGAGATGCACGGTACAACACGGAGGTAGATGAACGGATGCATAGGGAAGATGTCAAAATTACTGATCTGGTTGGAGAACACCTACAAACAAAAGAAAAAACCAGACTGGGAGATGGATGGTAAGAGTGAGGAGTAGAAAGGGGAAGGGAGAGGAGGAATGAGCATTCAGATCTATTTTCTGAGAGTTTTTTCTCTAGGGCCGGCTGAGAGAGAAAAAGTGCTACCAATATAATTAAATGAAATCATTTTAGACATTGAGAAATAATTATTCTAGTGGATGTATATGTTCCATGAAGCCTAGCAAGAGCTAATCAGTAGATTATTAGCAGTCTTACGAGTACACACCAATAACAGTTACTAAATTATTTAATGATAACTCTCGCAAAAAACCTTTGAGTTATGCCAATTAAAAGTAACAAATTATTAATATGTGGCAACTTGCAAAAACCAATGATCCAAGCTAGCTAAGAGACACAATTTTTTTTAAAAAAAAAATTACATAAAAGCTATCAATTTTTTCCAAAATAAAATTTTAAAACTAGCTAACTAATATTTAATTTTTATTTAAAAAAAAAAAAAAAAAAAAAAAAAACTCTTCGTTTTGAGTAAACTTTTTGTTTTAGGGAAAAGAACCTTTGTGAGTATAAAAGAGTACTGCTTAGACTAAGATATATATCTTTATTTTAAAAATCTTTATGATCAACCCATGCATAATAGAGGACTTAAGACCCTATAAATTGTGCATTAATGTTAATTAGTATTCAACTTTCATCCAAGTTATCCAACCAAAAATCTGAAGAGGGTATAAGTGAAAATATGGGTGGACCTTGTGTGAGAAGAAGTGTGTTGCTGATAATGATTTTGAATATTGTAGTACTTGTAGTGCAGGCTGATGATCCTCCCGCTCCCTATCTCCCTCCGCCCTCTTCCGTTTTAACTGTGCCTCAATTTCCCCCTCCCTTCTCTCAACAAGATGACTGGTATGACTGTTGGCGTAAGTGGCTCATGCGTTGCAAAAAAATCACAAGTCATTACAAGTTGACTACTAGAGATCGTGAGTACAAACGTTGTGCGCGTCTCATAAGAAAACTCTGCAAAGTTCCCTAAGATCATATATCGTTCTGCTGTTAATTTGGTATGAAATTCTGATAAACTCTCTCTCTCTCTCTCTCTCTCTCTCTCTCTCATTAATTTCATTTCATGGGATATGCAACTACCCTGCGGTCCATGCATAGATATACATAAGACTCGACTCGTATATATAAGCTCATGTAACTTCATTTTTATTATTTTTTATAATATTATTTTAATTTTGTAATTAAAACATCTTAAGTAAAGAGAAATCATCTTCCTAATATAAAAAATATAGCTTGAATAAGTGTTATTATGAGTCTTGATGCAAATATATGAATATTTGTGCATATATGTGTGTGCATGTTTGTGTAAATGTGTATGTGTGTGCGCGCTCGCATAATGAATTTATATGCATATAAACTCGAGATTAAATTATATTTAAGATTCAAATTAATTTATTTAATTAACTTAAATGATAAAATCTTAATAATAATTAGTAAGGATCTACGAAAAAATAAACAATCATGATATTTATTTTATATAATGAATGAATAAGTTAACTGAGTTTGTGAACAAGCTCGAGTTCGTTTAAAATAAATGAGCCAAACTTTAAGCAATTAATAATTGTAAATTAACAAAATTTTCTAAAAAAATATATATTTTAAAGCTCTAATATGTTGAAAATTTAGTCAATCATCTCTAATTAAGGCCTCTAATTAATAATTGTACAATAAAGATTTTTTTTTTTTGAAAAAAAAAAAAAGAAAACTATAATATTATAAAAAGTTAATAAATAATCTCTAATTAAAGCTCTCAATTATGGTAAAAAAAATTAATTAATTAATTAATTCTACACTATTGAGACCTTTTAAAAATCTCTAGATATTAAAATGGAAATTTATTGATTCTAGATATGTAATCATTAAGGCATCCAAAGTCATAAAATTTTCTATGTATATAAATTCTTGGAAGAGCTATTTCTCCACTCCTATTGAACTCCAACAACTTTTTTAAATAATCAAAACCATTGGATATATAGGAATGTCTACTTTTTTAAATCATTCTTTGAATGTCTACTTGTTTACTTTTCCATTTTCACATTCATGAAAGTTCAACGTGCATAACTTTTTCCACGGTGTCTTTGTCAATTTCAATTAAATTGTCAGTAGAACATAGAAAGTCTTTGCCTCCAATGTGATCAAACGTCAATTTGAATTGAATGTTTAGTAAAATATGGAAAGTCTCAAAATAATAAATTCTGATTGTTTGCATTGTGCAAAATATATAGAATTGAATGCAGATCACTCTTCAATGTTCAACATTTTTTTTTTTTTTGCCTCATATACCAGTACAAATCATTCTTTATAACTTTCCAGTTTTTTCTTTATTTTTTCCTTCAACTCTTATTCTCTCATGTTCTTCAATCAAGTAATAAGTCATTCTATATCTAAGGCAGCTTTTCTCTTTTGGAAGCCGCCTCCTGTATTCTCTCTCTCTCAAAAACCCTAGCCTCTCTCTCGAGAAAACCCTAGCCTCCAGGTTTTCTCTTCAGTTCTTGGTTGAGGGAGGAGGGGGCTTGCCCCTCGACCCCCTATTTTGGTTTTCGTCTTTGTTTTTTGTTTTCTGCTTTTCTATTGTTGTTGTTTCAGCCCAGCACTGAACCGTGCGTTGTTGGCTTTCTTCTCTCTCTGTGGCGCTCTGTGAAACCCAGAGGTGAAGATATTTTTCTCTAATCCTTCTGAGGATTTCCATCTACTAGTGGATTGATCTGGATAAGGTGTCAAGCTCAGTTTTCTGACCATTTTTTGAAGCCAGATTTATGATTCTCTGTCAATCTCTGCATGTCACGCGCCCCCTAGGGTATTCTTTGTTGTCCTCCGCCTCTGTTGCAACTAGGGGTGTTTTCCTAAGCTGTATGTACACTAGAGTGTTGTGTTCACGTGCCAGCAAGTGCTCTTCTCTAGCCGGCACGTGATGGCTCTTATTCTCCTCCAGTTTGCAGTTGGTGGATCCCGGGAGTTTTTGATGGTTTTTCTGATGGAGAGGGGTCTTTTGGTGAGGGCGCGTGGTATACATGCGTCGTCTCCGGCGACTCCATGTGCTCTTTGCCGACCAGTGTTGTTTTGTTGGTGTTTTGGTTTTAGTTGTGTTTTGTTATTTACTCCACCAACCTACCTTGGTAGATTTTACATCCAACTATAATAGTTGTTTTTAGATCAAAACTTGTACTCTCTCATATGTAAAGAGAGGTCTTATTATTTGTCCATCTGCTAAGGCAGTTACTCCTCAAGTCAGGATTTAGTCCCACACTTTGTTTTTAGGAGTCATTGTACCTCTAATTACTGGGACTGGCACTTTGGGTCTCATATTATAATGAAGATTTTCCCTTGTTAAAAAAAAAAAAGGAAGTCATTCTATATCTACCAAGTAATACAAAGCGAGAAAATTGATTTTTAAATAAAAATATAATATTAATCTTAAAATTTATCTAATTAATATTTAAATATATATATTTAAAAAAAAAATCACTTAAACTTGTCGTTTTATGCCTCAAAATATATCGAACTAGCCCTAATATGCCTATATTGTGGACGAGGGTCCTCATGTTTTTGAGATATTTTTAAGCACATTTTATTTCATGCATGGCTAGCTACAATTGTCAACATAATTTTTCTCTTTCACATTATATTATTTTCTATTTTCTATTTATTTCTACAATAACTCTCGCAAAAAACCATTGAGTCATGCCAATTAAAAGTAACAAATTATTTATATATGACAACTTGCAAAAACCAATGATCCAAGCTAGCTAAGAGACACAATTTTTAAAAAAAAAAAGTTACTTAAAAGCTATCAATTTTTTCCAAAAAGTAATTTTTAAACAAGCTAACATTTTTTTTTGGAAAAAAAAAAAAAAAAAAAAAAAAAAAAAAAAAAACTCCACGTTTTGAGTAAACTTTGTGATTTAGGGAAAAGAACCTTTGTATGTATTGAACGGTACTGCTTATACTTATATATATATATATATATCTTTATTTTAAAAATCTTCATGATCAACCCATGCATAATAGACGACTTAAGACCCTATAAATTGTGCATTAATGTTAGCATTCAACTTTCATCTCACCAAAACTTTCAAGCGATCGAGTAATATATAGTGTACGTGGACTAGGGTTTTCATGTTTCTGGTATATATATATACCTACTGCAAGCACAATTTCATGCATGCATGGCTACAATTGTTCACATAATCTTACAATCCCTCGTAATATTGCAGAAACAGGGAAAGCAAAAGATTACGTGGAAACGGGCTTCAACAATTTCAATAAGAATTAATACTAGCTTAATGTTATTTAGAAGACTATACGTCTTCCTAGTTATGTTTTTTTTTTTTTTTTTTTTTTTTGGTACCATCTTCTTAGTTGTATGTTAATCGTATTACAGCTAGTATATTAAATAAAATTTCTCTATTCTCAATAATATTTACTTTTATGTATTAAAAATAAACGTTACTATGTCCGTAATAAGAGAATAAAATATTTTAGAAATTAACCATTTCGTAGAAGTGAATACTTTTTTATTAATATGGGATAACTTCACTTAAGGGTACTGAACTATCAGTCTATTTTACTTAAGGGTACTGAACTTTAAAACGTTTCAAATTAGGGTATCCAATTTTTCAAACGTTTCAATTACAGGTACTTCGTTAGAATTTGATGTTAAATCCTACCAAAATTTTCAAAACATCTCTCCTTTTTTTTAGGAAAAAAATTGCTTGGATTTAGGTGTTGGTCAGAATTTAACGAAATTTACAAAAATACCCATGCCTGAATCTTTGAAAAAATTTATAATTTTTTTAAAAAAAAATAAATACCAGGGTATTTTGAGAATGTTGGCAGTAATAACGGCAAATCTTAACGGAGTACATGTAATTGAGACGTTTTAAAAATTGGATACCCTAGTTTGAGACATTTTGAAGTTCAGTACCCTTAAGTTAAATAGGCCGATAGTTCGATACTCTTAAATGAAATGATCCCTATTAATATCCATTGTCCCTTTATTTTTTTTCTGTTTAAAAATAAAACAAGACGTGGTGGTTGTAACCTTTCATTAATCTCAACAAAGGAATTTGTATCAAAATGGCATGCGTGGTTTATGCAATTGTGATCAATAAGATCTCAAGTTTTTAATTTTGATAATTGAATTTTTATCATGTCACAAAATGGTTTGCCATCAATCTACCCACGTCAGGCTAATTAAAACCTAACACGTTGATCGAAGGGCAAATCACTTTCTCCCATTTAGTATTGTGTCACTACAAAATGGGTGATACGTAATTAAGCAAGTTAATCCATGACAGCAACACGTGGATTAAAATTTCTCTCCAAGTTCATGTGACGTCTCTATGTTGAAAAAGAGCAATGATATATAATCACCATTAAATTTTAAATAAAATCCTATAAAATTTTGGAATACAATAATAACTTCTAATATCATGTATGAAGTGTATACTTAAAGTAGGAGTACATGCAGCATTTCTACGTTCGCCGTTGCTAAAACAGCTTAACAGCTATTGATAATAGATTAAACTGAAACTAAACGAATTAATCTCGATTCATTCACTTTAATTAATTTATGTTTTTTTTTTTTCAAAGAATTCTAGACACATCGTCAATAAGTAAAATAATATACTTGTGTCAGGAAGCTTTTCAAGTCATGGTCAAGAATTGAGTTCAATACCCCTTCCTGATAGCCCCGAGAAATCAAAATCTCTTGGCCTATACAGGACAATCAGTCTTCATTATGATTGTAAATAATCAAATTCAATTGCATAAGAAAAATCACTAATACTACACTTAACTATCAAGAACACACAGTAAACTGAATAGAGTTCCTCACAATCAAATTTTTTTGAAATTGACATGGAGAGTAAATTCTGGCATCATGGGTCCAAAGCTTCTAATCAGATGGTATTTGTATAAACCAACGCTAGTGTTTGAGTGGATACGTTTATCAAACAGTGAGAGATGCACCATTGTCTGCTGCTGTGAGATTGAGTATCATTGTGGCAGCCTTCACAGCCCTGATGGGGTTAAATGAGAAACAAAAATATTTTAGTCTCAACAGTCAACAATATATGGCAAAGTTCGAACAAATTTCGAGAGAATGAAAACATTATTGAGACATCATGTATGACAAAGACCTATAACTCTAAACCCACTCATTAATAAGTATATGAGAAAATATGATATCCTATAAAATGTCAAACGCTGGCAAACGTTCTTTATTTGCTAAAAATAGGTATAAGTCATCCATTGCGCTTAATATGTGTCTGGTCATATGGCTGTTTGTCTGTCTTTTTTCTTTTTTTCTTTTTTTCTTGAGCACGTATTAACTAGAGCTGACAATCTTTTACACATCCGCAAACCCAACACGAAATTAGCGGGTTGGAATTTAGAAGTCTGACCCGTTTAATTAAATGAGTCGAGTTATGAGTAACCTATATAGTCTTATACTTATACTTCGACACAATTCGAACCCGACACATGAACACGAATTGCCACCCCTAGGACTCTTTTTTTTTTTTTTTGATAAGTAATTTCAAATTCATCAATAAAGCGCATAGGGACGCAACTCTAATACACGGGAAGTATACAAGAATGCCCCTAAAAGGGAAGAACAGCTAATAAATTTAGAAAGTCTACAAAAATAAAAACACCTAGGTGGCAAAGACGGGACGCTATCCAAAGATATAGCATGTTAAGCACACGCTTCCTTAACACTACCATTACAGTCTCTACATCTTCAAATAGCCTCGCATTACGCTCCCGCCAAATGCTCCACAAAACACAGTGAGGAACTAACCGCCAAACTTTTTTAGCTAGGCTATGCCCAAAAAAGCCACCCCTAGGACTCTTAACGTCTTTAAATTCTTATTCAAGCAACCCCAAGGGGTAGCTCAATCAATTAGGAATTACGCCTCATAAAGCGCAGAGATCACTAATTCGAGTCTCCCCTCTTCCTTAGAACTTCCTTTCGAGGAGGGAGGTATTAGAGGTGGTTAAAGATTTGAATCGTAATAAGGCTCCAGGTCCTGATGGGTTCACTCTTGCGTTCTTCCAAGATTGTTGGGAGGTATTAAAGCACAATCCACTTCCAACTCCGTTCAACCTAAAAAGTCCTAGTGAGTGTGTTAAGGAGAAACCCGGTTGATCACAACTACTAGTGACAACCGGTTTCTAAAGAGATAGAGTCCTGTTTTGTATCTACTAGAAGAGTTTAAAATACGGTTTCTAAAGAGATAGAGTCCTACTTGTATTTACTAAAGAGCTGATCACAGTTTTGTATTTAGATTAGGTTTATCCCTAAGAAGTAGTATTAGACTAGGAAGCAAGTACTTTGATGTTATCTTGTATCTTGTATAAACTCTATATAAATCAATAGATGCTCACGAGATGAGCAAGCTTCAAAAGCCAAATATTATTTGTTTCTACATGGTATCAGAGCCTTCCATAGACTAGCGTCTTTTTCATCATGATGTCCGATTCTACAACCTCCTCAGGAGAAACAAATTCTACTCTTACTCCACCCGCTTCTAATGCTGTTTTTACTATTCCCAACATGAACCACACCCTGCAAATCAAGCTCTCCAATGCAAACTTTCCCAGTTGGAGAACTCAAATCATGGCTTTTGTTAAAGCTCAAGATTCATATGGCTTCCTGGATGGTTCTACTCAGCCTCCAGCCCAGACTATTCCGAATCCGAGCACCACTCAAGGTGCTCCTGCCACCATAGCAAATCCAGAATTTCTAGCTTGGTGCCAACGTGATCAGATGCTTCTCAGTGTGTTAATCTCCACACTATCCGAACCTCTTGTGGTTCATGCAGTCGGCTGTGCCACTGCTCATCAACTTTGGACTACCTTGGTGTCCATGTTTGCTTCCCAAGCCCGATCCCGGGTCCTCCAGATTCATTATCAGCTTGCTACCTCCAAGAAGGGAAGTGCATCGATCACTGAATATTTTCAATCATTCAAGGCTCTTTGTGACAATCTTGCTGCTGCCGGCCAACATCTCAACGACTTTGAGCGCACCTCTTATTTTTTGGCTGGCCTCGGATCTGATTACAATCCGTTCGTTACTTCCATCACTACTCGACTGGATCCTTTATCCCTAGATGAAATCTATGGACATCTTCTTGCTCATGAGATGCGGATTGAACATAATCTCACACCCGTGGAGCCTGTATCGCCTGCTGCTAATATCTCTACCCGAGGTGCACCATCACGAGGTCGGGGCTATCGTGGTCGTGGCCGCAGCAACAACAACTATAGAGGTCGGGGACCTGCCTCTTCTGGCCGTGGCAGAGGTACATATTTCTCATCTGATTCCGCACAGTCTTCACGTCCCATCTGTCAATTTTGTGGGAAAATCGGCCACACTGCCCCCAGGTGCTATCAGCGTCCAGATCCAGCTCTTACTGGTTCACCAGCTGCTCCATATCAGTCTGCTCAGGCCTATTATTCTTCTCCTAATCTTCCTCCAGAGGAAAATTAAACTCTATATAAATCAATAGATACTCACGAGATGAGCAAGCTTCAAAAGCCAAATATTATTTGTTTCTACAGGAGGTGATCAAGACTGATCTCATGGGGGTATTCCAGGACTTCCACACTCATAGCAAGTTTGTCAAAAGCATTAATGCCACTTTTTTAGCCTTAATTCCGAAGAAGTTTTGGGCTATGGATCTTAATGATTTTCGGCCTATTAGTCTTGTAAGTGGTGTCTACAAGATCATTGCTAAAGTTCTTGCTAATAGACTCAAAAGGGTGGTGGCAAAGATTATTTCGAATCCCCAAAATGCTTTTGTGAAAGGAAGGCAAATTCTTGATTCTGTTCTTATAGCGAATGAGTGTTTGGATAGCCGCATCAAATCAGGTGAGCCTGGGTTACTCTGTAAATTGGATATTGAGAAGGCTTATGATCATGTTAACTGGGACTTCTTATTGTATATGTTGAGAAGATGTGGCTTCGGGGAGAGATAGTGTTCTTGGATAGCGCGTTGTATTTCATCGCTGCGTTTCTCGATTTTGGTGAACAGCAACCCTTCTGGTTTTTTTAGCAGCTCCCGTGGTATTAGACAAGGTGATCCTCTGTCGCCTCTTTTGTTCGTCATTGTGATGGAGGCTTTTAGTAAGCTATTCTCTATTTCTGTTCAAGGGGGCTTTCTCTCTGGCTTCTCTGTGGGCTCTAGAAGCAATGGAGTGATTAATGTTTCTCACCTTTTATTCGCAGACGATACATTAGTTATCTGCGGAGCTAGTCCTGATCATCTTCTCTATCTTCGTATGTTATTACTGTCCTTTGAAGCTGTTTCAGGTTTGAAGATTAATTTGGATAAGTCAGTTTTGGTTCCTGTGGGTATTGTGGATAATATGGATGATCTTGCTGGCATTTTGGGTTGTGGAGTCTCTTCTCTTCCTTTAAAGTATCTTGGTCTTCCATTGGGGGCTCCTTTTAAGACTAAGTCTAGCTGGGATGATGTAGTTGGGAAGATTGAGAGGCGACTGGCTAGCTGGAAGCGGTTGTATTTGTCGAAGGGTGGCAGAGTAACCCTGATAAAAAGCACTCTCTCTAATCTTCCTACGTACTTCCTATCTCTACTCTCTATTCCTTCCAGTGTTGCTAGTCGTATAGAGAAGTTGTATCAAGATTTCTTGTGGGGTGGCATAGGTGAAGAATTTAAATTTCATCTGATTAATTGGTCCAAGGTTTGTTCCCCTATTTCTAGTGGTGGTTTGGGCATCAAGAATTTGAAGCTTTTCAATAAGGCTCTCTTAGGGAAGTGGCTGTGGCGCTATGTCCATGAGAGAGAGGCTTGGTGGAAATCTGTTGTGGATGCAAAGTATGGATCTACTCGGGATGGTTGGTGTTCTTTAGATCCCCCTGGGTCTCACGGAGTGGGGCTTTGGAAGAATATTAGGAAGGGATGGAGTTCGTTTTGCAACCATACCAGACTCATATTGGGAAATGGATCAAGGATCCGTTTTTGGGATGATGTGTGGTGTGGTGAGGTGCCTCTTAAGGAAGCTTTCCCAGTTTTGTATGACATTGTGCGTGACAAGGATGCTCTTGTAGCAGACCATTTAGTTGTGGTGAGTGGGTCTTATCAGTGGGATGTTAGCTTTTTTCAAGCGGCCCACTACTGGGAGGTGGATGTTTTGGCCTCATTTTTCTCTTTGTTGTACTCATCCAGAGTGAATTATGATGGGGAGGATAAGCTATGGTGGTCTCCTTCTCACAAAGGGAAATTTGATGTTAGATCTTTCTATAAGGCTCTTGCTTGCAAAGAGGCTATTCATTTTCCTTGGAAAAGTATCTGGCGGACCAAGGTTCCTTTGAAAGTGGCTTTCTTTGCTTGGACGGCAGCGCATGGGAAGATCCTTACTTTGGACAATCTCAGGAAGAAGCAGGTCATAGTGATTGATAGATGTTGCATGTGCAAAATGAATGGGGAGTCAGTGGATCACCTTCTTCTCCATTGTGAGGTAGCACACGCTCTGTGGAACGCCATCTTTAGTCGCTTCAATCTGTCTTGGGTTATGCCTCTTCGGGTGGTAGATTTATTCGCTTGCTGGTGGACAGGTGGTCGCTCCCGGAGTGTTGTCGTGTGGAAGATGGTCCCTTGTTGCCTTATGTGATGCTTATGGAGGGAACGCAATGATAGGCAGTTTGAGGACAAAGAAATAACCATTGAGGATCTCATTTCCTTTTTTTTTCATTCTTTGTACTCTTGGTCGGTTGCGTTCCTTACACCTTTAACGTTTAGTTTTAATGATTTCCTTGTATTGTTTTCTACTTCCTCTTAGATGCCTTTCTTGTATACTTCCTGTGTACTTGATTGCGCTTTACGCTTTTTAATGATATTTCTCTTACTTATCAAAAAAAAAAAAAAAATTCTCCTCCCCTTGGAACCAATTTTATATATATATATATATATATAAGCAATATATGATACTAAACCAATAAATATGCTGTCAACATGTTGGAAATCTCTTTTCACATATGCTAGATATGGGAATATGCAATGTGTGTATGGCACCTTCCCTTTCAAGTTCAACAGTAGCGTTAGAGGATTATGCACATTAGACAATATCAAGTACAAGTACAAGGGAGTCAAAATGTCCCTTCTCTTTGAAAGGAAAAAAAAAAAAGATTGGCATTGCAAGACCTTTTCTTTTAAAAGGAAAAGGAACAATGCTATTGCAACCATAACAGACTAACAGAAAAAGAAAGAGTGATGGGGAGAAGGTAGAATGATAGGTGCTTTGGGACAATTGAAATTATGAGATCGAAAATTAAACAATATAGACGGTAGTTGTTTGAGAGTGGAAATGACTTCCAAGGAGTCGAAATCTTCATAAAAGGACTCATTTATCCTAATTCTCTATTTCTTTTTTGATCTATTAAAGGTTATGTTTGTCTTTTCTTAAGAAGATAATCAAAGTAAGGAATTACCATTCTATACTAATTTGTACATTACATTGGAGTAATTATATAACAAACCTCATAGCTGGACCTAAGTTTATAATTGAACCCCTGAAGTTTCAATTGCATCAATATGAATGCTATGTTTCAAAATCATTGCAATATACCCAACATGTAAAGTATTGTAGTATCATATCTGGAAATCCATTACGAGAAGAATGGATAAAATATATGATCAAATGAGCCTTTACAAATTTTTTAGAGTAGAAACTCCTTATATGATCAACATAAGGAATGAAAATCTTACATTTTCTTGATGTGTTTACAATGAAGATTTCTCTATTATGAACAGCAAAGGCAAATGATTTCAATGTTTTTCAACCTATTGGGTGGGGGCACTGAAGGCAGAGATCGCATGGCCAAAGCAAAGGGAAATTGATAGGAATGGCGTAATAACAAGGTAAGCAACACAAAATTGTCTAGATCAGAACATGTTAAAACAGCTTTCAAAGAAAACATAGATCCACGACATAAACACCAGAAAGAAAGTATAAAAATTATTATTGATGAAAATTCATACCATGCTTCAGGTGCCTGGTACATGGTAGCTGAACTGCCAAAGCATGAGGCAAGCATGTCAGTGTTTATCACACCTGGATTAAGTGCAACAATTGCCATTCCATCGGGTAACTCCTTTGCCACTGATCTAGTCAAACCTTCAACTGCCCATTTTGACGCACAATAAGGTGCAACCTGTTAAAATATGATCAGGTTTTAATAAAAGTTTAAAAGATATTGATAAAGGATTCCTAGATGCCAATATCACCATTAAAAAGAAACTTAAAAGGAGAAGATAAGGCTATTGCAAAACTCTCAGATAGCATTGCATAAAGTAAGCTTATTATTTATAATTTATCAATCTCCGTACTAGTGGAATTTCTTCTATTGTTGTTCTTGTTTCAGTCCATTAAATCTCAGTTTTTAAAGATAGATTACTTAGAATCTTCTCCATTATCTCAATTTAACCAAAAGTTATTCAATGTAGACAGCAACTTGTTGTCTGCGAAAGCATCCTCACATTATCTTGAGACAATATACTGCGACTTATGCATGTGATTTCAGAAGAAATTCCCTTGTCTACTAGTGGATTTAGAAATAATATAATTATCATATTAAAAAAAAAAGGGGGGGGGGGGGGGGGGGGGGTGGGTGGGGACATCCATCTAATCAAGACCGAAAGAAAAAAAGATTGTATTTGCAATAGCATCATGTCAATTTACCAGTGCAGCGCCAGATCTTCCCCACCCGGAAGACATATTGACAATAATTCCTTGCTTCCTTGCAATCATCAGAGGGATGAAGTGACGCAACATATTTGCTATGCCTTTTACATTTGTATCAATAACAGCATCAAATTCGTCTTCAGGAACCTCCCATATCTTGTTGTTTCTATTGATGGTACCTGCATTGTTTACTGGAACTCCTCTTATATTAGCCCTACATATACACCGATTCAGAATAAATGCCAGGCAACAACTGAAAAGGAGAATGTAGGATAACCGCACATCCACTAGGCAATGAAATGCCACCAAGCATTATAGTTGTTCAAATTGATATAAAATCCTTTTTTTCAAAAACCCTTACAGAGCCAAATGCAAAAATCTCACTAAATAAGAGGGATGAGTTAAGAATGGGAAGGAAAACATGAAATTCTTTGCCTCTATATAATTAACACATTTCAGTAGTAAGATTCAAATCATACATATTTATCGCCAAAAAAAAATAAAAAAATCAAATGATCCATACAACACTCAGATTTCAAAATATTTTATGCAATGCATATACCGTTTTCATTTGGTATGTGGTATTTCTCGTGCAACCCTCATTGACAGTTGTGTTTACAGAGAGAGCTAACATATGCTATTTTGACACACTAAAGGATCCTATTCGGTACAAATCTAACAGAATCAAGCAAAACCTTTGTTAGTCACACCACATTTTCTGAATGGGTTGTTCAGAATCTTGAAGTCATTTCAGGCTTAAAACCCTGTGTATCTAATATTATTTTCCGGAAGAAAAAAAAATAGCTGAAAACCTTTACCATTAGAGTTAAGTTTAAGCACAATCGAACAGGAACTTAATGAGCTTGATTGCAAGTAATAATATACATACCTATGATGTCCGGAACACCCTTTTTCTCCACCACAACACGTGCCAGCTCTTCAATGCTGCTATTAGATTTCTACAAACACAAAATTTGGTCCTTTAGTAACCACTTTAAAACTCATAAATAAATAGATAAATAAAAGGAACAATAAGGAAGAAGCAATAGCACAAACTCTTGTTGTTACTAAAAAATATCTTGAAACCTAACAGAATTTTATCAAAACATAAAGAAATGGGTTTTATTCTTCGTTTTTTTGTTCCAGATTTTCAATCTTTCAGTATGCATTAAAAGTAATACATAAAATTTGGCATGTGGGGTCCCATAAAATTGCTTCAAGTATCATTCTCCAAGAGGTAAGACGACTTTTAGGGACTGCGGCTATAGATTTCAAATGGGTCATCAACATTACTAAAAAAAAACAGTGGAAATTCTCAGGACATTCACCAAATTCCCATAAATTTCAAATTTGTTATCATGTTCTCAAAGCCCAAAAAAAAAAAAAAAAAAAAACGAAATTTAATTTAATCACCAGTACAACACATGTATACAAACACAAATGTGTGGTCTAAACAAGTGCTATGAAAGAAAGCAGAGAGAGAGAGAGGGAGGGAGGGGCTGACCACATCAGCGTTGAGGAACAAGTGGTTGTCAGGGGAGGAGAGCTCTGATTGGAGGGAGTTGAGCTTATCGTGGTTGCGAGAGCAGCCGATGACGGTGTGGCCCTTCTTGGCGAGCTCGAGGGCCAGCGCTCTCCCGAGCCCTTTGCTCGCCCCGGTTATCAGCACGGTCCGCGAACTCGATCCTCCCACTCCGTTCATCCCGTTAAACGACGTCGTCATACAACCACTGCCACACACTCTTCGTCTCTGTCCCTCGCTCTCTGAGCCAGAGGGAAAGGAAACTCTAGGCGATGATGGAGCATTTCGAATTTGTCTTGAGCGAGTGGAGGAGCGTATATATAAGCGCGTCCTTTATAAGAAAAGGTTGGCCACGTGGCAAACCAGTTACCATTCTTCCCATTCTCTAGATTTAAATACGAGGCCACTTCACAAATTCTGCCACAAAGATTTATTAGGGAAAATGCGTTAAATATTATTTGTTTTACACTATTTTGACTTTTACATCTTAATTTTTAATTTTATAAATTTAAAACTTAAGTTCACAAAGATTTTTAAATTTAAGACCTCTATTTATTTTTTTAAATAAATAACAAAAGAAATATTAAAAGGGATTTGATTCATACACAACACCATCACAACAACCACACAACAACCTCTCACATGAGTGTGGGCCCCAGTGTGTGGGGTCCACCCTCATGTGAGGGATTGTTGTGTGGTTGTTGTATTGATGTTGTAAATTTAACATTTTTCATATTAAAATATAATATGTCATTCTTAATAATAATAAATAATTGGCTTAGGTGGCGTAAGAAATTTACGACACTTATGATGTAGTTTTTTAAGGGTCCATATTGAATTAAGTTTTATCTCTCATTTTAATGAAATACTTGAAATTCAACCTAAACTCTTGAAAAAATTACAACATACATGTTATAGTTTTTTTTTACAACACCTAAGCCCAATCCATCAAACATTCCCTCGAGGAGGCTCGTAGCCACCTAGGTTTGATTCCCTTTATCTTTTTCTTTTTTAAATTTTAAATAAACTTTTAGGATTTTTCATTTAATTCTTTAGAATAAAGTGATTAGTATTACATGAACTAACACATCAATTTATAATGGACTTATTATCAAGGTTGTTGTGCTTAACAATACCTTTTGAGTAATGTTAGAAACTGCATTTATTCCATAATTATCCTACAATGTTAACGTGACAGCTCTAACTAATTGTTGGATCAGTCCTTGTTTTGAAAAAAAAAAAAAAAAAAAAAGATTGAATGACTGATTAACATTGTCACTGTGGAGTGGATAGTGGTGAGATAAAAGTGTGGTTTTTAGCATTACATTCTTTTAGTAGCGCTACTCTTCACACATATTTATCACACTTATTTCACACTAGCTAACGTAAGTGCCATGTTAGCCACTTAAAGCAAAACAAAATGAAAGTCACTTAAAACATGTCACGTCAGCTGATATGAAATTAGAATGATAAATGCGTGTAAAGAGTATCATTATTATTATTATTTTTAATTGTTAATTATCTGCAATTTGACCTGAAACTTGCACTTTTATTTTTGAATAAGGATCAACGGCAATTATTTGCTCGAATTGCTAACGATTTGTGAAGTAATGTGAGAGAGCTTATATGAGACCCACTTGTTCAGATAAATAACTAAAGAGTCCAAAATTTGTATAGACAAATAAATCCTATATAAACTCTCTCGCATTATTTGCTAAAATTGCTATCTTTTTTCAAGAAGTAAATTGATGTTAATCTTTTATTTTTCTTTGGCAAAGAAGAAACCGCCACTTTAATCAGCGACATCAAAAGTTGACACATCTCTAAACCGCAAAAAGCACCGAGGCTCTTCCAGGCCGTGGGGCGTGTCCCCGAGATTCGTATACAAACAAAAACGTGAAACGCTAAAATGAGCTTTAGAATTGACCAACGGATACACGTTATAATACGCAGTGTTTCTTTCCCCTACGCCACCAGGTCTCTCCCAAGTTTTCCATATCAATCTGAAGAAGACATAAACGCAACAGAAAAAGGCCTCAAACATCATAGCTCATAGGCGTTTCTATTTGGTAATGTTCCACAAAACCAGAACTCTATATGTCTCCCAAATATTACACACTCTGATTTTTTATGTGTTTTTACTTGAACCCCAATTGTTTGTTAGTTTGTCTGAATAAAGACAGTAGTATTATCTTTTTTTATTCGTTTCTTTTAGTTTGATTAAATTCAAATGGGTCTACTGTTAAAAGCTTCAATAAGTTCAAAATTCACAGGTAATTAATTTTGTATTCTATTCTGATAACCACAAGATATGTAAAGACATGATGGCTAAGAAGCTAGAGAAATAAACAGATAATATGAGAAGAAAGAAAAATCTTTGAAATGTGTCACACTATGCTAACTGAAGGATCACTACAAAGCTGTGAGTGAATAAAATTTGGGTTTTTAGCGCTCTATGATTTGTAAAAAATAGTATTGGTTCTAGGAACATTTCAGAAGATGCAGTTCATTATCTTCAAGCATTAATTAGAATATAAAATAGAAATTTTTTAAAAGAGTTACATTGGAGTCGACCAGGGTTTATAAGAAATCATAATATTTGGTTGTTTAGAATTTTCACAAATTGCTTGATCTTATTTTAGGTGAATAGTACTTGATTGATCTTATTTTCATTTTCTTTTTAATTGGGATTATATATGTATTCTTTCAGTTGGCAATTATAATTTTCTGTTGTTTAGTTAGTGAATCGTAGGTAGATGGCTAGACAGGGTGTTACACTAATGTGTTATTGGACTGGGAGGATGACAAATGGACCACATGGCATTTCTTATGAAGGTGCTGCACCAAAGCCCATTAGAGTCAGCTAAGGAATAACACACAATGAGTTGCTGGATAAGATTTATAGGGTAACCTATAGGTTGCCTTCTTCGTGGCTCGACTACAAAGTTATAACTCATTCGATCTCATACTCGACGTGGTGGCTCAGGCATAATTTACCCCCTCAAAAACCGGCTTACAAGGAGAGGGTGCTCAAGAGCTTATATACACATGGTTAAGATTGCACTTTAGACACTTAGGATTGTAACATAGCCATCTAATGGTGCATCTATGTAGTATTTAACTGAGATTCTTCTGTAAACTATGGTACCATTAGTATGCTTTGCTAGCAGATAATACTATCATTAGAGTCTGGAAATTGCTGGATTTGCACCAAAACATATTAAGGCCACATAAGCCCACAACACAGTACTAACACAAGTTTCATAATTCTTAATGCAACATTCTCATGGCCAAATCAAATACTAATTTGTTGGATAAAAATCTTTCTTCCTCATGAATCGATCAATCCAATATTCATAACGCATAGGAAAGCTGCTGTTACAGATACAGCAGACACATGACAGCTTCTAAAAAATCTGACAATATTCACATTAAGTTTTAATACAAATATCACAAGTGTAATAAGAATGCTTCAAGCTTACCTCCTGGAAAACCCTCTATCCCTGATACCAGTTCCATCTCTTCGACTTTTCGCCACCATTAAGGCCCGTTCCCTCTCCTTCTCTCGCTTCTCTCTTTTCAACCGCTCCTCCCTCAACTCCTCCAATGTCTTCTTCCCACTCTTCATTCCCTCCTCCTTCACTCCTCTCGCCGACCCATCATCCCGACCACTCTCACAATTCCCATCATTGCTCCGCCTTTCAAGATACCACGGCAGCTTAACTCCTTTCCCCGCGAGCCCATACCCTAACCTATACTTCTCATCCTCCGGCCCCACAACCTTCGGCGCCGCCTCCTCTCTCTTCATCTTCTTCTTCTTAAACCCATCCCTTTCACCACCTTCCTCCTTCTCTAAAATCTTAATCGGGTCGAAAATCTTAATTCCCTCAAACAGGTTAAGATGACCAGACTTGGGCTCCGCAACCCCACCAGACTTGGGTTCCACAGCCCCACCAGTCTTGGGCTCCACAGCACCGATCACCGGAGCCAAGCCGCGGGCAGTCCGCAGCTGCTCGAGACGGAACTCTGCATCGCGCTTCCTCGTCTGTTCGCGTTTCACCTGCTCTTCTTTCGCCGCTGCCTCCTCATCCAGCCGGACTTTCTCTCTGTTATCGAAATTGTACACATTCCACCTCTTCTGCGGGAGAATGTTCAGGCCCCCATGACCTCCCATAACTGCTTAATTTACGATTCCACCTGTAAGCTGCAGATAATTCGTAACAACTTAAAAAAGGAATTGGATTTTTTTTAACAATTTTGGATCTAAATATGAATTTAGATTTCAGGAACATAAATGCTTGCAAAACCACAATCCCGTGAAAATATGCAATAATTTATAATCCGCGGCAAGGGAATTCCAACACAAATACAATTCCGCACAGCCAACCAAACACGGGCTATATGGATTAGGGTTCAGATTTGGGGATTGTAATTCAACTAACAAAACGACTAATAAAATGGATTTAAAAAAAAAAAAAAAAAAAAAAAAACAGATATTTGGAAAATCGAGAAGAGGAGGAGGGGGCCTTACTTGCAGTTTCCGCGTGAACAATGCTCGGTAATGGGAACTCTGCGAATTCGAGGGAGAAGGATCCAAATGGGGAGGAGCCGGTTCCTAATTTAATAGGGGAAATTTTGTAAAAACAAAATTAAATGATAATTTTACTTCCTTCTAAAATTAAGGGTTAAATAGGTCATGAGTTTTGAAAACTTTAATTTTTAATTTTAGAGTTTCAATTTGTATCATATGACAGATGATATTTTAATTTTGAAAAATGACTAAATTAGTATCTTAGTTAAGAGTAATGCTACACATCATCATTTTGTCCTCCTTTTGTCACCCCAAAATTGATGTGGCTCTTAAAATCAACATTGGATCAAAATCCAAAAGTGATATATTAAAAATTCAATGGTGATTTTAAGAGCCACATCAATTTTGGGGTGACAAAAGGAGGACAAGGGGATGATGTGTAGCATTACTCCTTAGTTAAATTCTCCGTAAAAAACTAACTGTCTACTCCTTGTCGACTCTCAGATGTCACAATATAAAAAATTACAAAAATTAAAAAAAAAAAAAAAAAATCTTTAAAAATTAATAAAAAATAATAATAAAACTCAAAAAATTATTAAAAACTTAAAAAAAAATGAAAAAAAAAAAAAAAAAAAAAAAAAGCATGTTTTAGCCCATGGGGGTGGTTCGGCTACCTCAGAGGCAAACCTTCTAAAAAAATTTTGGAGAGTTTTGGCCCTTGAGGGTTGTTCGCCAAAGGGCACAGAAGCGATTTGGCCACTCCCAAAGGCCAAAACCCTTGAATTTTTTTTTTTTTTTCTCTGCCATAGGGGGTGGTTTGGCCACCCCCAAGGGTCATAACCTTTGAATATTTTTTTTTCCTGCCATTGGGTGGCCGAACCATCCAAAGGCGGAGCTTTAGACTTTGGGAGAGCCAAATTGATTAAAAAAAATTAAAAAAAAAAAAAAAAAAAAAAAAAAAACTTTAGAGGAGCCAAAACTAAGAAAATAACAAAAATAAGGGGTAAAATTTTAATTTTTTTTTTTCTTTTTAGATTTTTTTTTTTTTGGGGGGGGACCTTTGGCTTAGGGGAGCCTGGCCAAAGAGTAGCTCCGCCCCTGGAACCACCCCATGGAAGATGGTTTGGCCACCCCAAACCGATCAAGATGGTGGCTCTGTTAGCCGAAATGAGGGTGACCACCCCTCTTCTTTTTGTTTTTTTATCAATTTCTTTTTTTTCAAGTTTTTACTATTTTTTTTTAATTTTTTAAGATTTTTTCTTCTTTAATACTACAACACGGGTTGACACGTGGTGGGTCGTTAGTTTTTGGACAGAGAACTTCACTGATGTACTAATTTGGTCATTTCCCAAAACTGAGGTATCATTTGTGATGTGAATTGAAACTCAATGACTAAAAAATAAAGTTTCCAAAACTCAAGGACCAAAAAGATGTTTAGCCCTAAAATTCAATTGTGAAAGTCCTTATCGGGTATGGACTCGGACTCTGGTACGTCTTAAATCTTGCCACTTCACTGTGCGTGGTGGCAGTTTCGTCACTTCACAATGTATGGGTTGTTATGAAAAGAAATGATTGACTTTCCAACACTTTTTTTTTTTTTTTTTCAGAATTTGATTCCAACCTGATGTGTCACAATCCTATGAAATTGTGACACATTTTTCAAAATGATAGATCTCATAGAATTATGACACATCAGGTTAGAATCAAATTTTAGAAAAAAAAAAAATATTTGGATGTCTAGCATTCCTCTATTACGAGTGGCGTTGCCAACTTTTGTTGCATATACTTGTGGTATTCGAGTTGCTAAAACAGGGTACAAGCATACCCATAGGCATATATGCAAAAGGAGGACCGTAAGAGTACTAGCAACAGACACTCAATTATTTTTAAAAAAATTTAGAGAATAAAATTACTTTTTACTTCTTTATCTAAAAAATACTCTATAATAGCTTTCTTTAATTTTTCCACAAACCATTAAAATATTATTTTTTTTACTTGCACTTTATTTGTTTTCTTTCATTTTATTTATGACATTAAAATCCTCTCAAATGCACCAAGGTAAGTCTCTATGATACTTACCAAGCAAAGTGGTCTTCACAGCAAATTGGGTGTTTTAGGTGTTTGTTTTTTACGAGTCAGATCAGGTCCCTTGGGTTTTTTAAAAAATAAAACTTGTGACCCGCCTCGTCCCGCACAGATATTGAAATTTTAAACCCATATCTGCGTTTTTAGCCTAAATTTTGGCTTGTTCAGGGCGAAGCAAGCGGGTCGGTTTGAGCGGGTTTTGCCCACCCCTTGCCAGAGGGCATATTCTTAATTTCAAAAATAAAAAATACTGAGATGGCCATGTACACCTTCTTATGGGGTTAAAAACATAAAACCCAATATATATATATTTGGCTTAGGTGTCGTACAAAATGATATAGTTTTTTAAGGGTGCATATTGAATTTCGTTTTATCTGTCATTCTCATGAAATACGTAAAATTCAATCTGAACTCTTGAAAAAACTACAGCATACTATAGTATTTTTTACAGCATCTAAGTCTAATCCGTCAAGCATTCCCTCGAGCTGGCTCACAACCACCTGGGTTTGATTCTATTATTTTTTCTTTTTCTTTTTTTTTTTTTTTAAAAAAAAATAAATAAACTTCAGCGATAAGTACTTCATGAATTACCACATAAATTTGTAATGAACTTATTATAGAGGTTGTTGTGCTAAACAATACATTTTGAATAATGTTAAAAACCGCATTTTTATCCCATAATTATCCTATTGGATCAGTCATTGTTTTGAAAAAAAAAAATTAGTTGGAACTGCCACATCAACATTATGATATAATTATTGAATAAAAATGTGGTTTGAAGTATTACTTATACATCATTTTTAGTAATGTTATAAATTACACTTTTATCTCACTAATATTTTATCGTGCTAATGTCAAAATATCAATCAACCTTTAAATCAATTTTTTTTTTAAAAAAAAAAAAAAAAGATTAAATGACTGGTTAACAATGTCACTGTAGAGTGAATAGTAGTGAGATAAAAGTGTAATTTTTAGCATTACATTTTTTTAGTAACGCTACTCTTCACACTTATTTCACATCAACTGACGTGGGGTGCTATGTTTGCCACTTAAAACAAAATAAAATGAGAGCCACTTAAAACATGTTACGTTAGCCAATAGGAAATTAGAGTAATAAATGCGTGTGAAGACCGAAGAGTAGCATTAGTATTATTTTTTTAAATTGCTAATTATTTGCAATTTGACCCGAAACTTGCACTTTTATTTTTGAATAAGAATCAACGGCAATTATTTGCTCGAATTACTAGTAAGTTGTGAAGGTAATATGAGAAAGCTTACATGAGACTTACTTGTCCAAATAGATAAGTAAGGAGTCTAAAATTTTGTAGACAAATAAATCCTATATAAAATCTTTCACATTATTTGCCAAAATTTCTACCATTATTCGAAATTACGTAATTGCTGCTAATCTTTTATTTTTCATTGGTAAAGAAGAAACCGCCACTTTAATCAACGGCCTCAAAAGTTGACACATCTCTAAAACCGCTAAAGGCACTGTGGCTCTTCCAGGCCGTGTGGCGTGTCCCCGAGATTCATATACACAAAACGTGAAACGCTAAAATGAGCTTTAGAATTGACCAACGGATACACGTTATAATACGCAGCGTTTCTTTCCCTTATGCCATAGTGTAACTCCGCACCAGGTCTCTCCCAAGTTTTCCAGATCAATCTGAAGAAGAAATAAACGCAACAGAAAAATGCCTCAAACATCATAGCTCATAGGCGTTTCTATTTGGTAATGTTCCACAAAACCAGAACTATAAATTAAACGTACTTTGATTTTTTATGTGTTTTTACTTGAACACCAATTGTTTGTTAGTTTGTCTGAATAAAGACAGTAGTATCTATTTTTTTTATTCGTTTCTTTTAGTTTGATAAAATTCAAATGGGTCTACTGTTAAAAGCTTCAATAAGTTCAAAATTCACAGGTAATTAATTTTGTATTCTATTCTGATAACCACAAGATATGTAAAGACATGATGGCTAAGAAGCTAGAGAAATAAACAGATATATGAGAAGAAAGAAAAATCTTTGAAATGGGTGTCACACTATGCTAACTGAAGGATCACTACAAAGCTGTGAGTGAATAAAATTTGGGTTTTTAGCGCTCTAAAATTTGTAAAAAATAGTATTGGTTCTAGGAACATTTCAGAAGATGCAGTCCATTATCTTCAAGCATTGATTAGAATATAAAATAGAAACTTTTTAAAAGAGTTACATTGGAGTCAACCAGGGTTTATAAGAAATCATAATATTTGGTTGTTTAGAATTTTCACAAATTGCTTGATCTTATTTTAGGTGAATAGCACTTGATTGATCTTATTTTTGTTTTCTTTTTAATTGGGATTACATATGTATTCTTTCAGTTGGTAATTATAATTTTCTGTTGTTTAGTTATTGAATCGTAGGTAGATGGCTAGACAGGGTGTTACACTAATGTGTTATTGGAATGGGAGGATGACAAATGGACCACATGGCATTTCTTATGAAGGTGCTGCACCAAAGCCCATTAGAGTCAGCTATGGAATAACACACAATGAGTTGCTGGATAAGATTTATAGGGTTACAGGGTTTGACAAATGCCGAATTAAGCTAAAGATCACTTGCAGGTATCCAGCATGTAGGGAGTACATACCTGTTCCCATAGACGATGATGAGTCTATTGATATCATGTTTGATGTGGCACGAAAACCTGGAACGAACTGTATGGAGTTGTATTTGGAAAGAGACCCCGTGTGCTTTGAAAATCAAGTAAATGTCACTGTGCCGGTCTGTACTAATAAACAAGTAAGTTTCAGCAATTTCTTTGGTTTTAATGTCATATACTTTACTAGGCTCTCTCTCTCTCTCTCTCTCTCTCTCTCTCTCTCTCTCTCTCTCATTGGTAGTTTAGTATCTTGCTTGTCATCTGAACTTTCTACAGAGTTTATATTCTGTTTCGTAGACACCAGTAGTAGTAAAAGCCACTCAAGATGCCCAAGTTGACAGCTTTCTGGATCCAGGACCAGTAGACAAGACAGTGCTTGTGCTGCAAGATCAGCACAGATCCGGAGCCATATGGGCAGGAGAGGTTTACTTATTTAGTCTATGTATTGCTTGTTTATAAAGACTGCATTTTGTGTCCCAAAAAAGTTCTAACTAATGGCTTTCTTTTTCTTTTGTTTTGTTTTGTTTTTTATTATTTTCTTTTATTCTTTTTATTTTTTGTTTTTTGCAGGATCCTGGTGTTTTGACTTGCAGACAGAGGTTGGCCACAATGATGCGGGAGTGGCAATTGGATTCAGGTGTTCTTCGGTTTGTCATCCAGTCTGGCTTTTATGGGGTATACAGGATTGGATTTATGCAACTTGATTGGCCCTTAATCACTGCATTGGTTGAGAGATGGCGACAGGAGACCCACACCTTCCATTTTACTGTGGGTGAGAGCACTGTCACGCTGCAGGATGTAGGAGTGTTGTTAGGTCTTCGAATAGATGGTCATGCAGTGACTTGTAATGCTGACCTCCAATGGGATGATCTCTGTGAGGAACTCTTAGGGGTCAGACCAGATCGTAGTTTTCTTCACGGTTCAGCACTCAAGCTTAGTTGGTTACGAGCTCATTTCCAGAAGCCTCCACCAGATGCAGACGATCTAACACTGCAGCGGTATGCTAGGGCATATATCTTAGGATTGATGGGTGGTGTTCTCTTCACAGATAAATCTGGAGCTGATGTTCAGCTGATATTCCTACCTCTGTTGAGGGATTTTAAATATACTGAACAATTGAGTTGGGGCAGTGCTGTACTAGCACACTTATATCGTGAGCTTTGTCGAGCTAGTAAAGCGGGGGCTAATGAGATTGCTGGACCGCTTATATTATTGCAGGTATGCATGTTAGTATCTATTCTATCTTATATACATCCTTCAACAATTATGTGTTTGTAACTTCTGCAATTTCCTTCTGCTACAGTTGTGGGCATGGGAGCGATTGCAAATTGGTCGCCCTGAGAGACTTGGCGGCCAAGTGCAGGATCCGATTATACGAGATAGTGAGGACGTAGGGGATGTGGCACCGTTTGTGAGGGATGCAAAAGTAGATGAGGAGCAATTCCCTGCTGATCCATTAGGATGCAGGTGCGTGTTAAGCTGTTGATATAGATTTTTGTCGATATACCTTTGGCCTCATTTAAACTTATTTTATTTTATAATAGGTGGATGTCTCCTGTAATTCGTAGAGACAATCCTCTAAGGGCATTAATATTTTACAGGGACCAGCTTGATCAACAGGCAGATGATGAGGTTTGTTTATTAAGTGTTACAATTTATGATATAATACACACTTCATCATGAAATGTGCAAGTGCCTGTGTTTGTCACTTGATTTATCATATTTTCAAATGTAGATGATATGGCAGCCATACACTCCTGAGCGAGTTGCATTGCTACCAGACGTATGTGTCAGAGACCAGCATGTGTGGCAGACAATTACTCCAGTAATTTGCTTTGACATTGTTGAGTGGCATCGTCCTGATCGAGTTCTGCGTCAATTTGGTCTCCATCAAGGTGTCCCTGAACCTTGTGATACAGAGGTGAAACTCCATTCAATTGATAGGCGGGGGAGACATCACTACGATTGGCAGGCATATCACGGACAATATATACAACTATGGGAAGCTCGTGAAGTGATTATTGCAGTGGGTGAGCCAGAGGAGCACTCAATGCATTATCATGATCCATACATGGAGTGGTATCGTAAAATTACACGCTGCTTAATTACTCCTCTCACACAAAGGTCACATAAGCGATTTCAGCCTTCAAGTGGGACAACACATCTATTAGTACGCGTTCATCATAACTACTATGTTATTGGTTGTCATTTGCTTGTGTGCTAAAACTCTTTGAATAAAAATTGGTGAGGTATCCATATTTGGAATGGCAGGTCCAGAGCTTGACCGCAATCCATAATCAATGTACTACAGTACTTGGTGCCTTTACCAGTGACAGTGCAATGCAAGCAATGAAAGATATCCAAATCATGTGCATCCGTGTCTTACAGATGATTGGTGAGACCCGACACCTTGAGACAAGACCAGCTCCTACACCAACCACGGCTGCAGCAGCATTATTTCCTTCACATACAAATGACATGGAGGGGCCATTACAGCGCACCCATGAGAATGTTGCACCTCTACCAGCAACAATCCCAACCACAAGTGAAGTTTCATCACTTCGAGGACGAGGCAGAGGAAAAAGTCAAGGTAGAGGACACCGCAGACCACACAAAAGCACAGCTGCAGTTGCAGCGGCATCGCCATGTTCATTTCCAGCACAATCAACAGCTCCATCAAATGATGATGATTTGGAGGGACCGTACCTGGATCGGGAGATGGCAATACTGCCAGCGGAATCAATCTATGCGTTAGAGGGTGAGAAAGAGGCGGAGACAGCAACACCACCACAATCAGAACCGATGCACCTGCTAGAGGATGAGAAGGAGGTGGAAACAACAGCACCGCCATCATCAGAATCAATGCATATGGTAGAGAGTGAGAAAGAGGTAGACACAGCAGAATCACCATTTTCAGAACCAATACACCCGTTTCAGAGCAAGAAAGAGGTGGACACAGCAGCACCTCCACCACAAGATGGCCCTGAGGGGTTAGTAGAACTCACTGAGGAGGTGCCTAGCCATTTGACCAGACCAAAAAAGAAGAAGAAGTCCAATGGAGGGGCCTAGCATCATTTTTTGGCTCCTATTGATGGCAGGATGTAATTATTGGTACATTTTGGAAAATGACTATTATTGTAACATAATCGTTGAGTAGCTTATACAGAATGTCAATTTAACTTTTTTGGTCATATCCTTAAATTTCATCCCCATCCTCCATGTATAATATTGGAATTTTTCTTTCTCTTTATCTTCATTCAATTTTCAGCTTTTGTGAGATATGGAATAGATCATAGAGATCGTTAAAGGGGACATGTGTTGCTTTTTGATTAAGTATGATGTGGTAATGCCGTTAAAAATTTAATGAAAGATAGACGGAATAAAAAGTTATACCTCTAGGACCTTTGAAGCATTTTTTCCTTAGAATTAATTAATCGCAAAAGCTTAAACTAATAAGAAATGATAAACTTAATCATTTAAATTAATATTATAAGAATTTTTAAGGCTTTAATGAATTTGGCAGTTCAATAAATTTGGTTGAATTAACCTAGCTAAGCTCAAACAATTCAGATTTTATTTTGTTATATCTTTTTTTTTTTGAAATATATTTTTATTTTGTTATATCTCATGGTATATAGATTGTCATGTAATTTAAAATTTTTGAGTAATAAATCTGTAAAAAATTTACAAGAGATTAAATATGTAAATTTAGTTTATACTATAAAAGGGATGGGGTCCATTTTTATGTCCTTACCTGCTCAAACATGCAAGAGTTGCACTTGGATTGGCTCGATTACGAGTTACGACTATTTCTCTCTTAAGAAAAAGTTGCCTCTAGAGAGGAAGAAGACAGGACAAACGATTCGTTTTCAAGAATCCCAGAACGGTGCGCTTTAGGAGGACAGCTAAACTGTAAAAACTTTCGGAATCGGTGGGGGTTTGGCAAACCGTAATTGAGACGCTCTGTTTGTTTATGAGAAAAGATTTTCTCGAGAAAGAAGAAGAAGAAAGAACCTAATGGCAGAACCAATAGTCAACAAAGAAGAAGAAGAAGAAGAAGAAGCAGAGAGTACAATCGGAATGGAATGTTCTACAGAGAGAATGGGCCGGAATGAGAAGAGGAAGGCGAAGAAGAAGATGAAGAGGAAGCAGATGAGGAAGGAGATGGCGGAGAAGGAGCGAGAGGAAAACGAGGAGAGGCTGAGGGATCCGGAGGAGCAGAGGAGGCTGAGGATGATAGAGGAGGAAGAGAAGGAGAGGGTGGAGAGGGCGAGGAGGGAGTTCGAGGAGCGAGAGAGGGCGTGGATCGAAGCGATGGAAAGGAAGAAGAAGGAGAAGGAAGAAGAAGAGGAGGAGGAGCGAAGGAAGGCTCTGGAAGAAGAGGAACAGTCGAAGAGACAACAGGTTCGTTGAATTTTCAATCCCGCTGAGTTCTGTTTGGCAGCCGAGAAAGGGTGGAAAAGAAAAAAAGAAAAGAAAATCAGGTTATGAAAGTTTAATCTTCTTCTTTGTCTAAATTGCTTTGCATAAAATGGCAGGTTGAGAATGAGAATGAGCTAGGTGAAGGTGATGATTGGGAATATGCAGAAGAAGGACCTGCGGAGATCATCTGGCAAGGAAATGAAATAACTGTCAAGAAGAAAAAGGTCAGGGTTCCAAAGAGAGGCGCCAACCAACAAAGTAGGAAAGAGGTATGCCACATCAATCACAAACTCAATTTGGATAATTGTTTTTGTGGTTGTGTTTTTTATGTTTAGAATTCGACGATTTTCAATCGTGGAGGTTATCGTTTACTTTGCAGAATGCCGATCGGCCTACGTCGAATCCTCTTCTTCCACAGTCTGAAGCTTTTACTAATTATAAGAATGTGTCAGCAGCATCAACGGAACAGATTGTCGAGAATGTCACTCAACAAGTTCCAAATTTTGGAACTGAACAGGTAACCATATGTGGGTGCACATATATAAATTATTTGCTTCTATCGTGATAACTTCATATATATTCTGATAGTTCTGAATTCTTGTGTTTGATGTGTTTTACGGGTGCTCATCATATTCGTTATAAAGGACCATAGGCTCTAGGGTTGAGTCCATATTGTATACTTTTCGTGTACGCGGGCTTAACCCTTTTTTCTCAATAAGATCTGAATTATTTATCCAGAAAAAAAAAAAAAAAAAAGGACCATAAGCTCTAATTATTAAAACCGATACTTGTATATTTGGCAGGATAAAGCTCATTGTCCTTTCCATTTAAAAACTGGAGCTTGTCGGTTTGGTCTGCGTTGCAGCAGAGTTCATTTTTACCCTGAGAAATCATGCACGCTGCTTATCAGAAACATGTACAACGGTCCTGGCCTTGCTTGGGAGCAAGACGAGGGGCTTGAGGTCTGTAAATGCTGCCTTCATGTGATTCTTGTATCCTGATAATAACTCTGGAAAGCTTCTATGCTGTCGTGGAAAGTGGAAACAAAAGACTTGGATTATGTGTAATACTGAAACAAACTCTTATAAAGTGTTAATAAGTAACTAGTTGAGTGTTTATATAGCATGAGTAAGCTGATCTTTTTTCTTTTTCTTTTTGTTATTATATGCAGCGCATAAATAGTGTTAGGAATGGCATTTGTCAATACTTGGAACATCTTACTTGGTGATTTTTATCTAGTGTATACATTTTGAATTAGTGCGTTATCAGCATGAGAGCAAGCTGTTGACACCATGCCAGACACATTGAAATAATTTTTAGCAACTCACTTGCACTGTCTTATGTGAAATTTGCCTAATATTTCCATATTTGTTTCCCTATAAATCCTGATGCAGAAAGATATTGTTTGTTTAGTATTCCAAAACCGTGTTACCATTTGAACTTTTACATTTGTGTCAATCTATCTTTATGTGTGTATCTTAATTCAGAAATGATTTGATTCAGTCCTTTTCACATTTAGAATTATCATTGCTCTTACACTTATCAAAAAAAAAAAATATCATTGCTCTTCTTTGACTTCAAATCAGAAATTCATCTCAAGATTCACTGCAATGAAGGTTCATGGTTTTGCCCTTGGTTGGTTGGAGTAAAAGAAATTAGCAATAATGTATCCTACTTGCTGGTCTCAAGGGTGGTTATCTTACAATATTTCCCTTTTCTTTTCTTTTTTTTCTTTGAATTGTTCATCTCCTGGATTATTACTTTTTTCCTTTCATTCTTTCTTTCTTTTAGCTTCCTTTTCCATTTCATTTCATTTCTTTCTTTCTTCTTTGATCTTGTAATATAAATTTAATCATAATGCCCTATAATTGCGAATTTTTTTTGTAGTCATAGCTGTTATGGAAAAATACATTTATTCCTAATGATGCTTCAGTTATTTCTATCTCATACAAATATTTATAAAGACAGTCCTAATATTGTTTCATATTTGAGATTTGTTACCTTAGGAAACTTTTGATAGTTAAATTACTTCATGAGTTGTCCTGCAAGCTCTTGTTCCTTAACGAGTATAGTTTTTGTATCCTGGGAGAATTGGAGCTCTCTGCTGATAATGACCATTACCTTGCAAGGTTTGAGAACTCAGGCAATGATACTTGTATGTGGATACATTCGGCACTTTCTTTACTTATGTTAAAGACGAAAAGAACGAAGAGAAAAATGTAAATAGTCCATTAGACCTTAATATTTACTTATGTGACGCAAGTTTGTTATGAAGTCTAACGGTCTCATGAACTTTGCAAATCCTTTCATGCTTTGCATTTGCTTTAGGCATTAGGACTAAAGGGTTATCAAACCAAAGCTCTTTGAGTTAATTAATATGTTCTCAGCATTTGCAAATCCTTTCATGCTTGCTTTTTCTAGTTTTCATGTTTTTCTTGATCTTTTTTTTTCTTTTAGTTAGGTGTTTCTCTTGTATACTTACTATGTACCTGGATTGCACATTTTGCACTTTTTAATAAATTGCATTTACTTATTAAAAAAAAAAAAAAACCACCTAATTTAATCAGGACTGTCGCAATAATTGCTCTTTGTTCCTGTTTTATCCTTAATGTCCTGAACAGCCCAGTGTCAACTACGAAGTCTCCTTGTCTGTCAGAACAATAGCTATGTAGCAAGCCTTAGCAGTAGACAAGTACAGTTTGAAGCGTAATCTTCCAACTACTAAAGCTAGTTGCCAATGTGAATAATAAGCTATATGCAACCTCCTCTTGGTCTAAGTCCCTTGCATTTTTGCATGAAGATGCAACCTCCTTTGGTTTGCTATTTCTTTAACATGTTCACATACACGCTCAATTGGAGAGAGAGAGAGAGAGAGAGAGAGAGAGAGAGAGAGAGAGAGAGAGGGAGAGATGGTGTCTGGATGGGTGGATGTGCTTGTTTGTGTTTTTGCTTCTTTGGTTTCCTTGTGTCCTTAGTTTGCTAATTGAAGGGTGAAGTATATTGCAACCCAGATTTTAAATATGTCCTTATTCCAGAACATAAGAACTTATTTTTCAGCTGGGAATTTGTATGTAGCTCTTTTAATTAATTTGGCTTACTTTCAGAAATTTTAATTTGACTTGAAAATTATATATCTGAACACTCGACCATTTTTCCTCCCGAACTTTGAATTCATTATTTTCTTCTCCAAAGGTGACTGAACTTCCTGATTACAGCCCAATTTTATAGCAGCTCAATTTGGGGTGGCTCCATGGCTGCCCCATTTGTATTTTATCAAATTGTCATGAATAGTGGCAGAAGTTGAAACCACAATCATGATTTGTGGAGGCTTTAGGGCTCATCTTTATGGTTTTATAGTACTAGGATCCATGTCTGTTTCTTTTTATCTTATAATTAGCTAATGCGTATATTTCTGACTAAGTATTCTGGTTTGATTTGTTCCCCCCACCCCCCCTCTTTTAATTTTCAGTTCACAGATGAAGAGGTTGAACGTAGTTATGAAGAATTTTACGAGGATGTGCACACTGAGTTCTTGAAGTTTGGAGAAATTGTGAACTTTAAGGTTGTTGACTGCTGTGATGTGTTGTTTTGGCCAAATATTCCTATAAAGTCTTCTCATCACATCTTGGGATGTTGTGTTTATTGACTATTGAGGAAACATTTTTATCAACTATTGTTAGTTTATAATTAACAACTATGAAACTTTTTTCCCTGGTGCTAAAATGCAGGGAGTTATTATTTTTGTTGTGTCTTAGTAAAGTTGGATATGTAGATATATATATATATATATATATATTCTGCTCTGAAGCAGTAAAATATCCTGACAAGACTATCAGTAGCTTTTTTCTCCATGTAGGATAGTTGATACAAATTCTGGATGTTGTAAGTTGTGTTCGCATTACCACTTAATATGTTTGTACCTTAACTTCTCGCTTTATCTATCAAGTAAATATTTTACTATGACCGTGAGAATTTCTGCTTTTGTGCTAAAATTCAAATGCTTTCCCACTCTATCAAGAGACTTGTTATCTGTCTGGTTCCTATAAAGTACAAAGAACCCTATTAGGATGCCTTTGCGTCCTAAGCATTTTTGAATATGTCTAAGCATTTTCCTTTTTATACCCTCACTTTCTGATAAATATATTAATAGAGAAAGAACCAGAGCATTTTGTTGTGGAACAAAAATATAGAGCCTCGAACTTGCTTTTTCTAAACTTTGACTCTGTAATCAATCTTAGAGTAACAAATGTCATATCGTTGTCAGGTGTGTAGAAATGGCTCATTTCACTTGCGGGGAAATGTTTATGTACAGTATAAGTCATTGGATTCAGCTGTTCTTGTTTATCATTCTATCAATGGTCGGTACTTTGCTGGCAAACAGGTATTGTATTTGCTTCAAGTGTGAAGTCTCTTCAATATAAGTCACTACATTCTGCTTATTTTAGCTAAATGCACTTAATTTCTTGCATGAGTAGTTACTTATCAAAAAAATTTCTTGCATGAGTAGTTGGCTCTATCTCAAGAGGATATACCTTCTACCATATTTCATAATCTAGCTTTTTTATTTTAGAACTTTGGTATTTGAAATGGTTTACCATTTGAATTGGAATGTGCTATGTGTCTGCTATATAACTTCTCATTTTTATGATTTGGTAGGCATGATAATTATGGTTTTCATACTTCACAATCTGCTTGCAATTTTCCTGTGTGTGTGTGTTTTCCTTTGACTACAAAAGTCATTTTGCCTTTGACAGATGAGTATCTTATGTAATTAAAACATCACTCAAATCTAATATTTGGAGTATTCTTGGTGCATGCATAATGGACACTATTCCTGTTGGTCTTTTTACTTCCCACCTACGATTATTCACTTATATTTTTCAACTGTAGTTTCTTGGGGATGGTTTATTGATCTTGGTATTGTTTTTGGCAGGTAAAATGTGAATTTGTGAATGTGACCAGATGGAAGGTTGCCATATGTGGGGAGTATATGAAGTCGAGATTCAAGGTAGAATGAGCCCCTCACTTTTCTTCTTTTTATTTGAGTCAGTCAGTCTCGTACTCTAATTGGTTTGTTGCTTTCCATTATTCTTTTTTATTTTGAACAAAGATGTCCCAAAATTTTGTTTTGGATGATGTAAGGACATTGGTCTTCAGTCTCTTGGTTCATGTTAATCTTGAGTCCTGCCCTCCGTTCTTGTTGATGACCTTTCTTGTTGCATCTTTTCAGACATGTTCTCATGGAACCGCTTGCAATTTTATCCACTGTTTCCGTAATCCTGGTGGAGACTATGAATGGGCTGATATTGATAAACCACCCCCAAAATATTGGGTGAAAAAGATGGCTGCTTTATTTGGTTATTCTGATGAAGCTGGGTACGAGAAACAGGTGGAGCAAGAAAATCTGGGTCTGCAAAGGTACTCTAGCAAGATGAGTACTGATGACAGGTGTGCTTATAGTTTTAGCAGTAGATGCTGTTGCAGTACCTAGTAATTGTGAAATCTGCTATCTTACATTATGTTTTGTAATTCAATTTTTTAGTACTCATAGTTTATTCCACTTCTCAAACTTAAATAGGCCAGAGTAAGTGGATTTTTATCTATTTTCATCAAAACCTTTAAACTATTAGAAACGTTTTTTTTCTCAACTTTCTCATTCCAAGCTAAATGTGATCCGGGATAGAGTTCCTAACAATCTGCCAGACCATTTTATTGATTTAGAAGGCCTAAAATCTGGAGAGAGGCCAATGAGCTCTAGCTCAAATGACACCTCCCCCATATAAGAACAAATTGGGAATTGAATTCGTGATTTTCAAGACCACCAGGTGTAGGTTTCAGTTTTACAAAAAAAAAGCCAGGAAGAAAAGGGACTGGAGGGAATTGAACGATTTTATCATTATTTCTAGAAGAAATAGCTCGCAGAAGGCTGCCCTTTTGGTTTGTTAGTTTGTAAATCTAGGTCCCAAATAATGTTCAGAAACTAGACAATGAACAACACTATTTACCCATATGCAAGCAGGAAACAGAATTGGTTGGTAGAAAACAGCAGCTGATGGTAATGTTTCTCTGTAATACTCTTCTGTGAATATTCAAATCTATGTGCTATCTTTTCCTGGTGTAAAGTCCTTCATGGTTTTAATTTATATTTAAAATAAAGTCCAAGTCATTTAGGCAAAGATTGGCTTCCGGCTTTTGGTGTTCATGCTTTTTAATGGTGCCTAGATTACAGTTCAAACTTTTTCTTTGAACTTCATGTTCCTCCATTCATCCAACTCTTCCATATTGCATTCATTTTAAATCAGTCTACCTCTTGATGAGAATGTAGATTTTTTTTTTTCCCCTTTATGATTGCATATTTTTGTGCCTCTTAGTTGGGGTTCTTTCCGTCTTTCAATAGTTCCCTGAATATCCATGGCAGGCGTCACTCAAGACGATCTAAATCCAAAGAGATGGACTACTTGAATAGTGGTGGTTATAGTACAAGAAATTACAGTGAGAATGATGTTCAAAAGAGCACGCAACGGAGGTGGCATGCGATTGACGATAGAAAGCGAATGAAAGTTCTTGATGAGGAAATGCGTGAAGAGAATGCATACATAGAAGACAGTTATCACAGGAAGAGCAGAACTCGTGATAGAGATTCCAATGGTGAATGGTTGGATAAGGATGGAGGCAGAGATAGTTACAGAGATACACACCATCTTAGTGCAAGGAAAAGCTCAAGACACCAGAACAAGGATAGCAAGCGCAGAACAGATGAAGCTGAATCTGAGGGGGATTGGTCGGATGAGAGTGAAGATAGAGAAACTCACAATCACGCTAGGAAAAGCTCAAGACACAGCAAAAAACCTAAATTTCTTGACCAAGAAAAAGTTGGTGGAGATTGGTCAGATAGAGATGGAGACCGAGAAACACGCCATGCTCACATGACCAACATTTCAAAACGTGAGAGGAAAGTGGGACATCCAGATGATCATGGGGACAGCAAGAACAGATATCGTGATACTGATAGAGAGTGGTCAGATAGAGACAGGCCCCATAGAAAAAGGAGGAAAAGTTCAAGACACCAGAAGAAAATGGAACATTCAGATGATCATGGGAACAGCAAGAACAGAAGTCATGATCCTGAAGGAGAGTGGTCAGGTAAGGACAGCAACAGAGACAGACATCATAGTGAACGGTGGAAAAGCTCGCAACAGGACAGAAAAGTTTCCGAATCCTCAGATGATCATGGCATTAGCAAAAACAGGGCTGAAGATACCAATGCTAGTTATGATTGGTCGGGCAGTGATGTAGAAAAACACCATAGTCAAACAAGGAAAAGTAATGCACACCGGAATGAAGTGTCGGAATTCTCAGATGATGAAGGGGAATCAGCAAAAAAGTTGAGAGATAAATTTCACAGTAGGGAATCCAGCATAGATAAATCTGATCTAGAATACACTTGACTTGGTGTACAAATAACATACCTTTTTTTATTGCAAATGTTTAGATTAAAAAGGGATCCCTTTAATTGCATGCGCTGTAATTGGAGTCCACCTGACCAAGCAGGATGATTTAGGAGACCCATCAGGAACCTCTCTCAATTGCAAGGAATCTTCTGCAACCCGGGCAGGGGAATTTAGCGGATCCAGACCCGTCAAGTTAATCACAATTGACAACCCTTTTGAAGTTACAATGAAGCCTTGTGAGTTGAGCTCATGCTGTTGAGCACAGAATAAATCTGGCCACATCGTTTTACCTACGTAAATTTGACTGATCTGTTGATTAATGCGACGTATATGTCAGAAATCAATTATGCCAGAGAAAATTGTGATTGAAGTTGTTGTGTCTTCTGACTCTTCTTCTTAAACGCCAAAAGACAGCATAGAAATTAGGGTAAGCCCTTCGACCTTTTAGCGAGCTCTCCAACGGAGGTGACGACGAGGATAGATAGTATCTATTTTTCTTATTTTTATAAATAAATAATATCTATTTAATGGTTATAATTTATAATTGGTACATTATTTAGTTTTTTAGAAGATATGTTAACATTGACATTATGTACATTGTTAGATTTATCAATTTTAAATTTTACCGTAAATTTATATGGTCAGGATTTGAATGACAATTAGCATGCTATACTTACAAATGTACAACAACCAAGTATTTTTCAAAGCATTAAATAACTTGGACATTTTCTATATATAATATCTATGAAAAAAAGAAGAAAACACAAACAGAAGAAGAACAAGACATCTACATGTGAATGTTTACAGTGCTCACTTATTACACCTTGTTGGTCCCAACTAAGGAAGAGAGTAGACTAAAAGATGGTCGTCTTCATGCTGCGTTAATTAGTCGACTTCTCGAATGCGAAAACACGGACAGAAGCAGCGGAATAGATGAAGGCCAAAGTTTACAACACATCCAAAAAACCCTGCCCTTCTCTCTCTTCTACCTGTCTCCCCAACAGGAATACCATAAACAGGATTTGGAGCCATGTATTGCTGATAAGATGTGTCGCTAGCAGTAGCCGCGGGCAATGCTGGATGCATTATTAATGGAGTCGTTTCCGAGACAATCTCTTGCGTGTGTACTCGGGTTTGATTTGGATAGAATAGATCTGGGTCGGGCTGGAGCGCGGGTGCCGGAATGGCCTGATGGATCTGCTCGAAGTCGAGCCATGGCGGTAAGGGCGGAGCCGAGGGCTGAGTTGAATAGCATGAGTGACAACAGTGACATGGCGGGGGAGGAAGAGGAGGAGGAGGATAGTAAGGCTCATGTGTCTTCTTTTTTCTCTTCTTTCTTGACCAGAACTTCAGCTTCTTCACAGTTTTCATCATCTTCATGGATCTGAATTTTTGATACCCAAATGATTATAATATATGTATTATCTTCTTCAAGAGCGTTGGTTGGCAAGGAATCTTTGAAAAGAGAAAGTGCGGTGCGGCTTTGAGTTGTCTTCAAAAACGAAAAGTTACCGTTGCCAGCCCACTAGACCCCTACTGGCCCCACCTACAATGCTATCATTCAACATTCATTCATTCGTGCTATTCAGGGATAGATGGTCAACAAAATGACAAGAGACCTGCTATTCTTTGATCCACTTTATTTAGTTTTGTGCTTTTTCCTTCATTTTTTTTCTCCCTAAATTTTGTTTTTCCTCTTTATGGGGGTGTGATTTCTACATTCTTTTGGTGCACCTCCCTTGGGTGCTAAATGGCAACGTTTCTTCCTTTCCTGTGAGGCAATGTTTCCACGATCCAAACGAGCCATGCACCCCTCATCCCCTTTGTCTGTCTCTTTTCTTTAAAAAAATTGATTTTAAGAAAAAAGTTATCTCTGATATCACATCATAGACAACTTTTTCTTTAAAACCAATTTTTTTATTATAAAGGGAGGATGAGGGGGGATGAGGCGTGCATGTGTAGCATGGCTCCTACTCGAATGAAAACAGGCCAAACAAAACCTGCAGAACTCACCACTAACAATTCAGTTCAAATTACTAGCAATTCAAACAGCAAATATAAAAACACTTTTGCAAAATCCACATGCTCGAGCAATTCTCAGATAGCCTAACCTTCCTCTTGGACAGGTAAGCTTCATATTAACTCTCATATTTGCCGGCAATCGTAACAGCAAAATGCTAGAAATCCGGAACCAAGAACCACTCCCAATGCCCATTCACGAGCAAAATACAAGATTATGCAATTTGGGACTAGACTTATGGGGGTCAGTTGACTCTTAACAGATAAAATCTCTCGTCTTTCAATTAAGGAACTAGAAATCAAAATAGTTTACAATAGAGGAAATGGATTTAAAAAAAAAAAAATTAAAAAAAAAATACAATAATCATCTCTCATTATGTAACCATTAAACTTCCAAGAGAGAGAGAGAGAGAGAGAGAGAGAGCATATGTATTTATATACAAAATATAGATGTATTCTGTAAATAACAAAAGAAACTTTGGGTAGAAGAAAAAAGGAAAAACATATATTGTAAAGGAAGAGCATATCCCTTTCATTCGTGGCTGACAAACTTTGCCGCCTATTCCAAGTCTGAACAAGCAAAAGCATTAACGAGATTCATTTGGCAAAAACTACACTAAAAAAATAAAGAACCAAAACACCAAACCCTTAAAGCTAGTCACACTCTCCAGATGCCCATGTGCACCAAAGAACTGCCCTTCCATATCACCGTGTGTCCTTAATGCAGCATCTCAAGAAACAGTATTGGCCATTCCACTGGGAATATGTTGTAGAGCATCACCCGTGTAAAACCTATACACAAAATCTTAAACTGTCAAGCACCTCTTTACCCTGTAACTTGCTTTTCTGGTTTCTTTTTCGGCGTTCATGGTTTTAAGTACACTAGGTTTCAGGCCAAACCAGGCATGGGAACATCAGCACCCAGGTCCCACAATTGATGACTGGTCCTCGGTATTTACAGCCACTTCAGCATCTGGCTTGCCCGCTTTGGCCTCTGCACGAACTGGAAGTTTTATTTTTGGCGACAGCTTCTTGACTTCCTCTGTTGTGTAGATGAAAATTTTCCTCACCATGCTGCAGAACTCGCTGCAATAAAAATGGATATAAAGGAAAGAACAATCTAGGTCATGGCAGCAAGAGTAAATTTAGAAGTCACGGAAGTCTCTCTATAATCCCAACAGCATTTTTTTTGCCTCAGTCTACCTCAACAAGCCATATATCAAAGCAAAATCAGCAGAAGGTAAAGCTGGAACATATCAAGTGAAACCCCCAAGGCATACAGAATAAAGAGTTGAACAGATAAATCCACTTGAGATTTTTTCTGTACTATTCTAAATTTTTTGACCAATAGAAGAAATGATATATTTAGAACTATTTATATTCACTGGAGAACCCCTTTAAGTACACCATACTGCTAATAAATACGATCCCCGGCAACGCAAAGATAATGAAAACAATAATGGGACTCCGTCATAGAGATCTAGAGAATAATCTAGGTATGATTGGACAAGCCTAGACTATCTAATTTTACATAATTAATATGGGGTGCAGAACAAATGATTGACAAGTTGAGAGAAATTTTCGTAGACCATGGATCACAATCATGTGTGATCCTATTATAGCTGGGTGCTACACCATTAAGCATGAGATACATGTTTAACTGATGTTAAAATCCATTCTTCAAATTGAAAGAAAAATAATACATATAGGTATACACGTGCAGTGAACTTGGAACCAGAGAGAGAGAGAGAGAGCCAAGACAATGAAAGGAAAAATAAAAAAGAAAGAGGCAAATGAACTTACAGCCATGGGTCATCCCCAACCATCATCATGTCATCTTCATCATCGGTGTAGACAACTTGCCATTTCTTTGTAGATCCACAAAGCTCACCTTCGATGTCAAACATCTCCTCCAGTTTCCTGAGCAGATCCTCATATTGGTCAAACCGTGTCAAATCAACAGCCCTCCCAACAGCAATCCCTTGCATGTGCACCTGGAAAAAGACAAGTATTATCAGATAATCGCAGCTGAACAACACAAAGCAAGTATCATATTCATGGCCTGATCCGGATTTCCGATTCCAGAATGTAAAAATCTGGTTTTTTTTACGGCACACGAGAGAGAGAGAGAGAGAGAGAGTTGGCCTAAACTCAAAACAATTACAGTTTCCTCATTCGACATGAAACCCCAAACAGAAGTTTGTGTAAAAGCTCTAAAATGCCTAGAGAAAGTACCAAAATTGCAAAAACAACTCTAAAGTTCTTTTTAAATATTCCTTTCATAGCATTGACCATCTAGACACATTGTGTCTATCAGCCTGCCTTGGGCGTTGATTCAGGCGGCAGATCCTAGAGTCAAGAGGGAGATCCATCAGCCCACTAATCTATAAAAGCAAAAAACTGCACCAAATCTTGTTAATTACAAAAATTATTTAACTAGAGGGGGGAAAAAGAGAGCCAAACTACCTTCGTGCAGCTCCGAATCTGCCTGCTTTGCGACTCATGAGGCGATCTCAAGCATGATTTCTCAGCATCGTAACTTACTGAAGGAACATCAGATCGATTTGGTTCAGAATTCTGGTCAGATTCGGCATCTAAATATTGAACCGGCAGTTCATCCCCCGGTGTTCTGGACATAGTAACAACTGGCGAGGTTTCTTCCATATTAGAACTTTCCAGTAGCTGAATCCCAAAGAGCCTGCAGCCATTCCCAGTTCCCTGTCTCTTTTCACCTGATTCTTTGTTAACAACCGGTGAAAAAGACTCTGTTACAGCTTCCACTCTATTAGACCAATACATTGAGTTGCTGGAAACAGCAGTCACAGAGTTGTTACCACTGAAGCTGAAAGAGTTTCCTTTTGTAGCAGAGTTGAAATTAGAAGATGGGTAAAAGTCTCGTCCACGTTGTGACTCACAATATGAGAAAGCAGAAGGAGCTTCAACTGGGGATTTCCACACACCTGATGCAAAGCAAGGAAATTTTATTCAAAATCAACAATCAGTACTAGCATGAAGAATAGCTATATAGAAAAGCTCTCCTACCAAGTGCAGATATATCTGGTGTTGGTGGAGGTAAAACATGTGGTCTTGCCCGCTTGTTCCTTTGGGTGGGTTGGGAGCTTGGAGGAGCGTTTGCCACAAGTGGCTCCAATTCCCATGATGAAACTCTTTCTGGACGCAAAATTGATGAAGGTTCATCCCACTGAACCTGAAACATATCAACATTTGCAGTAAGATAAATTGCTTCGAATATGAAAATCAGAAGTACACCCAATTAAAATCAGACAAATTCATTCGAGCTGCATCACAAAGTTCATCTTAAGAAGTTAAAATTCCAGGTAGATGTAGAATTTGAGCACTCAAGACTCTATACCATGATATGATGGTAGCATGCAGCTCGCAAGTTGCACTTATAGCATCACAACCCAATACTTGCAGGATCCACCTAGACCCATCACCCGAAAAGCTGGTACGATAAGATTTTCTAGAAAAAAATAAATAAATCCTAAACCCTAGACCAAGGCAGAGCCCAATGCAAAAGGAAGTCCAGAAATAAATCCAATGCATAGGTCATGGGGGATTGGGATTTTCTATTGTTTGTTTAAAGAAGAAAAAGGTTGCAGTTTCTGGCTCATACAACCAGCACTGCAGCTGAAATGTTGGCTTTACAGGATGATTTACGATTAGCAGCCAACTGACACCCAATCTTGAGATGGAACTGGACTCATAGGTTGCTGTACTTCTTGTCCAGAATGTGTTATTGAGCTCCGTCACTAATGATTGCAGGTACCTTATGGGGAGGCTGTTCAACAACCAAATCCAGCACTGCTTCAGAGAAGCCAATAGGTATGCTGCTGCTCTGGCTAGAAGTGGAAGAGAATGATTCATCCAAAAAGAAAAAAATTACGAAGTGGAAGCGGAAGAGAACAGCTTGAAAATTTTGTTATTTTTTATTGTCCTCCGGATGGTGCAGTTCAATTTATTGCTTTAGATCTTGTATGTGTAAAAAGAATGGGGAGTCCGTGGACTATTTTCTTTTTCATTGTGAGGTTGCTTGTGCTATTTGGAATGTTTTCTTCAATTGATTTGGGTTGTCTTAGGTTATGCCTAGACAAGTAGTCAATTTGTATGCTTGTTGGTAGACTGCCGGCAGCACTTGAAGTGCTGCTGTGTGGAAAATAGTGCATTCGTGCCTTTTGTGGTGTCTATGGAGGAAATGCATTATGGAAGTTTTGATAACCGTAAGAAGACTTTGGAGGAGATTAAACATTTATTTTTCAATACATTATATCTTTGGACAGCTGCTTTTGTTTCTCCTTTTGTGATTAGTTATCATAATTTTTTTTCCCCCTACTAGCTAGGTAGCTTCTCTTATATACTTCATCTATACCAAGAAGCGTCTAACACTTTTAATGATATCTCGATTACTTATCAAAAATTTATTGCTTTAGATAATTCAGGTATTCATTATACTCCTGTAAGACTCTAGTTTCCTTTTAATGCAATTCCCTTTTAATAACAAAAAGAAAGGGGTTTTAGAAACTGTTTGTGTGTTGAGACATTCTGGAGGTCACAGCCGCTGGCCCACAAGAATCCCTGGTACCTAACCTAACTAGCCCAGGAATTTTAATAGCTGGAGAACAAAATTAGACCACAAAGCCTAGGTTTCCAATTTGTTTATTCTTTTATATTTTTTTCGTTTTAACAAATTTTGCCTTTGCAGTCAAGTTGAGAGCATATCATGAAGAAAATTGAACTTGCTTACACGCATGCAAGGCTTTCTGCTCAAAACAATCAAATTTAAACTGGAAGGCATCTGCTTTGAGGAAGTTAAGATTAGCCACAAGTGTGCATGAAGTGCATACGAAACCTAGCAGTAAGTCATAATCAAAAGTAGACTCATACTCTTTTAAAGGACCTAATGGGATAAAATGGGGAACAAAACCATTCCATCATGTGTCATTTAAGATTTGAAGGTACAACTCAATCCTTCAGAATGAAAATATTGGAATAGAGAAGGAAAAGAATAATTTCAAAAAAGCAACAATATCTCATGATATAAATGGAAGAAAGGAGTCTGATTTCAGATGTTGAATCAATTATTTCATGGGGATGCCTAGGAGTTCAGATGCAATTAATACATTCTAGAACCAAACCCAAAATGATAAAGTGTACGACAAAATAAATAAATTAACCTTTAGCGATCGCCACTCAGAGTCGGCCCATCCAGATGATTTATTATCTTCAACACCAACAATTGTGCCACTGAACCTGTAATTTGATAAACAGGTGATGCATCGTAAACTTCCTGTGAGAACACTGTATTAAGATAGGGAAACAATATACCTTCTTTCAGGAACTTCCTCGCCCTCAAATCTCATCCTAAACCTCATCCCAACAGATAACTTGTGGCTCCGAGCTTCAAGGTGCTTGTTGAGACTTACAATAAACTCCGACCGACTTGTTCTGACAAATGAAAAGCACTATCCAGTAAACTTATTTTTTCTCAAAAAAGAGAAAACACTATACCATATCCATCATTAAAAAAAAAATTATTTGCCTTTCAAATCGAAGAAAAATTTCCACAAATCTTAAGAATGTCAGCTTATTGCACTTCATCTTAAATTTCATAAGTACAGTGCATGCTTAAAAGTATGTAATCACTCTCTAACGCCCAGACCAATCATGAAAACCTTTACCTCTCCCCTTTTGTTATGTTTTATTCATTTTATAAGAGACCCACTAATGCAGAAGAGAAATAAGCAATTTGGTCCATAGTTTTATTTTTAAGTTATTAATATTTAAATGTGTTTTATTTTAAGAGTTTGTGTTATTTTATAATTCAATAATAGGCTTAGCCCAAAGTCAGTCAAATTAGGGTTAGGTTTTAGTCCTTGAGTCCAATTAGAATTAGGCCTCATTTGGTTTGCGGAATGAGTGTTCCATTGAGAAAAGGAATACTCATCCCAATGAGTATTCCATTGCTCCTCTTGCGGTAAGACTCCATTCTCCTGGTATGACGCCAGATTTTTCCTTTTGGTGAGACACCAATCCTATATTTTTCATGTTCTTGATCCGTGCTGTCACCCACACTAAGATTTAACATTGCACAGCACTAATTTCATAAAAAAGAGACCAATTTATAAAAAGAGATAGCTTGCTCCTCAAACTATATCAGTACAAGAAAGTTTTCTCTCTCCAAAAGAGAAGGTTATGTCAGCATTAAAAAGCAACACAAGATTTCTGAACAAACGAAGTCCAATTAAAAACCACTAGCTAATTTCTTCAAAATAAAGAGTGCTTGGACTGCTCGTAGTGCTAGAAGTCCTTATATGGATATCCTATGATGGGAAACTGGTCCATTAAGATTCAATATTGATAGTCTCACCCATGTGTACATACAATGAAGGGATCTATCAAAAAACCTAACTATTCAAACAAATCTAAAAACCATGAATGTAGACATCTTCCAAATTTTTTATTGTATTAGTTCAACCTATTGATTTATAACTTCGCTTTTATTAAAAAAATAAGAGTACTATATGCATGAGCAAAGCGTATATTCAATTTTTCAATGACAAGAGGCATTTAATGAATACTTTGCACTAATTGTCACTTATATATGAGATTTTTAACCTAATGAATTGCTTAAAACATGACAAAACCCCAAAATTTTATGTGAAAATGGATGAGGTCTACTAATCTCAATAGAATGGCACCCCATCATAGATCATATATATTGACACAATTGCTTTACATATATAGTTTTTTAACTATATTCTCGTTACACAAGAAACATAAGATATCACCAAACAGGATATCAAAAAGTCATTTTAAATTAAGGAGGCGACATAAACCTTGGCTTGTAGAAGACAGAAAAGAGTGTTTTAGTTGCAATAGCATGAGATGCCGTAGCTAGAACCCCAAGATGCATGCTGTGACTAGATATAACAGAAGATGGCATATTGCTTAGCTGTCTCATAAGTCTCCTCACTCCAACGCGCAGCTCTCCATTTTCACCTCTGGAAACGACAAGTCCATAAAGAAATGACATAATGATTGATGGCAGTAAAGTAACAAAAGTGCAAACATTCCTATTTTCAGGTAGAATATAACTTGCCTCAGGAATATAAATGCATCACCAGCTACTAATTTTTTGGAACTAACAAAGACACTCCATCCGGTTGTGAGCAAGTGGCGCCTTGGTTGCCCTGCAGTCAATTTTTTTTTTTATCAATATCCTAGTAAGACAGAAGCTTCTTGGTAATGGAGACTCAAAATGAAAACTACACAAAATCAAGGAAACAAAGTATATCAGAATCCTTATATCCCTATCAACATGACAAGGATGTGAAATAAATGTTCCAGAACATATATATGCCAAACCATTGAAAGCATAACTCTTAAACAAAAAACTTTTTATACTTTTAGTTTGAACAAACAATTCATATACTTGCAAATCAAACGCACTGTGTGTACTACCCACTTTCCTAAAGAAATAAAGAAGAAATAATCTCTTTTAAAAAAAAAAGTATATTTGAAGTTCAACTTTCCAGCAATGTTACAGGAAATTGCATGCACCAACACAACTAAAACTTTTCGTATGGTTTGCTAAGTCGTAACACTAATAAGAAAACTTAATGTAAATAACCATACATATAAGCCTTTTGATGCAGGACAAACAATAATCACAAAAATACACTGAAACTGGGGCAAAGAAAGGAAAGAAGTGAAAAGAGGAGAGAGAAAGGAGAGAAATAAGCTAGGAAGAGCGAAGCCAGGGGAAGAGAAGTGGAAAGAGAGAGAAAGGGAGAAGAAGCTAGGGTGAAGAGAGAGAGAGAAGAGGGGGAGAAGGAAAGAGAAGAATTCTTCAATTTTTTTTTTTATTTCCATCAAGTCTACTTTCATTAGAATACAATTCATGCTCAAATAGACTCATGACTAATCTCTAGGGTAACGCCCATTTATTGACTTACCTAACATAATCTAAGGCAACGCCCATTTATTAAATTACTCAAATAAACTAGGGCAACACCCATTTATCGAATTAAGAAAACGCTTAAACTCTTGAAAATGAAATAAAAGATAAAAAAAAATTAAATATTAATAACTCCATTAATTAATAGGACCTAATTAAAACTAGGTGGACCAATATTTCCCTTATATCACTTGTAGCATACAGTATAAAGCGAATGTAACATTCCAGCCTAAGCAGTTATTGGAAAATCTGCAGCTATGACCAAGGCTATTCATTGTCACAAAGATTCAATAGGCAAATCTACCTCGAAAAATGTGTCGAAAATGCCATTCATTTCCATGCAAATCAGAGGCAACCAATTCCTGCCATGGAGGCTGCTGGGACATATCCTGAACAGACAATATTAAAAATTAGGCACAGGTGACATAACCGAAAAAAGGTGTTTGGGGACTCTCCAGTAGTAAAGACACAAATGCTAAATAGATCTTTGAAGCTAACCAGAGGTGGCAGACAATCATCTGCATGCCTCCGAAGAACAGAGAATCCGCCATGGGTGCTTGTGTCAGAAGCAGTAAGTGTCTTGCAAAATGAATGGACTGTGCACCTTGGAGGATCTGGGAGTGGAGGATCTGAGCTTGTAACCTCGCTTTGCTGATCCAGAGGGGTAAATAAATATAAGGCAGGCATAGCAGAAAAAAATTAAAGGGATGAAAATTATATGATCTAATAAAAAGAGAAGTCAAGGAAAGCTCACATCTGATTCGGGTAACAAAGTGATTTGTGCATAGACTTCATCTGTCTCAGGTTCAGCCTACACTCCAAGTTAAAAGTACAAATGAATGACAACCATAGGAAATATTCCAGTTTCCCAAATGCGTGACAAACAAACAAAAGTAAGATCCATATAGTGAGGATAATGATGATTACGACATACTCACCCGAAGCTGGATATTAACAACTTTACAAAGAATTTTAGATGGCAAGTTGAATGAAGGCATTTGCTGCTCTGACCCCTGATGCATAGATGCTTCAAGCTGCAAAAGAGGAAGACAAAAGTCACAGAGATAAATAGCGCATAAAAACACAGAATATTTGACAAATACAAACAAGAATCCACAAAAAACAGATATTGGCTTGTGAGATAATTTAAAAGGCATGAATCCACATATCTTCAAATTAATTTTGTAAATCATCAAGAAATAGAAGGATCCACTGAAGAAAATAAATAAATAAGTTCTATGCATAACAAAGGCCAGAAGACTGGGTATGAGGAGATATTCAAAAGATAATCAAATTCGGTGCACATTATACCGAAATTTTATTGAAATTAAATTTGTATAATAAAAACAAAATGGCAAACTCAGGCGCATGAAACCAGATCGCCATGAGCCCAACTCCATCAAAATCATATGCAAAATAATTACTTCCTCAAATGTCAGTGTTTCCTGGTTATGGACTGCTGAACATTGAAGTTGAAAAAGAACTATAATCCTAACATATTTCATAGAATGTCATCAACCAATTTTTTTCTTTTTCCTTTCAGAATTGCATCACTCAATACTTCATTATTTGCTTAAACTTTGTAGTTGGTTTAACAACACATACAAGATGAAAACAACCAACCAGCCTCTAAATACCCTAAAAGAGGGACCTTTTGTTAGCCACCAACGCGCTTTTAGCCCAAAAAAACAAGCATCCAAAAATCCAGATATAAGTCGCTTTCTATTAACCAATATATCCAACTGCAGAAATTCAAAATACCTGTTCCATATGACCTTGTGGAAAGTAATAAACTCGCTCCCCTTCACGAGGAAGTGTGACAAGGGGACCAGCACAAGCATGCCATAATTCCTTGTATAAAGCATCATTGGGAATCCCTATAAACCCAAGATCATAAATTACAGTCAACAAGGATAAAATGAAACAAATACACGTGCTTTGAAGATCCAAATGTAAGAAAACCTTGCAAATTAGAGACAGAAGCATGAAAAATTTAGAGCTATATGAGAACAAACTGAAAGATACAAAGCACCAGCAAATGTTACCATGATGTGCACTAGTTTTATATAATTCCGATCGTGAAGTTATCGAATAATACTAAAAATATTTAGGTCATCCAATTAACCTAAGTTCGAACTGCATAAAATTCTAAACCAAGTCCCACAATTTTTGGAACACCATATGCCAATCGCAGGCCACATAAGAGATATAGGGAGCTCATTGAGCTCCACCAATGCATATATTATACATGATTTTTTTGATAAGTGAATATATTGTGGATAATACTAGGACTATCATACTGCAGAGATTTATTAATCCTCTTAGATGCTTTCTTCTCCTTCTTAGACGCTTCTCTTGCATACTCCTTGTGTACTTGGTTGAGCTTTTAATGATATTACACTTATCAAAAAAATTAATCTTTTAGACGTAAAGATCAAATTTTTTTTTCTACATAAATGCAATTAGGTTCTAAGATATATCATAATCCATGTTCTCCATTACAGAATACAGATACTAAAGCTGTCATGTCCTGGCTCGTTCACTGGCCATCAGTACTAAATGCTAATGACTTGTTGTTAGTTAGTTAACACAGATTTGTTGTTACAATCTGCTTCTTAACCATAGTTAAAGTAAGGTTGAATTAATGAATAAAAAGATCAATATGAAGTATAACTTGTATGCTATGCTCTAAACATCATCTCAACTCTAACGAACCTTGTCCTTTTCTACAAATAGGTGCTTTTTCACCCCCAAAAAAGTGTCTGAACTAAAATTCATGGTTTTACTATAGAACATATTTCTGCCCAATTACTCATAACTCACAAGGGAAAAATACAAAAAGGAAGGACATTAAAAGCAACAATTAAGAAGTGTGAGCAAAGATTAACCAGAAAACATAATAATCCTCTTTTGCTCACACAAATATGTAATCTTCAATCCACCACCCCCTCCAAAACCCCGCAAAGGAGGGAAAAAAAGGGAGCTATTAAAATCAGTTTCATCCGTAATATTGAGAGAGAGTGCCTGTTATTTTAATAAAATTTGTTTGACAATAAAGCATCATTTGGTAAATGTAAATCAGTTAATAGCATCGAATAAATCTACAAATACCCTTTTAGGTTAATCAACAGATCCATGTAATCAATAATTCTGCAGCAAATCATATATAATTAGCACTAACTAAAAGAAGTAACTCAAACCTGCACGTGGTCTCCCAGAGGAATGATTTGACGCTGCAAATGCCATTAGATAACCACACAGATCTTCAGCAGAGACTGGGCTATATCTATGAAACCCTGAGTTCAATGATTGTTGTATTAAACAAGCCAGTATGGAAATTATCTACAATCAAATTAATTGTCTAACCAACTAAACCAAACCCATTAATTAATTATCACATATTTATTATTGCCAGCCACAATTGATTGCTTCAGATTCAACTTGTTGAAATCCCAATTACTCACTCTTTGCCAGTCTAACTCTGCTTTGTGCCTTTTACTTATCAAAAAAAAAAAAAAAAACTCTGCTTTGTGCCTTAAAAGAAAGCACTCAAATTAATGCCCGAAAAGTTGGGTCTTCACCCTTTAACGCCATGTCTCCCTAAAACCAAAAACGCACTCAAAACTGTCACGAGCCCAAGACGTTCAAAACTTTGTTAAGAGTAAAATCAGCAAAATTTCCGCGAAGCAAAATCATCAAAACTTCTGTTACCGTAAAAAGATCCATATTTTTGGCACCCATCACATTTCATACAAATTTTCATCACATGCAAAAGAATAAATAAATCAATGATTAATTTAATGCCCCGGTTGGTTGGTGGAAAAATCAAAGGAAACGGATGGAAAATCAGCAACTAAGTATGTCACCAAATTCCGCAACAATTTCCGATCAGAGTAAAATGACAACTACCACCAGACTCACGTTTACTCTCACTCTTGAATTTCGTTGCCATATCTAGAGAACCAAAAAACAGCATAGACAACTCCAATTTCAGCAACAATTTCCATTTTCTCTCGCTTTCAACAACCTTTCTCACCAACCAAACATCACCACAAACCCCGATCTCACAGATTCCCACACCTACACAGAAAATCCTAGCTGTACGTACGGACGATATACACCGAACCGTATAGAGAGATTACTAAACAACGAAACCAAAGAACCGAACCGTATAGAGAGAGAGAGAGAGAGAGAGAGAGAGAGAGAGAGAGAAAGTGGGTATTACCTCGGAGAGTTTCTTCTTCTTCTCCTTCTCCGGTCGGTACAATCAGTAGAATCGGAGGCGAATCGGTTAGGGTTTGGGATTCAGACAGAGAAACGAAATGAATGGAATGAGTGAGGAATCGATAAGGTCGTGTTTGGTTGAAGCCGACAGGACCCTCTTCTTTGCCTCTTTTTCAGTTCTCTCTCTCTCTCCTCTTTCTCTCGGTTTTTACTTTTCTTCTTTGTTTTACTATGTAATATTCTTCCAACTTCTTTGTCCACGTCTCTCTCCGTGTCTCTGACTTGGACCGGCTTTTAGACACCAGAGAAAGCCAGAAAGGGCATGGTATTAGGATTTTCTCTGTTTCCCATTTCGGATCAACACCTTCTAAAAATATACTCGGTCATATAATTTTAAAGAAACATACTTTTTGCACACATTTGTTTCAACTTATTTACGCTTTTTTCTTCTTTTTTTTTTTTAAAAAAAAAAACAATTAAAATAGAAAATCACTTAAAACATGTAATATTAATTAATATAAATGAATAAATGAGTGTTAAGAGTAATGCTATAAGATCAACCATTATTAAAAAATAAATATTAAATAAAGATTGATTAACAAATTCACATCAGCATATATAAAATTACTCTAAATTTTTCAACATCGTCTTAGCCCAAATTTACTAAACTAATAATTATCATATTTTTATCATATTTAAAAAATGAATAAATATCGATATGATAACATTTAAATTATCTAATTTAAAATTAATAATTAGGATTTAAAGAATTTGAAAAAGGGGTTGCATAATTTTTAAACACATCTTTATAATAATCAGATATATAACAATTATCTTTTAAGAATCTTTATAATTGATTTTTATAATCAGCAAATTAAATTGCTCTTTTTATTGGACTAATTAGTCCTTGATAAATATTGTGACCAAAAAGCATCTAATTTTGTCTTGAAATTAAATATTTTTTGTTACAAAAACAACAAATCCATTTTTTTTTAATAATTTAAACAAATTGCTCTAAATATTTTCAATATTAGCCTAACACTTGAGAGATGTGTAAAAAGTATAAAAAATCATTCATAATGTTTTAAAAATCACTTGGAGTATTTTTTTATTATTATTTAATCCAAATGACATTACAATCTATTCATGGTCACCAAAAGGAAACCCCAAAAAATATAAAAATAAAAATAGATCCTCTAATCATTCTAGGTTCATCTTTTTCCAATTTTAATATAAGAATAAGAATAATTGATATAATTATTATTTAGTAGGTGCGTAACGGACACGCTTCTTTTTTTTCTCTCTCTCTCTCTCGGTATCCTATCGGAAAAGGAGCGAACAGCGATTCAATGCGTGCCCCGGTAACCCTACAGTCCACACCCGCTGTCCCGTGGTCCACGCGCAGTAACAAAATTAATTAATTTGTTTTCTATTATCAACCATTATTCTCAAGTATTAATTATTATTCCTGTTTTTTTCAATAATTAATCATTTTCTCGTTTAACCTCGAAGTTACCGATTTGACTTGGTCTTTATTCTCAAAAGACCAGCAAGTCCTTGCGCTTATTACGACTATTAAAGCGACCTTTAATTTTTTAGTACTTGTCATAAGAGTAGGTTGCTTGGGACTTGGGTTGATGCCTTTTGGATCGAAATGGAATATCCTTCCACAAAAATTAATTAATGGCTTTTTCAAATTTTTAGCAAATAAAAGAATAAAATACTGTTAAGTCCATGTATCGTATGAGTCCCAGCCAATTATAGTATATTATAAAATCATATATTATTAGTTTAATCTTAAAGTATATTGATAATGAAAACCTGGAGATCCTATAGTACAAAATATATGTAGGCTTTCATAAAAAAATTCAAAAAAATTCAAAAAAAAAATCTATAGCATATATCATGTTGATATCCTCACGCGATGACCAAAAGGGAATAAGTATTTAAATATTAATTAAATGCTTAAATTTTTAATTTACTTTTGTTATCTTGAGCTTTTAACGTCATTGGTGATTTATTTTGCGTTTAGCATTGTAATTTTTGCAGACCTAATGTGTTATTTTAAACCAAATCATTTAAAATATATCATTTGGAAGTGCATTTTTTTTTTTAAAAAAAATGATTTGAAAACTTATAAAAATTTATGTTTTTAAATTGCAAATAATAAGGTACATTTTTAAAAACGCACGATTTTTAAATATTAAATTGTGATTTTAAATGTCAAATTACGATTTTTAAAACTTTATTATTTGTAACAAACGTACTTATAATGCTACACGAGCATTACAACAATTACGTAGTTTTTCTACATTTATCTATACGGATATTACTGCAACGTTAATATAAAAACTTCACTTATAACTTCATACTTTTCATCAATTTTGCAATTAAGTACTCAAACTTTAAAAAGTGTCAATTTAGGGTATCCATATTTCAAATTTTTCAATTTCAACAATCTATTATAATAATTCGTTAAATCATGTCAAAATTTTCAAAATACCCCTGCATTTTTTAGGAAAAAAAAATTGCAAGAATTTAAGTGTTGGCCTGAATTTAACAGAATTTACAAAAAATACCTATGCTTAAATCTTTGAAAAATTTATAATTTCTTTTTTTTAAAAAAAAAATATATATATATATATATATATATATATATATATATATATATATATATATATATATTGAAAATTTTGATAAGATTTAACAAAAAAAATCTAACTAATGATTTAAATTGAAAAAAAAATATATATATATATATATTTGAAAGATTGATACCATAAATTGACACTTTTTAAAACTTTAGTATTTAATTGCAAAAGTGATAAAATTATCATATGTTATAAGCAAAGTTTTTCTTATAATATTTGATAATATCTTTTATAAATATTTGACAATTACAATGATGCTATTATAATATTACCTATACTTTTTCTTTTTCTTTTTTATAGCTAATATTACCTATACTTGTTTATGCATCATAACCACACTATTATCAGAGTTTGATTGGTTGTAAGCTTTGAGATTTTAATAAGATATATATTTGTTCCAAAAAAAAAAGGTTAACTACACTATTATAATATTTAACCATTACACTAAAAACAATCCGGTATTATAATTGCCCTATAATGGCCTTCAACTAATTTATTTAAAGCTATCTGGGCATTATAACAACAATTTTAAAATTCTAAAGTATTAAATAAACAAAACTAAAGTTTTTGACTTATTCCGAGTTATTCCATGATGTAAGTTTAGGACTTATACGGAGCAAAACTAAAGGGAAGTGTGGAGTCTCGATTATAATGCCACAGGAGCATTAGAACGGCTATGTAGTTTTTCCATCTCATCTATAATTCTATATAGGCATTACTACAATTTTAGTATAATATTTGACAATATTTTTTTTATAAATATTTTGGTCATTACAACAACGCTATTATAGTGTTGAACCATTATTCTTAAAACAATAAGGTATTATAATCCCGCCATAACGACATTCAATTCATTGAGGCAGTTTTCAGTTTGGTAACGTGTCAACTTGTAATTTTTTTTTTTTTTTTTATATTTGCAAAATAACAAAGACTTGTCAAGTGTGTCGACAGAGTGTCACTCCGATACCTAAGTCAATAATGGACAATTTCAAGAAGTGTGTAAATCAGATAATTCAAAATAGTCGTGATACATGGGGTAGAAATATTTTTATAGGCACATAGATGCGATTTGAGTGTTCAGAGGATCCCGAATTTCCTGGAATCCACAATCTCTTTAGTGTTGATTTTCTAGGATACATGATTCACCCAAAAAGTGATTTGTGTACCCCGAGCGATCCGGAATCCACGATCTCCTCAACATGATTAAGTATCTCGAATATTTCTCAAGGAGTTAATCCCTCAAATATTGGCTGTAATATTGAGAGAAGGATCTCAGTATACTCTGCTCATATCACTTCACTGTGATTCTAAGAAATCTATTCTCGGCACTAATTGGATATGGACACTTTGTATGTTATTCTCGTATTCTTAGGCGTAGAGCTTTTCAAGCTGGAGGACATTCCTGAGTTTGGGGATCGAGAACGTTTATAAGATTCTGTAACAAACTCCCAAGACCTTTATGACCAACCGGGCATAGAGGTCGGTCATGGGCTTACTTGGGCCTTGGGTTATGATTTATCTCTCAACACAACTAATTATTTAAAGTTGATTGGCACTATAACAGTGCATTTAAAATTGTTAATTATTAAATAAACAAAACAAAGGTTTATAACTTATACCTAACAATTCCACTAAAAAATGCTTCCAGCTTTGAAAATCGAGACTCCACACTTCCTGGAGCACTCAAATTCTCAGGAACCCTCACAAAACACTCGGGAACACTCAATAACAAGTTTGAGAGAGTGGAAGAAGATGAAAATGGAAGTTTGGTCTTTATAAACATCACATGGCCCATTCATACGCCCATTAGAGTCCTGGCCAAATATAGGCTAGACACATGTCCATCTTCAGCTTGATCCGATGCCACGTGTCATATCAGCTTGGGGACCAAGTGTTGTTGTTGTCAGCAAAACTTGAGTCCAATCTTTGCCACATCAACGATCGTGGGCTCCAAGATTGACATGTCAGTTAGCTGATGTCATCATGATGTCAGCCCCGATTACAACCTGCCATGTAGCATTGCACAATATGTACCGTCACTGTGCATTTCTATTCAAATGGCACACTTTGGCAATTTAAACGACCATGTTGGTAGTTTGACCAACTTTCATTTTCGGTATGTTTTCGACCCTTTATCGAACTTCAATTGGCCTATATTTTGAGGGCATCTAAATAACTCATAAATTAGTATTTTGGTATTTTACTTAATGCATTTAATAATATTTTTTCTTTACTTCATGTGATCAAAATTCTTGGGTATTATATATTTCTCGATCCATTTTCGACCATTCATCGACCTTTTATTAATCTTATTTTCCTATGGCATATACATACCTTGTAGATAGCACACGATGGCAATTTACTTTATGTACTTTATATATATATCATTATTATTATGTTCTGTAATTGAAATTAGTGTGTTACATATTATCTGTAATACTTTGGTTCCACATTGAGAAGAGCTGAATAGCTTACATAGAGTTGATGGTTTATAAAGATACTTATGGATGCTAAGTCCTACATTGCTTAGTTACTAGGTAAAACTAGGCTTTATAATGGATTATAGAAAAACTTTAAATTGACTAGTCATTTTAAGGTTATAGAGCAGATGTAGCTAACGCTTTTCTTTGAGTCGTTACATTATCAATCGTTAGCTACCCATATTCTACTATCCACCCCATCCATGGACGGATAGTGAAGCGTTTATCCGCCTGACTAGGGTCAGGGAGAAAATTCGCTCGCAACCATGCAAGTGGGTAGATAATGGAGGCGGGTTAGTTGTACAATCGACCAGATGTTAGTCTAATGAATAATTTTAAATGTCATTTTTATGTCTTTTTTATATCCCTTAAAAAATAATGTATATTTTAAAATTATCGTTAGTTCAAAATTCAGTAATAATTTATCACAAATGTAATGATAATTTTAAAAATTCGAGGCCTTAAGCAGTGCAGAGAAGCAAGCTGTTGACTACCAGTCCATATTTGAGGCATTAAATGAGAATTTCAGCAAAGTTGGTGAGTTGAAGAAATGGTTCCACCATATTACTTAAAATTCTCGATTTCGAAATTTGCATTTTATCGTGTTTTGTGTTTCTGTATATGCTTTCATATGCCAATTCCTAAAAAAGGAAAAAATGGCTTCATTGATTTCTCAAAATTAAATGCTATCACTGTAGGCGTTACTTCATATATATTTAATTTTTTTTAATTTTTTTTTTATAAGTAATGTATATGAAAAAAAAAAAAAAAAGCACAGAAGAGCGCAACTATAGTACATAGAGAGTTGTGCAGACTTCCTTCTTGCTGAACTTCTTTATTTTCTTTTATTTCTTATAGTTAGTATTCCTATGAATGATCAAAAGATTAATAATCTTAAGAGGTCTCTGTGAGAAAAAAATAAGATGAATCACAAGAGATCATTAACAGTGGGTTTGCACAAAATTCATTTACAATGTTTGGTTTTATTTCATTTTTTGTACTTATTAGGAAGAGCAAAAAATAAAAAGAAATCTGATTTTCTTGGAATGTTGTACGTTGCTCTATAATTGTATGTAGGATCCTTAACAAATATTTTATGAGCAAATGGTATGTCTTTTAGGTTCTCATAAATAGATGTTTTCATTGTAAAGATATTCAATTTTGAAATTCGGTTGGATTGTCTTTGAGAATTGGTGTAAGCTTCCATCCCCTAATTCATTCATTATCCTTACAGAAGCTGAGAGGAAGAAATTTCTAGATCAATTTTTCTATGCAGAACAAGAACTTGTTGCTGCGAAAGGGCGTGAACAGGCGCTGTAAGAGCAACTTTTGAAAGAGATGAATGATTTTCAGGAACGGTTTAAGAAACAAATACAATCACAAAGCGAACTTGAGGTATGCTTATTTGCTTTTCATAACCTAATTTTATTTGCTGAATCGATGAATCCATTTGGTTCCATGTCATTTTATGTTATTTACTAGGAGAATGAAATTTCTAGTCTATTGTGGAAATTTGACCATGACAATTGTTTGTTTCATTTATTTTAGTGAACCCTTTAATTTAACTATTATAAATTCCATACCCCAAATATTCTACATTCTCTCGTGAGTTCTTTGTTGTTCTTATCGTTGATGCTATCTCAGTAGCTCTAATGAAAATCAACAATGTGGTGGGGAAAATTCTTTATATTTGAAGACAGAATGATATAACAAAATTCACAACGAATAGACATGTTTAATGGCTATTGGATCAAACGACTTATCTACTAGTAATAAAGCTAAAGTGATAGAGTTAGATTAAGTCTTTTGCTGTTTAGATAAATGTTAAGATAGTTGAGTTGTAATACACTAGGTCTCTATAATCAAGGGATAAGGTTAGATAGGTTATGCTACAAGTTTTGTTGATGTAAATCACATCTAGAGGTTATCTAGATGTTTCGGTATTCTATATATTCAAGCTATTGCCATACGTTTGAAGCATGCAGATTATCAAATAAACTCTAAATCCTATATGTTATCAAAGCCTTCTCAAGACTCACGTCTATGGCTACCCCTGCATCTGAAACCGATTCTACACACACTTCCCCTCCTATCTCCACCATCCTTCCCTCCTCCGTCCTACCAACACAGCTCCAAAATGTGCATCATCACATCTCGGAAAAACTCACCCAAGACAACTACATTCTCTGGCGTTTTCTCATGGTTCCCTTCGTAGAAGGTCAAAATCTGTTCAGGTATGTCGATGGAACAACTCCACGACCCCCTCAGCTCATTGCCGACACCACATCTAGTCTCCTCGTTGCAAATCCCGGCTATTAATCCTGGTATCATCAAGATCGGACGATCTTCAGTGCTATTATCTCCACCCGCTTCGTAGAAGCCTTACCCCATGTCATTGGACTCTCAACTTCCAATGAAGTATGGCTCACATTGGAAACTTTCTTCTCTGCTCAATCTCAATCCAGAATCATGCAACTCAAACAACAAGTGTCCACCTTAAAGAAAGGAGGTCAAACAATCTCCACTTATTTTCAGAAAGCACAGGGATTCTCCCATTTATTAGCAGCTGTTGGCAAACCCATCGAAGGTTCTGAAGTGGTCTCTCACATCCTTGCTGGACTTGGTGCTGAATGTGATCCTCTTGTCACATCTGTGACTACAAGGCAAGATTATAATTTTCTCAATGATCTTTATGGTTATATGCTTTCCTATGAGTTGTGTCTAGAGCAACACAAATCTGCCATGGAGTTAAATATTGCCAAAGTCCATATTATTCACGAAACAACCGTGGATACAACTTTGGATATCGCAACAACAAATTTTCACGTGGTAGAGGCCGTGGTCATGGTAGAGGACCACCTCAGCAATTCCCTTCATATAGTACCAGCTCTTCCCAGCGCCTGACATGTCAAGTTTGTCACAAACAAAGCCATACAACAGCCACATGCTAGTTCAGGTATGAGCAAAGCTACCAGGCTGATTCATCTCCGATGCACGCCAACATAGCCTTAGCCACCTCTACTTCTGACCCTTCATGGTATTCGGACACAAGCGCTAATGTGCATTTCACCCATGATCTGTCCAATCTCAACTTGAATGCTGAGGAGTATACTGGGACCGACCAAATTCATGGAGGCAGTGGACAAGGTTTGCATATCTCACATTCTGGCCGTGGTCTCTTACCCACACCTTCACGTAATTTCAATTTATTCTCCCACTTTCATGTTCTTCAGATTCAAAAGAATCATATTTTTGTCAACCAATTCACTAGAGATAACCATATTTTCATTGAATTTCATCCCCACTCGACAGCTGCTCCTCAAAGGCTCGAGTAAGTTCAGCCTCTATCCATGGCCATCCTCAAATGCTCATTCCTCTAAGTCTCTTGCTGCCTTCATTGGTGAGAAAGTTTCCTTGGATCAATGGCATCTTCGGCTTGGTCATCTTGTCTCTCCCATTGTCAATCAAGTTATTCAATCTAATAAGCTGCCCGTGTCTTCATCAAAGCCTTCTTCCTTTTGCTCCTCACGTCAGCAGGGCAAAAGTCATCGCTTACATTTTAGTAGTACTCCTTCCATTTCCAGCAATCCTTTACAATTGTTGTTTCTTGATGTTTGGGGCCCTGCTCCTCAAAATTTTGTAAACAATAAAAGATTTTATCTAAGTGTGGTTGATGATTTTAGCAAGTATACGTGGCTTTATCCTCTTGAAACAAAATCTAAAGTTTGTGCTACTTTTCTTAGGTTTAAACAACTTGTTGAAACTTATTTCAATACAAAAATCATCTTTGTCTAGAGTGACAATGGTGGCGAATTTCGTCCCCTTCAAACCTCTTTCACTTCAATGAGAATCTCTTATCGACTAAGTTGTCCACATACCCACCATCAAATGGGAACTGTAGAAAGAAAACATCGACACGGTGTTGAAATTGGGTTATCCCTCCTAGCCACTGTTAGTATATCATTAAATTTTTGGGACTCGGCCTTTGAAACCGCCACTTATCTGATTAATAGACTTCCCCCTAAAGTCCCAAAGAATAAGTCTCTCTTTAAGTGTCTCTTTCATCATTCTCCTAACTATAAATTCTTAAATTTTTTTGGTTGCGAGTGTTGGCCATTCCTTCCTCCATATAACTCTACTAAATTTTCTTTCCGTTCCACATCCTGCGTGTTCATAGGATACAACAAAAATCATCTTGGGTATAAATGTCTTCATATCCCTTCTGGTAGAGTCTATATTGCACGTCATGTTGTTTTCAATGAAAACAACTTTCCATTCTTCAAATCTAAACTTCCTAGCACCTCCTCTTCTTCCAAATCTCATACATCCTTGACTGTCCCTTTAGTTCTTCCATCATCTCATACACTGCCTGCCTCCAGGAGTGAAGCTATTAACATTCCATCTAACAACCCATCTCCTTCTGCCTCATCTCCCACAAAAACCGACATTGTCTCCCACAATATTTATCCAATCGTTCCTTTTGATTCATCCACTGAAACCGAGTTAGCTCCTCCAATATGAGTCCATGGCATGACCACACGGTCTCAGAATTTGATTGTAAAACCTTCAAAGTTCACTGATGGCAGAATCAGGTATCCCCCTCCTCAAGCTCTCATGGCTTCTATTGCACTACATGAAGAGGAACCAACCTGCTTCTCTCAAACCAGCAAACTTGCTGAGTGGCACGCAACAATGAATACCGAGTTTGATGCTCTCCTAAAAAATGGAATTTGGTCTCTTGTCCCGTGTTCACCAACTATGAAAATAGTTGGCTCTAAATGGGTATTCTGAATTAAAAGAAAGGCTGATGGGCAAGTCGAAAGGTACAAGGCTCGTTTAGTGGCCAAAGGGTTTCATTAACAACCTGGGATTGACTTTGCTGAAACTTACAGTCCAGTGGTTAAACCTATCACAATTAGAACTGTGTTAGCCATTGCTGTCTCTGCAGGTTGGGCAATTCCTCAGGTGGATGTCAGCAATGCTTTCCTACATGGTCTTCTTCAAGAAACGGTTTATATAGCTCAACCCCTAGGATTTCAGCATCCTACTTATTCAACAGCAGTCTGCAAGCTTCACAAAGCCATTTATGGTTTGAAACAAGCCCCCCGCGTATGGTTTTTGCGCTTAATTGTACAGTTACTTGAACTGAAATTCCACAGTTCCAAGTCCGACTCTTCCTTGTTCATTTACGAAGCTTTGGGCATTACTATCTTTGTGTTGATGTACGTTGATGATATGATCATCATCACCAATTCCCATCCAACGGCTATTTCTAAGATCACAAGTGATCTCCACTCATCCTTTGCACTCAAAGATCTCAGGCCTCTCCACTTCTTCCTTGGAGTTGAAGCTACATGACATTCAGATGGTCTACATCTATCTCAACAGAGGTACATTCATGACATTCTAACAAAGACTAATATGGTTCTTGTGAAGCCTCTTTCTACTCCTATGGCGGCTTCAACCACTCTTAGTTGTTTTGAAGGATCAACCATTATGGACACAACTTTGTACCGCAGCACCGTCGGCTCTCTTCAATATTTATCTCTAATCCGTCCCGATGTTTCATTTGTGGTCAACAAAGTCTCCCAATTTATGCAAGACCCCCGGAACACTCATTGGTCTGCAGTGAAGTGTATCATGTGCTATTTGAAGTCTACCATTTCTCATACTTTCTGCATTCACAGAAACTCCTCCAAGCAACTCACTGCCTTCTCAGATTCAGATTGGGCCAGCTGTCCAGATGACAAACGCTCCATGTCAGGCTATTGTGTTCTTGGTAAAAATATTCTCTCACGGAGCTCCAAGAAACAACCAACGTTATCGCGCTCTAGTACTGAAGCCGAGTACAAAGCCATTGCAAATGCATCAGCTGAGTTAGTTTGGATTCAAACTCTACTAGGTGAACTTGGTATCACTTCTCCCCGCACATCAGTTTTGCATTGTGACAACATTGGAGCCACATATCTCACGTCCAATCCACTCTATCATGCTCGCACAAAGCATATAGAAATCGATTATCATTTTGTCTAAGATATGGTTGCTGAAAAGACTCTAGATGTATGTTTTATTTCAGGGCAAGAACAGTTGACAAACATCCTTGCAAAGCCTTTGACTTCTGCACGCTTCATTCTACTCAAATCCAACCTCAACATTCAGTTACCCACATCGAGTTTACCCACGTCGAGTTTGAGGGGGCGTATTGGATCAAACGACTTATCTACTAGTGATCAAGCTAAAGTGATAGAGTTAGATTAAGTCTCTTGTTGTTTAGATAAATGTTAAGATAGTTGAGTTGTAATACACTAGGTCTCTATAATCAAGGGATAAGGTTAGATGGGTTATGCTACAAGTTCTGTTGATGTAAATCACATCTAGAGGTTATCTAGATGTTTCGGTATTCTATATATTCAAGCTACTGTCATATGTTTGAAGTATGCAAATTATCAAATAAACTCTAAATCCTATAATGACATTTCTTGGCTAGGTTATGCAATTTTTGTGATGTCATAATATGGGTAACTACCTCAAGTTGAATTGTACAAGGCTTCTCTCCATGGTTGTGAATGAATTTTTGCTTTTATAATAATTACAAAAAAAAGCTAGAGTGTGTGGAGGCATTGAAGGATGAATTTGTAATGTCCAAGAAAATGTTTAATGGGTTTATTAGGATTAAATAAGAATAAGTCTATTTAGTGTGGTAAAGTGTTTCATTTTTGTTTTGTGGATTTGTAAATAGTAGTCAAGAAAAGAAAAAAAAATGTAATTAATATTTTTAAAGTCTAAATAAAAGAGCAGAAAAGAATATAAGTGAAAATAATGAAATAAGAAATACAAATATAGAAAATAGAAATGCTAGAAAAGATAAGTGAAATAAAATAAAGATTTAAATAAATGAAATCAAAAGAAAAAGAATGGAAAAGAAAATTAAATTAAATTTATAAAATAGAATAAAATTATATATATATATATATAACAGAAGAACGTGGGGCGCACCTGCGCCCCACATTCATTAAGTGAAGGGCAAAGCCCTTTCACTCATCAAAATGGCCAGGTGGCCATTTTGCTTTAAGTGGCCGAATGGCCTGTGTGATAAAAGAGGCAGTGCCTCTTTGTTGTTTTTATTGAACCACCGAGAGCTTCTTCCTCGTCTTTCCTCATTTTTCCTCTTTTGAAATTTCATATAAAAACTACGATATACAAAGATCCAACGGTCCAATCTTAGATCCGACTTCGGTAACGTAATCCTTGAAGCTCGATCTACATTTTGAGGTAAATCGCTAAATTCGCATTTTTGGAGATTTTTATAAATCTTGTAGAAATTAGTTTAACTTGGCGTTTTCTCTAGATTTTGTGTGGTTTGGAGTTGCTAGGAGCTTCCCGAGCATCGGGTCTTGGTGTGGTGAATTTTTGGTAAGTTTTTCATAGACTTTAGTTTTTTGGGTATTTTGTTAAAATGCTATTTATTGTGGTTAACCCTAAGTAATGCTTATGGGTTAGCAATATTGAGTTTAATAAAGTAATTAGAAATTATAGATTAATATTTAGGAATGTTAGGTATATATGGGTTAGGTCCTAATGCTAGTAGTTTTCAGAAGTTGAAGATTTTAATTGTAAACCTAGGAATAATTCTATTTATAGGTTTAGTTAATAATGGGTAGTAATGTAAACCCTTAAATTTTGTGGGTAACATAGTAGTGTGACTTTTGAGCGATTCAAAAGCTACCTAATGGTACTATTAGTTAGAATACTAACTAATTCAATGTCTTGTATTTTTAGCGGCACGTTACGGTTGAGCTTAGAGTCGTTTGGATATTGGGAGTACAAGCAATCTGAGGTGGGTATTCCACTCACTGAGAAAACATATATTTTTATATGTATTGGATTGATAAAAATATATATATTGTTTATGAATCCGAACCAACCATATGATGAAATGTATATGCTTTGAGATGATTTGTTTAGTTTCAATTATGTTTAAACTATATCAATGATGTTAAAGAGATAGTGTATGAGTGAAAAGTATTGAATAGATTTAAAGTGTTAAGTTCTGCGGTTGAGATTTAAATTATGCAAATGGTTTGAGAACATGTCATGTTGAAACTGCGTAGATTTGATAAAGAAAATAAGTTTTGAATGATTTCAAAGTGTTGGATTAAATGCTGGATTTGTTTAGTTTTGAGAGGACGTGATTTAAAAACTGCATGATTTGAGCATGATACAGTAGTGAAATATATATTGGTCAAGCACGGAACATTGAGCATGTAGTATAGGGCATACATCAACAGTAGTACAGCAGTAAAAGAACAGGATACACAGTAAAACAACAGTTATCAGCATCGTGGGGGACCGAAGCCCCAGTAGACCCAGTCATGCATATCATGTATAGCATTGTTTAATGAGTGATGTTTTTATGTTATGAGTAGTTTTACTAGACGTATTGGTATGCATAAGAGTCTTCATGGAAAAGATCTTATGTATACTTTTATCGGATGGTCACATGTGTTAATAGCATACATTGAACTTGAAAGTACATGGATACATGATTGCCCAGGTGCGAGTAATGGCATGTCTATGAGTAGGAAGGTTGACTGTTCTTGTTCTACAGGAAAGACGTGTTAGCATGATTGAGTTTAGCTCTAGTGCTCTCATGATCTACTGGCGTCAAGGCACGAAGCTGAAATACGATTAGAGATGGTGTTGCGAGTATTTTGTTGACGGATGTTGTCCTAGTACGGAAGAGTAAGATGCCATGTTCTTTGCTTAAGACTTATGTGTATACGTGATATCTGTGATGGAGTGATCGTGTGCACATATGTCCAAGCGACCGGTGAAAAGTATTATTATAGAGGAGTCTATATGTAGAATTTTCTAAGCGGTAGATTGGAACTTCTATATATGTTCACAGCTATATAGTATGTTTTAAATGTTTTCTAAATAGTCGGTGTTTGCTGCATTAGCTGTTGGTAAATGGTGGCTAATATAGTGCTCGCACGACTAAAAATAAATAGAGGTTGGTTCTTTGTGAAAACTCAGTTAGTCTTATACCACTGAGGTCTTAGTATGTTTCATGCTAAGGCGGTGAACTCATTCATTCACCTATGCGGATGTGGATACCACCACAACCGTGTAGATGATATTCCTGTGATTGCAGGTACTCTTGAGGCGGATGATGATCCGGTAGCTCACTACTTGGGATACTACGATTGAAGCCCGTAGCGACAGTCGTAGTGGGATAGGACTGAGGTGTCCTCATTTTGGGTACTTTTGTATATGGCTTGTGACGTGTGTGTCACACATTATTTTGTATAAGCCATTCTTTTGTATTAGTAAAATGTAGTTAAACTTTAAACAGATAGATTTGTGTTATGGCTCACTTATGTATAGATAACAGGTTCATTTATAGTTATGCTTTTCCGCTATGTGTATTGGTATCATGATTTATTCCGCTGTAGATGTAACTCTGTATATCAGGTACATTTTATGGGACATGTGTCTATGTTGGCTGAGCGACACTTAGTCGTGCCACTGTGATGACTCGTTTATGTTTGTATATAAAAAAAAAAAACGGGTCGTCACAGAATTGAAGTGGTGTAAATGCCCCCAATAGGATGATATGCTCACTTTGTGTTTTCTGAATAACATGTATAAGAAAAGAACCTTCTGTTTCTTGAATTTCTTTTATTGTTTGTCCATGGTTTTGTTGACGAAACCCTATAAAGGAGGAAAAATTGAGTAAGGATTTGATGGGGCTTTTCGTCATAATGCAAGTACTACCTTGAGTTGAATACGAGGCTTCACTCCAATTTGTTTGTGAATGAATTTGGCTCTCTTCCCTCTCCTGGCGAGTGTTGCTAGTCGCATTGAGAAGCTACAAAGGAATTTTTCATGGGGTGGGCTTGGTAAGGAGTTCAAATATCATTGGTGAATTGATCTAAAGTTTGTATCCCAATCTCAGAAGGAGGGTTGGGTATCAGAAATTTGATGATGTTCAACCGCGCTCTGTTAGGTAAATGGTTGTGGCATTATGGGATTGAGAGAGAAGCTTGGTGAAGAGTTGTAGTGGATTATAAGTTTGGCAATTTATGGGGTGGGTAGTGCTCCATTGAGCCTGGAGGTGCCTTTGGGGTGGGGTTGTGGAAGATCAGGAAAGGGTGGGAGACATTCTCAGTCTTTTCTAGATTTGAGGTAAGGGATGAGGCTAGGACCAGATTTTGGCATGATCTGTGGTGCAGAGATATGGTTCTTAAGGAAGTTTTTCCTGTTTTAGTTGGTATTGCTGGTGTGAATGATGCCTCTATTGCAGCTAATTTGGAGTTTTTGGGCGTTTCCAACTAGTGGAGCGTGAGCTTTTGTAAAGAGACACATGATTGGGAGATGTATGTCTTTGTTTCCTTCTTCCATGTGTTGCACTCAGTCATTGTGAGAAGAGGTAGCGAAGGTAGGCTTTGGTGGGTATCTTCCAAAAGAGGTTTGTTCAAGGTCAATTCCTTCTTTTGGTCCTTGGCATGCTCTGTAGGTAGGAGATTCCCTTGAAAGAGTGTGTGGCGGACTCAGGCTCCTTCGAGAGCGGCTTTTTTTGCACGGTTGATAGCCCTAGGCAAGATCCTTACATTGGATAATCTTAGGAAGATGTACGTTATTATGGTGGATAGATGCTGCATGTGTAAGAGAAATGGGGAATCGGTGGATCACCTTATTCTTCATTGCGATGTGGCTTCCGCTCTGTGGAGTGCTTTCTTTACTCGCTTTGTATGTCTTGGGTTATGCCTATAAGAGTTATTGACTTGTTTGCTTGTTGGTGGACTTTTGAAAGGCTGAGGAGTGCTGGGATTTGGTAGAGTGCCGACTTGCATTTTTTTGTGCTTATGGAAGGAACAAAATAATAGGTGTTTCGAAGACTTGGAGAGGTCATTGGATGATATTTTAGCTTCGTTCTTCCATTTTTTATTATTTAATTGTTTATCTTTTTGCGGTGGAATTGTTTCTTATAGCATTGTACTATTAAGGCAACTTTAGGTGATTGTCTGATTGAAAATGGACATTTGCCTCAACATCAAAATTCATTGGCTCTTTCCCCAGCTTATTTGGTACATTGTGCCATTACTCTTCACCTATGATTTGAATTTATTGATAGTGAATGTTTTGTATTGATGCTTCAAGATTTGGTTTCTTTTTTCGTAAGTCTTAAAACTATTTTTTGTGTTCACATTATGTGCATTATGAGTGTCCCCCCTCAAACTCCCATCGCCCTCTCTCTCTCTTTGTGCATACTCTATTGAGGACTCTATGATATATACATGGCTTACAAGTGGATCACCTGTGGTACCTATTTATGATCTGACTTATGATGAGAAACTGGGTTTGGACCTTTGATTATACTTTGTTTCTATAGATGGGTTATTATATTTTCTAGTAGGAAACTTGAATGGTTTAAAATACGATCAGATAAGTGGTTATGTCCCATATCTCCGTGTGTTGTCATGTTAAATGGGCGGTGAATTGGGATATGGTGTGTACACTGAAAGGGAATGGGGACTAAAAAAATGTCCCATATCTTCATGCACTAAGTTGATCCTGGAAAGTGGTATTATACTTTAAGGCTGAACTGGTTAATCTTTAGAGGGGTGTGATAGGTCCAAATATGGCAACAGTGGTAGATGGGAAACTGGGTTTGATATTGCTTCAATGGTCAAAGGCTTTGGAGCAAAAGTGCAGTCTGTGTAATTAAATATTTTTACCAGAGATCTAAATCATTTTTCTACATGTGAGAGGACGAAAGTTGCTGACTAATATGGTCTCGTCATGTGCATAAATGATTATCATAGCACTCGTGAGAAAGAACTTGCATATGACTAATTGTATAAGGAAAAAGCGGCTTGACATTAAATATCGAAGGTGGAAAAGTTTGTTTGTTGCTTCTTGATTGTGCAGAATGATTAAACAGGAGCAATTCATCCAACCATTGAACTTTTCAGAGTAGGCCAATGGCATTGATGAATGATGGATTTTCTCTGCATTAATTGTCAGTTTAAGTTATGATATTATTGAAGGTATCTGCTTAGGTCTTGGTAGGGCTGAATGGTGAAAAAGGCTTTGTGTAGCTGACCCTATTTTGTTAGGAATCAGGCTTACTTGAGTTGGTTTTTAGTCGTGGATTAGGTCTTTGATTTTTTGTTAGTTTACAGGATGCTTTTGTTATCCTTTTGTTTTTTGTTTGTTTGTTTGTTTTTGTTTTTGTTTTTTTTGTTTTTTTTTTTTTTTTTTTTTTTTTTTTTTTTTTTTTTCAGTCAGGAGATGTATCTAATTTCGAAGAGGAGCTTTTGGTCTTGTTTACGACCATTGATTATGATGCGAATAGCGTCAGGCCGGTAGAATGAAGGGGAGGGTTGCAGGTAGTTATTTATGAAGCCCAAGTTGTTATCATGGAATGTGAGAGGGTTAAGTGAGGGGGATAAGCGCCTGAGAGTTAGAAATTTACTTAGACAGTGGAAGGCGGATATCATTTATTTGCAGGGATCTAAATTTGAGCCCATCTCTAGAAGTGTAGTTTGCAGTTTGTGGGGGTGTCAACATGTGGATTGGTGCTACTCATCTTCTAGAGGGGCCTCCGGTGGAATTCTGCTTATGTGGGATAGGAGGGTTGTGGAGAAATTGAAGAGCGTGTGGGGGAGTTTACGGTTGCCTACTCCTTTAGAAATGTCGAAGATGGTTTCTCTTGGGCCATTGTGGGTTTATGGGCCACATTCCGATTGTGACAGAAGGTATTTATGGGGGGAATTGACTGGTTTGATCAGTTGGTGAAATTTTTTTGCTGTGGTGCATTGGGAGAGACTTCAACGTCACCTGTTTTCCGAGTGAAAGATAGGGTAATGTTCATTTTTGTCCCGCTATGTTGGATTTTTCTAATTTTATTTATGAGTAGGGTCTTATGGATCTTCCCCTTGTAGGGGGGACTTTTACATGGTCCAACAACTGGGATTCCCCTTCTTGGTCAAGGATTGATAGGCTTCTTGTTTCCCCGGAATGGGAAGCTAACTTTCTTGATTTATTTCATAGATTGTGCTTATAGATCATTTCCCCTTTCTCCTTGATTGTGGTGGAATTCAAGGGGGCAAAAGATCTTCTAAGTTTGAGAATGTGTGGCTTAAGAAGCTGGAATGAGCAGGTATTTGGTAACGTGGAGGCTCATAAAAATCTCTTTTGGAGGAGTTGCGTGTTCTTGATGGAGTGGAGGTAGAGAGAGCTTTAGTTGCTGAAGTAAAGTTGAGGAAAACCATGGTTATAAGTGTGCTGGAAAAAGCTACTTTATTGGAGGAGATCAGTTGGAGGCAAGAGTCTAGGGCTCTATGGCTAAGAGAAGGTGACAAATGCACGATTTTTATTTTATTTTATTTTATTTTATTTTATTTTATTTATTTTATTTTTCCATTTGGTGGCCAACTTGAATAGGAGAAACAACTCCATTGAGACGCTGTCTACAAACAGTTCAGTTTCTTCTGACCAACGTGCTATCAGGGATCACATTGTGCAATTCTATTATGGACTATTTTCAGAACAGTTCAGTTGGCGGCCCAAACTGGATGGCCTTACTTTCGACGACATAAGCGCGGAGGAGGTCTCTTGGTTAAAGAGTCTGTTTGAGGAGAGTGAGGTCCTTGGGGTGGTAAAAAGTATGAACATAGTGAAGGCGCTAGGTCCTGATGGCTTTACTTTTGCATTTTTTTCCAAGATTGTGGGATGTGATCGAGGTAGATATTATGGGGGTGTTTCATGATTTTCATACTAGTAGTAAGTTTGAAAAAACTCTTAGCCACCTTCATTGCTCTCATTCCAAAGAAATCTAGGGCTATTTATCGTAAGGACTTTCGTCCCATTAGTCTTGTAAGTGAAGCTTACAAGATTATTGCCAAAGTCCTTGCCAATAGGATGAGAAGGGTTCTGGAGAAGATTATTTCGAAGCCCTAGATTTGGTGAGTCAGGGGTGCTTTGCAAATTGAATATTGAGAAGGCCTATGATCATGTCATTTGGGATTTTTTACTTTATCTATTGAGGAGATGCGGTTTCGAGGAGAAATGACGCTCTTGGATAGCGCATTGTATTTCTTCGGTGTGTTTTACCATTTTGGTAAATGGCTCTCTGTTTGGCTTCTTTAGTAGCTCTCGTGGTTGAAACAAGGAGATCCTTTGTCACCCTTCCTGTTTGTTATCGTTATGAGGCTTTAAATAAATGCTTATTGCAACGGTTAATGGGGGTTTTCTCTTAGGATTCGTTGCAAGGTCTAGGCACTCTGGTGTAGTTAGCATATCACACATGTTGTTTGCGGATGACACTCTGATTTTTTGTGGGGCCAATCTTGACCACGTATGCTATCTACATGCCTTAGTTTTATGCTTCGAAGTTTCCGGTTTGAAGTCATTGTCAGCTTTGTTTGTAAGAGAAGTTGGGGAGGAAGGGGTTTTTCCCTTCCCTTTGGGTGGTTATTCCTTCGTCACTCCAGTTCCTGACAAGGGTGATGATTTCAGGTTGACTGGTTTGATTCAATATTAAAAGTGGCCGGTAGGCTTTGGTCTGTCTTTGAAGATGGTGGTGTGGGATCAGGGAGACGATTTGTGGGATGAGGAAATCCTTATCCTTTGGATGTTTTTCCTCCTGCCATGCCCTTGGATTGGGCTTAGGATTGTGAGGACCCTGTGGTGGGGTTCTCATGTGAGGGGTTTGAGGATATGACTTTGGCTCTCCTAAAAGCCATTGAAGAGGATCATCATCGGAGGTAAAGGTGCGCGTTCTAAGACTAGAGGTAGAAGGGAGCTGTTGAACTTAGAATGCTCCATAAATTATGACATTGCATCTTGTCCTCTAGCCGTGGGAAAGGCAATGCTCATGTGCTTTAGTGTTGAGTGCTTCGTGTGGGTTTCGGGTCAGAGGGCTTTTGGTGTTTTGTGGGTTTCAGGTTGGTGTGCTTATTGGGTTTGAGGGCTTTTCATTTTTGTGGGTTTTGATTGTTTTCTCTGGGTTTTTGTTAGGTGCTCTCTGTGTACTTAGGGGCGCATTACACTTTCTTATAAAATCTCCATTACTCAAAAAAAAAGAAAAGAAAGTAGATTAATCTAACTATGTCGGAATTGGTTCTTGTGGGTAATGTCTTTAATGTGGATGGGTTGGCTGGCATCCTGGGCTGCAAGGACTCTTCTATTGTGGATGTGTTGGCTGGCATCCTGGGCTGTAAGGACTCTTCTATTCCTTTGAAGTATCTTGGTCTTCTATTGGGAGTCTTTTATCAGTTAAAGGCTATTTGGTACGTTTATTGAGAAGGTAGAGTGGCGGCTGGCTGGTTGGAAAATGATGTACTTGTCCAAGGGTGGTAGGATTACCCTTATCAAGAGCACCATTTCCAATTTCCAATTTGCCTATGTATTTCATGTCCCTCTTCCCTCTCCTTGTCCTTGTAGGTGTTGCAAACCATATTGAGAAGCTTCAACGAGTTTCTTGACATTTTAGGGGAGGGGGTTCAGATTTTTACAGGGTTGTGTGGTAGATCCTTTTTTGAGGTTAGGAAATGTATTTGTTGGAAGAGTTTTGTTCAACTAATTATGTAGTTGTCTATTTTTGGGTTTAGGTCTCTGAATGCATTTTTTTTTTCTTTGTTACTTTTGGTTCTAGTCGCGGTTAAGTTATTAATGAGGATTTTGCTGATGTCTAATCCAACTCTTACAGTATATACAAATATTATTTTTTTAATAATTTGGCTCTGCTGTGATTTTCTTTCTCAAAAGTTCGCTTGTCAATTTTCTGAGTTGCCAGCTTCCCTTATGGCAGTAATGCTGTACAGCATTCTTTTTCTGTTCTTATACTTTCTGGTTCGATTAACATGCATGCAACTGCATGATGACAGAATGTGTCGATGTACCTTTGAAGTATTCTAATTTTCAGTATCAACGTGTTTTTTGTTGTTGTTGAGATATTTTATTTGATGTAGAGAGGTGATTGATAGCATGATGAAGGTTGGAGATGCAAATGCTCGCTTAAAACAATTGGAGGTGGCTCTTGATGCTGCACAAAGTGGAAAAAAAATGCCGAAACTGAGGTTGCATTGGCGAAAGAGAAGGCAGAAGTATCAAAATCAGAGGTTAAGAGGATTGAATTGATGGTAAGTGTTTGATTAGATGTTTTTATGCCATATGATAGGATCCTGGCTAACAAGTGACTGATGTTAGACTTCAGATGTAACAAAGAGGATTGAGTGTTAAAAACTAGTGGAAATGGTGTTATGCACCTATCTTCCCGCAATCTTTAGGTTTTCAATATGCATTTCAGTTCATATGAGTATTCATTCACAAGTCGATTGTAAGCAAGAAAAAGGTTGCATATAAATTGCTGAAGTAGCAGATAAGGAGGGGGTGATAATGAATTGAGAATGTCTAAGGCCTTGAATTCTCTCATGTGTTTCTTTTGGACAAAGAGATCAGGCTAATATATTTTTTAACCAGGCCTTTTTCATTATAAGAATCAGGATTTAATATTTTAACCTTCATAGGTTAGGGTGTGGTAAGCAATTAGCTTAGGCGGAAAGTCTGTTGCTTGTACTTGCTCACACACACACACACATACACACAAGCAATTAGCTTAGGCTGACAGTCGGCTGCCTTTACTTGCTTCACACACACAAAAGCAATTAGCTTAGGCTGCAAGTTGGCTGCTTGTACTTGCTTACACACACACACACACACACACAATAGCTTTGGTGCTCTATGAAGTCCTTGTTTGGGGGAACTTGGCTTTTGCCAATGTCAGTTCGTTTACTAGTTCTACCTGGCATGTTAGATTCACAGTAAGACTATCCAGCAAGTTTCGGGGGTTGCACCTTTGTTTTTGTTTTGGAGTTAATGGTCGATGAACAGCCGGCAGTCAAAGGAGCAGAGTGTCCTGTCAGACCTCACAGCTGCTTATGTGTGCAGTTTATTTATGTTAATGGCTGTTTCTATTTCTTCTAGATATTTTTGATGTCGATCTTTGTCTTTAATTTTTAATTTGTTTCTCTTCTGTCTATAATGGCTCTTCTTAACATCTTGTGTACATGGGTTGGCCCCATTGGTGAAGGAATGGCTGCCATTATATTCTTTGGATTGACCTTTTTCTTGAAAATACTGGTTATTTTGCCCCCATTTTTTTTTGTCCAGTTCTTGTATGAGATTGGATGTGACAAGCTTATTGCTTGAGATGATAATTGACTGGGTATTGCACTCATGTTGACTGTGAATTCTGTTGTATGAGTATCGTTCAGATTCTTCTGAATGGATGTATACATATGCCATGTTGGGTTCTTACATCTGTAATGTTTAACTTGTTTATATTTTTCTCCCGTTCAATCATTTGATGCTAAACTATTGACTGTGTATTGTAGCTTTCTATGGTTACCGAAGAAAGAGATGAATTAAGAAATCTTGTAAATGAATTCAAGAGGCCAAAGAATGATGAAGCAGGAGATGAAGCAGTCAGTGGGGCTGTTCTTCAGGTTATATTATTTTTCCTCCCATGCCTCTTATTTTATTCATGCGATCTCTCATATGGTCTTGTTTGTGACTTGGTTTGCGTGGACAGGAGCTTGAATCGTCTATTGCAAAGAAAGAATTATGTATTAAAGAACTGAAGAGTAGTTTACGTGAACAGAAGGAAGTCAATACTCATCAATATGAAGAGATAAGGTTGCTCAATGAGAGGTTAAATAAATGCGGCAAGGAGAATAAAGTCATTGGAGAGGGAGGGTGATCGGCTTCGTTCAGAGATCCCTATTGGAGTCAAAGGTAAAGATGTTCTGAGGATTACTGGAACAATACGTTTCTCTCTTCCTGATACATCTGTGGTGAAGCATTTGATTTAAGGCTTGAATGGTTTCTTAAAAAAAATCTTCTGCAATATAAGCTTTCCTACCAATTTTTTCTCCATGCATGCGGAGTTGATAAATAACAAGAAGTTGCATATTGAGTTGCTGAGGAAACGATGTTAAGCTTTGCAATTCAAGGGAGATCAGTTAAAGAAATATGCAATTCAACAGAGACTAATCTTGCCTTGCCTTGCCTTGTAGATGGCTGAAGGTTTTGCCTCAGCTTCTTGCCTTTTTAAGCTGTCTTCTTGATGATGCAATATTAACAGGCATCCTGTGGTTCTGCTGATGGTTGCTTTTGCTTAATGGAGTAGTTTGTCATATGTGCCTGGAGCTGGAATTGATCCTTGCTTTTCTTCATAAAGAATACTCTGGATTCTATGGTCGTTCATTGGGTTTATGAAAATAGTTTTTTTCTTAGTAAATCAATCTTATTAAAATGCGCAACGGGGTGCAATCCAAGTACGCAGGGAGGTTTATAAGAATGTTATTTACTATTACTTTTTAATCTTGAATGATCATCAAAGGTTCTCGTATGCTGTTACTTGATGCTTATATTTCTTTTTGTACTTTATGCTCCCTAATTGTTTTTATTTATAAATTGAGGATTCAATGATATTTAAATTAGATATGTTCAGCTAGTTTTTATGTCATGGGAAACCCTTGATCTTTTTTTAAATGTTTTAATTAGAAATCATAGATTTTGTCATGTTCTTTCTTTATTTTGAGATATTGTTGAGACTTATATGGGCAAATGATTCATTTCATAAAGATGCTCAATTTGTTTTATGTTCTTGCCCAGTGTCATTGGTAACTTTTTTGTTGCTTTTTCCATCCACAGTTGGGCCATGGTGATTATTCTGCTGCAAGTACAAAAGTTTTGCGGATGGTAAATACCCTTGCAGTTGATAATGAGGCAAAACGAACTATAGAGGCTTTACAAACTGAGTTGCAGAAGACCAAGGAGAAGTTACAAGCTGTTGAAGAATTGAAAAGTCAGACCGGTATAAAAAACATTGTTTCTTGAATCTTTTCTTCTTGGGGCCCTTGTTGCATAAACCTTTGTTTTTCAGGCTTTACTTATGCTGTAAGACTGTAAGTAGTATGGTGTTTAGTGTTTTTGTTTATTATTGCTATTCACTTTCAACTTTTGTTTCTTTCTCTTTTTGGGTGTATCTTGATGATTTCAAGGGTGTTGCTGACATTGGAAGTTAACTTATATGATTAGTCTAGTGGCATTCATTGACATTGTGGATTCCACTGAATTGAGGCATGGAGGAGAACAGAAGTTTGTGAAGTTAGTTCCCGTATCTTGCTGTCCTTTGTCTAACTAAACAAGAGTGTTGGTTCCCCACCCACTCCCTCCTTAAAGACCACATATTTGAGTATATCTCCCAATCCCAAAACAGGAGGTATTGACAGACTTTGAAAGATCTTGAAACTGCATATACCATGTGGCGGTGATGAATATTGGTGCTATCTGTTATGGGTTGCTTCTATACTTTGAATAAACACATCTTGAATGGTGATAGGAATTCAAAAGGATGTTTAATAAGTAATAGTTGGTTACCTGTATTGATTTTACAGTTATTGTCACAACTTTCTTCCTTACACTGTTAAGCAACGAGTTCATTTCTTTCCCGTATTGCATCTTTTAACTATTCAGGTGATGCTGGGAAACTGGTGGATTCCTATATATCTGGGAAGATAACGCAGTTAAAAGAACAAATTGCGACGCTTGAAAAACGTGAAGAGAGGTAAGTCCTTGATGGAAATATTTCGTTTCTTATTTCAGTGTTTTTTTAAGCCAAAGTGTTTGAACATACCCGTGGAACAGATACAAGACTGTTTTTGCGGATAGAATTTCAGTGTTCAGGAGGGCATGTTGTGAACTTTTTGGTTATAAGGTATATTAAAAATTTCTCATTTTGCTTTGTATTTTCTTATGATGTTGCCTCCATGTTCACGTTGTTTTCTAATTGGCTGTTCCCATGGGTGCAAGTTGTGACTTGGGATTGGTCAACCTAAAAACGAAAGCAGGCAAACCATTTCGGCATGCTTCGTTTAATTAATAAGAGTTCTGTTTTCGGTCCTTGGGTGAACACATGAACTAATCATATAGGCTAGTTTGTTTCATGGCTGTTCTCATGGTTTACCTGACCCATACCAAGAATCAAACATGTGTAAACTGTACATAGGAATGGTATCAAGTGGGCTACAGGGATCTCTTCTTGTTGAATTTTTCAATTTTTCTTTCTAGCCTTCTTTTTGTTCCTCAGATCTCTCTCTCTCTCTCCCATTTTCTTTCTAGCCTTCTTTATGGGTGTTTGATGGGGGCTTCTTCTGTTTTTCTGTTTTTTGGGCTCTGAGTGTTATGGGTGCTCATTGTGGGTTTTAGGATTGATCCTTGTGGGTTTGTTTGGGTTTTTTCCTTTTGTGGGCTGGCTTTGGTGGTTTCTGTGTATACTCTCGGCGTACTTAGAGGCGCCTTACGTATTTTAATAAAATATTCTTACTTATCAAAAAAAGAAAAAATAAATAAAATGGGAGAATCAGTTGGCAGGAGAAAGGAGTTGTGGGTAGTTCCTGTTTGCATTATGTGGACAATTTGACAGAAGAGAAATAATCGTTCTTTTAACTACGTAGTGTTGGATGGAAACTAAGTTTAAATCATTGTTCGTACATTCATTATTTAACTGGCTGCGCACTTTGGACAGTATATGTTATGATACTTTTTTGAATGTTCTTAACAACAATCAGTATATTAAAGTAATGCTTGATTTTTGAGTTGTTTCAGTTATGGGATGCTGAAATATGATATATTTTTTTTCTCATGTAATATGCCGCCGTGGTTGTAATCTCGCATAATCATTTGAAACTCCAACATTTCCTCCCCCTTTTGAGCTTGGATTTGTAAACCTCCATACTAGAGTATAAAAATGGGCAATGGCAAAAGGACCTTATCATTCTCTAAATTATTGGGATGTTGGTCCAAATCACTTGGTGAGGACAAAGCTATTATGACCCCTGCATTAGGTTTTAGCCAAGTCTGATACAAGCAGTTAATCCTAAAACACATGGGTTCAGCAACACATGAACTGCATGGGGGGACAACCAAGAAGGGCCTGATATGCCTGAAAGAACTGTTACAACTTTGAAAGTCCAGAACCCCTCTCCCACGGTTACATCTTATTGTACCTGATTTGAGGATATCAAATCTTATTGCTCTACAATTCATTCTTTGATAAATACTAGTGCAAACATTTAGACCACTAACAGCCGTATTCTTATGGGCTTCATTAATGTTAACATTATCCTTATTTTTGGCAGATTGTAATGGATGAACATCAGCGTTCTAATGGAATCCCAGTGACGCGTTTTACTCTCCAGTCTATTTATGCGCAAAGTGACGACGAGAAGCTTGAATTTGAATATGAATCAGGGAATACAATCACATTGGTAAGATGGTCTATAAAGTCCCACAATAATAACCATAGGGTTTATTGGCCTTATGGTAAGGTTATTACCATCCTGGAATGAAGATCATGGATTATGTCCCAAAGAATAAAAAAGTCTTGTCTAACAAAATATATGCAATTGGTTTGATAAATTTTGGGAAATGTTTTGGGCTTTTGAAAAAGGTAAAAGTTGAGAATTGATTTGGTGGGGGCTACATTTGAGAAAAGTTAAGAATTGGTTTGGTAAAATTTAGGAAGTGTTTTGTAAAAATTAAAAATTGAAAAATATTTTTATAAAATAAAAGAAAAGATTGTTTTTTTAAAAGAAATAGTGCCACCACCGTGGTGTGATCTGGCGGCCCTGGTTGTATTTTATTTTTTACAAATATGTTGTGTTTTAATTTTTTTTTAGAAGTGTTTTGAGTTTAGAAAAGATTTTTGTAGTTTGTTTTGAAAAATGCGTTCGTGGTGGGGGTTACATCTAAAAATCCGTTTAGTTAACTAGTTTTGAAAATAGCTTTTAGCGTTTGAAAAGTGAAAAGAGTTTTGTAAAAGTTTACCAAACCAACCCACAATTTTTGGATAGCATTTAATGTGTCAATTGTGCGTTCCATAAGATTTCAACTGAAAATATTTCTTGAAGTTTCTCCTAAGTAATAATTGAGGCCTTCATGTCAAAGAGAAGGAATAGTGTAAGCATATTTCCACCAGCAGTTTTTTTTTTTTTTTTTTTTTTGGGGGGGGGGATTGAAAGTTCTTGTTGACATATCTGATTTAAAGAGAGATTGGAAACTAATTTTATTTTTTGTGTTACAGACAAATGATTACACCTCTCAGCCTGAGATATCCCATCAGGTAAGAAGCATTTTATTTCCTACAGTTCTTATATAAGCTTATGCTTCTAAACTAAAGTGTCATTTCGCTTCTTTGTAAATGGCTGACCCGGCCTGGACCTGGCTGGTAATTACAATGAAACTTCTCAACCCAACCCCATATGTTGATTTTGGAAATAGATCATTCTGATGCTATGAGAAATGTGCAGGATCTTGAACTGTTTTATTTTGTTGATTTGATGTAATATGTAACTTACTCCTTTGCAGGTGATGAAATGTAAAATAGCCATTTGACTATTCTCGTGGACATGGAACTTTCCTGGGGTCATCATTGCAGTATATGCTTTTTGTGTCAAATCAAAGGGGCCCCGAATTTCAGGTATTTATAAAATATTTCCATATTTTCGTGATGTATGAAAGCATTTGTAGGGAAAGCTTTGGCATAGCGTGACTTAAGATTCATGTCGAAAGTAGGGGCCGCAGGGCAAACCGTAAAAATTGGCTGTTTGCCTTCCCTCAAGAGTACATTGAGAAGAAGAGAATATTAGGCAAGGTTTTATGTGGCGCACGTCATTAGAAGAGTAAACGGTATCTTCCAGAGGGCTTGAACTTGTTAAAGTAGTAGTACTTGTTAAAAAGCAATCATTTATCATTGGCCCTTTCACCAATTTCTTCTAGGCTATCATCATGGGAAGCTAGTGACAGTGAAAACTTGATGCAAGTAGATCTAATCAGTCACACAGAATGAGTGAGACCAGTGGGGGTGGTTTTGTTGGTGCATGTCCGAAGATGATAGGGCATCGATGCAAGTCGAAAGAAGGGTGGTGCAAATGCATTTTCGTGTGGCTTTCTTGGCCGTGTGTTGTTGGTAACTTCAACTCAGAGGCCAAGTATAGCAACTGAAAGACTCTAGAAGACTATTTTAACCTAATAATTATTTATTTTTTTGGGGGGGAAATTACGCTCATCCCTCGTACTTGCATCTAAATTGCAACGTCATTACAAACTTTAAAAAGCTGTTATTAACTTAAGATTATCTATCCCTTTCACCCAACTCAGGATTTTTTTATTAAATCTGACAAAAATAGCCATGTGTGATGCACATGTTATACCCCCTATTATGTGTGAAAATATAATTATGTTCTTAAAAAAAAAATTCACTGGCTATGGAGATCGACGAAGTTGGAGAGGCCCACGGTCGTGAGTCTCTGGCCATGGAGACCTACGGCCAGCCATGGGTCTGCCATGGTGTGTGTATGTGTTTTTTATTTTTTTGTTTGTTCTTTTTAATATTTATCTGATCCAGATGTATTATTGTTATTTTGAGTCGCATGTATTACATATTACCCATTTTTGCTAGAGTTAACAGAAAATCATAATAGAAGAGGGCTAAGTGAAAGGGTAAGATGATTTGGAAGTTAATTGCAACTATGCTCATCTTTGTAGTCCCCCTTCTATGACACTTTCTTCGTCCCTTTTGCCAGAAAAATCACATGCCACGAATCCGGCATCTCCCCTTTACAGCGGATTGGATTTGGCCTCTTTGTCGCAACATTTTCAATGGTTGCAGCTGCCATTATGGAGAAAAAGAGAAGGGATTCAGACAAAACATTATCCATTTTTTGGATCACCCCACAATTCTTAATCTTTGGATTCTCTCATTCTCCGAAATGTTTACAGCTGTAGGCCTCATCGAGTTCTTTTACAAACAATCCTTGAAAGGGATGCAAGCATTTTTAACAGCCATGACATATTGCTCATACTCATTTGGGTTTTTTTCTGAGCTCCTTGCTGGTTTCAATGGTGAACAAGATCACCTCAAGCTCCTCAAATGGCGGTTGGCTCCATGAAAATGATCTGAACAAAGACAGGCTAGATCTTTTCTATTGGCTGCTGGCAGCCCTCAGCTTCCTCAACTTCCTCAACTATATCTTTTGGTCGAGGTGGTATTCTAGCAATTCAACCTCATCAAGCACATCCCACCGTGAGATTCATGCGGAGGACTATAACCATTATAACTTCAACAATACCAAAAACGTTGGATCTGATGATAATATACCTTAATTCACATATATCTACACGTTACCTAGCATCTTGCTTTATATATATATAGGGGAAATATTATGTAATGGGATAAGGGGCTCTCTCGAGGCTAAGAGTTTTTGTATATATAATTATAAAAAGAATGCCATCTGGTGAACCTTAGCTTGGAGGCAGAAATTAAGCTATATGCATGTATCTCACTCTTTAAGTTTTCTCATTAAGGCCAATGTCTAGATACATGTTCTTCGTCTCTCTTCTCTCTCTCTCTCTCTCTCTCTCTCTATGCACTACTGATCAAGAGAATTGGGCAAGGGGAAAAATGACATTATCGGATTATGAGAATGATTTATAAGCGGAATCAACATGATTAAAAGAAAACTTTGTTAAAATATGATTAAATGATTAAATTTACCTTTTCAATTCTTTTCAACTTAAGTTTTTGAAATAAGTGGTGATTTAATATATATAGTATCAAAGTAGAAGTCTTGATTTCGAACTATGTCTCTTTCATTTACCTCTAATTTTAATTAAATATTCTACATATTGAACCTTTTGAGCCTACACGTGAAGGAGAGTGTTAAAATATGATTAAATTTACCTCTTTTCCTACTCGTGGTCCAGATATATCTTATTTTGTTGAATGATAGACTTCACATATGCTTTGATCATAAACTAAACTAATGGAAATGCAAAAGAGAAAGGTGGGAAAAGGAGATGCACTTTTTAAGTGTACACAAGTTCTTATGAGAAATTATATCTAACCCAATTTACAACATGTAATGCATTATGTACGTTTATGGATCTGCTCTATCTGTACAACAATGTCATTCCTTGATCATGGGGAGGGCCTCATTGCTTTCTTTTGAATGACAAGAAAGGAATGTATAAGTGGTGGCCGGCTGCTGCTTTGGTTACTTGAAAGAAAGGAAGTGTTCTTTAGAGGAAATCTAACTAACATGATGTGATGAATGCATATAGAACATAATGAAGCCTCTATGAATAAAGTCAAAAAGGGCAAAAAAGTGACTTTTGGAGAGAGAGAGAGAGAGAGATGTGTGATCCATTACAAAATGTGCTGGAGTTGTTCCCATTTCCATGTTCATTTTGTCAAATCTTGTGCCTTTTAACAAAAAGACATGTCTCAAACATGTCCTCCTAACACCACTCGCGAAGTGCATGTACATCAAACTGTTCGCTAAAAGTCGGCATCCATGGCCCCCCCCCCCTCCCCCTCTCCCCCAAGGAAAACAGCCACTCATGAAGGCTGGAGTTCCATATCCTACAAGTCATGGAATATTTGATAATAGCTTCCCCCACTATAATTAAGAGTATCTTGCCTACAAAATGTGTGTAAGGGGTATCACTACAAAAAAAAAAAAATAGCATTTTGCCACTTGCATTTCGCCACGTGTACGGATATAGTACACGTGGCGAACAGTTTGCCACGTGTGTGACTCGTGTTAGATCCGGTTGTTACTAAATGCACATTTTACCGCGTGTACCACAATACACGTGGCCACTGTGCTACGTGTACTAAATACACGTGCCTAACTTTCTTTCTTTTTTTTAAAAAAAAAGAAAGAAGAAGAACAGAAGAATTTTTTGTTCTTCATCTCTTTTTCTTTTCTTTTTTTCACCAGTATTTTCTTTCGCCGAAACTACTTTTGTTTTTTTCCCGCTTGCCAGAAACTTCTTCAAAGCCGACGTAATCTTCCCCTTCCTTCCCCATGAAATCCAATCCAAAAAATCTTCCAAAAATCCTCCGTCGATCGCATTACCAAAAAATTACCAACGAAACACCAAAAAATCACCAAAAAAAATCCAAGAATCACCAAAACTACAACAATCCAGTCTCTGGAAATCAAACCAGGAAAAGAAAAAGAAAAAGAAAAAAAACCAATCGCCGGCCATTAAACCTAAACAACAAAAACCCAGTCGCCCACTCAACCACTCACCGGAAATCATCAAACCAAAACAAGAAAAACCCAGAATCAGATTCAAAATCCGGTCGGCGAGCGTGAGTCGGCCGGATCTCCTCCATCTCTGAGAATCGGTTGATCTCGATCTTTACCTCTCCGGCCATGATCCTCCGGACTCCAGCGCCGTCGCCAACACGGATCTATCTCAGAATTGCTCCAGCTCTCCGATCGGTCTCCCTCTTCCATCTCCCTCTGTGTGAAGAAAATAAAAAAAAAATTAAAAAAAAAAAAAAAAAAAAGAGAAGAAGGAATGACGAGCTTGGGAAAAAGGGAAAGCAGGAAAAGAAAAACCAACACCCAAAAACCCAAAAATCGGCCGGCGAGCGTGAGTCGGCCGGATCTCCTCCATCTCTGAGAGTCGTTCGACCACAAGCTCAACCTCTCAGGCCGTGACCCTCCGGACTCCAGCTCCATCGTCATTCGTCGGATCTATCTCAGAATCTCTCTCTCTTGCTCTCTCGGTCTCCCTCTTCCATTTCCCTCTCTGTGACTCTGTGAAGAAAATGAAGAAAAAAAGGAGAAGGAAAGTGAAAAAAGGGAAAGAAGGAAGAAAAAAGAAGAGGAAAATGAAAAGAAAAGTCAAAGGGGCTTGGGGAAATGAAAAGATAAAGGGCGGGGAAATGGAAAAAAAAAGGGGGGGGGAGGGGGGGGGGAGGGGGGGGGGGAATTAAAAGTTAAAGGGAGAGGGGGAAAATTATAAATAGTTGGCCATGTATATTTATGCACGCGGCCAATTGGTCGCGTGTAAAAAATACACGTGGCCAATTGGACGGGTGTAAAAAATACATGCAGCCAATTGGACGCGTGTAAAAAATACACGTGTCCAAGTGGCCGCATGGATTTATTACACGTGGCCACTTGTTTTTCATATGCAACCTGCCACGTTGTCATCAAGACACGTGGCTAGTTGGCCGCGTGGCTACAGTAACCGCTACTGTAGACACGCGGCGAATTACAACATTTTTTGTTGTGTGTTTGAGGTTGAAGCAGTTGGGATGAAATCGAATTCCATGGAAAAACTTTTCTATGAGCTTGGAAATTAATATATATATATATATATATATATATATATATATATATATATATATATACTTTGATCCATACAATTAATCCAAGCCAAATTCTAACAATTTGCCAACTATATAAGAAGGTTGGCTTGGCTAGGATAGGTTGCAAGGATACATATGGACTTGCACACATTTTTCGTCCTAAAAAGACAGAAAAAGTATGATATTGATGAGCATCTCATCTTTTTTTTTTTTTTTTTTGAACGTAAAAACCTTCTTCATTCATCATTTTCGGAACAATCGCCCGGAAGCACCTAAAGGATACAAAGATCATAACAAATACACTGAACAGAGAAAGAAGGCATTTACAGTCGCCCAAAGGCGAAGCTAAAACTAAGGCCGGAGGCCGAAAGCAGTAACTAGAGGTAAAGAACCTCTAATCACAAAGCCAGGGTATACCCTAACTTAAAGCAGCTACCGGAAACCGGTAGACTGTGAAACAAAGGAAGGATTTACAACCAAACAAGAAGAAGCTCAGGAAACTAGCACAGGAAACAAACGGCCGGAACAGCCAGCGCGTGCAGGACACACATCGTCTCTGGGAACCTCCCCATCAGCGGACGACCATCAGAAGTCCAGATTGACACCTTGCGAAGCCGGAGGAACAAGCCATAACCCGCACGCGCGAGGGCAGGAAGGAAGACCCCCAGCGCGTGCGGATGACGCGCCGTACAGGAGAGAGCAACACGGTTCCGCCAAGTGACCATCGAGACCGGAGAAGGCCGAAGACCGCCACAAGAAGATTCTTGTCAAAGGAGAGCCGACCGAGGTTAATAGATCTAGCTTTGACCGCCATCTCCATCAGCCCTTCGCCCACACCCGTCTATCTCCACGAGCCAGAAACCAAAGCCTCTGCTTGCACCAACAAAGACGAAACAAAAACAAAAGAAAGAAAAAAAAACATCCACAACAAAACAACCTCCACCAGTGAAACACTGGGAGGAAACAACTCCAACAGCCCTAAAGGCTTGGAGACAAAACCCTGGCCCTAACGGCCAAGGGAAACTAAAGCCAAAAAACAGAGCCGGGAGGAGGAGGCGTGAGGCCTCCCCCCCCCCGGAAGACAAGAAAATGCTCGAAGCCCTCGCTTTCTAGAAAAATCTTAGACTTTCTCTCTCCTCAACAAAAAGAGAGAAGTAACTTATTATTTGACGAGCATCTCATCTACATGAAGCCGGTCGCAATCAATGAAGAAAAGCTGATCAAGATGGACAAAGATCGATGCCAAACTTGGCCAACTTCTAGTAAATGGAAATGGGGAAGTTAATTAATTATCACGTTTTCATTTACGTTTTCGAGCTTTAAAAAGTGACATCGGAGCTCCCATAATACCGTCATCACATGTCAAATTAAACACTTTTGCATCTCCAAAATATCCTTGAAGTTGTTAAAAAATAACCATTTGGAACAAATAGTTACTTTTTATTAGCACCCTTAATTTGTTTCAAATGGTTATTTTTTTTTTAAATTTTTTTTTTTAATAATTTCAAGGGTATGTTAGAGAGAAAAATAAAAAACTGTTTAATAATTGACAAGTGACAGTAGTATGAAAGCCCGGATGTCACTTTTAAAGTTTGGAGGCATAAATGAAAACGTAGTAGTAGTTCAAAGGCTAAAGTATATATATATTTTTTTCATAATTAATATTTTAACACATTCCATCATGTGTTAAACCAGACAATACATAAAATATTTGATAGGAAATAGTTTATTTAATTAATATTCTAATATTCCTCGGCCTTCACACATGTAGGCTTAAACTCTGCATTAATAAGTGATGTCCAACACGTACAATATTTAACTGAAATTATAAGATGTAGACGATAAAAATAAGGTTCGAACTCAAAACATTTACTCTCTTATAATATGTTAAATCGCTACTTATCTCTAAAACTTAAAATTACAAAAAAAAAAAAAAAAAAAAAGGCAAATAAGATTATTTTAATCAATATTTTAACAAAGGGTGCCCCCCCTCCCCTCCCCCCCCCCCTTTTTTTTTCTTTTTATTTATGAGCTGAAAACAAGAAACATACAACGGGTGTTCAAACTGACTAGAAACATTACAGAAAAACAAAAATAGAAGAAATACATGGAAAGAAGTTACAACAAAAGAAAATAGAAACAGACCAAACAAAAGAGTACAACATGTCCTATCTACAAACCGGAGGGGATCCTCTCGATGAAAAAAGTGAAAAAGAATGCTGCCAGTAGAACTGGTTGCAACAATCTCAAGGATGAATTTGGATCCTCGTTATTTGAAAGGGAGAGAATCCTCTCCATTAAATGTAAAAATGAGAGTATAGTTGTTTTTTCACATTTTGTAAAAATATGAAAAGACAACTATACCCTCATTTTTACACTAAATGGAGAGAAACCCTCCCTATTTAACCAAATAGAGAGTGAAATAGAGAAAATCCTTGTCCCTCATGCAATGGCGGACTAACGTTGGGGCCAGCAGGGGCTGTCCTGAGGAAAAAAAAAATTTTACTATACTAAGTTCTAAGGTTAATTCAAACTTGGCCCCACCATAATCATCATTACTATCCAATAGTTTTTTTTTTTTTTTTAAGGGGCCCACATCATGGTTTTTTCAATCTGGAATCAGTTCATTGCTTACACAGTTACACTCCATCAGTCGCTTCATCAGTCCACAGCCCATCTCACCTGCTGCCCTGCAGCACATCAAGCACGCACAGCCCATCTCACCTGCAGACCTGCTGCCCTGCAGCACCTCAAGCACGCACGGCTCAAGAAATGAAATGATAGAAGAGAAAAAAAAAAAAAAAAAGGAAAAAAACTGTAAAAGCTATTAAACAAAGAACTAAGGAACGAACGAAAAAACAAAACAAAAAAAAGAACGAAAGAACAAACGAACGAACGAAAAAAAAAAAAGAAAAAAAAAAAAGCTTGCACTGCGCCACTGCTGGTGACTGCCAGGTGAGTACCGTGAGTTTTGTGGCTGTGGACCTGTGGTGGAAAAAGAAGCTGAAGTGAAAGTGTGAAAGTGTGAAATTCAGAAACTTTGAAGTGTGGAAGTTTAACATTTTTTTGAGGTATTTTTTTTTTAGTGTTCAATGAGTATGAAAAACTTTTTTCTCTTTTTTAAAAAAAAAAGGTTAGTTTTGAGGTTTGGCTGATTTGCAGGTGTTGAAGTCTTGAAGAGCATAAGAAGGAAGAGGACAAGAGGTTTTTCATTATTTTTGGGCATTACTTCTATATTATACTTGTGCTGATCTTGTGACTTTTGTCTACAAAGTAATTTCTCTATTCAAATTTCTAGAATATTTTTTGATTTTGGGTTATATATGAAATTATCAATGATGTTAGTTTTGAAGCTTTTAGTTTTTCATATTATTATTTTTAGTTTAGTGTTATATAGACTCTTGTTTTGTTTGATAGTTTGATTGTATCTTATGGGGTTGTAATTTAATTTGGAAAATTTAGGTTCATCAAGCATGTCAAAGTTTAAAACTATCGAGTCATTCTTTAAAAGAAAAGAAGTTGATGTTCCAGAAAGTAATCCACCATTGAATTTTAATGCTAAAACTTCAAATCTCAAAGAACGTCCTCTTAAATCTCAAAGGATTGAAGTTGAAGAACATCCTTATGAATCTCTAATTGTGGAAGCTTAAGAGATTCCTTTTAAATTCTCCACGCTTAATGTTAACGAAGTTGATGGTTTTTCTATAGAACGGGATCCAGGAAAACGTCCTCCGATGTGGGACTATCCAGTCAATCGATGTGATGAAATAAGAATGGCTTATTTGAAAGCACGTCCATATCAAATTTTGCGTCGAGACTATCCATTTTCTGGACCTGAAAATCATCCCCGTCGTTTTCAAGCTTCATGGTTTACACAATTTTCATCTTGGCTTGAGTATTCTCCTACTACGGATGCCGCATATTGTCTACCATGTTATCTTTTTACAATGAAACCAGTTGGACGTCATGGATGAGATGTATTTATCACCAAGGGATTTAGAAATTGGAAAAAGGTTCACGATGGAAAGAAATGTGCCTTTTTGACTCATATTGGAGAGGATCCTTGTTCACCCCATAATAATGCTGTGAAATCTTGTGAGGATTTAAAACAACAATCACAGCATATCGATAAATTATTGAATGCATAAAGTACTGAACAAATTCAAAATAATCAATTACGTGTAAAAACTTCTATTGATGTTGTTCGGTGGCTTGCATTTCAAGGATGTGCTTTTAAAGATCATGATGAGACTCCTGATTCAAAAAATCGAGGTAAATTTCTTGAGATGATTAAAATTTTGGCATCATATAATGAAAAAGTTGCAACAGTTGTTTTGGAAAATGCTCCTAAATCTGCAAAGTATACTTCTCATAGAATTCAAAATGAGATTTTGCAAGTCATGGCAAGTAAAGTGCGAGATAAAATTCGTGAAGATATTGGAGACTCTAAATTTTGTATTATTGTTGATGAAGCACGAGATGAGTCTAAAAGAGAACAAATGGCTATTGTTTTGAGATTTGTTGACAAATATGGTTTTATACAATAACGCTTCTTTGATCTTCTTCATGTTAAAGATACATCGGCATTGACTCTCAAGAATAAAATATCTGATGTTCTTTCTCATCATGGACTAGACATTCAAAATATTCGTGGACAAGGATATGATGGTGCTAGCAATATGCGTGGTGAATGGAAAGGATTGCAAGCATTATTTATTAATGATTGTCCTTATGCATACTATGTTCATTGTTTTGCTCACCGATTGCAATTAGCATTAGTTGCTGCATCTAGAGAAGTGGTTTCTGTTCATGAGTTCTTCACAAATTTGAATTTCATTATCAATATGGTTGGTGCTTCATGTAAACGTCACGATCAACTACAAGCTGCTCAAGCAGAAAAAATTGCACATATGCGAGCTATTGGTGATCTTGAAACTGGAAAAGGAGCTAACCAAATTGGCACTTTGAAATGAGCTGGTGATACTCGTTGGGGTTCTCATTATAATTTATTTGCAGCTTAATAAGTATGTTTGATGCTACTTGTTTAGTGCTTGAAATAATTAGAAGAGAAGGAGCTAATTACTCTCAACGGGGAGATGCTAATGCTGCTTATAAAATGATTACATCCTTCGAATTCATTTTTATTTTACATTTGATGAAGGAAATTATGGGTATCACTGATGTTCTTTGTCAAGCTTTGCAGCAAAAATCTCAAGACATTTTGAATGCTATTGATTCAGTTTCTACTGCAAAAAAGCTTATCCAAAAGCTGAGAGATGATAATTGGGAGAAATTGCTTGAGAGCGTTGTCTCTTTCTCCAAGAAATTTGAAATTGACATCCCAGACTTGAGTGCTCGTTATATTGAAGGTCGAGGTCGTAATCAACGGAATCACATTACAGTGGAGCATCATTATCATTTTGACACATTCAATGCTGCTATAGACTTTCAACTGCAAGAGCTTAATTGTAGGTTTGGTGAAAGGGCAGTCAGACTTTTGACACTTAGCTCAGCTTTGGATCCAAAGGATGGTTATAAATCATTTAAAATTAATGATATATGTAGTCTTGCAGAGGTGTATTATCCTCTTGATTTTTCTGAGCAGGAGAAAATTAATTTGGGATTCCAGTTGAAGTATTTTGAGCTTGATGTGCATAATGATTTGAAGTTGCAAAATTTGTCTTCTGTTGCAGAATTATGTCAAGGATTGGTAGAGACAGAAAAATCAAAGACATACTATCTTATTGATAGATTGATTTGTCTTGTTTTGACTCTTCCAGTGTCTACAGCGACTACCGAACGAGCATTCTCAGCTATGAAAATTGTTAAAACAAGACTTCGCAACAAAATGGAAGATGAATTTCTTGCAAATAGTTTAGTTGTGTATATTGAAAGGGAAATTGCTGAGAGCTTCAATTTAGATTCGATAATTGATGATTTTGTTTCTCTAAAATGATGTAAACTAGGTTTTTGAACACTTTATATTTCTGTCTTTTTGTACTAGTGCCAACATGTTTTTGTTGCTAATATATTAATTTTGGCACAGATTATAATGAATTTTTATAATGTACTTTTGTGATACATATTGTGTGACAAATTATTCAATTTCTATTTTAAATAAAATTTATTGGCCCCTGCAATGTTAGTTACCTGGGTCCGCCACTGCCCTCATGGATGGAGTTGTGAGTGCAGAGTCCCCTACGATCATTTTAGTCTTGTATGGGCCTTGCAACTCCCACGAGAACGAGTAGGAATTCCATGCAAGCCCAAAGCTAACGAAGTATATATCCTTGGTCATAAGTTGTGTGTGCCTTCTGCAAAAGCATGGCGTTAATGTGGGCTAAGCAAATCCCATTCCTCTTTTGGGCCCAAATATTGGGATATATACAGACTAGAAGAGTCCTTCCCCTGCCAGTAACTCCCAACCCAAGTGAACCAAATGTCATTCATCAAACAAGGAAATTCTTATGGATTTCTGCTCTTCATCAACACTTCTTACGATTTTTATTTTATTTTTTTCTTTTGATAATTAATAGATATATTCTCGTTAATTTCCATGATGAAGGTTAAAAAAAAAAAAAAAAAAAAAAACCAATTGGCAAATACACGTAAAGCTAGCTAATAATAAAGCTAATGCACTTGATATCTAATCAGCTCATGCTCATGAATTATCAAGGGCTGTCCAAATCTTAACAATGTTTTCTGTATCATGTCTTTCAGCTCACGGAAATCATCATTTAAAGTGAGGAGGAGTGTTAGAATAAAAATAAGATAATTAAATACTGAATAATGGTAAGATAATGAAATTCACAGCATACGTACAATCAGTTTAAACTCAAAAGAATATTTTGTTTCCTATTCTTCTTACATATATATGATGATCAGATCATACTAAGAAGAGTACCGCTTTATGCATTTTTGCATACAATTAGCAATATGTTTCATGTACATTTCCAAGTGGAGTCGCCATCCTTTGTATTTAGAATTACACTTTTCAGCACAAAACAGGTACCAATCTGAGCGTTCACCTTCGACCGCTACAACTAGCATTAGTGTTATAAACACCATCATCATCGCTGCAAGTCTCTTCGTACCACATCCTTCCATACATATATATATATATATATATATATATATATATATATATATATATATATATATATATATAGCTCCCTCTTGGCCTCTTGCTCTTTTGAATCTTTCTATCATTTGGTTTCAATGCAAAACGAGTACATAAATTGTTGGCCCCCTTATATATCATGCGTGAATTATTGGACGTGCAATTTCAAACTGAAAAATCTTCTATTTTAAAATTGATTTATTTTATTCGTTTGAAGAAAAGGCATTGATTAATTAATTTGAACTAAGAGTTGATTAAATATTGGTAACCTTTTGATCGGATAATGGATATGGAGGCCTTTGAGTTAAGTAATTGGTCTTAAGTGAGACTCTTGGTTAGTGTATACCTACGAGTTTTTGCAAAAGCTATTGTGAAATGATCTCTTTATTCCACCAAAAGTTATACCAATAGGAGTGCAACACATGTAGACATAAGACGTAAGTGAAAGAGACATCACAATGTATCACAACCTCCTAGATTGAAGAACCCATTCATGTCTTCATGGTTTGACAACGAAATGTATATTAGTTTTATTTGTGATGCACGTTATATATATATATATATGGTGTTGAGTATCCACATGTCGGTGTTGAAAGATTTGAGTTCCAAGTTAAAAAAATATTATTAGTGTAAGTGATTAATATAATAAAGTTGGACCTAAATCTATAAGGATTATGCTTTTAGATTAAGTGATATCTTAATATGTTACATTATGGGCTCGCTAAAACTCCCCAAGGTATTAATCACCATAATAAGTGGTATCAGAGCTGACGATGATATACGGTATCAAGGATTTCGAGAGTGGGGACAAATGTGCAAGAAGCATGTGTGAATAGGGGGAGTACCTGGAGTAGGGATAAAATGCAGTACCATACAAGTGAACTCGGAGAAGGCCCATACGATTAGTTAAAGAAAAAAAAAAAATCATTTTATTTGAGGGCGAGTGTATAGCAATGTTGTGATGAAATTACAGATGAGGCGAAAAATTGTTGAGTATACATGTGTAATTGTAGAAATGTTTGAATCCCACATAGGAAATATAACATAGTTGGGCCGAAATCTACAATTTTAAGCTTTTGAGTTGAGTAGAGTTTTAACATGTTATATATTATGGGCTCAAAAACATACGGCTTAAGTACAATTTTTCATGGTCACCCTCTCCTTGGAAACTAGTTTTTTTAAGGACGAGTTCTACCTAAAGTTTATATCATTTGGTATTAGAGTTTCCACAAAGTTTGTATTATTTAGTATCAGAGTCACAATTACATCAAGTATAAATCGAACACAGTTCATCGAATATAGAATCAAATAAATTTCAATTTTGTGATCAAATCACAATGTTAACAACCTATAGGCCGTTACAATTATAATTAAGGTTTATATCAAAATACGAGCTGCATGTCAAAAATTACATACGCAAATGCTAGTGCAAAGCTTATCTAAAAGTTGTTGAGACTGAAACTTATGAATCACCAAAAAAGTTCTTAATTGAAATCCAAACCTAAATCAAATAAATACACTAGACCATATAAAGTCAAGTGATAAGCAAAATTGTCCCCTTTTCCCCTTTTTCCCATATTTGAATAGAAAAAAGAAAAAAGAAAAAAAAGTGATAAGCAAAATTGTCAATAAGAAGATATGAGAATTTACATAAATGGATGTTTATCTTAAAAGAAACAAGATCCGAACCAAAACCTGGCCCAAAAAGATAAAGTTGGGCCCAAGATAGGCCCATTTGTTGCGTCTAAAGTCCGACCTCTCTCTCTGTAGATGTTAGAGAAAGGGCTTGTGGTTTGTGCTTTCATCGTTCTTCTTTAGCGTTCTCGTCTCTTATTTGCGTTTGTTGTACAAATTCTTTCTACAGAGAATAATTGTTTGAATAAAAAATAAAATTGAAAATTTGAAATTGATATTGATATTGAAAATCAAAAGAAAATTTAGAAAATATGCAAGGAGGAGGAGGAGAATAGGTGAGCATAGAAGAGTTGGCCTCAAATCTCGCGACCTACGAGGATCAGCTTCATCAGGTGCCTCTTATTTTTATTTATTTATTTTAAAAATTTTAATCTTTCGAATTTGATTTTTTTTTTTTTTTGAAAAAAAAAACAATTTCCTCTGTCGATTATATATGGTCTCGATTAGGTTTCATGCTTGAAGGTTTCGAATTCGCTTAATTCTTTTTTTATTCGAATTGCGGTTTTCTATTGTTTTCATTTTCTGTAAATTTTGCTTTTCTACTTTTGGAAGCAAACACCTCTTTTTATTTTATGTGCATGTTGTGTTTGGTAGCGGAGAAACTAGAAGAAAAGAAGAGAAACGAATTTAAAAATAAAATAAAAATTCTATATTATTTTGTCACCGAGAAAAGAGGAGCTAAGTGCAGCACAACTATAACTAACTCAAGTGTCATTTTTCTCTATGAGTGCTTATAAAGGAAAATCAATTTTCTGTTCTTCGGACTAATCTATTTTGCCTTAAAATCTTCTTGTACACTATCCTCACTGTTTCTGAAATTTAAACACAGATAGAGAACACAATATAGACATGTTTTCTTAAATTTATAGTTCAATGCTCTGTGTTGCGTAGTAACATGGTTTGATGCTTCTTTAAGGATGATGTTTAGAAAGACAAAATTTTACAGGTATTATTCCTGCCATTTTATGATTCTCTTCTAATTTAGTGACCTAAATCTTGCTTGCACTGAAATTCTCAGGAACCCTCACAAAACACTCGGGAATACTCAACAAGAAGTTTGAGAGAGTGAAAGAAGATTTAGTGTCAGAAAATGAAAATGGAAGTCTAGTTTTTATAGACATCACATGGCCCATTCATACGCCCATTAGAGTCCGTCCGTTCAGACCAGGCATGTGCTGGCCAAATATAGGCTAAACACGTGTCCATCTTCAGCTTGATTCGATGCCACATGTCATATCAGCTTGGGGACCAAGTGTTGTTGCTGTCAGCAAAACTTGAGTCCAATCTTTGCCACATCAACGACCGTGGGCTCCAAGATTGCCATGTCAGTTAGCTGATGTCATCATGATGGCAGCCCCTATTACAACCTGCCATGTAGCATTGCACAATATGTACTGTCACTGTGCATTTCTATTCATATGACACACTTTGGCAATTTAAACGACCCTGTTGGTAGCTTGACCAACTTTCATTTTGGTATGTTTGCGACCCTTTATCGAACTTCGATTGGCCTATATTTTGAGGGCATCTAAATAACTCATAAATTAGTATTTTGGTATTTTACTTAATGCATTTAATAATATTTTTTCTTTACTTCATGTGATCGAAATTCTTGGGTATTATATATTTCTCGATCCATTTTCGACCATTCATCGACCTCTTATTAATCTTATTTTCCTAGGGCATAGACATAACTTGTAGATAGCACACGATGGCAATTTACTTTCTGTACTATGAGGATATATATATCATTATTAGTATGTTCTGTAATTGAAATTACTGTGTTACATATTATTTGTAATACTTCGGTCCCACATTGAGAAGAGCTGAATAACTTACATAGAGTTGATGGTTTATAAAGATACTCATGGGTGCTAAGTCCTACATTGCTTAGTTACTAGGTAAAACTGGGCTTTATAATGGATTATAGAAAAACTTTAAATTGACTAGTCATTTTGAGGTGATAGAGCAGATGTGACTAACGCTTTTCTTTGGGTCGTTACATTATCAATCGTTAGCTACCCATATTCTACTATACACCCCACCCATGGACGGATAGTGAAGCGTTTATCCGCCTGCCTAGGGTCAGGGAGAAAATTCGCTCGCAACCATGCAAGTGGGTAGATAATGGAGGTGGGCTAGTTGTACAATTGACCAGATGTTAGTCTAATGAATAATTTTAAATGTCATTTTTATGTCTTTTTTATATCCCTTAAAAAATAATGTATATTTTAAAATTATCGTTAGTTCAAAATTCAGTAATAATTTATCACAAATTTAATGGTAATTTTAAAAATTAGAATTTTTAGAAGGACCCAAATGACAATAATGGAAGTATGAAACCCAGGTAGACTGTAGCGGGAGTACGACGGTTCGTTTTGGCCTAGCTTTTACCGCATATTTTATATTATCACGCTCTTTCAGGTATATTTGCTTCACTATCGGCCATCGTTGCTTCAGAGGCATCTTTCGAAAAGTGGCGCTTTTGCTTTCAATTCAAAAAGAGGAATCTGAAGCGAGAGAGGGAGAGAGGATGATAGTGAGGACTCCGCCACCAAAGAAGCAAAGGTTCGAGACCAGGGCTCTGGAGAGCCCGCCGGTGGATGGGTCGGGCCGGCGCCTCGTCATCTACGAGGATCCTCCGTCAGCGGCACCGTCCCAGCCCTCCGAGTCGGAGCACTTGCTCTGCACCTACCAATGCCGCCAAATGGTATGTAATACACAGATTTGCTCCGTCAGATATCATCGATTTTGAATTGTCAAATTAACCTCTCTTTTTTTTTTTTTTTTATTTTTTTTTTATTTTTTTAATGAACTAAATTAACCTGTTTTTCCTATTTCTAGTATATACATCTTCAGATTTTCAGCTGGAAGGTACTATGTGTGTCTGTGTGTGTATGTATCTGTGTAAGTAGCATATGCATAGAACGAGAAGGGAAACGAAAGAAGATTTTGATTGGAAAATGAATTAGTGGGATTTTGATTGTGATAATGTACGTTTAGCTGATAGAATTTATGGGTTTGTGACAATTTCTCTCCTTCTCTTGGAAAGGAAACTAATCTCATTTGCATTGTATCATTTTGTTTGCTTATGGATCTTAATGCATGCGATTCGGCTTTTTATCTATTGTGGGTTCACAAACTTTTTTCTCTTGTTATTGTAGGTTAAATCGGACTTTTTTGAGGCCTTAAGCAGTGCAGAGAAGCAAGCTGTTGACTACCAGTCCAGATTTGAGGCATTAAATGAGAATTTCAGCAAAGTTGGTGAGTTGAAGAAATGGTTCCACCATATCACTTAACATTCTCGATTTTGAAATTTGCATTTTATCGTGTTTTGTGTTTCTGTATATGCTTTCATATGTCAATTCCTAAGAAAGGAAAAAATGGCTTAAATGCTATCACTGTAGGCGTTCCTTCATATATATATAATTTTTTTTAATTTTTTTTTTGATAAGTAATGTATATGAAAAAAAAAAAAAAAGCGCAGAGGAGTGCAATTATAGTACATAGAGAGTTGTGCAGACTTCCTTCTTGTTGAACTTCTTTATTTTCTTTTATTTCTTATAGTTAGTATTCCTATGAATGATCAAGAGATTAATAATCTTAAGAAGTCTCTGTGAGAAAAAAAAAAAATGAATCACAAGAGATCATTAACAGTGGGTTTGCACAAAATTCATTTACAAAGTTTGGTTTTATTTCATTTTTTGTACTTATTAGGAAGAGCCAAAAATAAAAAGAAATCTGATTTACTTGGAATGTTGTACTTTGCTCTATAATTGTATGTAGGATCCTTAACAAATATTTTATGAGCAAATGGTATGACTTTTACGTTCTCATAAATAGATGTTTTCATTGTAAAGATATTCAATTTTGAAATTCTGTTGGATTGTCTTCGAGAATTGGTGTAAGCTTCCATCCCCTAATTCATTCATTATCCTTACAGAAGCTGAGAGGAAGAAATTTCTAGATCAATTTTTATATGCAGAACAAGAACTTGCTGCTGCGAAAGGGCGGGAACAGGCGCTGCAAGAGCAACTTTTGAAAGAGATGAATGATTTTCAGGAACGGTTTAAAAAGCAAATACAATCACAAAGCGAACTTGAGGTATGCTTATTTGCTTTTCATAACCTAATTTTATTTTCTGAATCGATGAATCCATTTGGTTTCATGTCATTTTCTGTTCTTAACTAGGAGAATGAAATTTCCAGTATATTGTGGAAATTTAACCATGACAGTTGTTTGTTTCATTTATTTTAGTGAACCCTTTAATTTAACTATTATAAATTCCATACCCCAAACATTCTACATTCTCTCGTGAGTTCTTTGCTGTTCTTATCGTTGATGCTATCTTAGCAGCTCTAATGAAAATCAACAATGTGGTGGGGGAAATTCTTTATATCTGAAGACAGAATGATATAACAAAATTCACAACGAATGGACATGTTTAATGGCTATTGGATCAAACGACTTATCTACTAGTGATAAAGCTAGATTAAGTCTTTTGTTGTTTAGATAAATGTTAGGATAGTTGAGTTGTAATACACTAAGTCTCTATAATCAAGGGATAAGGTTAGATAGGTTATGCTACAAGTTCTGTTGATGTAAATCACATCTAGAGGTTATCTAGATGTTCCGGTATTCTATATTGTAGAAACAAATAATATTTGGCTTAGTTTGAACAAATTTTATTTTAGCATTGAAGAGACGTTCAACCATGGATTGAAAATTGAGAAAAACTTGCATGACATTCGATTTGGATTGAATAGGGTAAACCCAAGTAAAACGGCTAGAAGCATCCACAAAAGAGACATAAAAACGATTGCCATTTATTGAAATAGTGGGTGAAGGACCCCAAATATCTGAGTAAATTAAATCTAACGGATTACAAATAGAAGTTTGTGAAGCTGAAAAGGGCAATTGGTGACCCTTTGCCTGAGGACAGACATTGCAGGGAGCCGGTGCATTATTTGACAAAATATGAAGTTGAAATTTGGATAGGACAAAGTTGACAGTCCGAAGGGTTGGATGACCCAAACGTTGGTGCCAACTTTGCGAAAAAGTCCTCTCACCAACGAGTGCTTGTGATGTGGATTAGGCTTGGCAATTCGGGTTGTCGTGTCAAGCCGTTGGGTTAGCGTGTCAACCCGTTTAACTAATTTGGTAAAAAATGTGTCATTAATGCGTCATAATTATGTCATAAACGAGTTGATGGGTCATAAACGTGTCATAAACAAGTTGGCGGATCATAAATGAGTCATTAACGGGTCATAAACTGGTTGACGGGTCATAAACGAGTTATAGCTTAAACCCAAACCCTATATATTCGTGTCGTGTTCGTGTCGGATTCGCGGGTCGTGTCAAAATTGCCAAGCCTAATGTGGATGAAGGCACTTGCGGAGGGAAGAGGTGATAAAGACCATCCTTAAGTGGGCCGTGATGAATTGGTAGTTTGGTCTTGCAATCCTTAATGATAAAAAAAGAGGAGTGAAACTCAAAGAATACATCATTGTCAAAAGCAAACTGATGGACAGAGAAGATTTTTGCAGATTTGAGGAACATGAAGTAATTGGTTTAGAAGAAATTTACGACGAGTAAGGGAAAGAGTTGCAGAACCGGAGTGAGATATGGACAAACATGTACCATTACCTATGCGGATTTGATCTTGCCTAGAGTATTCTTCAGAGGAAATATTCAGGTTCTGTAGGTTGTTGGTGAGTTGCACCAGTATCCGGGGACCAATTTTATTCTGGAGGAAGATTAGGAGAAGAATAATAGGCTTGAGCAGGTTGATATGGAGCAGCCGGTGGTCGAACAAGAGCTGGATCGGGGCTCTGATAGCACCTGGGGGCAGTGTGCTCGATTTTCCCACAAAGCTGGCAGATAGGACGTGAAGACTGTGCCGAATCAGATGCGAAATATGTACCTCTGCCATGGCCAGGAGAGGCAGATCCCCGACCTCGGTAGTTGTTGGTGTTGCGACCACGATTGCGATAGCCCTGACCTCGAGATGAAAAATTAGCAGTAGGTGAGACAGGCTCCGCGTGTGTGAGATGATGTTCAATCCGCATCTCATGAGCAAGAAGGTGTCCATAGATTTCATCTAGTGATAAAGGATCCAGTCGAGTAGTGATGGAGGTAACAAACGGATCGTAATCAGATCCGAGACTAGCCAAAAAATAAGAGGTGTGCTCAAAATCGTTGAGGTGTTGGCCAGCAGCAGCAAGGTTGCCACAAAGAGCCTTGAATGATTGAAAATATTCCATGATCGATGCGCTACCCTTCTTGGAAGTAGCAAGTTGATAATGAATCTGCAGGACCCGAGATTGTGCTTGGGAAGCAAACATGGACACCAAGGTAGTCCAAAGTTGGTGAGAGGTGGCACAACCGACTGCATGAACCACAAGAGGTTCGGAGAGCGTGGAGATTAGCACATTGAGGAGTATCTGATCACGTTGGCACCAAGCTAGAAATTCTGGATTTGCTATGGTGGCAAGAGCACCTTGAGTGGTGCTCGGATTCGGGATTGTTTGGGCTGGAGGCTGAGTAGAACCATCCAGGAAGACGTATGAATCTTGGGCTTTAACAAAAGGCCATGATTTGAGTTCTCCAACTGGGAAAGTTTGCATTGGAGAGTTTGATTTGCAGGGTGTGGTTCATGTTGGGGATGGTAAAAACAACATTAGATACGGGTGGAACAAGGGTGGAATTTGTTTCTCCTGAAGGAGTAGAATCGGACATGATGAAGGAAAGAAAGAAAAAAAGAAAAAGAAAAAAAAGACGCTAGTCTATGGAAGGCTCTGATACCATGTAGAAACAAATAATATTTGGCTTTTCAAGCTTGCTCATCTTGTGAGCATCTATTGATTTATATAGAGTTTATACATGATACAAGATAACATCAAAGTACTTGCTTCCTACTCTAATACTATCTCTTAGAGATAAACCTAATCTAAGTACAAAACTGTGATCAGCAGCCTAAAGTAAACAAATACAGTTCAAACTCTTCTAGTAAATACAGGTAGGATTCTATCTCTTTAGGAACCGGTTGTCACTAGTAGTTGTGATTATCCGGGTTTCTCCTTAACACATTCACTAGGACTCTTTTTAGTTTGAATAGAGTTAGGAGTGTGTTGTGCTTTAATATATATATTCAAGCTACTGCCATACGTTTGAAGTATGCAGATTATCAAATAAACTCTAAATCCTATATAGTATCAGAGCCTTCTCAAGACTCACGTCTATGGCTATCCCTGCATCTGAAACCGATTCTACACACACTTCCCCTCCTATCTCCACCATCCTTCCCTCCTCCATCCCACCAACACAGCTCCAAAATGTGCATCATCACATCTCGGAAAAACTTTTTTTTTGATAAGTAAGTAGAAAATTTTATTAGAAAAAACGCAAAGCGCAATCAGGTATACAGGGGGTATACAGGAGAGGCAATTAGGAAGAAGAAGGAGAAAGCAATACAAGGAAATTGCTATAACTAATCTCTAAAGGTGCTAAATACGCAGCCGTCCAGGAGTACAAAGAATGAAGAAAAAAGGAAATGAGCTCCTCTATGGTTCTTTCTTTGTCCTCAAACTGTCTATCGTTGCGTTCCGTCCACAAGCACCACATAAGACAACAAGGAGCCATCTTCCACACGACCGCACTACTGGACCGTCCCCCCGACCACCAGCAAGAAAATAAGTCTATCACCCGAGAAGGCATCACCCAATACAGACCGAAACGGCTAAGGATGACGTACCACAGAGCACGTGCAACCTCGCAATGAAGGAGAAGATGATCCACAGTCTCCCCGGTCATTTTACACATACAGCATCTATCAATCACAATGACACGCTTCTTTCTGAGGTTGTCCAAGGTGAGGATTTTCCCTAACGCTGCCGTCCAAGCGAAGAAGGCCACTTTCAATGGGGCTTTGGTCCGCCAAATACTTTTCCAAGGGAAAAAAGAAGTTTCTTTGCATGCAAGAGCCTTGTAGAATGATCTGACATCAAAAGACCCTTTGCGAGAGAGGGTCCACCAAAGCCGGTCCCCCCCAACTTGAGCCACCTTAGATGAATACAGTAAGGAGAAAAAGGAAGCCATAACGTCCACCTCCCAATCGTGAACATCACGGAAAAATCTGACATCCCACTGATAGGAACCACTTACCACTACCAAATGGTCTTCTACCAAAGAATCCTTGGCACAAGCTATATCATATAGAACTGGATAGGCTTCCTTGAGGGCCATCTCTCCACACCATACATCATCCCAAAAACGAATCCTCGACCCATTGCCCAAGATAAGTCTGGTAGATCTACAGAACATGCTCCACCCCTTCCTAATGTTTTTCCAAATCCCCACACCGTGAGACCCAAGGGGATCTAAAGAACACCAACCAGCCCTAGTAGAGCCATACTTCGCATCCACCACGGATTTTCACAGAGCTTCTCTCTCAAAAGCATAACGCCACAACCACTTCCCTAATAGCGCCTTATTGAACATTCTCGGAAAAACTCACCCAAGACAACTACATTCTCTGGCGTTTTCTCATGGTTCCCTTCTTAGAAGGTCAAAATCTGTTTGGGTATGTCGATGGAACAACTCCACGACCCCCTCAGCTCATTCTCTACACCACATTCGGTCTCCTTGTTGCAAATCCCGGCTATTAATCCTGGTATCATCAAGATCGGATGATCTTCAGTGCTATTATCTCCACCCTCTCTATAGAAGCCTTACCTCATGTCATTGGACTCTCAACTTCCAGTGAAGTATGGCTCACATTGGAAACTCTCTTCTCTGCTCAATCTCAATCCAGAATCATGCAACTCAGTGCTTTTTTTTCATATGTTGTATCTTTGGACGAAGGCTTTTTTGTCACCCGTGTCAATTAGCTATTATGATTTTCTTGTTCGTTTTTCTATGCCTTCTTAGGCGTTTTCTTGTGTATATTTTCAGTGTACTTAGAGGGGTGCCTTATGCTTTTTATAAAATTTCATTTACTTATAAAAAAAAAAGAAGTGTCCACCTTAAAGAAAGGGGCTCAAACAATCTCCGCTTATTTTCAGAAAGCGCATGGATTCTCCCATTTATTAGCAGCTGTTGACAAACCCATTGAAGGTTCTGAAGTGGTCTCTCACATCCTTGTTGGACTTGGTGCTGAGTATGATCCTCTTGTCACATTTGTGACTACAAGGCAAGATTCTATTTTTCTCAATGATCTTTATGGTTATATGCTTTCCTATGAGTTGTGTCTAGAGCAACACAAATCTGCCATGGAGTTAAATATTTCCATTGCTAACATGGCACAATGCCAAAGTCCATCTTATTCACGAAACAACCATGGATACAACTTCGGATATCGCAACAACAATTTTTCATGTGGTAGGGGCTGTGGCCGTGGCAGAGGACCACCTCAGCAATTCCCTTCATATAGTACCAGCTCTTCCCTGCGCCCAACATGGCAAATTTGTCACAAACAAGACCATACAACAGCCACATGCTGGTTCAGGTATGAGCAAAGCTACCAGGCTGATTCATCTCCGATGCACGCCAACACAACCTCAGCCACCTCTACTTCTGACCCTTCATGGTATCCAGACACAGGCGCCAACGTGCATCTCACCCATGATCTGCCCAATCTCAACTTGAATACTGAGGAGGATATTGGGATCGACCAAATTCATGGAGGCAATGGACAAGGTTTGCATATCTCACATTCTGGCCGTGGTCTCTTACCCACACCTACAAGTAATTTCAATTTATTCTCCCTCCTTCATGTTCCTTAGATTCAGAAGAATCTTATTTCTATCAACCAATTCACTAGAGATAACCATATTTTCATTGAATTTCATCCCAACTTGATAGCTGCTCCTCCAAGGCTCGAGTAAGTTTGGCCTCTATCCATGGCCATCCTCAAATGTTCCTTCCTCCAAGTCTCTTGTTGCCTTCATTGGTGAGAAAGTCTCCTTGGATCAATGGCATCTCTGGCTTGGTCATCCTGTCTCTCCCATTGTCAATCAAGTTATTCAATCCAATAAGCTGCCCGTGTCTTCATCAAAGCCTTCTTCCTTTTGCTCCCCACGTCAGTAGAGCAAAAGTCATCGTTTACATTTTAGTAGTACTCCTTCCATTTCTAGCAATCCTTTACAATTGCTATTTCTTGATGTTTGGGGCCCTGCTCCTCAAAATTCTGTAAACAATAAAACATATTATCTAAGTGTGGTTGATGATTTTATCAAGTATAAGTGGCTTTATCCTCTTGAAACAAAATCTGAAGTTTGTGTTACTTTTCTTAGGTTTAAACAACTTGTCGAAACCTATTTCAATACAAAAATCATCTCTGTCCAGAGTGACAATGGTGGCGAATTTCGTCCCCTTCAAACCTCTCTCACTTCAATGGGAATCTCTTATCGACTAAATTGTCCACATACCCACCATCAAATGGGAACTGTAGAAAGAAAACATCAACACATTATTGAAATTGGGTTATCCCTTCTAGCCACTGCCAGTATATCATTAAATTTTTGGGACTCGGCCTTTGAAACCGCCACTTATCTGATTAATAGACTTCCCTCTAAAGTCACAAAGAACAAGTCTCTCTTTGAGTGTCTCTTTCATCATTCTCCCGAATATAAATTCTTAATTTTTTTTGGTTGCGAGTGTTGGCCATTCCTTCGCCCATATAACTCTAATAAATTTTCTTTCCGTTCCACATCCTGCGTGTTCATAGGATACATCAAAAATCATCTTGGATATAAATGTCTTCATATCCCTTATGGTAGAGTCTATATTGCACGTCATGTTGTTTTCAATGAAAACAACTTTCCATTCTTCATTCTAAACTTCCTAGCACCTTCTTTTCTTCCAAATCTCATACATCCGTGACTGTCCCTTTAGTTCTTCCATCATCTCATGCACTGCCTGCCTCCAGGAATGAGGCTATTAACATTCCATCTAACAATCCATCTCCCTCTGCCTCATCTCCCACAGAAACCGACACTGCCTCCTAGAATATTTATCCAATCGTTCATTTTGATTCATCCACTGAAACCGAGTCAGCTCCTCCAATCTGAGTCCATGGCATGACCACACGGGCTCAGAATCTGATTGTAAAACCTTCAAAGTTCACTGATGGCAGAATCAGGTATCCCCCTCCTCAAGCTCTTATGGCTTCTATTGCACTACATGAAGAGGAACCAACCTGCTTCTCTCAAACCAGCAAACTTGCTAATTGGCGCGCAACAATGAATACTGAGTTTCATGCTCTCCTAAAAAAATGGATCTTGGTCTGTTGTCCCATCTTCACCAACTATGAATATAGTTGGCTCTAAATGGGTATTCTGAATTAAAAGAAAGGCTGACGGGCAAGTCGAAAGGTACAAGGCTTGTTTAGTGGCCAAAGGGTTTCATCAACAATCTGGGATTGACTTTGCTGAAACTTACAGTCCAGTGGTTAAACCTATCACAATTAGAACTATATTAGCCATTGCTGTTTCTTCAGGTTGGGCAATTCCTTAGGTGGATGTCAGCAACGCTTTCCTACATGGTCTTCTTTAAGAAACGGTTTATATGGCTCAATCCCCTGGATTTCAGCATCCTACTTATTCAACGGCAGTCTGCAAGCTTCACAAAGCCATTTATGGTTTGAAACAAGCCTCCCGCACATGGTTTTCGCGCTTAAGTGCACGGTTACTTGAACTGAAATTCCACAGTTCCAAGTACGACTCTTCCTTGTTCATTTACATTGGGCATTACTATCTTTGTGTTGATATACGTTGATGATATCATCTTCACCAGTTCCCATCCAGCGGCTATTTCTAAGCTCATAAGTGATCTCCACTCATCCTTTGCACTCAAAGATCTCGGGCCTCTCCACTTCTTCCTCAGAGTTGAAGCTACATGACATTCAGATGGTCTACATCTATCTCAATAGAGGTACATTCATGACATTCTAACAAAGACTAATATGGTTCTTGTGAAGCCTGTTTCTACTCCTATGGCGCCTTCAACCACTCTTAGTCGTTTTGAAGGATCAACCATTACGGACATAACTTTGTACCTCAGCACTGTTGGCTCTCTTCAATATTTATCTCTAACCCGTACCGATATTGCATTTGCGGTCAACAAAGTCTCCCAATTTATGCAAGACCCCTGGAACACATTGGTCTGCAGTGAAGCGTATCTTGCGCTATTTGAAGTCTACCATTTCTCATACTTTCTACATTCACAGAAACTCCTCCAAGCAACTCACTGCCTTCTCAGATTCAGATTGGGCCAGCTGTCCAGATGATAGACGCTCTACGTCAGGCTACTGTGTTCTTCTTGGTAAAAATATTTTCTCATGGAGCTCCAAGAAACAACCAACGGTATCGCGGTCTAGTATTGAAGCCGAGCACAAAACCATTGCAAATGCATCGGCCGAGTTAGTTTGGATTCAAACTCTACTAGGTGAACTTGGTATCACTTCTCCCTGCACACTAGTTTTGCATTGTGACAACATTGGAGCCACATATCTCACCTCCAATCCTAATCTCAGAAGGAGGGTTGGGTATCAAAAATTTGATGATGTTCAATCGCACTCCGTTAGGTAAATGGTTGTGGCGTTAGAGAGAAGCTTGGTGAAGAGTTGTGGTGGATTCTAAGTTTGGCAATTTATGGGGTGGGTGGTGCTCCATTGAGCCTGTAGGTGCCTTTGGGGTGGGGTTGTGGAAGAATATCAGGAAAGGGTTGGAGACATTCTCAGTCTTTTCTAGATTTGAGGTGAGGGATGGGGCTAGGACCAGATTTTAGCATGATCTGTGATGCAGGGATACGGTTCTTAAGGAAGATTTTCCTGTTTTATTTGGTATTGCTGGTGCGAAGGATGCCTCTAATGCAGCTAATTTGTAGTTTTTGGGTGTTTCCAACCAGTGGAGCATGAGCTTTTGTAAAGAGACACATGATTGGGAGATGTATGTCTTTGTTTCCTTCTTCCAGGTGTTGCACTCAGTCATTGTGAGAAGAGGTAGTGAAGGTAGGCTTTGGTGGGTATCTTCCAAAAGAGTTTTGTTCAAGGTCAATTCCTTCTTTTGGTCCTTGGCATGCTCTGTAGGTAGTATATTCCCTTGGAAGAGTGTGTTGCGGACTCAGGCTCTTTCGAGGGCGGCTTTTTTTGTGTGGTCGATGGCCTAGGCAAGGTCCTTACATTGGATAATCTCAGGAAGATGTATGTTATTATGGTGGATAGATGCTGCATGTGTAAGAGAAATGGAGAATCAGTGGATCACCTTGTTCTTCATTGCAATGTTGCTTCCGCTTTGTGGAGTACTCTCTTTACTCGCTTTGGTATGTCTTGGGTTATGCCTAGAAGAGTTATTGACTTGTTTGCTTGTTGTTGGACTTTTGAAAGGCTGAGGAGTGCTGGGATTTGGAAGAGTGCCGACTTGCATTTTTTTGTGCTTATGGAAGGAATAGAATAATAGGTGTTTCGAGGACTTGGAGAGGTCCTTGGATGATATTTTAGTTTCATTCTTTCATACTTTCTATCTTTGGACAGTGGCTTTTGTGTCCCCACTGTCGCTTAGTTATGACAATTTCCTTGTTCGTTTCTTTCTTTCTAGTTAAGGTGTTTCTTTTTGTATACTTCCGGTGTACTTGGAGGCGCTTTACACTTTTAATAAGATTGGATTATTACTTATCAAAAAAGAAAAGAAAAGAGTGAGAGTGTGTAAATAAGTTGGAGACTGTATTTAAATTCTGACAATGACCCCATTAGGATGATGTGCTCACTTTGAGTTTTTTTTTTTTTTGGAATAAAATGCCTAAGAAAAGAATCTTCCATTTGTTGAACTTCTTTAACAATTTATCCATGGTTTTGTTGTCAAAATCCTATAAACTTAGCAAGGCCCATTTGGTGGGGCTTTTCACAGCTTTTCTCTGGGGTGCTTCAGCTTTTAAAATGTAGAAGTTACCTTGGAACCTGTTTAGTAGCGGATTTTTCTGTCACATTTGTGAAGCGCTTTGAGCATTCTTAGAGTTTTTGAGAAGAACCTCAAAGGTAGCTTCTATCTGCAATAATTTCTCATATTCTCAACTGCAGCCATACCACACTAGCATAAGAAAGACCATTTTTACTTTGCATCATATCGAAAGTATTTTTCCTTCTCTGATACATCAAATCCTTCATGGATCAAGAAAAAGATTTACTTGTTGAACTAGTATTAACTTAAGATCTATTTCTCTGTTTGTCTGTCTCTCCCCCTCCTCAGTCACTTCAATACTTGATGCTTGATTTAATGATTTAATCATGAGTAGTATCTCCAAATTAAATGATGAAGTTTGTTTATTTACTGTTCTTGGGTTGTTGGAGCAATGTGCCAGCTGATCAATTCTTGTATGCTTGAAATTTGTGTAGATATTGTTTTGTTGCTTCTTTTTTGTTTGTTTGATGCTATGTGGTATAGGAAAAGTAAGGCCCTCTCCCTTTTTGGATCTTAGGTAAAGCTCCAGAACGAAATGAATCTTCGCTTGAAAGCAGAGTCTTCAGCAACTTCAGCTGAAGAGAAAGCAAGCATCTTGGAGAGAAAACAAATCCAGCTTTCTGAAAGCATAGAGAAGGAGAAAAAACGTCTCAATAATGAGATTGAGCTGCTGAAAAGAGAGTCAAAGCTTTCTGTTTCTAGAATAAGGGCAGATGTGAGTAGATATATCTATTGATCTAAATTTTCATGAACTGTGAATGAACACCTATTCATTGATTGTTGTTTAACTTGATTCTCTTGTTTGAAGCTTGAAAGAATGGAATGCAGAGCTACTAATGCCGAGAAAGAATCAGAACTACTGAAAGGGCAGTTGGCAGATATTAAGAAGCAACTTATGGAGGTTTCTAGCTCTTATTCATTTGTTGATTCTTGGAGCTTATATACAATTTCTATGTTCAACAATATATTTATTATATTCATTACATAATATGCCTTATGAGCCCAATGCTCTTAGGTTCTCCTTCTATGATATCTTTGTTTTGTGGATTATCTTTTGTTGCCATTCTTTTTGAATGGCACTTCAAAATGAAACACGAGAACTTTTGTCCTTGGTGCTGATATTGAATTTTTTCTTGTTTCAGCCTTGCAATTAATTCAAGTGATTTGCATCGCAACTCTAGACTTATTGACTAATGATACCATGACTTGATCAATTAATTTCTGCATGCCACTTATTACATTTGTTTTTGCAGTGCTTGCGTCAGAAGAGTGAAGTGGAGAAGAAATTATCAAGTTTCACATTTCAAGAAGTTTCTTCTTCGGATGATAATATTTTGGTTAAACATCTTCAGGAAGAGCTTAGAAACTATGTAAGTTTGATTGCTCGTGCTTTATTACTATTTATAGTTATCCTCTTGGTCCTTCATTGTTATAATGAATATTCTGTGTAAGGTTCCCAGCCATCCGCAAATTCGATCCTTGCAGTGATTTACCTCATTTAAATTATTTATACAGTCGTATATGCAGAATAATGTGCTTGCTGTTATCTACTATTTAAATTTGATAACATTTCATGTAGTATCATTTTCGCTGGCCCCCTCTAAGATTGGTTGTTATTTAACAAATTAAAAACTTTGTTGTTCGCTAATTGTAGTTGTTGGTTTCAGTAAATGTTGGTGGCTTGGCTGGTCCAAGTCTTAGCTTGGTTTGTTAGCAAGTTTACTTAGCTGGTAAGTTTATTTTAGGGGAAACTACACCTAGCCCCTTGAACTATCACCTCATTTCCAATGTCCCCCAAACAAAAAAAGTTGAAATGTCCCCCCTAAACTATTTGCCTCTTTTACTTAGTCCTCTCTGTTAGAATTTTTTATTAAATTCGACAAAAAATGGGTCATGTACGTTACACAAAATGACTATAATACCTTGATATTAGATTTTAAAAAACAACAATAATAAAGCAGACAAAAAAGTCATCATGGAGGAGACCCACAAGGTCTCAATGGAAGAGGAGACCCACTGTGGGTCTCCGTGGAAAATGTAGACCCACGCCATGGGTCTCCTCCAGGGATCTTTTTTTTTTTTTTTTTTTTTTTTTTTTAATTATATTTAATTTAAGGGTATTTTGGTATTTTTACACATCACCGAAGGCATTTTGGTATTTTCACACATTTTATTGGGGACATAATAGACATTTCATGTGTTTGCTGTCCAAGTTAACCAAAAACCCTAAAAGCAGGGGGTAAAGTAAAAGAGGCTATTTGGTTGGTGGGTCAATTGCAACTGTTTTTTGTTTAGGGGGGGACATTGCAAATGAGGTGATAGTTCAGGGGCCAAGTGTATCCCTGGTTCTACTTGGTACCCAAGCATGCGCATTCCATATAAAAGATGTACTAGTGTTTTATAAATGATGGAATGAAGAAGTTTTTGTTAATCCCAATTTTTATTGCTTCATTGGTTATGCTTCTTGTGATGTTGAATATTATTAGTCTCATCAGCCATAGGTAGCTTGGGTGTTGAGTTGCTTCATATTGAAATAGATGCCTTGTCTTAATGTAGTTTACTTAATTTACATTTATTTGTCATTTTGTTGTTTTATCGCCCTTTCTCTTATAGTTATTTATTTATTAGCTTTGAATTTATATTAGGAGTCTGAAGTGAGAGAAGCAAGAAAGTTGAGATCCTCTCATGAAAATATTGAGTTATTGAAGGAGAAATTATTGGAAGAGAGAGGCCGCAGAGAGAGGGCTGAGGCTGATTTATCTAAATCACAAGAGTTCCAGATGAGTATGAAGAAGCTGGAGGATGAATTGTCATCTTGGAAGTTAATGATTGAAGAAATTCCCGGTGTTTCATGTTCTGAGGATATACCTGTTAAATTTGCAGCTCTACAAAAGTGAGTGAGTACAATTGTTTCACTACTTTTGGCTTTATAACAAGAGACCACTTCTTCAGGGTCACTAGGGAGCAAAAGTAATACCAAAACTTTGAAGAGATTTTTTTCTTCTTCCATTTTTTATTATTTAATTGTTTATCTTTTTGGGGTGGAATTGTTTCCTATAGCATTGTACTATTAAGGCAACTTTAGGTGATTGTCTGATTGAAAATGGACATTTGCCTCAACATCAAAATTCTTTAGCTCTTTCCGCAGCTTATTTGGTACATTGTGTCATTACTCTTCACCTACGATTTGAATTTATTGATAGTAGGGATGTAAATAAGCTAGTCCGTTCGACAGCCCGCTCGATACCCGCTCGGTTTAGCCCGATCCGAACTCGAGCTCGATACTGTAGAAACTCGATCGTTACTGTTGAAACCCGCTCGATTAGTAAGTGATACATACCCGACTCGCTCGACAAAACTCGATAGGGGCTCGCGAGCTCAACTCCTTTAAAGCTCGACCGGATCGCTCGCCCGACTCGTTAACTCGTTAGTTCGACTCGTTAACTCGTTCATATCTTACATATATATTAGTAAATAGTAAACATAGTATAATATATATAGTATTACATATTAATTATAATACTTTGATAACAATATTTAGTATGTTAAATTAACATATTAAGTTATTAATAGTTAGTATATAACAATATAACAATATTAAATAGTTAGTATATATATATAAACACATATATCACATCACACATGGTTAACAATAGTTATATATTATATTTATATTATAGTTACTTAGTTATATAGAATATATTAGACTTACTATTTGTTCACATTATACATATACCATTGTTTATACTCTGTAGTTATATATAATAACATATTATTAATTTGTTACTTATAAACTATAGTTATGTAATATATTTTATAATATGCCTTATATACTTACATATTATATATTTATGTTATTAATAAATGCATAGAAGTTGTTCATAAACTTGGGATTGAATTCTGCTTTGATCACTCATTGAAAAATTTAATAGTTTACATCGAGCTCTAATTGAGCCGAGCTTGTCCAGTTACCCGGCTCGGCTCGAGTGTCATTTTCAATGAACTCGAGCTCGCCCGAGTTTTAAACGAGTCGAGCTTGAACATGTAATTTATAGCTCGGCTCGAATTCGAGCTCGACTATTTAGGCTCGACTCATAAATGAGCCAGTCTTGAAATCTTCAAACTCGACTCGGCTCGGCTCGATTACATCCCTAATTGATAGTGAATGCTTTGTATTGATGTTTCAAGATAGGGTTGTCAATTCGGGTTCACGGGTCGGGTTCGTGTCAACCCGACTGACCCAATTACATAAACGGGTCTGACACGAATCCGACCCGATTATTAATCGGGTTGTGACACGCGACCCAAACACGACCCGACAAACACGACTAATAAACGTGTTACCTGTTTACCCGACCCGACACGGCATAATTTCACTGTTTTCATATGTTTCAACCTTCAATTTTAGTTTTTAACTTCCGATTTTTTTTTTTAATCGGGTTATTATCGTGTTGGCGGGTCAACCCGCGTAATCGGGTTGACCCGCCAAACACGATTATAATCGGGTCAACCCGATTATGACCCGAACCCGATTATAACAAACCCAAACCCGGTTTTTTCGTGTCGTGTTCGTGTCGGGTTTGCGGGTCGTGTCAAAAATTGCCAACCCTATTTCAAGATTTGTTTTTTTTTTTTTTGTAAGTCTTAAAACTATTTTTTGTGTGCACATTATGTGCATTATGCGTGTCCCCCCTCAAACCCCTGTCGCCCTCTCTCTCTTTGTGCAGACTCTATTGAGGACTCTATGATATATACATGGCTTACAAGTGGATCACCTGTGGTACCTATTTATGATCTGACTTATGATGAGAAATTGGGTTTGGACCTTTGTTTATACTTTGTTTCTATAGATGGGTTATTATATTTTCTGGTAGGAAACTCGAATGGTTTATAATACGATCAGATAAGTGGGGAAATATGTCCCATATCTCCGTGTGTTGTCATGTTAAACGGGCGGTGAAGTGGGATATGGCGTGTACACTGAAGGGGAAGGGGGACTAAAAATATGTCCTATATCTTCATGCACTAAGCTGATCCTGGAAAGTGGTATTATACTTTCAGGCTGAACTGTTTCATTTTTAGAGGGGTGTGATAGGTCCAAATATGGCAGCAGTGGTAGATGGGAAACTGGGTTTGATATTGCTTCAATGGTCAAAGGCTTTGGAGCAATAGTGCAGGTTGTGTAATTAAATATTTTTACCAGAGATCTAAATCATTTTTCTACCTGTGAGAGGATGAAAGTTGCTGACTAATATGGTCTCGTCATGTGCATAAATGATTATCATAGCACTCGTGAGAAAGAACTTGCATATGACTAATTGTATAAGGAAAAAGCGGCTTGACATTAAATGATAGAAGGTGGAAAAGTTTGTTTGTTGCTTCTTGATTGTGCAGAATGATTAAACAGGAGCAATTCATCCAACCATTGAACTTTTCAGAGTAGGCTAATGGCATTGATGAATGATGGATTTTCTCTGCATTAATTGTCGGTTTAAGTTATGATATTATTGAAGGTATCCGCTTAGGTCTTGGTAGGACTGAATGGTGAAAAAGGCTTTGTGTAGCTGACCCTATTTAGTTAGGAATCAGGCTTACTTGAGTTGGTTTTTAGTCGTTGATTAGGTCTTTGATTTTCTGTTAGTTTACTGGATGCTTTTGTTATCCTTTTGTTTTTGTTTTTTGTTTTTAGTCAGGATATGTATCTAATTTTGAATAGGAGCTTTTGGCCTTGTCTACGACCATTGATTATGATGCGAATAGCATCAGGCCGGTAGAATGAAGGGGAGGGCTGCAGGTAGTTATTTATGAAGTCCAAGTTGTTATCATGGAATGTGAGATGGTTAAGTGAGGGGGATAAGTGCCTGGGAGTTAGAAATTTACTTAGATAGTGGAAGGCGGATATCATTTATTTGCAGGAATCTAAATTTGAGCTCATCTCCAGAAGTGTAGTTTGCAGTTTGTGGGGGTGTCAACATGTGGATTGGTGCTACTCATCTTCTAGAGGGGCCTCTTGTGGAATTCTGCTTATGTAGGATAGGAGGGTTGTGGAGAAATTGAAGAGAGTGTGGGGGAGTTTATGGTTGCCTGCTCCTTTAGAAATGTTGAAGATGGTTTCTCTTGGGCCATTGTGGGTTTATGGGCCACATTCCAATTGGGACAGATGGTATTTATGGGGGGAATTGACTGGTTTGATTAGTTGGTGAAATTTTTTTGCTGTGGTGCATTTGGAGAGACTTCAACGTCACCCGTTTTCTGAGTGAAAGATTGGGTAATGTTCATTTTTGTCCCTCTATGTTGGATTTTTCTAATTTTATTTATGAGCAGGGCCTTATGGATCTTCCCCTTGTAGGGGGGACTTTTACATGGTCCAACAACCGGGATTCCCCTTCATGGTCAAGGATTGATAGGCTTCTTGTTTCCCCGGAATGGAAAGCTAACTTTCTTGAATTATTTCATATTAGGGTACATAGATTGTGCTTAGATCATTTCCCCTTTCTCCTTGATTGTGGTGGAATTCAGGGGGGCAAAAGATCTTTTAAGTTTGAGAATATGTGGCTTAAGAAGCTGGAATGAGCAGGTATTTGGTAACATGGAGGCTCATAAAAATCTCTTTTGGAGGAGTTGCGTGTTCTTGATGGAGTGGAGGTAGATAGAGCTTTAATTGCTGAATTTGAGGAAAACCATGGTTATAAGTGTGCTGGAAAAAGCTACTTTATTGGAGGAGATCAGTTGGAGGCAAGAGTCTAGGGCTCTATGGCTAAGAGAAGGTGACAAATGCACGAATTTATTTATTTATTTTTTCATTTGGTGGCCAATTCGAATAGGAGAAACAACTCCATTGAGACGCTGTCTGCAAACAGTTCAGTTTCTTCTGACAAATAGTTCAATTTCTTCTGACCAACATGCTATCAGGGATCACATTGTGCAATTCTATTATGGACTATTTTCAGAACAGTTCAGTTGGCGGCCCAAGCTAGATGGCCTTGCTTTCGACGACATAAGCGTGGAGGAGTTCTCTTGGTTAAAGAGTCTGCTTGAGGAGAGTGAGTTCCTTGGGGTGGTAAAAAGTATGAACAAAGAGAAGGCGCTAGGTCCTGATGGCTTTACTTTGGCATTTTTTTCAAGATTGTTGGGATGTGATCGAGGTAGATATTATGGGGGTGTTTCATGATTTTCATACTATTAGTAAGTTTGAAAAAACTCTTAGCCACCTTCATTGCTCTCATTCCAAAGAAATCTAGGGCTATTTATCGTAAGGACTTTCATCCCATTAGTCTTGTAAGTGGAGCTTACAAGATTATTGCCAAAGTCCTTGCCAATAGGATGAGAAGGGTTGTGGAGAAGATTATTTCGAAGCCCTAGATCTGGTGAGTCAGGGGTGCTTTGCAAATTGAATATTGAGAAGGCCTATGATCATGTCATTTGGGATTTTTTACTTTATCTATTGAGGAGATGCGGTTTCGAGGAGAAATGACGCTCTTGGATGGTGCATTGTATTTCTTCTGTGTGTTTTACCATTTTGGTAAATGGCACTCTGTTTGGCTTCTTTAGTAGCTCTTGTGGGTTGAAACAAGGAGATCCTTTACCACCCTTCCTGTTTGTTATCGTTATAAGGCTTTAAATAAATGCTTATTGCAATTGTTAATGGGGGTATTCTCTTAGGATTCGCTGCAAGGTCTAGGCACTCTGGTGTAGTTAACATATCACACATGTTGTTTGCGGATGACACTCTGATTTTTTGTGGGGCCAATCCTGTCCACCTACGCTATCTACATGCCTTATGTTAATGCTTCGAAGTTTTGGTTGTAAGAGAAGTTGGGGAGGAAGGGGTTTTTCCCTTCCCTTTGGGTGGTTATTCCTTTGTCACTCTAGTTGCTCACAAGGGTGATGATTTCAGGTTGACTGGTTTGATTCAATATTAAAAGTGGCCAGTAGGCTTTGGTTTGTCTTTGAAGATGGTGGTGTGGGATTAGGGAGACGATTTGTGGGATGAGGAGGATGGAGATTTCCCTTATCCTTTGGATGTTTTTCCTCCTGCCATGCCCTTGGATTGGGCTTTGGGTTGTGAGGACCCTGTGGTGGGGTTCTCGTGTGAGGGCTTTGAGGATATGACTTTGGCTCTTCTGAAAGCCATTGAAGAGGATCATCATCGGAGTTAAAGGGTGCGCGTTCTAAGACTAGAGGTAGAAGGGAGCTGTTGAACTTAGAATGTTCCATAAATTATGACATTGCATCTTGTCCTCTAGCTGTGGGAAAGGCAATGCTCACGTGCTTTAGTGTTGAGTGCTTCGTGTGGGTTTCGGGTTAGAGGGCTTTTGGTGTTTTTTGGGTTTCAGGTTGGTGTGCTTATTGGGTTTGAGGGCTTTTCGGTTTTGTGGGTTTTGATTGTTTTCTCTAGGTTTTTGTTAGGTGCTTTCTGTGTACTTAGGGGTGCATTATACTTTCTATAAAATCTCTATTACTTAAAAAAAGAAAGAAAGTAAGAAGATTAATCTAACTAAGTTGGAATTGGTTCCTGTGGGTAATGTCATTAATGTGGATGGGTTGGCTGGCATCCTGGGCTGCAAGGACTCTTCTATTCCTTTGAAGTATCTTGGTCTTCTATTGGGAGTCTTTTATAAGTCGAAGGCTATTTGGTACGTTTTTATTGAGAAGGTAGAGTGGCGGCTGGCTGGTTGGAAAATGATGTACTTGTCCAAGGGTGGTAGGATTACCCTTATCAAGAGCACCATTTCCAATTTCCAATTTGCCAACGTATTTCATGTCCCTCTTCCCTCTCCCTGCAGGTGTTGCAAACCGTATTGAGAAGCTCCAACGAGTTTCTTGACATTTTAGGGGAGGGGGTTCAGATTTTTACAGGGTTGTGTGGTAGATCGTTTTTTGAGGTTAGGAAATGTATTTGTTGGAAGAGTTTTGTTCAACTAATTATGTAGTTGTCTATTTTTGGGTTTAGGTCTCTGAATGCATTTTTTTTTTCTTTGTTACTTTTGGTTCTAGTTGTGGTTAAGTTATTAATGAGGATTTTGCTGATGTCTAATCTAACTCTTACAGTATATACAAATATATATATTTTTATTAATTTGGCTCTGCTGTGATTTTCTTTCTCAAAAGTTTGCTTGTTAATTTTCTGAGTTGCCAGCTTCCCTTATGGCAGTAATGCTGTACAGCATTCTTTTTCTGTTCTTATACTTTCTGCTTTGGTTAACATGCATGCAAGTGCATGATGACAGAATGTGTTGATGTACCTTTAAAGTATTCTAATTTTCAGTATCCATGTGTTTTTTGTTGTCGTTGAGATATTTTATTTGATGTAGAGAGGTGATTGATAGCATGATGAAGGTGGGAGATGCAAATGCTTGCTTAAAACAATTGGAGGTGGCTCTTGATGCTGCACAAAGCGGAAAACAAAATGCCGAAACTGAGGTTGCATTGGCGAAAGAGAAGGCAGAAGTATCAAAATCAGAGGTTAAGAGGATTGAATTGATGGTAAGTGTTTCATTAGATGGTTTTTTGCCATATGATAGGATCCTGGCTAACAAGTGACTGATGTTAGACTTCAGATGTAACAAAGAGGATTGAGTGTTAAAAACTAGTGGAAATGGTGTTATGCACCTATCTTCCTGCAGTCTTTAGGTTTTCAATATGCATTTCAGTTCATATGAGTATTCATTCACAAGTTGATTGTAAGCAAGAAAAAGGTTGCATATAAATTGCTGAAGTAGCAGATAAGGAGGGGGTGATAATGAATTGAGAATGTCCAAGGCCTTGAATTCTCTCATGTGTTTCTTTTGGACTAAGAGATCAGGCTAATATATTTTTTAACCAAGCCTTTTTCATTATAAGAATCAGGATTTAATTTTTTAACCTTCATAGGTTAGGGTGTGGTAAGCAATTTGCTTAGGCTGAAAGTCTGCTGCTTGTACTTGCTCTCTCACACACACACACACACACACACACACAAGCAATTAGCTTAGGCTGATAGTCGGCTGCTTTTACTTGCTTACACACATACACAAAAGCAATTAGCTTAGGCTGCAAGTCGGCTGCTTGTACTTGCTTACACACACAAGCAATTAGCATAGGCTGAAATTCGTCTGCTGAAAGTCGGCTGCTTGTACTTCCTTACACACACACAATAGCTCTGGTGCTTTATGTAGTCCTTGTTTGGGGGAACTTGGCTTTTGCCAATGTCAGTTCTTTTACTAGTTCTACCTGTCATGTTAGATTCACAGTAAGACTATCCAGCAAGTTTCGGGGGTTGCACCTTTGTTTTTGTTTTGGAGTTAATGGTAGATGAACAGCCGGCAGTCGAAGGAGCAGAGTGTCCTGTCAGACCTCACAGCTGCTTATGTGTGCAGTTTATTTATGTTAATGGCTGTTTCTATTTCTTCATTTCTTCTAGATATTTTTGATGTCTTTGTCTTTAAATTTTAATTTGTTTCTCTTCTGTCTATAATGGCTCTTCTTAACATCTTGTGTACTTGGGTTGGCCCCATTGGTAAAAGAATGGCTGCCTTTATATTCTTTGGATCGACCTTTTTCTTGAAAATATTGGTTATTTTGCCCTCATTTCTTTTTTTCCAGTTCTTGTATGAGATTGGATGTGACAAGCTTATTGCTTGAGATGATAATTAACTGGGTATTGCACTCATTTTGACTGTGAATTCTGTTGTATGAGTATCGTTCAGATTCTTCCAAATGGATGTATATATATGCAATGTTGGGTTCTTACATCTGTAATCTTTAACTTGTTTATATTTTTCTCCCGTTCAATCATTTGATGCTAAACTATTGACTGTGTATTGTAGCTTTCTATGGTTACCGAAGAAAGAGATGAATTAAGAAATCTTGTAAATGAATTCAAGAGGCCAAAGAATGATGAAGCAGGAGATAAAGCAGTCAGTGGGGCTGTTCTTCAGGTTATATTATTTTTCCTCCCATACCTCTTATTTTATTCATGCGATCTCTCATATGGTCTTGTTTGTGACTTGGTTTGCATGGACAGGAGCTTGAATCGTCTATTGCAAAGAAAGAATTATGTATTAAAGAACTGGAGAGTAGTTTACATGAACAGAAGGAAGTCAATACTCATCAATATGAAGAGATAAGGTTGCTCAATGAGAGGTTAAATAATGAGGCAAGGAGAATAAAGTCATTGGAGAGGGAGGGTGATCGGCTTCGTTCAGAGATTTCCCTATTGGAGTCAAAGGTAAAAATGTTCTGAGGATTACTGGAACAATACGTTTCTCTCTTCCTGATACATCTGTGGTGAAGCATTTGATTTAAGGCTTGAATGGTTTCTTAAAAAAAATCTTCTGCAATATAAGCCTTCCTACCAATTTTTTCTCCATGCATGCGGAGTTGATAAATAACAAGAAGTTGCATATTGAGTTGCTGAGGAAACGATGTTAAGCTTTGCAATTCAAGGGAGATCAGTTAAAGAAATATGCAATTCAACAGAGATTAATCTTGCCTTGCCTTGCCTTGTAGATGGCTGAAGGTTTTGCCTCAGCTTCTTGCCTTTTTAAGCTGTCTTCTTAATGATGCAATATTAACAGGCATCCTGTGGTTAGTCTGCTGATGGTTGCTTTTGCTTAATGGAGTAGTTTGTCATATATGCCTTCTGGAGCTGGAATTGATCCTTGCTTTTCTTCATAAAGAATAATCTGGATTCTATGGTCGTTCATTGGGTTTATGAAAATATTTTTTTTTCCAAGTAAATCAATCTTATTAAAATGCGCAACTGGGTGCAATCCAAGTACGCATGGAGTTTATAAGAATGTTATTTACTATTACTTTTTAATCTTGGATGATCATCAAAGATTCTAGTATGCTGTTACTTGATGCTTATATTTCTTTTTGTACTTTATGCTCCCTAATTGTTTCTATTTATAAATCGAGGATTCAATGATATTTAAATTAGATATGTTCAGCTAGTTCTTGTGTCATGGAAAACCCTTGATCTTTTTTTTAAAAAAAAAAATGTTTTAATTAGAAATCATAGATTTTGTCATGTTCTTTCTTTATTTTGAGATATTGTTGAGATTTATATGGGCAAATGATTCATTTCTTAAAGATGCTCAATTTGTTTTATGTTCTTGCCCAGTGTCATTGGTAACTTTTTTGTTGCTTTTTCCATCCACAGTTGGGCCATGGTGATTATTCTGCTGCAAGTACAAAAGTTTTGCGGATGGTAAATACCCTTGCAGTTGATAATGAGGCAAAACAAACTATAGAGGCTTTACAAACTGAGTTGCAGAAGACCAAGGAGAAGTTACAAGCTGTTGAAGAATTGAAAAGTCAGACCGGTATAAAAAGCATTGTTTCTTGAATCTTTTCTTCTTGGGGCCCTTGTTGCATAAACTTTTGTTTTTCAGGCTTTACTTGTGCTGTAAGTAGTATGGTGTTTAGTGTTTTTGTTTATTATTGCTATTCACTTTCAACTTTTGTTTCTTTCTCTTTTTGGGTGTATCTTGATGATTTCAAGGGTGTTGCTGACATTGGAAGCTAACTTATATGATTAGTCTAGTGGCATTCATTGACATTGTGGATTCCACTGAATTGAGGCATGGAGGAGAACAGAAGTTTGTGAAGTTAGTTTCCGTATCTTGCTGTCCTTTGTCTAACTAAACAAGAGTGTTGGTTCCCCACCCACTCCCTCCTTAAAGACCACATATTTGAGTATATGTCCCACTCCCAAAATAGGAGGTATTGACAGACTTTGAAAGATCTTGAAACTGCATATACCATGTGGCGGTGATGAATATTGGTGCTATCTGTTATGGGTTGCTTCTATACTTTGAAGAAACACATCTTGAATGGTGATAGGAATTCAAAAGGATGTTTAATAAGTAATAGTTGGTTACCTGTATTGATTTTACAGTTATTGTCACAACTTTCTTCCTTACACTGTTAAGCAACGAGTTCATTTCTTTCTCATATTGCATCTTTTAACTATTCAGGTGATGCTGGGAAACTGGTGGATTCCTATATATCTGGGAAGATAACGCAGTTAAAAGAACAAATTGCGACGCTTGAAAAACGTGAAGAGAGGTAAGTCCTTGATGGAAATATTTCATTTCTTATTTCAGTGTTTGATCATGATTTATTGTTTAGTGTACTTTTTTAAGCCAAAGTGTTTGAACATACCCATGGAACAGATACAAGACTGTTTTTGCGGATAGAATTTCAGTGTTCAGGAGGGCGTGTTGTGAACTTTTTGGTTACAAGGTATATTAAATATTTCTCATTTCGCTTTGTATTTTCTTATGATGTTGCCTCCATGTTCACGTTGTATTCTAATTGGCTGTTCCCACGGGTGCAAGTTGTGACTTGGGATTGGTCAACCTAAAAACGAAAGCAGGCAAACCAGTTCGGCATGCTTCGTTTAATTAATAAGAGTTCTGTTTTCGGTCCTTGGGTGAACACATGAACTAATCATATAGGCTAGTTTGTTTCATGGCTGTTCTCATGGTTTACCTGACCCATACCAAGAACCAAACATGTGTAAACTGTACATAGGAATGGTATCAAGTGGGCTACAGGGATCTCTTCTTGTTGAATTTTTCAAATTTTCTTTCTAGCCTTCTTTTTGGTCCTCAGATCTCTCTCTCTCTCTCTCTCTCTCTCCCATTTTCTTTCTAGCCTTCTTTTTGGGTGTTTGATGGGGGCTTCTTCTGTTTTTTGGGCTTTGGGTGTTATGGGTGCTCATTGTGGGTTTTAGGGTTGATCCTTGTGGGTTTTTGTTTGGGTTTTTCCTTTCGTGGGCTGGCTTGGGTGGTTTCTGTGTATACTCTCTGTGTACTTAGAGGCGCCTTTCGCTTTTTAATAAAATCTTCTTACTTATCAAAAAAAGAAAAAAGAAAAAAAGAAAAAAAAAATGGTAGAATCAGTTGGCAGGAGAAAGGAGTTGTGGGTAGTTCCTGTTTGCATTATGTGGACAATTTGGTGGAAGAGAAATAATCGTTCTTTTAACTACGTAGTGTTGGATGGAAACTAAGTTTAAATCATTGTTCTTACATTCATTATTTAACTGGCTTTGCACTTTGGACAGTATATGTTATGGTACTTTTTTGAATGTTCTTAACAACAATCAGTATATTAAAGTAATGCTTGATTTTTGAGTTGTTTCAGCTATGGGATGCTTAAATATGATTTTTTTTTTTTTTTCCTCATGTAATATGCTGCCGTGGTTGTAATCTCGCATAATCATTTGAAACTTCCAACATTTCCTCCCCCTTTTGAGCTTGGATTTGTAAGCCTCCATGCTAGAGTATAAAAATGGGCAATGGCAAAAGGACCTTATCATTCTCTAAATTATTGGGATGTTGGTCCAAATCACTTGGTGAGGACAAAGCTATTATGACCCCTGCATTAGGTTTTAGCCAAGTCTGATACAAGCAGTTAATCCTAAAACACATGGGTTCAGCAACACATGAACTGCATGGGGGGACAACCAAGAAGGGCCTGATATGCCTGAAAGAACTGTTACAACTTTGAAAGTCCAGAACCCCTCCCCCACGGTTACATCTTATTGTACCTGATTTGAGGATATCAAATCTTATTGTTCTACAATTCATTCTTTGATAAATACTAGTGCAAACATTTAGACCACTAACAACCGTATTCTTATGGGCTTCATTAATGTTAACATTATCCTTATATTTTTGGCAGATTGTAATGGATGAACATCAGCGTTCTAATGGAATCCCAGTGACGCGTTTTACTCTCCAGTCTATTTATGCGCAAAGTGACGACGAGAAGCTTGAATTTGAATATGAATCAGGGAATACAATCATATTGGTAAGATGGTCTCTAATGTCCCACAATAATAACCATAGGGTTTATTGGCCTTATGGTAAGGTTATTACCATCCTGGAATGAAGATCCTGGATTATGTCCCAAAGAATAAAAAATTCTTGTCTAACAAAATATATGCGATTGGTTTGGTAAATTTTGGGAAATGTTTTGGGTTTTTGAAAAAGGTAAAAGTTGAGAATTGATTTGGTGGGGGCCACATTTGAGAAAAGTTAAAAATTGGTTTGGTAAAATTTAGGAAGTGTTTTGTAAAAATTAAAAATTGAAAAATATTTTTATAAAATAAAAGAAAATAAAATGAGAAGATTGTTTTTTTTTAAAGAATAGTGCCACCACCGTGGTGTGATCTGGCGGCCCTGGTTGTGTTTTATTTTTTAAAAATATGTTGTGTTTTAATTTTTTTTAGAAGTGTTTTGAGTTTAGAGAAGATTTTTGTAGTTTGTTTTGAAAAATGTGATCGTGGTGGGGGTTACACCTGAAAATCCGTTTGGTTAACTAGTTTTGAAAATAGCTTTTAGCGTTTGAAAAGTGAAAAGAGTTTTGTAAAAGTTTACCAAACCAACCCACAATTTTTGGATAGCATTTAATGTTTAAATTGTGCGTTCCATAAGATTTCAACTGAAAATATTTCTTGAAGTTTCTCCTAAGTAATAATTGAGGCCTTCATGTCAAAGAGAAGGAATAGTGTAAGCATATTTCCACCAGCAGTTTTTTTTTTTTTTTTTTGGGGGGGGGGGGGGGATTGAAAGTTCTTGTTGACATATCTGATTTAAAGAGAGATTAGAAACTAATTTTATTTTTTATGTTACAGACAAATGATTACACCTCTCAGCCTGAGATATCCCATCAGGTAAGAAGCATTTTATTTCCTACGGTTCTTATATAAGCTTATGCTTCTATACTAAAGTGTCATTTCGCTTCTTTGTAAATGGCTGACCCGGCCTGGACCTGGCTGGTAATTACAATGAAACTTCTCAACCCAACCCCATATGTTGATTTTGGAAATAGATCATTCTGATGCTATGAGAAATGTGCAGGATCTTGAACTGTTTTATTTTGTTGATTTGATGTAAAAACTGGTAATTATCCCCTAGGGACAGTTGTAGGGGCTGTAATTTTGAGGCCCTGGGTTTGCCAAAAAAAAAAAAAAAAGTGTATTTTACTCTAGCTTTCTTTTGTTGTGGCGGCAATCAATTGTGAGAATTGGGAAAAAATATATTATGCCTTTTTAATTAGCTTTACCAAAAATATTTCTTTAGACAAATTCAAATTTCATTTCTGATTTTTTTTTTCCCCATTCCTGTCGAATCAAGGGATTTCAAAGGTGCTGGTAGCGCAATATGTAACTTACTCCTATTTCTCCCAAATCCCAATCAAAAGACAAGTTTTAGGAACCATTCTCTTTGCTTAATATAGTGTATACAAGTTGAGTGTTTTTTATAGGCTTTCAAATCATTCAAATCTATTGATTTGTGGTTAAAACTGACTTATCAAAAAAAAATTTGTGGTTAAAACTGTTGGTTTGTGTTCTACTTTTAATGTGCTTGTCTACATCTTTTGTTAAGTGCAACTCATTAACGCCTGCCTTTTTGCAGGTCAACATATTCATTCGGAAGCTGAATTCAATTCCAGCTTTCACTGCCAACTTAACAGTGGAGTCCTTCAACAAGCGAACCCTATCGTAAAATGAACGAACTCATCGAGCCTTGATATATCTGAAATCTAGATTTCTCTTTCATCTCCAGACTTGTATATTTTGTAACCTAGCCATTTCTTTGCCTAGATCATTATATTCATCTTATTCTAGGAACTCACAGAACAAGTCCTACATATATTTGTGATTCAAGGGTCTTCTGTGGATTAACTGATCAGAATTTTGCTTCATTTGGCTAGGATGTTTATCGACTAGAGTAGTGTTACTCTTCAACTCTATTTATCACACTTATGTCACGTTGAAGAAGTCAATTAAAACACACTGCGTCAGCCGGTTTCACGAGTGTGATAAATGAATGTGAAGAGTAGTATTACTCTTACGGAGTATGGGATGTGGATTGACTTCCTGTTATAAAACTGGGTGAGTATCAACCTTTGCAGGTGATGAAATGTAAATAATCATTTGACTATTCTCGTGGACATGGAACTTTCTCGGGGTCATTATTGCAGTATATGCTTTTTGTGTCAAATCAAAGGGGCCCCGAATTTCAGGTATGTATAATATTTCCCATTTTTTCGTGATGTATGAAAGCATTTGTAGGGAAAGCTTGGCATAGCGTGACTTAAGATTCATGTCGAAAGTAGGGGCCGCAGGGCAAACCGTAAAAATTGGCTGTTTGCCTTCCCTCAAGAGTACATTGAGAAGAAGAGAATATTAGGCAAGGTTTTATGTGGCGCACGTCATTAGAAGAGTAAACAGTATCTTCCAGAGGGCTTGAACTTGTTAAAGTAGTAGTACTTGTTAAAAAGCAATCATTTATCATTGGCCCTTTCACCAATTTCTTCTAGGCTATCATCATGGAAAGCTCGCGACAGTGAAAACTTGATGCTAGTAGATCTAATCAGTCACACAGAATGAGTGAGACCAGTGGGGGTGGTTTTGTTGGTGCATGTCCGAAGATGACAGGGCATCGATGCAAATCGCAAGAAGAGTGGTGGAAATGCATTTTCGTGTGGCTTTCTTGGCCGTGTGTTTTTGGTAACTTCAACTCAAAGGCCAAGTATAGCAACTGAAAGACTCTAGAAGACTATTTTAACCTAATAATTATTTATTTTTTTTGGGGGGAAATTACGCTCATCCCTCGTACTTGCATCTAAATTGCAACGTCATTACAAACTTTAAAAAGCTGTAATTAACTTAAGATTATCTATCCCTTTCACCTAACTCAGGATTTTTTTTATTAAATCTGACAAAAATAGCCACGTGTGATACACATGTTATACCCCCTATTATGAGTGAAAATATAATTATGTTCTTAAAAAAAATCTTCACTGGCTATGGAGATCGACGAAGTTGGAGAGGCCACGGTCAGAGACCTACGGCCAGCCATGGGTTTGCCATGGTGTGTGTGTGTGTGTTTTTTTTAAAAAAAAATATTTTTTAAAGTTTGGGAAACATTACAATTTGAGAGGGTTAGTGCAATTTCCCCTCATTTTTGGGTAAGTAAACTAATTTGAAGTTATTACTAGTGTATTTTGTTTTGTATCAAAAGAAAAAAGAAAAAGAATGAATGTGGGGAGCTATGTTTTTACAAACCTAGGTTTTTAAGTATTCATTATGGTAGAACACTAAAGTATGAAATTCAAATTAATAAAGGAAAACTTGAAAGGAAAACACGTTGTCAAACAATCCCATTGCCTTCACCATCTCCATCCCTTCTTTATTCATACATATACATATGCTAATATACATAAATTAAGGAATATGTCTACCACAAAAACCCTATATGGATAGTCTACGATAATTTAGCCAATTGATTCAAAAAATGAACTTCTAAATTATCTTGCACTTCCCCTCAGTTGGTCTAACTAAAAAACAAAAACAAAAACAAAAAAGAAGAAACACAGCCTGATTCCCATGACCAAATGAGTAACTCTTAGCAACTGACACCAAATATAAGCCAAATACATCCTTTCTAACAACTAACCAACCAACCAGTGAAAGGTTAAAAATATAATGTGGCGATTTGTAAGTGTAAGTAAAGAAACTTTTGCCTTTCACTGGTTGGTTGGTTGTGGAAAAGATTGTGAAAAGTTAAAGTGAAAAGATTTGTGTAGGTGAAAGTAAAAGAATGAAGAAACATTAGCAAACATATGTGTGTTTTGTTTTCTGGGTAAAAAGCAAAAAAAGTAGAAACAAACGCCCAAAAGACGTTCTCAAACAAGTTCATTGATTTCATACGGTTGTTCATTTTTTGCACAACAAGCTCTTCTTCGGTCAGGAAAATAGAGCTATTTAATCTTTAATTACTCACTTTTGGTGTGAATAGGATCATCTTCCTTTCAATTGAAACGGAGTAGAGTCATTTCATGATTAGGATTTAATGTTGTTGTCTTGAATATTATAGATGATGTCACGTGATAAATATGTTAGCACACCATTAAAAAAATTTGAATAATGTGGCATAATTTATACCGTTAGATACAATAACATTAAATTCTGACCATAAAATGGCTTGAAATGAAGAGGATTCTTGTCCCATTTTTATGGCTTGGAGAGTAGCCTGTTTGAGATGATGCATTCATTGAAGTCTAAATCATCTATGGTGCTAATGTGCAACAATTATAGAGCCAACTACTATTTATCCACCCTGCAGGACTACTTTATTATAACTTGATTCCAAACTGTTCATATAATTTTTCTTCATCAAGGTTCCTTTTTTTTTTTTTTTCTAGTTTTATTTGATTGTGGCGAAAATTCCTTTGCATGCGACCGAGGAAAACACACTAAAATAGGTCAATTATGTAGGCATTCAAAAGTTGAAACAATTTCAACAAAAACGGCTAATAGATAGATAATTAATAATGGTTACTCATTTCCCTGGTTCATAGAACTGTATTGGGAGACGACATGGTTGAAAAGGTATGTATCACCTTATCATCATCATATGGGAAAGTCTCGGATTACAGCAAAGAGGCCTTGATAAGAAAGAGAAGAAGACTTTGGTTCTAAGCCTTCATAATGGATTGGTGGGTTTGAGAGAAAGGAAAGGATTATCTCTTTGTTTAACTCATAATGAGTAACTCAGAAAAAAAAAAAAAAAAAAAAAATTAACTCATAATGAGTCTCTAATGGATTTAAAAGAAGAAAAGATAAACAAAGAACATTTTTGTTTATGCAACATTTATCATCTTGTCCAATATTTACCCACCAGGTTTCATATTTTAGCCGGAAAAATAAAATGAACTGTGTAATAACTCAGGTGAAACATTAATCACATTTTTACTATTATTTCAAAATGACTTATTATAAAGCCAAGACTTATTTAGTAAGAAATCAAAGTGAGATTTAACACTCATAAACATCTGTATGATTCACCTACCTACTTAATGTGAACAATCCACTCACTCAAACGTCACCGGGCATCATAGGATGCCGAGAAATGGTACACAAGTAGTACATTTGTATTCCTCCTCAATTTGAGTGAGGCACCATTATCATCTTCTCTTTTGTTTTTTTGAAAAAATTTCTTTGGAGTTATTGTGACCACCTTGCTTTATTCAAGAAAAAAATCAATGCCCATGTTGCTTCTCTCTCTTGCAAGAGATGCTAATTACCAAGCGAAAGGCCTATAGAGATGATTTTGACAGATGAATTGAGCAAAGATAACAAAGTCAAGTTAGTGGTGAGGCAGTTGGAGAAGCATTTTAAGTGCCACACCTTCTTTGGAGAGTGTTTATAGGAGCTTTACACAAGCAGTACTCTTGGCTTTCTTCTACTTGGCAACAATTGCATAAGAAGAATTTAGCACTCCTATATTGTCCACATCCAGAAAGATCACATTTGATTCACCTGTTTATTACACTTTGTCCTTTCATGGAGACAAGGAATATGTGGATTGATCTCCAAAACAAAATAAAAAAAAACTACTTTGGTAGCATTTTTATTCCGCCAGTAAAATGTTATTTTGGTCCGCCTGAATGTTAAAATAAGAGCAAATTGAGCTGTATTCGGCTTGGCAATATAGAGAAATATTTGATGAGCATTGTTCGCTAACTAAACGTAAAAACAAAACATCTTTTTAATCTCTAACATTCTCCTTCATCTCAATCAAAAATAAAGAAATCTTTGAGAAAGAATTTTTAAATGGATTAGAGAAAGTAAAAGGCTAAAATTGAGAGCCAGATGCACATGCTTTTAAAAAGTGAATAGCTAAAATAAAAAAATAAAATAAAAAATGGAGAGCAGATTTGCTAAGCTGAATATGAATGCTCTAAGACATCTACTAATTATATCCACCCTCACCAAATTAAGTCATTGTCCTTTATTAATTGACATAATTCAAAAGGACAATCATATTCTTGCCTATTTGATGATGGACTTCTTTTTCTTTTTTTTTCTTTTTCTTTTTCTTTTTTTTTGGCATTTTTAACTAGCTACCTTAAGTAAATTAATTACGAAGTATGGGATCTTCCACTAGCACCAAAATCCCAAATCTTGAACTTTATTATTTGACTATACAATTATTCTTTCTTTTCTACACCCTAAAGTGAACAAATGGTGGTTGAAACTCGAAATAAAAGATTCTGACCTAGTACAATCTGATTTGTACTTTACTGTTTTTTGTAGTGGTGTCGGCATTTTACTTCTGTTTCCCCCCAAAATTTATAAGAAAACGACGTTATCCTACCAATACTATGATATATTATATATATGGATCTTCAACTTTGGGATAAATTTGGAACCGATAAGAGAAGATTATCCACCCATATCCACTCTCACAATGCTGTTACAAGTCAAAAGGTTTGACATTTCCATCTACAAATTAGAAGCCAAAAATGTTTCGTTAAATGCCCTTAAAACTATTTTCTTATGTTAGTTGGAGGAGTCTAGTCTAGGGTTTTTTTTTTTTTTTTTGGAATTTTTTTAATAGAGTAGTTCTAGGGATGGATATACTACTACTTATACTATATAGTCATTTACAAACTGATGTAATAGTTCATAATTAAGCACAAAAAAATAAAATAAATTGGCAGCTTATCAATTTCTCTTAAGTATTTCACTAATTATGAATTGTCATATCAATTTATAATAAAAACAATTGAAAAATGTCATACTTATTAATGCTTTTGTTTTCTGTTCTAAAGACAAATACATTATTCGGAACATTAACAACCGTACACAACGGAAAGTGTGATATACAAGAAAAATAAAGAAATGCGATCATGAATTAGCTAAAATAACTGTTAATTAAACAAGTCGTAGATGAAGTATGGGTAAAAAAAACTTCTAATTATATCTGTGACATAGTTTTGTTAGAGCAACATGCTTTATTTATACCGGTTCAATGTTTGTTTAAAAAAAAAAAAAAAAAAAAAAAAAAAGAAAAAGAATGGGCTTGACCTTAAGCGAAAAGCTAATTTTGAAGCATGAGCAATATAAAGGAGCATATAATAATGTACGTATGGTCTAAGCCTACAAATTTGAAAAGATTGAGATAATTGGTCAATTTCGGCATGGGATTTATTACTATTGGTCTTGTATTAATGTATTGTATATTGGCATGCGGATGTATATAAATTCGATCCCATAGTGAGAAAATCACGTCCCCATTATTTATAATTATTATTATTTTTTACATGCCCATTAATTTATTTAATAATATTAGACCTTTGTCTTTACCGAAAGATCGATAAAGATAAACCCATCTTCTAAAATGGCCTTAAAGTTTAGGGCATTAACATTCGGGTAAGTAAATTTTAGCCAAATTTTTAGACTTTTTAGTTAAATAATAACTTTTTAGTTAAATAATAACTTTTTATTTAATATAATTTAATTTTAGTTACCAACTTTTTCAAGGCATCTACATGACAACATCACATTCTATTTCACTTCAAATATTATTGTTTTATCCATTTTCATTATTCCCATAGATGTGAGAGAATCAAATTGATTTTTATCAGTTTAATTTATACATTGTCGGTGTGCAGCCAATAAATTTGTTGAGTCCGGCAGCAACTAGCCATTTTCGTGTTATAGTTAAAATGGCTAGTCAAATGAGACTACTTTTTTGCCCGGCTAGCCAAAATAACCTTTTGGCCAGCCCAAGGAAAATGTTCTAATTGGTGCATTTTGTGGATGATTGACAAAATGGAGAAAGGGATGGGAGATTGGGAGGTGAGTGGAAACAAGCTCACGGAAAGAAGGGTCAAGGGACAGTGTATGTAGAGGAACAACCCTTGGGACTTTTGGAGTGCCCAACTACCGAATTTCTAAGGCCTTTTTGACTTTATTGGTGGCGGTTGAAGGGTGTTTGAAAAATGCATGGTTTGGTGCTTTGAATGAAACCCTTTCGGCTTAGTAGGTTGAATTGTGTCCAAGTTCAAGCTATTTTTGACATAAAATATGGACCCCAAAGAGTTGGCGGGACATATGTCCAATGGTGATAGAGATTAGGATGGCCAACATGGTCGATCTCTATCACATGAAAAATAAGGTCAATGTGTGAAATGTACATGAAGCCGTCATCACACCTTGTTGAGTCGTTGACAATCAGCAAATTAAAGGGGTTGAAGATGATCTACAATATGTGTAATGCACTAATTGATAGACAGTGTGGTTGAGTTAGACCTTTCGAGTACTGTCTACATAGAAATGGCATAGTTCATGCCAACATCTCTATAACAAACGCAACGTCACAATGACAATACGGATAATAATTCGTGTTCGCATGTAGGCTTCGGGTCTGATCGAGTTGAGTTTGAGTATGAAAGTATAGGTCGGCCTTCAAATAAATAAGACTTTTCAATTTTAATCCACCAATTTCTATTGAGTTCATATCAAATTTGTAGATCACCGTGTAAAATATTGACAGCCTTAAATGACATCTCAAGTTGCCGACACGCAATATAGAAGTGCCAACAAGTATCTAGCTTTTGTTTGGGTAATTTTCCATGTCCTCGATCTATAATTGTTTGTAAAGCCTTCTCAAGATGACTTGAAAAAAATGTACTTTTGGATGACTAAGGTGCCTTTCATGTGCCATACACATGTGAGAGTATGTGCTAGAGTGCCTCAATTTCACAGATCGCTCTCTTCCTTTACCAAAAAGGTTCGATCATCTTAGTTAATTTCCAATTTTTTTGGAGAAAAAATTGGAAAAATGAAACTTAGGGTATAAATGATACCTGAATTTCGCCCACTAGGGTAGACCAAGAAGCCCATCCCAAGCAACGTTTGGCTAATCCCAGACCGGCCATCAACCAATTTTGGTAACTGCACAATGATTATAATAGTATCGTGCGGTATCAGCAGACTTAAATATCATAACACCACCCTCCTTCGTTGCAGTCTCGCAGGAGCAATTAGGCATTAAATGTTGTCTGGCTCGCAACAAAGGGAGGTTATTGAGATGAGTAATGATTGAATACCACCTAAAGATACAACTTTTCACTACCTTGCCTATGTGGCAAGGTGGTCCTTCACTACTTTTTGAGTTTTTTTATTTTTTAAAAATAAATTAAGGTAGGGGACCACCTTGCCACATGGACAAGGTGGTGAAAAGTTGTATTTTTAGGTGGTATTCAATCATTACTCTATCGGGATATCCCTTGCCAGAGCCGATAAATTACCTTTACAAATTCATTTCACGCCACCCAGCTGAAGGTATTGGACTTTTTCAAGTCCATTATTGACTTAGACATTGAAGTTATCTCTCACCGGCCCACCCTGATCGACCTCTTGGCCATTCTTTTGTTTGTAAGTTTCTTCGTGCTAAAATAGAAGCAGTGCGGATTTCGGCTTTTTCATTAATTATTTATTTCTATCTTCCATGATCTTGACTAGCCAAAAAAAAAAGAAAAAAGAAAGAAAGAGCATGATCAGACATCGTGCCATACAAATTCATTACACAATGCCCACAAACAATCTAAAGTTTAGCAATGTCACTAAAAATCTAAACCCAACAAGTGAAAAACGTACAGTTTGCTTCAAAATAATCTTGAATGCTGACACTGATTTTTGTACTTGATTACTTTTTTCTTTCTTTGTAAGAAAGGAGGATATTGGTTGGAATTCATATCCCACTACATTCTTATTTTCCTTTTTGTTTGGGGTGAAATATTTTTTGTTTTTTTTTTTTTGTTTTTTTTTTTTTGTTTTTTTTTTTTTTTTTTTTTCCAGTATTTGGTGCAACCGAAAATAATAGTCAATAGAAATCATTTTCAATTTGACCGTAAAAGCCTCCTTAATTTTTAGAGAACGATTTATGATTTTAATTGTTTTCTGGATTTAAACTCTTCATTCTTGCATGCACGTTTATAGGAATCCGCCACCGTCGGACATTTGAGTTTTTTGGTAGCCCAAATCTACTGCTAAAGGTCCCAAAATTTTGGTATCCGTTTGCTGAATTCCAGCATCGGTGACTGCAGCTGGATTTTCGCAAAAGGCCGGAATCTGGCACTGGTCTGCCGGAATATGGCGACATCCGATACCGTTGCCGGATTTTAACGACCAGATTTTGCCTAAATTGGTCGAAATTTGGCACAAATGGCTAGATTTCGGCCACTTTTACCGGAATTTGGCTAGTACGACCGAAATTCAGTTGTATTGTGCCATATTTCAACAAGTTTAGCTGGGATTCGGCACAAATAGCCAAATTCCGGCCACCTTCGCTGAAATCCAGCCAACCTAGATTCTGACAAAATTGGCTGGAATCTGACCATTGCCGCAGGATTTGGGCCTTCATCACCGGAACTCAGCAACAATAGCCGAAATCTCGTCACCGTTAATTTTTGGTCGTTGATAATTTTTTTCGTATAAGCCAAACGCCAAAAAATATTTTCAAAAAAATTACTTTTTTTAAAAAAGTAATTTCATTAAAAATATTTTATAACGAAAAACATTTTACATCAAAACAAACAAAGCATTACTTGAAATGAAGAAGGGGGAATTGCCGACTGACGATGTCACTTTCTACTTAAATATTAAAGTGATAAATTTTTACTGCATTGCCCAGCACCACGTTACCTCATTTTCTAATTAACCATAATTATGTGTTATGTGGAATATTATAATGTAGCTTTTTGGCACCCCACAAAAGTGTTGGTGATTTGTGGAATTGCATCGGTACTTCTTCTCTAACACTTTTTGATTCAAAAAATATTGTTGGTGAATTTGTTTACTTAAGATGATGACTTGATGAGATCGAAGAGGAGGATAGAAGTGCTTGGCCTAACAGTTACTCCCACATCAAACATGGAGAGAGCATGGGTTTATACCAACAAAGAGCATTCATATTGGCTGCACAAATTTACTTTTTATTTTAGTTAAAAATAAATTAAGACTTTTCTTTTTAAGATTTTAATTATTCACTTTTTCAAAACACATATATTTGGCTATTTATTTTAGTTATCCAGTTTTATTATTCTATTTATATATTTTTTTTTTCAAGGGTTTTTTCTTTTTATATTTTGTATTGAGAGAAGAGAATGTTAGAGATTAAAAAATGCGGTGTTTTACATTTGATGAGTGAACACTGTTCGTAAAATTTGGTGAGCAGTGTAGTAGCTCACCAAATGTTTGTCAAAATTGTTGAGTTGAATGTAGCCTATTTTGCTTCTATTTTAATATTTCGTCGAGTCAAAATAATATTTGATTAAGCAGAAGAGAGTGCTCTGACATATATTTATAGTAAATATATTAAATTGATGCACTATCATTATTTTGGCTAGCCAGAAGTGAATGCTCTTACATATATCCTTAGTAAATATATTAAATTAAAGCACTATCATGCCTACTCCTCCTTAGCCACAATTTTTGGTCTCAGTATGCAACAGTGCAGGGCATATCAAGAAGGCAAGAAGAGAAGTTCAAAAAGTAAAAACTCTCTCCTTTATTCAAGTCCACAAATATGTAAAGATCTCTAGCAATGTGGATCATAGCCAACTTCCACATTATTCTTACCTTTCCCATAGCAATGCGGGTCACTATAAAGAATTGAATTATAAATCTTGTCGGATTTGGCCAGCTTGAGTCTAGATTAAGTTGAAACTGGACTTATTAGAATTAGAACACTTGTCTCTTGTGTCCTATCATGGAACACATGTCTCAATTCATGTTGGTCCAGTTTTTAACCGGAACAAAACTTAAGCCAAACCCAATCTCTTGACAATACATTCGGTGGAAAAAAGTTTCACCGCTCATCAAAATCAAAGTGGTTACCAACTTGATTGGAGTTGTCATTCTTAAGAGTAATGTTATTAGGAAACTACTATGCGATTGTTATATGTTGATCAAATGATCGACTGATTTTCATTGTTACACCATCAGATTGTATGGGAGTCATATAACAATCTGCTAAATAATATTACTCTCTCCTTAATATCATATATTATATCGACATAATTCTTGCATTTTTCTCACAAGAGTTGGAATTTGTGGAGTAAAAGTAGGCTTTCTCAGCACTGTTGATATATAGGTATGGGTATGAGTATGACTCATACTTACTTCAAGTGGGCAAGCCAGATTTCTCAACCCATATTTTCTCTGCATAGGATTATATATATTTATGGGATCCACTTAGGATTCATATGTTCTGTCTCCACTTTGTCTCCCGCTTTGTTCTCAAAACACCTTTCCTTGTACCTTAAAATCAAAGCATAACAGAGATCGTGTATGCCTAAGGTGGTATGCAATTGAACACTGACTTTCTATTGCCGACAAACCTATATACTACTGCCACGTGTCAATAAACAATTGAATCTAGACTTGACTGACAATAATAAAGAAAAACTTTTAAACCAAGAGGAAAAAAAGGGCCAAAAATATAAAAGATGCTTTGTTTTTTTTGAAAAAGAAAGTGATTTGAATGGGTAGTTATAATATTGTACGTTGTTCTTTGAAATGAAATCCCACAAATTGTGGGATGCTGAAAATTAGGCCTTTCAACCTATTTCATATTGAGATGATACACATCAATCTTTTGTCCATCTTTTTCTGGTCCAATCTAGCGTTCATGCTTCAAATTGAGCCAACGAAAACCATACCAAAAAGAAAAGAAAAGAAAGCTAAGATTGAAAAATTCCTTTCAAGTTATACGAGCTCACTATTTCTCTAGCATTGGTCAGTATGTTTAAGCTACAAAGCTTGTAATTCTCTACTCTCATAGCAATGTTGGCAATAGTCATATATAATAAAAATGCTGCTTCACTTTTAAAGACTAGTGACATGCAGGCATATTAAGAAGAAATAATGCTCCATTGCGTGCGCATGTAAGAGCATTCTTATTGGGCTAGCCAAAAATTATTTTGGACATTTTCCGGTCCTTTCGAAATGATAGCTACTAGCTACTTCATAGGATAAGATGGCTGTGCTCCAACCTAGTCAAGAATGGGACGGCAGTGGTCCGCCGGCTTGGCATTGAGGTACTCAAGACAAGAAAGTATTGGTTGTTTTTAACACAACAAAAATATGCATTGGATCTCCTCAATTATAAGCCCTACTCGATCTTCTCCAATTAACTGTTCAAGAAACCATCTGCTGCGGTCTCTTTTATGTAAGTACTTTAAAAAAGTGGGTAATGAAAATAAAAAAATAAGAATTATTTAGCTAAAACATTTTTAACGGAATGTAAATGCTCTAATAAAATTAAAGTCGGGGTTGGTTAAGGTAAGGTATATATTCTCCTCTATCAAAGCCGGCCCTTTTGGAAGACACATATAAGCAAAGTAAGTAGAATGTCAATTTCGACATTCTTATTAAATAATTGAAGATTATAATGCTACTTTGCATGAAAGAAATGAAGTATAAAAGAAGGAACCAGAAAGCATTGGATTAATTATCCAATGAACACAAAAATTTGAGAACCATATATATATATGTTTTAAAACACCGACAACCTTTTGACTCGGTTTCCTTGTCTTTGTTTTTCCCTGCACCAAACTATGCATTATAATAAGCACTTAACAGTACGTTGCACTACGCAAAACTAATTCAAAACTCATCATTCCTCTTTCACCAAGTGCAGTGCTCAACCCACCTACAATTACAACCGGCCTAACCTCCAACTTTTTTTCTTTTCTCTATTTATTTATTTATTTATTACTCCCACTCTCAAAATTTGAAGTACTTTCATGTCAATGATGTCATAGTTTACTTGATTCTCCTAATCAGGACGTTATTTTCTAATTAAGAAACCATTTTAGATTTGCAAATTATTCAAATTTTTTAAATTATTAATTAATTAAATGATTAAATTCACTATTCTCTATAAATTCAAACTATATATTTCTGCCTTCTTAATTTTTTTTTTTTTTATATGCACTGTATTATATCTAGTACTTAATTTCCATACATATTCTGAATTCCAAAACAAAATTAGGGCAACATACCTAATGAGTTTTAACAATTTGACTATATATATCATACTCAACCTGATCGAACGTTGTACTTTATCCATTTTTTTTTATTTTTAATTTTTAAATTTCAAGTTTCACCTCTTACTCGATCAAGTCACAAGACAGCTAGCTCACACAAATATGAAAAATAATTATAAACTTTTTCCATTGTTATTGTATAGTTTTTGTCGCTATAAGGAGTCTCATTCATGTATGATCATATCTATCTATCTATCTATATATATATATATATGAGGAATAGTTTACTTTATGATGATCGTACTTTACGAAACAGAAATTTTTGGATGTATTACCTCGATCATTAGACAAGAATGCAGAGAATCTAGATTATAAAATGAGGATAACATAAGATCATAAGATCATAAAATCACAAGGAGTTGCATGCATGTGAGCTGAATTAAATATAGGGCTAGTGGTAGAATCATTTGAAAGAAAAAGGCAGAAGTTGTTAGCAATTTTATTTTCATATATAGTTTATCAGGTTTTCATCTACTTTAATTATTCATCCGAAAAAAAAATAAAAAAATTAGTGCAATAACAAAAGATCATGTGCTGCCATCTAATATATATGTTAAATGTCATATATATATATATGGAAAATGTCACGATCCCATGCATGCGACCCTAATTTTAAAATGAAATCGATCGGTTTGCATCTTGTTATTCAATTTCAAGACATGATTTTCTATTATAGAATATAAACGTACGGTCAAGATATCTCCAAAAATTAAGTGTGGTTGTGCTAAAAGTAGTGAAATTTAATCTTGACCATCCATATTTAATAATTGGAGGTGTCGTGTTATTGAATATCAGGATGCAAGCCCAATTTCATATATATATATATATATATCAAACTCAAGATTACCTAAAAAAAAATCTCATTCTTGAGCTTTAACAATTTAATTTGAATATGCCACCATTATATTAATAGAGATAAGTCTTTCATGAATAAATAATACAGGGCAACACATTTTTCAACCTATTAGCTAGCTAGCACATTTGCAATTATCTTATGCACTACATTACACAAGCTTTTAGAAAAATGACAAAATATATTATTATTATTTAACTTGATGATGTTGAAATCTGTACGAACAACTCAATGCCAAGGGGGACCTGAAACCATAGAGGAAAATGGTTTAGAGGTCTACCGAGAGTGAGTTGGTAAGAGATACCTCCGCTGCATAAGTCAGTCGAGAACTTAGGAAAAGTCTTTCCTAGAGAGGAAGAATCCTGGAATTAGATTGTGTTTTCCGAATGAATGAATAAAGTGCGTACCTCCCATTTTGAACCTTGTTCCCTCCGGTCAAAGGTCATTCATTTTTCATACATCCTGTAAGGTGTCGCTTCTCAACTGAATTGCATGTGGTTCGTCCATGAATCAAGGTCGTCGACTCTGGTAAAGGGCATTGTCCTTGGTAAACCGTCCTCTATCATGAGCTAGGTGGCATTAAATGCTAATTGCCCCCTTGACGAGAGGAGAGCGGTGCTCCCATACCATTTTCGGCTTGAGTTTTCCAAAAAGAAAAATGCTACACTTTTCAAATTTTATCTCCCAAATTTGTTGTCCAAATGAAGTGTTACAATCGTATGATATAATGACACATGTTTCAAAATAATAAATTACATATATAGGATTGTGCACGACACATTGTTTTGGGAGCAGATTTGAGAGAATTGTTTTGAAAATATAGCATTTCTCTTTCCAAAAAAAAAAAAAAAAAAACAAAAAGGAGTTGCTGACATGTCAAAGGTTTGAACTATTTTAAGTGAAGGCCAGGAAGTGATTAAGTATTAATTTCGCAGCCTAACGTTATTCTTGTAGGGTCGTTGAAAGAATGTTGTTAAGCCTATCTGAGCCTGGCCGGGCTCGTCAGCACCGGAGATGGAATAAAATCCAAGCATATCATAACTAATGGCATTACTCGAAAGGAAAGAGAAAAGGGAAACTTATATAGTAATAATCATGTAAAAAAAAATCCATGTGTTTGTCAAGTACTGTCTAATATTAAATTCAAAAAAAAAGTACTCTCTAATATTATTATTTAATAATAATCTAATTAAAATAAAAGGAAGAAATGGAATTTGAATTATTACAACATATGGAATAGAAGATATTAAAAGCTCGATTTGGACCACCAAATTAAGAGGACCGAAAAGGCAACTCCACATGTCAACTATACTCACAAACGCAACCCACACGCTTCATTCATCAAAAAAGCACACCAACTCTATCCATTTTCTGCTGGAAGTGTTCTCCACGTGGGCATAGTGCGTGTGGGTTTAGAATTTTACAGAAGTTTCATTTTGCACAGAACCGAACACCTCTGCTTGGCTTTATAAATTAAGAGCAACCCACTTCATTTGCCTCAAATTCAGCAGAGAGGAAGAAGACCCCCACCTCCATAACTTCTAGCAAGTCCTATCTCTCTTTCTCTTTTGCTAGCTTTGGGAGAGAGAGAGAGGGAGAGGGAGAGAGAGAACAGAATTAAAGGCGAGAGCTTGGAAATGTCTGGAGTGTGTGAAGAGACCACTGTTGATTGGAGAGGGAGACCCTCCAACCCTACCAAACATGGTGGGATGAAAGCTGCTACTTTTGTTCTTGGTAAATGCTCAATTGCTGATCTTCATCTTTCATCTTCCTTTTCTTTTTTATACGTAGGTATTAAAATAGAATAATATTATTTAATAGATTGTTATATGATTCATTTACATATTATTATGATAACGTGACAGTAAAAATTAATCTTATTAAATGTTGATTTTATTAGCACGTCATCCCAATTGTATGACAGTTATATAACAATCTACTAAATATTATTGTTCTGGAGCTAAACTTTGTATATTGCATTGACCAAAGGTATTATTGCGCTCTCTCTCTCTCTCAAACGTTGTTTTTGCACTTACTATTGCATTGGTTATATATGCATATATTTGGGGAGTTTATATTGTGTGTGTGATTATTTTCAGGGATACAATCGTTTGAGATAATGGCCATAGCTGCTGTTGGGAACAACCTCATAACATATCTGATCAATGAGATGCACTTCTCTTTGTCCAAGTCTGCAAACACTGTGACAAACTTTGTGGGAACTGTCTTTCTCCTCGCGCTCCTTGGCGGCTACCTTTCAGACTCTTATCTTGGGAGTTTCTGGACCATGCTCATCTTTGGTTTTGTCGAACTCTCTGTAAGCTAGCCTGCCTTTATCTCACATCACCTTTTCTTTTTGCCTCTCTCTATCTAACTAGTCAACCCGCAACAACACACAAGTGGCTGTAAGCCCAACACTGGCCTATTACTTGATTTTAGCATATTAATTGGATGTTTTTGGAGGACCGAAAGTGCTGTCATGGCACAACGACAATGACATCAATAATCCGGTGGGGAGGACTGGTCTTGGTCTGAATCTTACTGTTGACTTGTCGAGATTCTTGATAGTACACGCAAGTGTCTACTTTTTAGTGTTTATTCTTTAACGTGACAGTAAAAATTATTAAATAACAATTGAAATTACACGTAATATTTAAAAGTAATTTTTATTGCCACATCATAGAATTAGCACTTAAAACTTAAAAATATGTATAATATTTCTTTGTCAAAACACTTTTTTACTCTTTTAACATGATTTTGGTTTTTGCACTACCATATATGTACTGAACAGTAAAGAGAACATGCATGGTCGTTTCTTATACCTGTTTTTGTTTTTGTTTTTAAATTATTATTTGAATGTGCAGGGTTTCATATTACTCTCAGTTCAAGCTCATCTTCCCCAGTTAAAGCCACCACCGTGCAACATGCTGACTGATGGAGAACACTGTAAAGAAGCAAAGGGCATGAAGGCTTTGATATTCTTTGTAGCACTATACTTGGTGGCATTAGGGAGTGGATGTGTCAAGCCCAACATGATTGCTCATGGGGCTGACCAATTCAACCAAGATAACCCAAAGCAATTGAAGAAGCTCTCCACCTACTTCAATGCTGCCTATTTTGCCTTCTCTGTGGGTGAACTTATTGCCCTTACAATTCTTGTGTGGGTTCAAACTCATTCTGGGATGGATATAGGCTTTGGAGTCTCGGCTGTCGCCATGGCTATGGGATTAATCAGCTTGGTTTCTGGTACTCTTTATTATCGGAACAAGCCCCCTCAAGGCAGCATCCTCACTCCCATTGCTCAAGTAATTATTTTTTAGTGCTCTTTTCTCTCTCTCTCTCTCTCTCTCTCTCTCTATATATATATATATATATATATAATTTCTTTTTCCTTTTTCCACCGGCATGATCTTTAATTTGTTCTCATACAATGCTGCTCGATCTTTACCTTCGATTATCATACATATTTTATATTGATTGACGTGACATATTCTAAGTGATTTTATTGAAAAAATAATTGTCACTCTTCACATCAATTTTACACCGACTGACATAGTATTTTAATCACTTAAAAAAATAGCAGAAAAATCATTTAAAACACGTTACGTTAACAAATAAAAAATATATAATAAATAAGTGTGAAAAATATCTTTATTCTTTCGTTTGTCGATGTGAATGCAATTATATTAAGAGGAGTGTGAGTATATATATATATATATATATTATTATTTTTTCATATATGTATTTCATGTGTACCTCGCTATTATGAATAATTTAATAATTTAATTTCATCGATTCCTCAGAGTTTATTGTACAATTATGACCTGGAATGCATATTCTGGTATATATATATATATATGTGTGTGTTTAGTAATTTATTAAAGTTCTCCATAATGGGTTTAACTGTTTGATTCAGCTTATTATGGGTGCAATTTTGTTCATATATGCTGATGATTGCGGTTGTTGAATAAATAAATAAAATATTTATCAAAAAATGAATAAATAATATAAGGTTTTAAAGTACCATCTGCTAGCTCAGGGTCATACCAAAAAAAAAAAAAAAAAATCTACGTTATGTCTTATGTATTTCATTCAATTTACCCCTTCTCTTCTTTTTTTTTTCTTTTTTTTTTTCTTTTTTATAATTTATGTTTTTCCCCATTTTTTTTTCTTCCTTTTCAGGTTTTTGTGGCTGCATTTTCAAAAAGAAAGCAGGTTTGTCCGTCTAATAGACAAACACTTCACGGAAGCCAAAGCAATGCGCCAAATAACCATGTTACATTGTCGTCTGACACTGGCAGTCTCCTTCACACTGAAAAGTTCAGGTATATTTGAAAGAGGAGCCATTTCTTTCCTTCATTCGTTGTGCTTCTTATATTGACTTTCTCTGTAAAACACTCTCAAATCATACATGAAAAGACGAAATACAATAAGGATAAGAGCAAGGATGTGTTTGTTACACAATTCAAATGCACAATTCTTATATATCTGAGGATATATTAGTGGGAGTCATGCATGGGAGTTCCACCGATATGTCTTGGATTGTATAAAAATTGTGCATTAATTTGAGTTGTAAAAAAATTATTTTTCTAACTTTTTAACATGTTCAAACATCTGCATTCATCATTATGTAATTGGCCGCTCATAAGAAAGAGCACCCGACCTTAATTCAGACAGGTGTTAAGACAGTTGGAGCAAAACTTGAGCTCCTATCTAAGTAGGATAGAGTTCAACTTTCTTTTATAAGAATTGCACATTATACATGTAATTAACCGCTCTTATTGCACCTAATTATTATCTAGCTAGCCCATGAAAAAAAAAAATCTGGTTATTATCTAATATCTTTCTTTTGAATAATACTATTTAGTAAATTGCTATACAACTGTCATACAACTTAATAATATAGAAGTAAAAATTAGCTATTAAATCAACACTTATAAAAAGAAAAATTATTAAAAACTGATTTTCACTAGTACGTTATCAAATTAAATAAAAGTCAAATAAATAATGATTTTTTATTTATTTATTTTATTTTCACTTTTCTAAGTCTTCGTCAAGCTCGAGGATCGATATAATGGCATAATTGCTGCAAGTTCCGCAATTTTTGACCATCTCAAATAACAAAATTTAAATTTTAATATCCCTATTTTTTTTTTTTTAACGTGCAATTAATTTGGTAAAAATAATCAGGTTCTTGGACAAGGCTTGCCTGAAAATCCAAGATGGGAGGCCTCATACGAAGGAAAGCCCATGGAGATTGTGCAGCGTTACCCAAGTGAATCAAGTGAAGATTCTGATCTCAGTTGTTCCCATCTTTGCATGCACCATTATTTTCAACACCATTTTAGCTCAACTCCAAACATTCTCAGTTCAACAAGGAAGTGCAATGGACACCCAACTCACCAAATCCTTCCACATCCCACCAGCTTCACTTCAAGCCATCCCATACATAATGCTCATCTTTGTAGTCCCCCTCTACGACACTTTCTTCGTCCCCTTTGCCAGAAAAATCACAGGCCACGAATCCGGCATCTCCCCTTTACAGCGGATTGGATTTGGCCTCTTTGTCGCAACATTTTCAATGGTTGCAGCTGCCATTATGGAGAAAAAGAGAAGGGATTCAGATAAAACATTATCCATTTTTTGGATCACCCCACAATTCTTAATCTTTGGATTCTCCGAAATGTTTACAGCTGTAGGCCTCATCGAGTTCTTTTACAAACAATCCTTGAAAGGGATGCAAGCATTCTTAACAGCCATGACATATTGCTCATACTCATTTGGGTTTTTTCTGAGCTCCTTGTTGGTTTCAATGGTGAACAAGATCACCTCAAGCTCCTCAAATGGCGGTTGGCTCCATGAAAATGATCTGAACAAAGACAGGCTAGATCTTTTCTATTGGCTGCTGGCAGCCCTCAGCTTCCTCAACTTCCTCAACTATATCTTTTGGTCGAGGTGGTATTCTAGCAATTCAACCTCATCAAGCACATCCCACCTTGAGATTCATGCGGAGGACTATAACCATTATAGCTTCAACAATACCAAAAACGTTGGAGCTGATGATAATATACCTTAATTCACATATATCTACACGTTACCTATAGCAAAAATTATGTAATGGGATAAGGGGCTCTCTCGAGGCTAATAGTTTTTGTATATATAATTATAAAAAGAATGCCATCGATCTGGTGAGCCTTAGCTTGGAGGCAGAAATTAAGCTATATGCATGTATCTCACTCTTTAAGTTTTCTCATTAAGGCCAATGTCTAGATACATGTTCTTCTTTAATTCTTCTCTCTCTCTCTCTCTCTACACACTACTGATCAAGAGAATTGGGCAAGGGGAAAAATGACATTATCGGATTAAGAGACAAGGATTTACAAGAGGAATCGACAAAAGTATTTCATCTAGATAATTGCTGACTAAAAGAAAACTGTGTTAAAGTATGGTTAAATGATTAAATATACCTCTTCAATTCCTACCAACTTAAACTTTTGTGATAAGTGGTGATTTAATATGTAGGTTTCAGAGCAGAAGTCTTGAGTTCGAACCATATCTCTTACTTTTACCTTAATTTTTAATTAAATATTTCATGTATTGGGCATTACTTATTAAAAGAGAATTTGAGCTTATACGTAAGGGAGAATGTTAAAATATGAATAAATTTACCTCTTTTCCTACTCGTGGTCTAGATATATCTTATTTTGTTGAATGATAGACTTCACATATGCTTTGATAATAAACTAAATTAATGGAAATGCAAAAGAGAAAGGTGGGAAAAGGAGATGCACTTTTTAAGTGTACACAAGTTCTTACGAGGAATTATATCTAACCCAATTGAGAACATGAAATGCATTATGTGCGTTTATGGATCTGCTTTATCTGTACAACAATGTCATTCCTTGATCATGGGGAGGGCCTCATTGCTTTCTTTTGAATGACAAGAAAGGAATGTATATATAAGTGGTGGCCGGCTACTGCTTTGGTTACTTGAAAGAAAGGAAGTGTTCTTTAGAGGAAATCTAACTAACATGATGTGATGAATGCATATAGAACATAATGAAGCCTCTATGAATAAAGTCAAAAAGGGGGGGGGGGGGGAAAAAGTGACTTTTGGAGAGAGAGAGATGTGTGATCCATTACAAAATGTGCTGGAGTTGTTCCCATTTCCATGTTCATTTTGTCAAATCATGTGCCTTTTAACAAAAAGACATGTCTCAAACATGTCCTCCTAACACCACTCGCCAAGTGCATGTATATCAAACTGTTCGCTAAAAGTCGGCATCCATGGCCCCCCCCCCCCCTCCCCCTCTCCCCCAAGGAAAACAGCCACTCATGAAGGCTGGAGTTCCATATCCTTCTAGTCATGGAATATTTGATAATAGCTTCCCCCCCTATAATTAAGAGTATCTTGTATACAAAATGTGTGTGTGAGTGGTGTTTGAGGTTGAAGCTAGAAGTCGGGATCGATGAAATCGAATTCCATGAAAAAACTTTTCTATGAGCTTGGAAATTAATATATATATACTTTGATCCATACAATTAATCCAAGCCAAATTCTAACAATTTAGCAACTATATAAGAAGGTTGGCTTGGCTAGGATAGGTTGTAAGGGTACATATAGACTTCCACAAATTTTTTGTCCTAAAAGGACAGAAAAAGTATGATATTGATGAGCATCTCATCTACATGAAGCCGATCGACATGAAGCCGATCGCAATCAATGAAGAAAAGCTGATCAAGATGGACAAAGATCCATGCCAAACTTGCCCAACTTCTAGTAAATGGAAATGGTGAAGTTAATTAATTATCACGTTTTCATTTACGCTTTAATTTCAAACTTTAAAAAGTGACATCAGAGTTCCCATACTACCATCACGTGCGTGCCAAATTAGACAATTTTGCATCTCCAAAATACCCTTGAAATTATTAAAAAATAAAATTAAAAAAAAATAACCATTTGAAACAAATAGTTACTTTTTATTAGCACCCTTAATTTGTTTCAAATGGTTATTTTTTAATTTTTTTTTTAATAATTTCAAGGGCATTTTAGAGAGAAAAATGAAAAAATGTTTAATTTGACACGTGACAATAGTATGAAAGCCTTGATGTCACTTTTTAAAGTTTAGAGGCGTAAATAAAAACGTAATAGTAGTTCAGGGGCTAAATTATATATATTTCTTAATAATTAATATTTTAACATACTCTATCACGTGTTAAACTAGACAATACATGGACTATTTGATAGGAAATAGTTTATGTAATTATTTAATTAATATTCTAATAATCCTTGACCTTCACGTGTAGGTTTAAACTTTACATTAATAAATGAGGCCCAACACGTACAATATTTAACTGAGATTATAAGAGGTGGATGATAAAAATAAGGTTCGAACTCAATACATTTACTCTCTTATAATATGTTAAATTGCTACTAATCTCAAAAACTTAAATTTATAAACAAATGGCAAATAAAATTATTTTAATCAATATTTTAACAAAGTGTCCCCCCCCCCCCCCCCCTTTTTTTTTTTTTTTTTTTTTTTATGAGCTGAAAACAGGAAACAACAGGTGTTCAAACTGACTAGAAACATTACAGGAAAACAAAAATAGAAGAAATACATGGAAAGAAGTTACATGCAAGCCCACGAAAAGTAGTAGGAATTCCATGCAAGCCCAAAGCTAACGAAGTATATATCCTTGGTTATAACTTGCGTGTGCCTTCTGCAAAAGCATGGCGTTAATGTGGGCTAACCAAATCCATTCCTCTTTTGGGCCCAAATGTTGGGATATTTACAAACCAGAAGATTCCTTACCCTGCCCATAACTCCCAACCCAAGTGAAACAAATGCCATTGAGAATCAAACATTTAGGAAATTCTTATGGATTTCTCCTTTGTACTGCTCTTCATCAACACTGTATTTATTTATTTTTATTTTATTTTTTATAATTGATAGATATATTCTCGTTAATTTCCATGATGAAGGTTAAAAAAAAAAAGGGTTAAATATTTAATTGCCCTTTGTGGTTTACAAACTTTATTTTTTGTTCCATGAGTTTTCATTTTTATCATAAGAGGTACCTATACTATGAGAAAAGACGAAAATAGTACCTCTGTTCATTTTTCCGTCCCAAACTAACGTCCCATCATATCATCCAACACTTATTGGCGTACTTATACGACACTTACCTCCAAAGCCATATCAGCGCTAACGCGGTTACTATATATATATATATATATTATTTTAAGGACTACTAAAGAAAAAAAAAAAAGAAAAAAAAAAAAAAATTCTAGGTGTGGCTTTGGGCCACATGGGGGTGGGCCACCACCATTTGGCCATTGGGGGTGGTTCGGCCACCCTAGGGGCAAAAGTGGATTAAAAAAAAAAAAGAAAAAGAAGATAGGTTTTGGCACTTAGGGGTGGCCAAACCACCCCTAGACCAGCCAACCCCAGGCCAAATGGGGGTGGCTCGAGCCAAATGGGGGTGGTTCGGCCCAAAAGGATGGTTGAGTCACCTCTAGAATATATATTTTTTGATTTGTTTTTTTTTTATTTTTTTATATATATATAATTTTAAGGACTTGAAAAAAAAAAAAAAAAAAAAGTAGTCACATTAGCGCTGACATGGCTCTGGGGACAGGTGTCACTCAGGTACGCTGACACGTTTAGAATGACATGACGGGACGTTAGTTTTGGATGGAAAAATGAACGGATGTACCATTTCCGCCTTTTCCTATAACACATGTACTTCGTATGATAAAAATAAAAATTCATGGGGCAAAAATTAAAGTTTTTAAACTACAAGAGTGTGTAAGGTATTTAACCCCAAAAAAACAAAACCCCAATGGCAAATACACGTAAAGCTAATAAAGCTATAGCACATGATATCTAATCAGCTCATGCTCATGAATTGTCAAGAGCTGTCCAAATCTTAACAATGTTTTCAGTATCATGTCTTTCAACTCACGGAGATCATCATTTAAAGTTAGGAGGAGTGTTAGAATAAAAATAAGATAATTAAATACAAAATAATGGTAAGATAATGAAATTCACAGCATACGTACAATCAGTTTAAACTCAAGAGAATAATTTGTTTCCTATTCTTCTTACATATATATGATGATCAGATCATACTAAGAAGAGTAACGCTTTATGCATTTTTCCATACAATTAGCAATATGTTTCATGTACATCTCCAAATGGAGTCGCCATCCTTTGTATTTAGAATCACACTTTTCAGCGCAAAACAGGTACCGATCTCACCTTCGGCCGCTACAACTAGCATGAGTGTTATAAGCACCATCATCATCGCTGCAAGTCTCTTCGTACCACATCCTTCCATATATATATATAATATAGCTCTCTCTTGGCCTCTTGCTCTTTTGAATCTTTCTATCATTTGGTATCCATGCAAAACGAGTTCATAAATGGTTGGCCCCTTATATATATATCATGCGTGAATTATTGGATGTACAATTTCAAACTGAAAAATATATCTTCTATTTTAAAATTGATTTATTTTTTTCGTTTGAAGAAAAGGCATTGATTAATTAATTATTTGAACTAAGAGTTGATTAAATATTGGTAACTTTTTGATCGGATAATGGATATGGAGGCCTTTGAGTAAAGTAATTGGTCTTAAGTGAGACTCTTGGTTAGTGTATACGTACGAGTTTTTGCAAAAGCTATTGTGAAATGATCTTTTTATTTCCACCAAAAGTTATACCAATAGGAGTGCAACACATTTAGACTCATAAGAGATAAGTGAAAGAGACATCACAATGTATCACAACCTCCTAGATTGAAGAACCCATTCATGTTTTCATGGTTTGACAACGAAATGTATATTAATTAGTTTTATTTGTGATGTACGTTTTATATATATATATATATATATATATATATATGGTGTTGAGTATACGCATGTCGGTGTAAAAAGATTTGAGTTTTAAGTTAGAAAAATATTATAAGTATAAGTGATTAATATAGTAAAGTTGGACCTAAATCTAAAAGGATTAAACTTTTAAATTAAGTGATGTCTTAACATGTTATATTATGGATTCGTTAAAACTCTCCAAGGTATCAATTACCATAGCAAGTAATATCAGAGCCAATGATGGTATACGGTATCAAAGATCCCGAGAGTAGGGACAAATGTGCAAGATGCATGTGTGAACAGGGGGAGTACATGAAGTAGGGATAAAATGTAGCACACATACAAGTGAACTCGGAGAAGGCCCATAAGATTAATTAAAAAAAAAAAATCCTTTTATTTGAGGGCGAGTGTAGAGCAATGTGGTGATGAAATTACAGGTGAGGCGAAAATTGTTGAGAATACACGTGTAATTGTAGAAATTATTGTATCCCACATAGGAAATATAACATAGTTGGGCCGAAACCTATAGTCTTAAGCTTTTGGGTTGAGTAGAATTTCAACATGTTATATATTATGGGCTCACTAAAACACATTGCTTAAGTACAATTTTTCATGGGCACCATTCCCTTGGAAACTAGTTTTTTTTAAAAGACGAGTTCTACCTAAAGTTTGTATCATTTGGTATCAGAGTCACCATCACGTCAAATATAAAATTGAACACAGCTCGTCGAATATAGAATCGAGTAAATTTCAATTTTGTGATCAAATCATAATGTTAACGACCTATAGGCTGTTACAATCCTAATTAAGGTTTATATCAAAATACGAGCTGCATGTCAAAAATTACATACGCAAATGATTAGTGCAAAGCTTATCTAAATGGTGAGATTAGAACTTATGAATCACCAAATAAGTTCTTAATTGAAATCCAAACCTAAATCAAATAAATATACTAGACCATATAAAGTCAAGTGATAAGCAAAATTGTCCCCTTTCCCCCTTTTCCCATATTTGAATAGAAAAAAGAAAAAGAAAAAGAAAAAGAAAAAAAAAAAAGAATAGAAAAGTGATGAGCAAAATTGTCAAAAAGAAGATATCAGAATTTACATAAATGGATGTTTATCTTAAAAGAAACAAGATCCGAAAGGCAGGCCCAAGACAGGCCCATTTGTTGCGTCTAAAGTCCGACCCCTCTCCCTGTAGATGTTGGAGAAAGGGTTTGTGGTTTGTGCTTTCATCGTTCTTCTTTCGCGTTCTCGTCTCTTATTTGCGTTTCTTGTACAAATTCTTTCTATCAGAGAATAATTGTTTGAATTAAAAAAAAAATTGAAAATTTGAAATTGATATTGATATTGAAAATCAAAAGAAAATTTAGAAAAAATGCAAGGAGGAGGAGGAGGAGAAGAGGTGAGCATAGAAGAGTTGGCCTCAAATCTCGCGACCTACGAGGATCAGCTTCATCAGGTGCCTCTTATTTTTATTTATTTATTTTAAAAAATTTAGTCTCTCGAATTTGAATTTTTTTTTGAAAAAAAAAAAAAAATTCCTCTGTCGATTATATATGGTCTCGATTAGGTTTCATGCTTGAAGGTTTCGAATTCGCTTAATTTTTTTTTCAAATTACGGTTTTCAATTGTTTTCATTTTCTGTAAATTTTGCTTTTCTACTTTTGGAAGCAAACACCTCTTTTTGTTTTATGTGCATGTTGTGTTTGGTAGCGGAGAAACTAGAAGAAAAGAAGAGAAACGAATTTAAAAATAAAATAAAAATTCTTTATTTTTTTGTCACCGAGAAAAGACGAGCTAAGTGCAGCACAACTATAACTGACTCAAGTCTCATTTTTCTCTATGAGTACTTATAAAGGAAAATCAATTTTCTGTTCTTCGGACGAATCTATTTTGCCTTAAAATCTTCTTGTACACTATCCTTACTGTTTCTGAAATTTAAACACAGATAGAGAACCCAATATAGACATGTTTTCTTAAATTTATAGTTCAATGCTCTGTGTTGCGTAGTAACATGGTTTGATGCCTCTTTAAGGATGATGTTTAGAAAGACAAAATTTTACAAGTATTATTCCTGCCATTTTATGATTCTCTTCTAATTTAGAGACCTAAATCTTGCCTGCGTCAATTAGAATTTCAGTTATGGAGGTTTTGTGATGTCAATGCCACTTTCCTATTGACATCTATTACAACTTACATTGACGGCGGCGTATGTGTCTCCTCCGTCGATTAGTTATAGTGACTTCCTTGATTGTTTTGCTCTTTCTAGAAGCACTTTACGCTTTCAATGAGATTGGTTAATTACTTATGAAAAAAAAAAAATCTATAACAACTGACATAACATGCTAGTTGTCCTTGTATTGCAAGTCAAGAACCCAAAATATATATATTTATATATACAAAACTTTGGACATCATGCTTAATGGGGTCCATTTGTATGCATTCATTATAATTGGTACTGTCCTCTCTTGGATTTCCTTAATGCATTATTGGTTACCAGAGAAAAAAAATGATAATGGTACTTATGTTAATAGAAAAGTAATGGAAACGAAAAGAAGGCATAATTGGCTACGCAATTGCTGCTGCTTGTGAAACACTGAATGGGAGTTTCTGATTCTTTGTGGTCAGGAAATCTTTTGTCTTTAAAGGATCAGGAAACTGGTGTTATAGGCTGTGGTTGTAAATTTGTAATGACCATGCAGTTGGGATGCCTTTTAACATCTCCATATGAAATGTTTTGATAAAATGTTGAGCATCAAAGTTTAATGTAAATAAGTTGGTTTACTATTCTTCTTTTCCATGTTCCCAAAAGCTTGCCTGCCCAGTTTGTAAGATTCTTTTTTAATAACTAAATATATGCTGTAGGTTGAGGGCTGATGGATTCTATATATTGTTGTCCATATGTTATTTGTGTAATAACATTTACATCACCTGTGGAACAGGTCAGACAGCTTTTGGTTGATGATCCTGGAAACTCCGAATATGTGGACATGGAAAGGGAGCTTAAAGAGGTAGTTCTTGTATTATAGTTGTATTCTTTTGGTTTTTCTTTTTTAATTCTTTATAAAATTTGCTTCAATATATATATGATCCCTTATAATTTTATATGTATGGGTTCTCTTTATCCCTAGTCTGGCACTTAAGATTTGAATGATTGTTTTTAGAAATGGAGTCAACCTCTGTCAAACACTAGGGCCACTTAACCAACAACAGATGTTGTTCATTGGATGTCTAGTCTTTTGTGCAACTTTCTTTCTTTTATTTCTCTACCCTCTCTCTTTTGAAGGAATCAAAATGTTGCTCACAAAAGCAACATCAATTAACCTCTAATGGCACATGTGGAGGTTTATTTTTCGTTTCAGGACTGAAAAGGTGAGGGTGATTTTTATGTTAAATAAGGTCCGTATACTTCAGAGATGGGAACCCTGTGGATAATGAGAAAGTTATTTGGATCTATATGTGGCAATTGAGAATTTCATCAAGATGCACATCACTTCTATCTTGGTTCCTGTGCAGGTGTGCTATGTGTCATGATGGCCAGCCTGCTCTCTCCCTCTCACCTGATTTCAGATGTTCACACTGAGATTCTAAGTTCGAAATATGACGTTAATTTGGCCTTATGGTCTTACTAATAGTATGAATGTTCATATGTATTTTTGTGTGAATTTTGAGTTAGGGCTAAAGGTGTGTTGATGCAGGTGATTGCTTTGACGGAAGAACTCCTTGCAACTGCAAAGCAAAATGATATTTCTGGATCAGATATTGGGACTAGTGGCAGGGTGTCCCCAAGTTTGCTCCAGTCTAAGGGTAACAAAATGGTAAAAATCTACATCTTTTTGATTTATTTTTGTGTTTGGTTCTTGGGTGGAAAATGTGCTTTGTTTCCTCATGAAGGCAGAAGTTACGTTAGAATGGGGAATTTTTTAAATGTAACTTCTGGATTTGGCTTCTATGTAAAATATAGAAGTTCTGTTTTTTAAATCGAGTTTAAAAGGATATAGTGGTTAGAAATTCAGTGTCTGACTATGAAATTCAGAGACTATATGAGTAGTTACTTTGTGTTATTCTTAATTTTTCCTCCAATTTTATTGTTTGCCTATTACTTAGAGTCTCAACTTTGGTTCTGGGGGGTGGATACTTTTTGTTTCACAAGAATGTGCTGTTACGCATAATGATATAACATGGTGTTGTGTATTGTATTTTGTGTGCACAATAAAGGCATTATGTGCCTTGAATTTATTTGCAATCAACCCATTGCAATGTTATTGTTGGAACAAACTATCAAATATGGCTGGTGTGGGGCTACACAATGGGGATATTGTCCTTGCTTCATACTATTGTTGCAGCTGAGGACATGTGCATATTCTCATCTATCGCTTTGCATTGATTCCCTACTGTCCTTTATTACTTTTTGTGATTGCCAAACTGTTCATCCAACATTTACTGTTTTTTTCTTGATTTTGATGGTAAATACATGTTGGCTATTTATTTTGTTGTGTTTTTGGTTCTGTTGGTACTTCCTTACTTTCTCTGGTGATAATATCCTCCCCCCCCCCCAATGTAGGACTTGGGAATCATGTCTGATTATCACGCAAACTTTCCCATTGGCACTAGAGTTCAAGCTGTTTGGAGTGAAGATGGGGAGTGGTATGTGAAAAATAAAATAAAATCGAGATGTCTGAATTTCATTGAAATTACGATCATTTTTTTTTTTTTTTTTGTCCATTTGTTTTACCTGTTCTTTCCTGTGTTTGATTAGTTGAATGTTCAGGTATGATGGAACAATTGAGGCACATACTCCAAATGGATTTCATATTTGCTATGATGGATGGGGGAACAGAGAAGAGGTATGATTTCTGTACCCACAGTTTTGAATCATTAAGTCCTTGTTCCTTAATGTGTCCTCTTACTCTATCCTCATCATGTTGCATCCGGCTTGCCAGTAGCATTTACATTTGTTGTTCAAATTTTTTATCAGGAAATGTGAAGCTTGTCTTTTAACAAAATTGCTTGCCCAGATTTTCATAGCTTAATATAAGACATTATGCAACATTGTGAAAACATTCAAGATCTTAGCTAGCTCAAGATCTTTAATCTTTGAATATCACCTTTTTCCAGATGATGTTCTTTATATTATGAAGCTTTTATTTAGTGTTGCTATTCAACATGCAGCAAGTGCCATAACATGTGTGTCAAAAATTGGAGGCCACTCAATCATGGATTTTGGGGAGATTAGTCGGCTTGCTGCCGTTAGCATATTTACCCTCTTTTTCATTTGATACAATACATCACTTGGTCCCATGTGCTATACAGGCTTAGGAGAGCCCTCCCCCATTCCTTATACCTTTGCTACCTTGGGAAGGCGGAATTGAATCTGAAGTTTTTTATAACATCATGAAACTTTAACAGCTACATTAGCTGGCACTTCATTTTTTTTTTTTGTTTTTGATCCATTTTGCCTTGAACTATTACTTCTTCTTTTCCATTTTTTAGCCTTCTTTAATGCAATCATACAATTGTAATTTTCTGAAAGCAATCATCATAACCACAACAAGCCCCTGTCCCTTGTCTCTCATGAACTCCACTACAATGGCTCTACCATTAATACCACCTTTAGTATGATGTACAGCCATTGGCAACCACTACATTGTCATCTTTACCTTCATTGCAATACCATCTTCACTGTAGTCATCTTGTTGTCATTATTCTTATTGTAACCACTTGGCAGAATCATTTCCACCAGTATCAAATCCTCTTTTTCTTTGCCAAGTGGTTGTATAACGAACTTTTTATGATAGAGCATTCAGAGGATGATAGCTGATGATGCTCTTATTTAAGTGACTTCTGTGGGCCATCTATATTTTTCTCCCATGCCTCATCCTATACAGTGTCAATTGTTACAATTTTTTCAGATATGAGACAAAATGAAATTTGTTGTGGAGGAAAGGATTTTCCAAATGATAAGTAGGTAACACTTTTTTTGGGCAATTAGAGAACTTATTAAATTATGAAAGGAAATATCCAATTGTGATAATATGTGAATAGCTGATTAGATCCATATACCATTTGCTAGAGCAACCCTTTGCAAATAGGAAAAAGTGTAGATGTTAAATTTTCATAGGTGGGATGTCACTAGCCTGTTTTTATTGTGTGATATTGTTAGGGATGCATGGGTGCATGAAACAACTCTTCTACACTTTCTTATGAATGAGTATGTCATTGACTTATTAAAAAAAAGGGAAAACTTCACTCGAGGGTACCGAATTATTGGCATATTTAACTTAAAGGAATTGAACTTCAAAACATCTCAAACTAGGGTATCAAATTTTCAAAACGTCTCAATAATAGGTACTCCGTTAGGATTTGCTGTTAAATTCTGCCAAAATTTTCAATATGCCCGTGTTTTTTTTTTTAAAAAAAATTTATAAAATATTTCTAAGATTCAGACATGGGTATTTTTCCAAATTTTGTTAAATTCTTACCAACACTTAATTCTTAACAATTTTTTTTTTCTTTTTTCCTAAAAAAACATGATGAGTATTTTAGAAATTTTGGCAGGATTTAACAGCAAATCCTAACGGAAAACTTATTATTGAGACGTTTTGAAAATTGGATATCCTAGTTTGAAACGTTTTGAAGTTCAGTACCCTTAAGTCAAATAGGCCGATAGTTTGGTAACCTTAAGTGAAGTTCTCCATAAAAAAAAGGAATGAGTATCTCATTGATGTTGCAGGTTCTCATATGAGGATTGTAAATGACACGTCAAATGCAATAACTATTTTTGACATTTCAGTTATCTATTTTAATTAGATAGTTAATCAATTATCTAGTTAAAATAGATAATTGATTAACTATACTGCCTTCTTGAAACTATCCTTGAAATGCTGTAAAACGCCTTCTAGCCCTCCCTCCCCAAAAAAAAGGTTAGCTTCTGTTAAAAGTTCGATCAATTGCTTCTTCATCCATATAAAATTTAAACAGGATAAACTTTAATTTATTTTTCGTTATCAAACTTATCTTTAAGTCAATGCATGAGATTGTGAATCCATTTTATAGATATTGGTCTTCTCTTTGCCATTGCATACTAGCCTGTTCAGATATTATTAGTTTCCATCTTTTCACCTGAAATTTGTAAGTCGAATATTATTTTGAATAGATTAGGACTTAGATCAACAGCAGTATTGGATGTTACTCACAGTTGCTAATTCCAGGTGGATCCTGCCAACGTAAGGCCAATTCAAGAGGGTGTTGTCAATACTTTGGCGGAAGCTGAGAGAGTGGCTGAAGCTACCAAGCAAGCTATCAAACGTAAGATTGCGCTAGCTGCTTCCGTGGACTTCCAATCACGGAGTTTACCAGCGAAGCTTCGTATAGATCCTACTGACCCAGAGGATGTGGTAAGTTGTGCATGCTACTTACAACTAAAGAACAATGATAACTGGAGCGTACAATTGTTTTTGCTCAGTCTGATATCTTTAGTTTTCTGATATTTGATAGGCTTAAACAAATTTGTCACAATAGTTATATGGTTCTTATAACTTTGTTTCTTCACTCCACCAGTAATATTTATGATGCATAATTATATGCTTGCTAACTATGACCCTTGCAGAAAACTGCCAAGCGTAAGAAGATACATGCTTTTAAGTCAAAGATGCGGCTGGAGCAACTCGAAGTAACACAGAATAAGCGGCAGAATGCCTGGCAGCAGTTCCAAACAACCAAAGGCAAGACTAAGAAGGTACATTTCTCAGAGATTTTTACATTTTGATACACTCACTATATTAGTGAGTGTATGTTATTCTTTGTACACCCTAATTTGTTATTTTGCTGTTTACATTGTCAGATTGGTTTCTTTTCCGGGCGCAAGCGGGAGAGCATTTTCAAGTCTCCTGAAGACCCATTTGGTAAGGTTGGCGTGACTGGAAGTGGAAAGGGTTTGACAGAGTTTCAGAAGAGGGAAAAGCACTTACATCTCAAGGGAGCGACTGTTGAGGCTGATGAAGGTTAAGAGTTTCCCCACTTGCTCTGTATCTACTTAATCTAGCTCCGTGCTGAACTATCGAATCTTCAACAAAATGTACCTGATCGTGCAAGGAGAAACTTTTCTTTTCTTTTCTTCTTTCTTCTTTTTTTTTTTTTTTTTTGGCAATTCGATCTTTAGGCATGGAGTAAAACTTTGGGAGGCGGTGTTTGAATGAAACAAATCTCCTCTTCTCAGATGGTTCTTGTTGCTGTTATACTCTCTCTCTCTCTCTCTCTCTCTCTCTCTCTCTCCATTAAAAATGAAGCCAAAAGTTGTTTCAAAACCGCCCAGTGAGCTGGATTCCAATTGGGGTAAAAAGTTGTTTCAAATTATATATGCTTGATGCGAGATTTGGCCATCTGCAAACAAGGCAAATAGTGTAGCCGCTATATGTCATAGGCCAAAACTAACGATTCAGACCATCCTTGCAAGTTGCAACACCCTCACTTTGTTTGTTTGGAAGTGGAGGAAGGGATGAAGAGGGTAGGAGGGAAAAGTGAAAGGGGAGGGAGGGGGCATATCAAAATGGTGGACTGGAGGAAATGGAGGATTTAGAGAGTTCAGGTCCTGGGCATCATCAGGCTGGACACCGAAAGTGGTCTTCTGAAATCCTTCTCCAGTGACGGAGGTGATTTTCAATCCGACTTCGCCCCTGAAATTTTAGAATTGAAAATGGCCTCCTGGGCAAAGAACAGAGATCTGTTTTCCAAACAGATCATCTTTGTGTTCCTCCCTCTTCATTTTTTCGTTATAGACTGTTCATCTTTGTCTTCAGTCTAAGATGAATAGATCCTTTTTATTTCGAGCAGAGAATAGATACAAAAGATCAGTTCTGTATTAGAACAAAGAACAGATCTTTAAATATGCGCATTAAAATTCTTCCATAAATCAACCTGCAAACCGCTTGAAGCCAACCCACATCGGTCGGAACCGGGTCAGATTTCAGAAACAAGGCTTTTAGCCAACCCCTGACAGAGAGTTCAAACATGATGTTCGTCATCTTTTGATTAACCAAAAAAGCAGAACAAAAAATGGAACGAGCAGCTCATACCAATGGCTTTAGGCCTCTGTTATATCTATGTTTTATTTCACAAAAAAAATTCTCAGATTAAGCAAGGCAATTAGCAAGGGAAAAAGTCGAGGGGCACAAGGAAATTCACTAGGGGAACAAGCGAAGATAATCATATGTAAGCCGACACGACCGAGTTCGAATGACAAATATCTATCGGATTGCATTTCCATATCTGGTCATTAAATACAAGTAATTGTGTACTCAACTTGTCCTCTTGCCTTGAACGAAGAAAAAAAAAAAAATCTGCATTTCTACCCAAACCAAGCAGAGGGTCTGGAGTGTGGGAAGAGTAATGGTCATGAGATCATATATAATCAAATGAAAAATGCACACTCTATACAGGGAAAACCATAAACCAGTCCCCCCCAGGAAAAGAACATGGTGATCTGGTTCTTTTCTGAATCCCTCAAAGCCCCATTCTTACACATGAATCAATGGGGTTACAACCACTTCTTTTTTTCTGCCCCAAAAAAGGCCTATCCTACCTCCATGCATCAAAAGGACGATGTTCTATTCCTCATTCCTTGCGGGAGAACTCCAATAAAACACTTCTAGTGAGGGTTCAACATGTCTATCACTCATTCCTGATGGAATAGTACTTTTCCCATAGTGCAGGAGATCTCTGTATTTCAGTCATAAGGTTCTTGAATTTAAGGCTGCAATCTCCTCCACTGCAGAATAACAGGATGTAGTAAAGCATTAGAAGATTCACCGATATCACACACACGCGCGCATATGCAGGAGAGAGAGAGAGAGAGAGAGAGAAAATGTCAAGGGGGAGGAAGGGAACCCTGCTTTATTATTGATATCACATAACAATCAGCTCAACCGAAGTTGAATAATCACTTTTGAGTACATCTTAGATGACAATACTATATAGTTTAAAGTGGAGCCTCAGTTCTCAACTTCTTGCTTCAAAGCAATAAAATAGCCACTTAAACAATTTAACCACATGTTTCATGATGAGACAAGCTACTTCACCAGTGGAGAATCTACGTCCAACTTATTCCAGCTTAAAGCAACTATTATGTGATTCAAAGTCTGATTCTCAAGCCAAAAAGTGAATTTACTCTACACATTGTAGGACATGAAGAAAATTCTATACATTTTCCTATTTGGTCCTCCAAAATTCAATTCTATGAGCTTGGAACTTTTTGGAAAGACGAAAGCACAAATACTAACTTTATACGGTAAGCTTCAAAGATGATGAATAGCAATTACACCTGTCCATGTATCAACACCAACATAGGGGAATCATGGAGTTAGAAGCTAAATTTATTATAAAAAGTACTTCACCTTTAGTATCCTAAGTTAAAAAATTTCATTAGTGCGCTTAAAGAATTCAGGTTAGCCCTAAAGAAGTATGTTTAATTTCATTATTTAGTATGATATACTTGCATGCTTGGCTTCAGATCCAGATAAAAGATTGGGTAATATCTAGCCTTCAGTTGCTGTCAAATAACTAAAGAAAATCTCCCATCTTCTGATTGGCCCTAGTAAGGTACAAAAAGAAAATGACGCATGTATGTTCATACTCTGAGTTCCATAACACATTGTCATACAGAAACACATGCTCACAACAAAGTCTAACATCAGAGTAACGAAAAAAGAAAAAAAAAAAAAAAGAGGTCTTCAGGAGGATTGTATATCTACTAAGCATGACAAGAAGTCAGTATGTTAAGTTTCTTGGATAAAGTAGAAATCTTAATCCAAGCAGTGTGGCAATCCTAAGCAAATATGCACTCAGTGGAAGGGATCAGTTTAAGCAATAAACCCTTCCCTCTATAGACTCAGAATATTGGCCAACAAAGCAATGGGTTTTAACAATAATCAAGACCATGAGCCAACTGCAACCCCCCCCCCCCCCCCACAACAAAAGTAAAAAGAAAAACTTAAACGTAAAAACCATAAAGCCTAATTAAATTGAGTAATAAATCAGAAACGCATCAGAAAATCAAATAACAATCAGGATGCATTAATTAAAACATCCAGATAAGACTAAACCTTATGCGATTCAAGGATGCAATCGCGCGAAGAGCACTGCGGATCATGTCTTCATTACGATCTACTTCTTGCTTGACGGCATCTTGCTTTGGCTTAAAATTTATAGTCTTCTGCAGAGGATCCACCAACGAGTCCAACACTGAAGGATGCAAAACTAACATTAGACAAAAATATTTGGAGCTCAGCTAAATCTTAGTAGAGCTAAATCACTGACCTGCCAGTACAGCAGATGGACACTTATCTGCAAGTTTTGAGAGGATAAGGTGGCAAGGCATTTTCACATCATAATGATCTGGAAGAGACAAAGGCCAAAATTTGTTGTGAAAGCAATAAAAACCTCAACATACTATTACCATTCAATCTTCACATAAGCATCAATAACAACAAAAGTAATTCCTCCTATTCAGTCATGAACACAAATCCTCAATTATGGGACTGAATAACTACATGTAAAATGATTCATCTTACAGTATGTACTTAGAAACCAATCAAGTAGAAAAGCATTCCTCTTTTCTTTTCATTTTTCTTGATAACCGGGGTATCCGGGGTAAAGGGAAAAGTATTCTCAAAAGGGGTAAACTAATAATCATTTGGAGCATCCTATTTCCTCTATTCCATTTGTCAGTGGAGAGGATCCACCTTAGGCTTGTTGCTCTACAAATAAGAATTAGCTTCAGCTTTAGTTTTTACTTTCAGTTTAAACTTTAACTTTGCTAATGTTACTTTTAGAATTACATCTGTATTTGTTTCAGCTCTAGCTTTCGCTTTAGCTCTTGTATGTTTCCAACTTATCTATAAAAAAAAAAAAAAAATCATGTGGAGCACAACCTTCAATCACAAATAAATATTAACTCATTTGAACATATGCCCTGTGAAAAGGAACTGAATTCTGATACAAATGGATACAGTAAATTGCAGTTTATCTTATTGTACGTTGAAATTAAATGTCACTGCCCACCACAAAAATCCAAATCAATAAGAAAGGTAAATTAAATAAGAATGAAAAATGGTAGGCAGCAAAAGTACTCAAACTACAACTCACCATCCAGACCAGATTTGAGGTAAGGAACGATAAAAGATGAAGGATTCACTTGATCAAGACAACTATCCAGCAATGTGTCCACACATTCAAAAGCAGCCTTTCTCAACTCAAGTCCATCATCCACAATGTGCTTGAAAGGACCAAGATCAACTGTCCTTATTAAATCTTGCTGCAACAGGAATTAGAAAACAGAACATCGGACCAATTAGATCTAATACTGCTGAAAAAAATAATAAAGAAACAAACGAGAAGAAAAAAGAAAGAAAGTGAAGCACAGAGTTACTCCAAGTAACAAAGGCATGAATGTCCAGCTACACCGTAAGTTCAGTCATAGGTGTACACAGAACAGCCAAATAATCATCTACAAGTTATCTCATGCACACATATTTAAGTGCTAGAAGTAAGAATTAACGGCTACCACGGGGAATGCATAGATTATGATATAATCCTATTCCACCAGAGCAACTGGGACATTAAAAACAGCAGACAAGAAGATGAGCAGAACATGAAGAGAAAATTAGAAGAAGACAACCTCCAAGTTTGTTCTAGAAAAGTCCAAGGCAGAAGATCATAATTGTAGAAAAAGAACGATAATAAAACAAGAATAATTATTAAAAGCCCTATCAGCTGCAATTTACCCTTATTAGTTAATTGGCCATATCAAGTCATATGAATCATGCAAAATTATCCTACTATCTGAAATAAAACCACACTCCAAAAACATCAAGTCCAATCCATTGACAGGCCTAATCAAGAAGCTAAATAACAACAAAAGGGAGTACAGCAGTTTGTCAAACAGAACCTGTGGTATCGTTAGAGCATTGGAATGGTAAATGATAACTGCACCATATAAGTTTTACATACTAATCCAAAATACAAGTAACAAAACAAGTCATCGAGACCAGAAACAACATATAATTCTTCTGATATGATATAAATGATATCATATGCACAGATGTTTTAACAACAACAAATTTCAGAAGAAACAAAGCATTCATCCATCATGAATAATGTGAAAATCTTAAGTTACCTTAACAATTGTCTGATCATAAAGAAGCGGCAATAATTCTGGAAGAAGCCCCTTAATAAGGTTTGGCTTATTGTGAGCAAATGTACTTAAAGCCAACACAGCTGCACGCCTAACATGCTGCATGTCCATGGCAAATCAGTAACCATAATGTCCGAAAGCCCACACCAACCCACTACTACCCATCTATCCACAAACACATACAGACAACAAATAAAGATATAAGATAGTTTAAAGAGGAATGATGAGATCTCGAGGAATGAGACTCACCCGGTCATGATCCTTAATAAGCATCAAGAATGATGATATCTCAGGGTATATAATCTCATCTATCTTCTCAGGTCTCTCAACAATAGAATATTTTACAGCAATGACAACCGTAGCTCTAGTGAATGCTGCTGGACTGGTTGTCCGTACCTAAAGGAAATTAAGAATAAAGAACACAGATACACACCCCGTCAACTGTAAATATAGAATAGTCATCATAAGCTTGAGTAGGAGTGGACAAGGTCAATTGGTCAAAATACCTTTAGTGCAGGAACAAGTTTTGCAGGTTCAATTAGTGCAATTTTCCCGAGACACTCAGCTACAACATTGCGAACACCCTCTTCCTCACTTTCACAGTGGTTAAATAGTAACTTAAGAATCTTCTCAACACTAGAATCCTGAAATTCTGCTTTATCAACAGACTGTCTTACGATGACCTACAAGATGCCATTCAAAGAAATGAAAACATTGTAAAGGAAAATGTCTAGCTCTAAAAGATAGAATGGCAGTTCATGAGCACACACCTCCTTCAAGGAATGAAGCAAAAGATATTGTTTCTTCTGCTGATTATCAATTTGGTCCAAGATAAAAGGCAAATACTTGGATAGATTACCAACAGCAATATTTCCAAGAGCATAGGAGGCAGCAGACTTTATCTCTTCAAAGGGAGATTGAAAGGACTCGATAACAATATTCTCTATATGTGCATGGGAACTTAGATCTTTTCTTCTCCCGATTTCCCCAAGGCATAGCAAGGAAAGGTGCTGCTTAGCCTAAAAAGTAATAATGAAAGCAATTGTCATTAGCAGAAAAAAAAATATATATATATAGAGATATTGGTCTCACAATGTAAAACCAGAAAATGTGTGCGCTGGGTGTGTGCGCTGGGTGTATGCGCACATGAGAGAGAGAGAGAGAGAGAGAGAGAGAGAGAGGAGCAAATAAAAAATTTCTTCAAATCTTCATTGTCATACTAGGGATTGCATGCAAGTGCACCAAACACATTCCATCTTTCATCCCGAGTATACCATATTCTCAACCAGAGATTTATGTGTAGGGGGGATTAGAGGGGCCTCCTGAAACCCTTAGTTACCAATACATTTTAAAAAAGCTAATCTTGAAAATGAGATCACATCTGATAGAATCAGGCATAAAAGAAGCAAAATTCTAGTAATCAAAACGAAATATGGAAAGGGGTATCCCATTTAGTTTTGACATACGTGTGTGTGTGTGTAGAGGGGGGGTTAGAGGGGCCTCCTGAAACCCTTAGTTACCAATACATTTTAAAAAAGGTAATCTTGAAATGATCACCAAATGCTAAAAATCTAACATCCAACAATGAAGGAATTTTATGCACATGAATGCAAACTTTGTAATGGCTAGAGCGGAAAACTTACTGAATTGGTACTACTGTCGTCTTTGAGAATTTCAGTAAGCATTTCAACAGTTGATGAGCATTTCTTATCACCAGCAGCAAGGCAGAGAACAGCCACACATTGAGCTATTGAAAACAAAGCCTGTTTTGCAACACCACCGGACTGTGGAGATGGTTTAGCACTTGAAAGAAGAGAGTCCAGTAAGGCATCAAAACTTGTGTTTGCTGAATAAACTAATGCAGCAAAAAAGTTTTGCAAAGCCTGCAATTGCAACAAGCAAGGGTTTAAACAAGCATATATTATAGATTAAAATGCAATTCCAGTAGAATGCAGACGTACCGAAAGGGCTTGCCCCTGCAGCAACGAGCTTTTGATTAATGTTAGTGCTTGTGGAAGAACTTTGTTTCTAACAGCCAAACCAATATTTGGGCTTGACCTCCTGTCGGCCATCAGGGTGCAACAGAGTTCGAGGGCAAGAGCCGTCATATGCAAGTCTGAATCACTGGCAAATAGGTTATGAAAGATAACTATTATAAGAAAGTAATCTACAAGCCACTAACCTTACCTGACTTTCAAATAATGATAAAGGGTGAAAAAATGAAGTGAAGTATTAAGAGAAAACCTTATCAGAGTTGAAAGTTCCACAATGATAACTTCATAAGCAGATGGACCAATACTATCACCATAAGCAACTATAAGGGAATTTAGGGTTCCCAATGTAGCCTGCCTTAAAGCCCGATTAGCCTATTTTCCAAAATGAGCAAACAAAATTCAGAAATAAATTTGGCAGATATTGAGTGATTTTCAAACAATGAGCACAAAAACTTAAGCATGATTTAAAAAATATCATACCGCAACCAGAAGGATCTCCATACCTTCCTTAGGAATGCTGTCAGTTCTGCAATTACATGCTCCAAAACACATGATAAATCGATCTGAAGGGGAGAAGCAGCTATGACAGCAAATGCCTGGATACAAAACACTAAAGGTCTTTAGATAACCATAATCCAGTGGCATGCACAAAACCCCAACCCTCTCACCACACACAAAAGCAGATGTCAGAACATGGGACATTAAATTCTTACGCTTTCTCCAACTGAGTCTCTAGTTATAATGGTATTTAGCATGGAAACCAATTCAGTATTTCTGCTAACACCCCAACTCACATTTCTAGCATTTCAATGGTGCATCTATGGATGCAACAAATACAAACTCAGAATGTGTTGTGGACAACTAGAAGTGTAGAGGAAGTGCATCCAACTACAGGTTCGGAGCTAAATTGGGACAAAGAAAAGACTTAATTATATATTTTATTTACAGCAGCCTAGAGATGCTCAGACTCAGTCTTATTTCAGAAGAAAAATTACATATATTTAGACAATAAGGCTCAAACAAGTGATATCCACATAGACAAGCAACAGTAGCACAAAACCCAGCTAAAAGACATTTCCAGCACATGCAACAGACCAACCTTCACAGCTGTAAGTCGGGTTATCTCATTTCCCATTCTATCAACAAGTACAGGAAGGCAAGCAGCCAATTCTGTGCTGAGGTTATCACCAAATGTTGCCAGAACAAGTCCCATGCACGAGATAGCACATTCTTTGACCTCCTGGTAAAGAAGAAACATGAGACACAACAAAAGCATTCAAGAAGAACTCTGAGAAATTCTCCTGACCTGATCTTGGTCTTGGTTTGTCAAGCGTGACATTATGGCATTGTATATTGGATGAACATAAGCTTTAAAATCAAAGCCTAAACCCTACATCACAAGACCACTCAAAAGATTAGACTAGGCCAACGAAGATCTCAAACTCCAAACGAGAATAGCAAAATCACCTCTATATTTGGGCGCACAACACGGACAAGTTCCCCACATACTCTTAATGCCTCAGCCGTAACTTTGTAATAACGCTCACCAACAGCAGATAGAACGGGACCAGAAAGAGCCTGCAAATAAATTGGTTTAAAATGTAACTGAACCAATAATAACACTTCAGCTGTTGTCTCCTGCTGTAGACTCATCAAAAGATGATGTACAGATCAAAGTTGTACAAATTGCATGAAACATGTAACAGCAGATTACTCCAGAGACATGCTGTTAAGAGGACAGCATAACAATATATTTTAACAAAACACCAATAACACTATAAGTAACAAGGAATGCACACAGCAGAAAAGACAATCAAGTGTCACAAACTGAGGACTTTGTGATGTAGCATAATTCTCATACTTTCTTTAAGGCACTAAATTCTAGAGGCATTAAAATGCCAAAAATTCATCAAATGTGAATCTCTTCTATGCATGAGGATACCTAAAATGAAGATGAAGATGTCTGACCTATCCCAAGAACATGGACCTCTTTTTTTTTCCATCCCAAAAAAAGTGCAGTTTTCAGGATTTTGAGACTTTCTTATTAGGAAAGAAGTGGTTAACTTTGGATTGCAAAATCTCTAATATGAAAGCAGTCCACTAAAAGTAAATAACTCTACAAATAGTAGACAAGATAATAAGTGGCTCAAACTCAAGGAGGACTACCAAAAAAAAAGAACAAAGTGGACAGATATGTAGGAAATTTTTCACTTTCCATAAAGCACTAGATTCTAAATGCATTAATCCATCCTACATACAAGGTAGGATAAATAGAATGAAGATGAGGATGTCGGACCTATTACAAGAACATGAACTTAATTTTGGGGAATCCAAGATTTATGGTTTGGACTTTAGCTTGCAAATTCGGTAATAAGGTTGTCAGAAAAAGGAAATGTTCACAAAGAATGCATCAGGACAATGGTTAGTAACTTATAAAAAAAAAATCACAACAGAGATAGATCTCTGATTTTGTCGGACATAATGGAAGCTGTAAAGTTCATATTATCAAGAGGCATTGGTTGGCCGAATGAGGAATATTGTTCCTAAAACCCAACATACTCCAGCCCCACTAAACAACCTTAAGCAGCACCTACTAATAAAACTCTCTATTTCGTTTTTTACCAGGGTGGGAGGGTTTTGGTTTCTGAATATTGTTTACATTTCAACAATGTGCACAGGACTTGAGCAGGGCCTCCTTTGAAGCAACGCAAACACATAAGGATTCCTAGCAGAGAGGTGAAACAAAAGCTCTTCACTAAGGCAGCATTGACCTACCAAGTTTGAATGCATCTTAGCCCCCCCCCCCCCCCCCAAAAAAAAAAGGACGATGGTGGAATTAAAGGTTTTTTTTTTAATACCCTTTACCACAGGACAATTGCCGGTGATTACTTTCATATTTCTAGCTTTCATGACTTTATTGCTCTTTTGTTTTTTTTGGTTAGGTGTTTCTCTTGTATAATTCCTGTGTACTTGGATTGCGCACTTGCTATAATGAAATTCAATTACTGATGAAAAAAAAACTAAAATTCATGGTTACTGCTAATACCTTAATGTGAGGGTGGAAAACAGGAGGAGAATGAGAAGCTAACACCAATCTAGTAAATATAAGAGCTTCAATCTTCAAATTTGAGGTAGAGGACTTGTCCTGGAGAAAAATTAGGGAAACAAAGGATAATTCAGCATCAAGGAAAAAACTAGACAAGTTTCAATGCACACTCTCAACTGCAGACAATTTACTCACACTTAATGCTTTTTCAATTCCTGGAATGAGTGATCCAATGTGGTCTGCAAGACAGTCTGGCAAGACAACCACAAGTTCCTTCAAAACAGAAAATGCACCAACCTGCAAACAAATGAAACATTATTAGGCATAATAGAAATATTACCTATGATCCACAACGATATCAGTGATTCCTACCTTTGTCTTGATGGATTTCTCACGTAGCTGCCTATTTATAGATTTAACAATCTTTGGCACTTCTTGCTTCAATAACCATCTTGGACTGCACAAAATGCAAAATTTTAGCATTAGCTTCTTCATCAATAACATTAATGCTAGCCAGGAAACCAAGCACCACCAGCAGCAATCAAAAAGTGTTGACGAAAAAAAAAACCAGAACTTGAAAAAACCCAGAACTACACGACTCATACCTGGACCTTAAACATAAAAATGCAGAATATTTAATTATTTCCTCTCCACCCAAAAAAAAAAAGTGACTACTCATCAGAAAAGCTGGGACTTGCTGCCAACTATAATAACATGCACTGGATGGTGGAGGGTTACCAGGAAACAAAGGATGGGTGAGGAAGAACTAGGAGTGATGATCTTTCAGCTATGGACATAAAAGTGTTAGTGAACCACCTACTTTAATGGGTTTTCTCCACCTTACACACAAGTATGGGAGGGAAAAAGTCACCCATTTTATCCAATGATAAAGCACATTATTCAAACAGGTAATATATATGGCTCCTATATACACCTTAGTTTTCAACTGGCCTGAAACTAACTTAGGAGTCCAATGATTAAGATTAAACATGTCCACAAAATCATGTCTGCCTATGTTGGTCAGAAGGAAAAATTCCTTAAGACAGAAATTTATAGATTCAATCTTCTGAATGTCCACCACTCATTTAGCTATCAAGCTCTTAACAAAACCATTGAGAGGTTAACACAAAAGCCCCACATCTGTTGGATTCTTACTTGATTCGGAATCAATGTACAAAACCATCTGTGTTTGTCTTCTAGGAGTTATTCACTTTTATTGTATTTGTTACTATTTAATTGATTTGACTTTCTTCTTCTTTTTTTGGTTTTTTTTTTTTTTTTTTTTGGGGGGGGGGGGGGGGTGGGGGGGGGGGGGGGGGGGGTGGTTAGGAGGGCCCTGAGTTCAGTGAAACTCCAAGTTCAAAATGCTCAATCCAAGGAGGATAAAAGTTCCTCAGGGGTCTTCTCCACGTCCTCAAAGCTCCGGTTATTAGTAAAATGTTTGTGATTACTTTATAAGAATTCCAACTGGCACCCGTCCATAGACACACTAAAGTGGTCAAAACAAACAAAAAAAAAAAACATGCGACTTTGGCAACAGAAGAACATAAGAATTGACTTGCCTCAAATCATTCCTGTCATTCTGCCCTTTTGTAACATTTCCAGTTTGCCGCAGTAGCTCAATGAATGTATTGAACACATCCATCTGCAGCATTTACAATATTAGATAACCGACAACATCAGAAGTAATAAAATATCGAAAAAATAATTATAATTTGTCAAGCTTTACCTTCACATTTTCCTCCCTCTCTTTGAATCTATCGATCAATTTTGGACAAGCCTGCACAAAAAAGAATCAAATGTTTAATGGAGCATACGACCAATTAGGCTCAAACCATATAGGAAACCTAAGATCAATATCATGAAAGACTCCCTTTTTGTTTTTGACCAAATTTTGAATTTTGAATATACCTCGTCATATAGCTTTGAGAGCAGTTCAGGACGAGACACAATTAATGCTGCTAAGCATTTAGCAGCGGCTCTTCGGACTTTCCAGCTTACATCCTCATCATCTGTGTATTCATTTGCACTCTCGCTACAAAATAAATCAAGAGACATGACGTAATTAACAACTCCATCCAAAATATGAAATATTGACTCATACATAAATCAAAGTAAAACATACTCATCTTCCTCCTCCTCATGACTCTCATCATCAGTGTCCTCCTCCATGTTATCAGTGAAGTTTGGGTCATAACTTAGATATTCCAGGGAAAGATGAAGAATTTTATCACAATATGAAGAGATATCCCTAGGGCACCTGAGCAGAAAGCTTTCTAGTGCCTGCAGTCCAAATTTAACATATATAAGGAAAAAAAAGAGTAGGAAAAAAATACATAAACACAAGTAACATGCTAGAAGTATCACAGTCATCTAAACAATAAAATGAAGAAACTCAAAAAAGAATGAAAAAAGCAACAAAAACAGTACCTGCAAGCTATACTCACGAAGCTCCTCATCATTCTCTGATGCACTTGTGCAGTAATTTATCAGCACCGGAACCGTGTCACCAAGATGTGGTCCAAATCGATATCCAACAGCGCGACTAGAACACCATAGAATTATAATATGTTAGCAAATGACATTTTATCCTTTAGACCATAAACAGATAAAACAACTAGTGAACACTTCATTATCCAAGACAAAAACATTGATTAACAGACAAAGCAATAAACAGCAATTACTACATTACAAAACAGCCATATAAATATGGCCAAACTGTTCAGATCAATGAGTGATATAAAATGTTCAGTAGATGCCATGAAACCCAAAAGTCATTTTACAAACAATACCTAGATACATAAAAGGACTTATAAATTGGAGAACAACCCACTCCCAAAATCGCCAGAAGAATGTAAAAAATACACAAAAAAGAGAAAATACACGGAGATCAAACATTTTGACATGGAGCCACTGGAATTTAGGAGGTAATCTCGCTTTAAAGGAAGGCAGTGCCAATCCTTATTCATAATTTTAAGCAATCCCAAAGTAAATATCCTGCCTAGATACATAAAAGGACTTATAAATTGGAGAACAACCCACTCCTGAAATCCCCAGAAGAATGTAAAAAATACACAAAAAAGAGAAAATACACGGAGATCAAACATTTTGACATGGAGCCACCAGAATTTAGGAGGTAATCTCGATTTAAAGGAACGCAATAATACTCCTTATTCATAATTTTAAGCAATCCCAAAGCAAATATCCTCCATATAAGGAATTGTGGTCAATCCCAAAGTTAGAAATAGAGATGACAACACAGGACATGAAAATAAGTAAACTACAGCTCTCTCTCACACACACACAATTTTGAAGATGATTCACCACTCTCTCTCTCTCTCACACACACAAACACAATTTTGAAGATGATTCACCACTCTCTCTCTCACACACACACACACAATTTTGAAGATGATTCGCCATAATTTTTATCTTCCAATTACTTTCTTAAGAAAACCTTCAACTTTACAAGGGAAAAAAAGAAAAGAAAAAACCATATCCAAGTTTGTTCCCAACGTATGTCTTGCCATAGAATCATTATTCTATTATTGTAACACGTGAAGGCACATGTGACTATGTCCAAAGCGGACAACACTTTGACATCTCAGGCCTAGGCTGTGTGCATTTCAATCTTTTTTTTTTTTTTTTAAAAGAAAAAAAGAAATATATTAAAACGTATATAAATGCAGAAATAAATGACAATTGTAAAACATGCATTCATTATCTGCCTTGACATAAGGGTTTCTGCCCATCATGCCTGGGTAGAAAAACAAAATCTAAGTGAATATATATATTGAAAAGGCAAAGAACTGCATCTACAACATCATCTAAGCCTTTCTAAGTCAAGATATCAAGTATATCACGAAAAAACTAAATGTGGTAAGAGGAAACCAAAATGTAAGGTACAAAACACATTATATAGCTCACCTCAAAGCACCAATCATTTGAATGTTTGTACGGGTCATTTCCGATTTTCTGCCCTTATTTCTCAAGTTCCTAACAACTTCAATTGTTGCCTTAGCCAGCAAATCATCTGACAAGCTTGAAGCAAGAGATGCTGAAGACAAAGAATTTGTCAGGTGAAATATACAGTACCCTTTGGGACAAATCTTTTAATCACAAACTCAAAGAAAGTGCAGCAATGTAAGGTTTACAAGTGGACATGAACTGGCACCACATTAATCATATGCCCATTCCAGGCTACTCCAACATAGTCAAACAGAATACTTGTTACGCGCCCTGAATCTTTTTCTTCAAAAATAGGTACATCATGTATCATATTACGTAGTTTCGCTTAACCATTCACCTAACCTTTTGGTTTTAAGGAACTGATGATAGCAATAATATGTTGTTCACAATTCACCTTTTTTTATGAATAAACATTTTAACATTTGTTCACAATTCACCTTAAAAGTATACAAAATAAAAAATAAAAAAATAAAAGAAGCAGCAACAACTGATTTAACAGAAGAGGAATCCCAGTCCTGCTTTCCATATTAAAGGGGAGAGAACACTTCTCGTGTTAAAGGTCAGAAATCACAACAGCCACAGTATCTCCAAATCTCCAACTGATAGTTGTTTGCCCTTTAATATGGAAAGCAGATGAATTCCGATAGGTGAGATAGGCTAAAGATTTTTATGTTATACTCTATCATATTCCACAGCAAATGAAATATTCAAGGCAAAGCAACAAAAAAACTGAAAAACATTGAGGAAGTAGCTGAAAGCATTGAGAAAGCAGCCCGTCAAAGTAAAATTTAAATAACCACATCAACTGCACAAATTAATGAGCCTTACCAATACAAGACACGGTCTTCTTTCTAACACTAGCTTGATTGGAATTCAACTGGGGCAACAGAGCACCTAAAAGTAGTTCGTGGTCGGCTGCCATTAGATTACCAAATTTATGGAGGACATCACATAAGATATCAAGACATTCACACTTAATCTCTGTACTCGGTCCCTGAGTTAAACACAGAAGTAAAAAATTAGAAGGAAGCCTATAGTTAATTTATGAATAATACAACACAATGCAAGAATTAAATAAAATAATACAAGATAGCATAGAACGCCGGGTAGACAAGTGCGGAGCAGATAACTGCTGAAAGCATCCTAAGCCCACCCCATACTTCCCAAAAGCTTCCGGTAGCACAGATATACCATAATATAAAATTGATTTAGGGAGCCAATTGTTAAATGAGAAATGTTAAATGCACTACCAAGTCCACACTCCCAAGTGCACACTCTATGATGTGGCAATGAAAATTACCATTGGATTTATAGTTAAGTGAACAAGAAAACAGAAAATGGGAGGCCATAGTGGTATCCAATTAATCTTTTTTCCTCATCTATGTTGATATGAGTTTCCCATTTCCCCCATCTATGCATGAAGTTTAAGTATCCCACATGTTGTGAGTGCACACACACAAACATACGCAACAAAACACAAGACACATGCATACCAAGAGTAAAACACAAGCTCAAGTGTACACATGATGAAAGCTATGACCATGTTGTAAAACGTTTTCGAAGCTGTTTTTCTTAAAATAATAATAATAATAATAAATAATTCAAAATTGATGTGGCAGAAAGTTGAGAAGTGTATTCGGTGGGACCACATTTGAAAAGTGTCGTTTGTGGGGTCCACTTAAGAAAATTGTTTGGTGAGCTTTTTTAAATGTATTTTGTGTTTTTAATGAACCAAGCACTTAACATGCAACACCAATTTATTTTTTCAGGTGTGGGGGCTGACTTTCTTACTGATAAAATAAAATTAAAAAAAAAAAAAAAAAAGATCCAGCCATGCGGCCACCCTCAACGGAGGAGAGGGGTAGCCACGCGGCCACCTCTGAGCTGTTTGGGTTGTGTGGCCACCCACCTCTCTCTTTTTTTCTTATTGTTTTCATTTTTTTTAAGTAATAAATCAACCTCTATTTTTTTTTTTTATACAAGTATATATCAACCTCCAAATCTGAGAAAATCCACAAGGGGCACTCAGGTCTCCAACACGGGAAAAGATGAAGAGAGAGAGAGAGAGAGAGAGAGTGAAGGAGGGAGCAAGCAAACCTTTGTCTACATTTCGCATAATTAACAAAACAAAAGGAAACCAACTCCAATTAAAGAGAGCTTCTTTACTTATCAAAAATAAAAATAAAAATAAAATAAAGAGAGCTTCTTTATTTTAGTGTTTTGAGTTATATTCCTTTTTCTGAGACTTTAGTTTTGTCATGCACTTTCCTATTATTTCTAAATAAATGATAAGTTCTAATCTTCTTCTGATTACATACAAGATTTGCTTACCATTTAATCACATTATCCTTCAGTACGTTATGTTATTTGCAAATTCAAATTACTCAGTGAAGGGGTATTCAAGAACACTTTCCCATTTGAAAGCCAAAAGCTTCCATATGATAAAGAAGTGACATTTAAATTTAGGAACTCACAGGCCCATTAATTCCTTTTATCAATTGTGGCGTGACTGCAACAAGAATAGATTGTGCCAGAGATTCTGTTGCAACTTCACCAACTATTGTCTTCAAAGCTATGCTAGCAATGTCACGATGTTGATCCTTCCCATTTAGCAGTTTATCACAGAGTTTATTAGCCATCTCCACAACACGTGTCTCACTCACCTTCTTGACCAATGGAGCAAGACTGCAATGCCACATAAAAACAAGGGATATATATCAAGTGAAGAAATGCACAACAAAGTACCAATATTATAACATCTCTTTATGCAATAGTTTCCCCTCATCTTTTACTGTCATTTGCATAAACTAACATATAAGCAGTCAGACATCCTGCATTTGCACCAAATAACCAGTATACCACTAGAACTTTATAGAAGATGAATTGTGGCAAAAAAAATTCTAAGTCTACCAATTTTACAATCAAAACTTATGCATACTCAATATCCAGATGCGACTACTACCATCTTCAACTGAACACATGATCAACAAGCGGCAACTAAAAGAAAGAGTTATAAAGTCTAAAGGAAATCAAAAATTCAAAAACTGAAAATTATTTATAATGCAAAGCAATATTGACGAAACAGGTTACACAATTCTCTTTTGCAGACTCAGTTCAAAAACATTATGCAGTCAAAACTTGTCCCTTCTTTGAATATCCCCAAGAAACAGATTATAGCATGTTAAAAGACCTATCACCACCCTTTCCTTTTACTACAGAAGTGAAAGGCATGTATAACCACCTATAAAACACTGAATATGACAGTTCAAGAATAGATAAAATCATGTAAGCATGCTTTTACTGAAACAAACATCTTCCGGACAACCAATAGAAGCAACGGCATCCCTGATCACATAAAATGGGGATCCAGAGGCAAGCCCAATACCATTTCACGGCCAATCCCGAAACATCTCCTGCTGCATCGTCAAGCTGTTGTATGATTATATTTGACAATTTTATCTCCAGATCAGAATCAGCTTTAAAACTATCTTTGTTTAACTCGTTTAGCAAATCAGATGTTGCCATATATCTGTAATCTTTATCCTTTCCGGTCATCTGCAAACAAACTCATAGGTGTCAAAACATGAAAAGCTAAAATATGTGGGATAAACATGAAAACCTCTTACAGGTCTTGCGACACAGTGAGTTTGATTTCTCAATGGCTCACTGTTACTAAATCCCTGTTTACATTTTTTCTTTAATTTTCTTAAATAGGAGTAGGAAAGGAAAGAACTTTATGTTGTAGAGTTGTATGCTTGGGTTGGTTTGTGGGTCGTTCTTCGGGCATTTGGTTTTTGCTTGGGTTCTTTTGAGGGTTGTTGTTCTTGGGTTTTTCCCTCTGTATTTTGGGTTTGCTTGTATTTCGGGTTTTGGGGGTTTTTTCTTGTATTTTGGGTGGGGGCTTTTTCTGTAGTTTGGATTTTATGGGAGTATCTTCTGGATTTTGGGTTTTTGGGGGCCTTGGGTATTGTGTGGGCGTAGGTCCTTGTGGGTTTTTTTTTTTTTTTTCTGTGGGCTAGCTGGGTTGTTCCTGTGTACTTAAGGGCGCATTTCGTTTTTTTAATAAAGTTTTTCTTACTTATATGTGTGTGTGTGTGTGTGTATACCTTTACTCAAGAATCAAACTTAACCGAGTCATTGTAAAAAGACATGCATGCATGCGTGCATACATACATACACACACATCAAATAGAAGCCCCAAAAATATCATACCTTTTCTAGTATACCAGTCATTGCTAAATTGGCCGCCATCTCTGTGCGAGAAAATCAAGGTGCTGTGTGCACCTAACTCACAAATATCAATACTCTGAGAGAGGAACAGAATATACGAAATCAGTAATCCTAAAAATGCATATGTGAAATAAAATTCAAAAGAAGGAATGAAATATTTTCAACTAACCTATACCAAAAAAAAAAAAAAAACCCCTCAAAATCCATGAAGGAAACCTATTACAAAAAGAAGGAAACAATTTGAAATTCAAAAATAGCACATGTCTCCTGACGCAAGGCAAGCAAGCACACGCTGCTTAAGAACACAACACAACACAAATATATACACACACGAAAAACGTACACTCATTGTTGTTGAATCATTAGCACATAAACAAAATTGCATGCGAACGATTGTTTGGTGATAGCTATAAAAGTTGTTTTATTCCCCGTTCCGTTTGGGTTGGCCAGTGAGTCAAAGCCTTAATATACAAATGCCAAAAAGAGAAACGAACAAAACCCACCTCTTCAAACCAACCCTACAACCAGAACCACACACACCATCCGATACAAAAACACAAATCACCAAGTGCAATGGCAGTTAAAAAATAAAAAGAATCCTTAGCCAAACCATGTAACAGTAATCCACATTAGATTAAACACCCAAATAAAATAAAAAAAAATACCAAATAGCTTCGCTCCAGAACCCTAGAGAACCTTCTCGTCTCAGATTATTTCTTTATAATACACAAAATTAAGCCGGATTGCAGTATCGGAAACCCTAGAATTAGGAACGAAATGCAGAGAAAAGGAGCCGAATCGAACCGAAACGAAGGATCTTAAACGCATTGAAGACAGAAAGCTTAGAGAGAAACGGAGACGTACCTGCGGAAGTATTTTGATTTGTGATTGTAGCGATCGCAACTCTCTCAGTCTCTCTCTGAGTCTCAAAGGCTTTTTGATTTTTGGTTCTTTAGGCTTTCACTCACTCGTACCAGTGAGAGAGAGTTCGTTCAATGGAGAATGTGTAGGAAAGCTAAAACCCTATACTCTTTAGCCTCAGGCCCAAAAGCACGCCGCTGAGTAACACGATAACGTCGGCTTGGGGGCTCATTGGCCGTTTTATGGGCTTCTCTAAAATCAGATGCCACGTATTGCTTTCGTTAAACTACTCTCAAATGCTTAATTAGCAGGAAAAATAAATTAGATGAAAGAAACATGCTTTATATTTATATATAACTCTATTATAATTTTTTATTATGTGTGCCAGAATGTGATTAGAAAGCATTAGGGGCTTCAATCATATAGTGGTACATGTCAACAATTATAAAAGAGTTTATTGTTCAAAAAATAATAGAGCTTATAGCATTATTCAATAAAAATTACATTTTTATCATGCAATTATCATAAATGCTTATACGGTTATTTCAGTACAAAAAATAAAAATAAATAAAAATTGATTAGGATTTAAGAAATCAACGTTGTAAGATAATTGTAGATAGTCATGAGACTGACAAATCACGATAATTCATAAGTTTTGGTAAATCGTGATTTATAGAACTTTCTCATAATATTTAATTCAGGGAGAGGTTATTTTTTAAAAAAAAAATTTATATTATTTTTCCAAATAATCTTACAACTATTTTCAACAGACAATATGTGGCCAAAATTAATCGGAATTTTAATTGAAATGCAATTATTAAATTGTGAGTCTTTGTTCAATGAGATTTGTTAAAGTATCGTACGTGTTAAGATTTGGATACGTCCACATTTTGGCCCCAAGAACAAAAAGGGGGATAGATATGCCAGCATGGCTTTTCTTTTTCATTTTCAATTTATATACGCCGTCTCTGTTATGTTCTTATCTATTATGTCTCCACTTTTTTATCTTTAAAAAAAGAGTTTGGTTGTGTGGTGAAACTTGAATGTGGTTATGGATGCGGGCGTATCGGCTTTACTGGGCTCATGCCGGGTCTCTCTCTTCATCGGGTCTTGGGTCTGGTCCGTTCCGAATTTATTCTAGATCTATCAAATATCCTTAATTAGTTTTTCCCTCAAGGAATTGTAGCATCACTGCTAGTAGAACAAGATACGTGGTAATGATATTTGATTGCTGAGTTAAGAGCATTTCCAATGGCTTAATTATTTTTACCTTTAGGCTAAAATTGCTAATCAATTCACTAAAATGTTTATCCATCCGATTATGCAAATCAAATGCAAAGTGCATCTATTTTTTTATTTGTTTATCTTTCTTTCACTCTCTCTCTCTCCTCCCATCTCTCTCACAAAAACTCATTTACGCCATAGCAATATTGTAATATATCTCTGAATCTATGAAATTGTATTTCAGAATATGTTTATATGACAAAATTTATGTTTATCATTTTAAGTCAAACTCATGCGAACCACCTCAGATAAGAACAAAAATTTTGATGATTTTATAACAAATAATTAAAAAAGAAAATGACCATTTTTTAAGAAAATGACTTATCGATGAAAGAAATATCTTAGAATTAAAATAAAGAAAGAATAAAAAAAATTAAATGATATAGTGAAATAATAAATAATCGGATGTATGGTACTTTTTGAAACCCATTAGTTAAAATAGATTTTAATTAACCATTTTACATATAAAAATACATAAGTCAGGAGTGCTCTAAGATAACTTTCAACCTATATAGTATATATAGGATGGATACATTCCTATCATGGAATTTAAAGTGGGCTTAATTAAGGGGGTCTAATAAAAAAAAAAAAGTGCATTTTGGCTTTTTATCCAAAAGACAAATGCTTTTCACACTTTTTTAGAGGCTTCAATATACGAAATGTTACAATTAATGCAAATAAAAAACAAACAGTCTATTAGGGACATACAAAAGAGAGGAATCACACGGCAAAGCATCCATTCACACACACACACTCATACGGCAAACAAAAGCTTGAGAGTGATGCGGTTATACAGAGAGAATAGAGCATATTGTTTGTATGGAAGTGAGGATCAACATGAAAATAGCAGCTACAGTTGAAGCGCCCATCCAAGGAGTGCGAAAATAATCCTGTTTCAAGGAAGCCCTCAAACCATGGGAAGGTTTCTCGTAGAAGCTTTTCAAACCGTTGAGAATATCATAGTATTTGGAGCTCATAGATGAATATACGATACTTGTGCCCAAACTGTTGATAAAAGTTGCATTGTTGTTACTTAGTCCATTAACCAAGATTCCCTTTCTACCAAGTAAATTCACATCTTTTTCACTCTTGATAAGGAAATGCAACATGAGAAAATCATCGGTAACATATACCTTATTTGGATAGTGACATTGTTCCAAAGCAATGAGATTTAGAGCATAAAGCTCGATCTGTACACTCATCCAAGGTAACTCGTGGGATTTTCAACACTCCCTTCTTTTCATCTAGTTCAAGTTCAAGTAAGCATTCGCTTGAACGATTCACCTCAAACTTCAATCATATCTCGTGCAGCTGGGTTGCACTGTACGTATACTCAACTACTACTTCAAATTTTTTTGTTCGGTAGACTTCGGAGAGGAGGCAGGTAAAAGTTTCTAAGCAAATCAGCGAAATGCAATATTTCCAAGTCTGGATCATGAGATATTTTTTGTTGGTTGTAAGAAAGAAAGTAATGGAAGGTACGCTCAATGAAGGAAGGGTTTCGACCTAGGTCAGGACGTCTTAGCTTAAATGCAAATGCAAGGTCATATAATTTCTCAATAATGAAGAAAGGAAGTTGATTTTCAAGGAAAATGGGATGTTTTATTTGAATAGTAGTAATAAATGATTTATGTGATATAGAATTTGAGAATGTTTTATAGAAAAGTGAAAAAGTTTTGTTTTGTAGTGAGTTTTTTTATTTGAATAGTAATAAAAAATTATTGATGTGATGTAAAAAGTGTAAAAAAGTTGGAATGTTTTTTATTTGATTTTTTTGGGAGAAGTGAAATGGAAATTGAAATGGGATGGATTGGTTACCAAACATATCCACTATAGTGTCATAAGAAGTCCATTCGTTGAACCTATTTTTGAAAAAAAAAACTCAATAATGAAGCTCGCATCCATCATGACCATTTTCACAAAACCATCATTGTGAAGCGGAATAGTCTCTGCATAACATTCACGAATACTTTTTTCTAAATACTTTATTGCGTGTATTAAATTCTCCAAGTTTATCTCAGCCCCTTCAATTCTGTGAATGACTTGAGATATTGCGCTTTATACTTTTCCATGGTTTTTAATTTTTTCTTGCCATGGTGAAAAGGTCCTATTGAAATAACTTGAGGGGTGTAGGCTTTTGTTTTCAACTTACGAAATGGATCCGGAACCTTGTAGATACAAGGTTCAGGTGATGAGAGAGGTTGTGCACTCTATATTTTTGTGATGTCATTTGCCAACAACTTAGCCTGTTGAAGTTCAGTTTCAAAAGAATTTGCCTCTTCCATCTATCAAGTTGCCTTTCTTCAATTTCCTGATGACAAAGATCACAAGAGTTGTCACTAGCATTAAGAAAAGTGTTTGATGCTATGAATGACCATTATCAAGTACGTACAAGTTATAATTTCAGTAAAAGAACATTTTCTTGTGCTTCCAGATAAAGGCAGTTATGTATTATATTGGAACGAAGTTTTGAAGTATTAATTAATTAAATTAAATTTTGTTAGAGTTGTTTATCTGCTTGCTTATTTGGGACAATCAGGGTCATTATTTTTCCTATTTGTTATTTCTCTATTCCTAAATTCCTTTTTCAATCTTCAATTATTATTTTATGATGCAATCATACGCTGTCATAACAATCTTAATTTTGCCCTGCGTCATTTCTGTTGCTATCATATGCTGTCAGGACAATTCTAGTTCTGCTCAGCGTCAATTTTAATTAACTATTTTAAATATAAATATGGATAAGCCATTAGAGATGCTCTAAGCCCTGAAAAATGAGGTGAAGGCGTGAAGCCCATTAGACATTTAAATATTTGTAAAATAATATTTAAATGAAATAGTGAAATGATCGAATAGCTAAAATTGTGAAATTGTTGGGGGTTCTTTAAAAAAGTAAATAGTAAAAAGTAATTTTTAGCTATTTTCTCTAGTAAAATTTGGTAAACTACCATGAATGCTCTATATCCACACACAAGTTGCATTAGAATAATGTTTTATTAATTTTGTTGAAGGCTATTTCTTTACTTTTCTATCTTTTGTTAATATTAAAACAAAGAGATCCCAGGTTATATTCTCTACTTTTGAAGGGTTTATTTATTTATTTTTTTATTTTTTTATGAATGAGTTATTTCCATTTAAATACACAAAGAATACATACCATACAATTACAAAAAAGAAAGAAAGAATGAATACAGACCATATATACTAGATCTTAATCAAGAACCCACACCCAACAGATCGAGACCCCACACAAAAAATAACACACTAAAATTAAAGCAATCTAAACAGAAAAGAACTATACAGCCATGTCATTGGTTTTTTCTCTCCTTCTAAGCGTTCTTTGTTTCTCTGGCTTTTTTTACATTTCAGATGGCCAGAGCCTTAAGGAGTAAAACGAGTTGAAGAGGCATATATCAAGATTATATGTTGTGATGGTGAGAAGCATGCTATTCTTCTTCTAACATTTATATTTTTTAACTTTTGTCTTTTTCTACCTATCATATTTCTAAATATTTATCTTATTATAACAGTCATATTTTTAAAATTTTGTTTTTCCCGACACTTATAATTTAAAATATTTATCTTATCCTAACGGTCATTTATATTTTTTAAATTTCTTTTTTTTTTCCTAACGGTCATTTTTTCAAAAATTGCCATTTGCTTTTAATATAAATAAACGTTATGATAAGAAATAAAAAATGAGAGAGAAATGAATGTTGGCTTTGAGTGAGAAAAATAAACAAAAAAATGGGAGAAAGAAATTTATTACTTATTATTTTTTTGACGAGTGACTGTTGACTCACCAAATGAAAATCACCATTTTGATGAGGCTATTGGAGAGGGGTTTTTTTTTTTTTTTTTTTTTTTGTGATTTTTAGTGATTTGGCTCATCAAAATAGTTCAAAAAAGTATTTTTGTGAGTCTAATAGGAATACTTAAAAAGGTCAAAAAAAAAAAAATGATATAAGAACATCTCTATAATAGATAAAATACCTAGTAAAAAAACAATAGTATACTTGGCCGTTGTTGAACAGCTAGAAAGCCACTAAACACTTATAATCCTATGAAAGATGAGAAGTTTAAAATAACCATTCTGGATTGACCATTTTACTCTTATTCCCTTTGACCCACACATGTGGCCTAAGCCTTAAGGGAATGAGGAGCTGCTAGAATAACCATTTTACTCTCATTTCCTTCGGCCCACACTTGTAGGCCAAGAGAATATGAGATTGCTGGAATGACCCTTTTACTTTCGTTCCCTTTGGCCCACACCTGCAGTGGCCTAAGGGAATGAGGGTTGCTAGAATGATCATTTTACTCTTATTCTCTTTGGCCCACATTTGTGGCCCAAGATAATTGGAGGCTGCTCGAATGACCATTTTATTCTCATTCTCTTTGGCCATGGCTAAAGGGATTAATGAGGACCGCTTGAATGACCATTTTACTCTTATTTTGTTGGCCCACACATGTGGCCCAAGTGATGAGAGGTTGCTGGAAGGAAAAAACTTAACCCCTAAACTCAGTTCTTTCCCCCCAACTCAAAAGTCTTTGTACGATTAAGGACTAATCCGGTTTTGGTCTAGTAAGCGATAATATCTTTAGATTGTATAAAAGGGTGACCAATGTAAATGTAATAGTAGGTTGTACATATGTAATAGATCGAGATGTACGAGATATTGAAGAGATTAAACTTAATTATGGTTTGAACTAGTTAAGTTATTCTTACACTTATTAATGTTCAAGCGAATCTAAAGTTAAGTTATAGTAGTAGCGCCCCATGAAATTTATAGATGCAAAAAAAAAAAAAAAAGATAATTAATTGCATTTAAGGCGTTACACATGCGGTCTAGATCTAATTATGTGCATTAGTCACACTAAATGCATCATATATATATGCCTGCCTAATTAATGACGTTCAATATAACACGACGACTTTAATTCATTTCATGAATGATAAATATATATATCAAAATTAATATCATAAATCTCAAGACAAAACAACTTTTATTTAAACTAAAATAGAATTCAGCACTAACATTAATCCTAGCACAAGCCTCAAAAGAAAAAAGAAATGAAATCATAATGCAATCCAGTACAGTTACAAATACATAATTAAACTTTAGTGCTACGGTAGTACTAGAGAGATAATAGAGCCCACTGTTTGTATATATGAAAGTGAGGATCGTAATATTAGAAGCGACCACCCGAAGAGCTGTGCCAAAATAATATCGTCTCATGCATGTATATATTCCAGCCAACCAGGCTCCTCGTAGAACTTTCTCAATTTGATACAAATATCATAATACTTGGAGTTCATGGTTGAATTAATCATACCTGTGCCCAGATTGTTGATGAAATTAGTTATATACTTGTTACCAAACCCAATAACCAAGATCCCCTGCTGACGAAGTAAACCCAAATCTTTTTCACCGCCGTTGAGAAGGAAATCTAACAAGATAAAATAATCAGTAACATATTCTTGATTTGGATAGTGACATTGCTCCAAAGCTAAGATGTTTCGCACATAAAGCTCAATGTCATCTTCCAAGATAAAGCGTGAGATTTTCAACACTCCCTTCTTGTAGTCAAGGGCAAGTAAACAATTGCTTGAACGATCCGCCTCAAACTTCAATCCTACCTCAACCAGCTGGGTTGCAGTGTACATATGTTCAATTATTTTAGGCTCTCTGTATGGTAGGCAAGGAGGCAGGTAAAATTTTCTAAGCAAATCAGCAAAATGGAATATTTCCGATTTAGGACAGGGAGACATTTTTTGTCTGTTGTAAGAAGAAAAGTACTCAAAGGTAAGCTCAACGAACGAAGGGAGTCCTGACCCAGATGGAAATGCAAGGTCAAATAATTTGTCAATAATAAAGAAATGAAGTTGATTTTCAAGTAAAATAAAGTCTAGCTGCATTCTAGCAGCCAACCATGGCTTTAATTTTATCTTGTCGTCAGAACTCCAGTGGCCAAACATATTTCTGATAAAAAGCTCAATTATGAAGCTTGCATCCGTCAGGATCATTGTCACAAAATCATCACTATTAAGATGATCAATAGTCTCTGCATAACAGTGACGAACACTTTTTTCAAAACCTTTTACAGCGTGTTCTAAATCCTCCTTGCATATATTTATCTTGGCCCGTTTAATGAATGCCTCAAGATAGCTCGCTTTATGCTTTTCCATGATTTTCAATTTTTTGTTGCCATAGTGAAAAGGCCCTATTGAAATAACCTGAGGATTGTGGGCTTCTTCGTTCAATTTGCGAAGGGGATCAGGAAGCTTGTAGATACAATATTCACCCATCTATCAAGTTGCCTTTCTTCAATTTCCTGATGACAAAGATCACAAGAGTCGTCACTAGCATTAAGAAAAGTGTTCGATGCTATGAATGAATGACCAGTATCAAATACAAGTTATAATTTCAGCAAAAGAACATTTTCCTGTACATATGCCGATCGATCAAGCTAAATGCATTCTTGTGTAGTAATCTTCAAGAAATATTTAAAACTAAATTTGGGAATTGATATGACGACAGCTCAAATGTATGTGATGCTGGCATGGTGTAAATTTGCTCTAATCTTAATAATAATAATAATACTAATAATAATAATAATCAAACGAAATGACGAAAAATTGAAGTAATTAAAAATATAGTAAGGCCGTTGATGGCTAAGAATAGCTAATTAAAAGAAAAATAATTTGCCATCCACTTAAGACGAACAATAAGTAGTACATTAATCCATATATATATATATATATATATATATATATATATATATATATCAATATTTTTGAAAAACGGCAAGGTCTACGTTGAATCACTACAAACAAAAGCAATAGAGAACGTTTTTACACAAAAAAAGGTTTTGAAGCTTTACGTACTGCGTGCCACCACTCGTACGTATACGTATAAAGGAGGGTATATATGTTTGAATATGTTTGAATCACTACAAACAAAAGAATGGCTGGGGATTATAAAGTAGATCCAAGTTGCATGCTCTCTCTCTCTCTCTCTCTGAATTGAAGCACGTGAATAAAAGATATATATATATATATATATATATATATATTTTAAAGTGTGAATAAAAGACTTGAATAAAAAAAGACCAAGAAACTCCATCGCCATCGTCAATGCTGTCGTTATAACCTTATTCCTAGCTCCTTCAGTGTCGCATGTACGTGTTGGTTTCACCAAAGTACGTACATTCTTCTAATAAGGATGAAATTTTAAATAATAATCAAATCCCCCCGCGGCCACCCCTTGGCCTGCTTTTTTTTTTTTTTAAAAAAATAATAATAAGTTTATTTATTTATTTTTTAATAAATTTTTTTTTTTTTTTTATTAAGATGGACATGTGTCTCCATCTTATTAGCGACACGTGGCGCTGACGTGTAGGGCTAATAGATTCCGTCAAACTAGTGGACGAAAAATCGACCCAGGGAGTAAAACGTAATTATTGTAATCCACAGGGACCTTTCATGCACTTTTTAAACCATAAGAAGTGAAAAATAATTATGGCATATCACAGGGACCAACGGTACAATTATCCATTTTTTTAATGTCAGACATGAGTATGCGGCGGCTTGGTCGAAGTCGCATCCGGCGGAATTTCCTACACAGAGAGAGACGGTGTTCTTTTGATTAATGAGTTTCAGATGTCGATTGTCTTGAGAGAAGATTCATGATCTGATGTTTTCGACTTAAACTATGTTGGTTTAACAAGCTTATGTGACCTAGTTTACACCATGTCCTTATTGAAGTTATTCTCATCTTAATAGAGAATATTTGCCCAATAATGGAAAGAATCGTCATGGTATTTGGAGATTATTTTTAGAATAATATTTTTTACTTTTTGTACAAGTATTTTGCTTTATCTCAAAGTTTCGAGTTATTTTTGTATTTTTATTTATTTTTTTTTTTTGCCAAGTAATTTATTTGGAAAGTACTCAAGCTTAGCCTATATAAAAGTTATCTTGGAATGAAGTTTTGAAGTATCAATTAAATTTAAATATTTTAAAGTTATTTATCTGTTTGTTTATTTGAGGCAATTAGGATCATTCTCTTTCCTATTTGTTATTTTCTCTATTCCTGAACTCCCTTTTCAATCGTCAATTATTATTTTATGATGCAATCATACGCTATCATAACAATCTTAGTTCTGCCCCGCGTCATTTCTGCTGCTATCAAATGTTGTCAAGACAATCCTAGTTCTGCTCGGCATTAGTTTTAATTAACTATATATTTTAAATATAAATATGGATAAGCCATTAGAGATGCTCTAAGCACTGAAAAATGAGGTGAAGGTATGAAGCCCATTAGACATTTAAATATTTGTAAAAGAATATTACCTTGTTTACATGGAGAGTGAAGATACAGTCTATATTTGGGTGTTCTTATTCTGATTTTCTAATTATGTGTTCTCTTTTCTCTTTGAATCAGGGGTATCATGTTTCATCATGTGCTATGGGGTGCGCCCCTCTACGCTTTTTTAATATACTTTACTTATAAAAAATATTTGTAAAATAATATTTAAATGGAATAATGAAAGTTAATAGCTAAAATAGTGAGACTTTTTAGGGTGCTTTAAAAAATTAAATAAGTAAAATAGTAAAAAATAATTTTAAGCTATTTTCTCTAGTAAAATTTGGTAGATTACCACGGATGCTCTATATCCACACAAGTTGCATTAGAATAATGTTTTATTAATTTTGTTGAAGGCTATTTCTTTACTTTTCTATCTTTTGTTAATATTAAAACAAAGAGATCCCAGGTTATTTATCTACTTTTGAAGTATTTATTTTTTTATGAATAAGTTATTTCCATTTAAACACAACAAAGAATACAGATCATACAAATTATTCAAAAAAAAAGTAAATAAAATAAAAAATAAATAAAAAGAAAGAAAGACAGAAGGAATACAGACCATATATACTAGCAATCAGGTAGAACCCACCCAAAAAATAACACGTACACTAATGCTCTGTTTGTTTCGGCGTAAAATGATTTCCGGAAAATGATTTCGGTATTTTACGGTGTTTGGTAGGGGCGAAAATAACGGTCAACGAAAATCATTTTCGGTTTGACCGTAAAATCTTCTTTAATTTTTGGAAAACGATTTACGGTTTTTAAAACCGTAAATCATTTTCCAAAATTATATTCTTCGTCCTTACATGCATGTTTGATATCTGACTGTCCAAATCCTACAATAGTCGGTCGTTCGAAAATAGGCAGCACCAGTATCCGGCATTATCAAGTCACTGGAATAATGCCGGCGTCGGAATCCGACCACCGGAATCTTGCCGGCCGCCGGAATCCGATTGCCGGAACATCGCCGGCCGCCGGAATCCGGCCATGGACAGAAACCTGCCTGAACCCGGCCTGATCTGACCGGATCCGGCCACTGATCCGGCCGGATCTGGCCGAAATGGCCGGGATCCGGCCGGATTTGACCGGATCCGGCCACTGACCCCACCGGATCCGGCCAAAATGGCAGGAATCCGGCGGGATCTGACCGGATCCGGCTACTGATCCGGCCGGATCTGGCCCAAATGGCCGGAATCCGGCGGGATCTGACCGGATCCGGCCACTGATCCTGCCGAGATCCGGCCAAAATGACCGGATCAGGCCGGATCTGACCGGGCCAGGAGGTGTCCTGCCGGAATCCGGCAATTTTGCCCGGATCCGGCCAAACATGTTTGCCGGATTCCGGCGACAGTTGCATTTTCACTTTTCGTAATTTTTTCGTGCGAACCAAACGCCGAAAAATATTTTCGAGAAAATAATTTCTTTTGAAATTAATTTCGTCGAAAATATTTTACGACGGAAACCATTTTACGTCGAAACAAACGGAGCATAAAGCAATCTAAACAGATAAGAACTATACAGAGATATATATATTTAGCCATGTCATTGGTTTTTTCTCTCCTTCTACGCGTCTTTGTTTCTCTGGCTTTTTTTACAATTCAGATGGCCAGAGGCCAGAGCCAGAGCCTTAAATATATCAAGATTATTGCGGTGGCGATAACAGAGAGCAGGCTATACTCTTCTTCCGACATTTATATTTTTGAATGTTTATTTATTTTTTAGCGATCATATTTTTAAATATTTGTCTTATTATACGGTCATATTTTTAAACTTTTGTTTTTCCTAACGGTCATAATTTAAAATATTTATCTTATCTTAATGGTCATATTTTTAAAAATTTGTTTTTTTCCCTAACGGTAATATTTTTCAAAAAATTTCATTTGCTTTTAATATAAATAAATGTTATGATAAGAAATAAAAAATGAGAGAGAAATGAACGTTTACTTTGAGTGTGAAAAATAACTTAAAAAAAAAAGGGAGAAACAAATTTATTATTTTTTATTCTTTTGCGAGTGACCGTTGACTCACCAAACGAAAATCATGACCATTTTAGTGAGGCTATGGGGAGGTGTTTTTTTTTTTTTTTTTTTTGGTGATTTGGCTCACCAAAATAGTTTAAAAAATTATTTTTGTAAGTCTAATAGGAATGCTCTGAAAAGGTCAAAAATGATATAAGAGCATTTCTAATAGTTATAGATAAAATACCTAGTGAAAAAACAATAGTATACTTGGCTGTTGTTGTACAGCTAGGAAGCCACTAAACACCTATAATCCCAAGAAAAATATGAGGAGTTTAAACTAACCATTTTGGAATACCCTTTTATTCTTATTCCGTTTGACCCACACCTATGGCCTAAGCTCCAAGGGAATGAGGGTTTTTTTTTTTTGACATGTCCACATAAGAGGGGAAGGGGGTATTCAAACTAGTGACTTCCGCTTCATGAGGAGTGCTCTCCAATCGATTGAGCTACCCCTTGGTGGCAAGGGAATGAGGGGTTGCTGAATGACCTTGGAATGACCCTTTTACTCTTATTTCCTTTGGCCCACACTTGTTCTCCAAGGGAATATGAGGCTGCTAGAATGACCATTTTACTCTCGTTTCCTTTGGCCCACACCTGTTCTCCAAGGGAATATGAGGCTGCTGGAATGACCATTTTACTCTCGTTTCCTTTGGCCCACACTTGTGGCCCAAACGTAATGAGGGTAGCTTGAATGTCCATTTTACTTTTATTTCTTTTGGCCTACATTTGTAGTTCAAGGTAATTGGAGGCTACTGGAATGACCATTTTGTTCTCATTTTCTTTGGCCCTGGCTCAAAGGAATGGGGATTGTTTGAATGACCATTTTACTCTTATTTTGGTGGCCAACACCTGTGGCCGAAGGTGATGGGAGGTTGCTTGAAGGAAGAAACTTAACCTCTAGAGGGCTCAGGCCCAAGGCCCAAACTCAGTGTTTCCCCCCAACTCAAAAGTCTTTGTACTATTGAAGAACGTGTCAAAGCTAGTTCAAAGCTTATTTCAATTGGTATCAAAGCTAATTCGTTCGTGCTTTTGACTTGTGCCTTGAGCGAGTTCAAGCTTTAATTGAGGACTAATCCGGTTTTGGTCCAGTAAGCGATAATATCTTTAGATTGTATATAAGGGTGACCAATGTAAATATAATAGTAGGTAGGTTGTCCATATGTAATAGAAATGTACGAGATATTGAATAAACTTAAATTATGGTTTCAATTAAAGCTCCAGTGTTTTTTTCTTTTGACATGTTCACATAAGAGGGAGATAAGGGATTCGAACTAGTGACCTTCGCTTCATGAGGCGTAGTTCTCAGCCGATTAAACTACCTATTTGAGACAATTAAAGCTCCAGTGTTATTCTTACTGTTATGTGCACTAGTCACACTAAATGCGTCATGCGTGCCTAATGACATTCAATATAACACGACGACTTTAATTCATCTCATGAATGATGAATATATATCAAAATTAATATCATAAATCTCAAAACAAAACAATTTTTATTTAAAATAAAATAGAATTCATATTGGTTTTTGGGCATCGATCAGCACTAACATTAATCCTAGCACAAGCCTCTGACTCCCAATACAATAAAAACAAAAAATCGAAAAAAAGAAATGAAATCACAATGCAATCCAGTACGTACAGTTACAAATACACAAACTTTAGTGATGCGGTACTACAGAGATAATAGAGCACACTGTTTGTATCAAAGTGAGGATTGTAACAGTAGAAGCGACCGCCCGAAGAGCTGTGCCAAAATAATTTCGTCTCATGTATTCCAGCCAACCAGGCTCCTCGTAGAACATTTTCAATTTGATATAAATATCACAATATTTGGAGCTCATGTTTGAATAAATCATACCTGTGCCCAGATTGTTGATGAAATTAGTTACATGCTTGTTACCAAACCCATTAACCAAGATCCCCTGCCGACGAAGTACATCCAAATCTTTTTCATCGTTGAGAAGGAAATTGAACAAGATGAAATAATCAGTAACATATGCTTGACTTGGATATTGACATTGCTCCAAAGCCAAGATGTTTCGCACATAAAGCTCAGTGCCATCCTCCAAGATAAACTGTGGGATTTTCAACACTCCCTTCTTATAGTCTAAGTGAAGGTCAAGTAAACAAGTGCTTGAACGATCCGCCTCAAACTTCAATCCTACCCCAACCAGCTGGGTTGCAGTGTACATATGTTCAATTCTTTTAGGCATTCTGTTTGGTAGGCGAGGAGGCAGGTAAAATTTTCTTAGCAAATCAGCGAAATGCAATATTTCCAATTCAGGATCGGGAGACATTTTTTCTCTGTTGTAATAATAAAAGTAGTCAAAGGTAAGATCAACGAACGAAGGGGATCCTGGCGGCATAGATGGAAGTGCAAGGTCAAATAATTTGTCAATAATGAAGAAAGGAAGTTGATTTTCAAGTAAAATAAAGTCTAGCTGCATCTTTAACAACCAACCATGGCTTTAATATTATCCTGTCTGTCAGATCGAACTCCATTGGGTGAACCTATTTCTGAAAAAAAGCTCAATAATGAAGCTTGCATCCGTCATGATCATTGTCACAAAATCATCACTACTGAGAGGAATAGTCTCTGCATAACAGTGATGAACACTTACTTCCGAATCTTTTATAGCGCGTTTTAAATCCTCCATGTTTATCTCGAACCGTTCAATGAATTCTATGAGATATCTCGCTTTATAATTTTCCATCATTTGCAATTTTTTGTTGCCATGATGGAAAGACCTTATTGAAATAACCTGAGGATTGTAGGCTTCTTTGTTCAATTTGCGAAGGGGGTCTGGAACCTTGTAGATACAACATGCAAATCATGGGAGAGGCCGTAAACTCTTTATCATTTTTGTGATGTCAATTACCGAACTTGCACCAGCTTGATGTTCATTGTTAATTAAATCATTTGCTTCTTGTTGAATTTTCGCACTTGCTGAATATTCTTTCATCGATCTATCAAGTTGCCTTTCTTCAATTTCCTAATGACAAAGATCACAAGAGTCACTAGCATTAAGATCGAAAAGTGTTCGATGCTATGAATGACCAGTGCTATCAAAAACAAGTTAATTATAATTTCAGCAAAAGAACATTTTCCTGTACGTGCTTCCAGATTTGCCGATTGAGCCAATTAAATGTATTCTTGTGAAGTCTTCAAGAAATATTCAAAACTAAATTTTGGAATTGATATGACAGCTCTAATCTTAAAAATAATTTTTTTTTTTTTTTTAAAAAAAAAATCAAACGAAATGATGAATATATATATATAGGAAAAAGTACACATAACCCCCTCAAACTACTAGCTACCTCATTGTCAATGTACCCCATAAACTACCAATTTTGTCAATGTCCACCCCCTAAACTACTAAAAAATGTCAATGTCCTCCTAATGACAAAATTGCCATTCATAAAATTATTAAAATAAAATAAAACTAAAAAAAAATAACAAAAATATAAAATAACAAAAATTTTTTCCAAAAAATAATAAAAAATTTAAAACTGTTTTTTATTTTTTATTTAAAATAATAATAATTTTCATTTTTTTTCCATTTTTTTTCTTTTAAAAAAAATTGTTCTTTTTTTTTTTTTTTTTTTTTTTTTATTTTAATAAAAACTGTTTTTTTTAATATGTTTTATTTTTTAAATAAATAAATAAATTTCAGTTATTTTTTGTTTTTTTTTTCTTTAAAAAAGATATTGTTCTTTTCGTTTTTTAATTTAATAAAACTGGTTTTTCTTTTTCTTTTTTTTTTCATTTTTTTTAATTCAGTTATTTTTTTTTTGCTTTTTTTTTTTTAAAAAAAAAATTGTTCTTTTTTTTTTAAAAAAAAATTTTCGTTATTTATTTATTTATTTCGAAATAATTTTTGTTTTTTATTTTTGATTTTTTAATTTTTTAGTTTTAATTTTAATTTTTTGAATTTACAAGACATTTTTGTCTTATTCAAAAAAAATTAAGGTCATTTTTGTCTTTTTATTGGTCTTAGGGGGGACATTGACATTTTTTTGTAGTTTAGGGGGGAACATTGACACAATTAGTAGTTTGGGGGGTACATTAACAATTGAGTGGTAGTTTGAGGGGATTATGTATACTTTTCTCATATATATAATTTGCCATCCACTGAAGACGAACAAAAAGTAGTACATTAATCCATACATATATATCAACATTTTTGAGCTTTAATTTTTATATGCAAAACGACAAGGTCTACGTTGAATCACTGCAAACAAAAGCAATAGAGAATGTACGTACGGTATAATTAAGTAGATCAAGAGTGAGAGTGAGAGAGGGAGAGATTATTAATGGAAAAATTTGAGAGGGAAAAATTTAATTTTTTTTTTAAAGCTTTCAAAAATGAAAAAAAAAAAAAAAATGGCAGTGACATAGTGCTGATGCGGTGACTTACGTGGCATCTGTGACGGGTATCGATTTTTTAAGAGTATTTAGTGGCACTGACGTGGACAACCGTTAGTTTTTTGAAAGAAATTTAGACGGAGGTATCATCTCCGTCTTTAGCCAAAACCAAAGTACCATCTGCGATACGAAATGAACTACAGGGGGCAAAAAATAAAAGAGTCAAACCATAAGGAGGTGTTCACTATTTAACCCTAAATTTAATCTCTCTTTTTTATTTTTTTCTTTGTTTCTCTTTTTTCTAACTCAATGAGAAAAAAAAAGTTATAGGGAAGATATTTTACACTTTTGATCCGAATGAAACAGAGAATAAGATATATTATGAAAATGAACCATATTCGAAATATGATAGTAAGCTCGTACTAAAGAGCAAGATGACATATTTTAAGCTTAGTGTACTTTGATGTGACGCTATTGGTTGGAATATCTGTGTGGCTTGGGAGTAGGTAGATGGATTGTCATGGTACATCAATAAAAAATGCTTGGATATCAGAGTCTTACTCTAGTAACCACATGGACAACTATGTGCTTTGACATGAAGTTGTAATGCCTTGAGGCACAGTGATATCACAGTTAATAACGCAAGCTCTCTGTGCATTTGAGCTACCAACATAAAAGTATTATTGTAGATGGGTGTGTACGTAGTCGCTTCCAAGCTAATTGAACTCCTACGTACGAGTCCAACTACATAGTATGTTTTAAATGTTTTCTGATGATTGGTGCTTGCTATATCAGTTATGGAAGTTTTTCAATCAAAATTTTATAAATTGGTAGCTGTTATAGTGTACGCGAGACTAAAAAAAAAAGTTGGTTCTTTGCGAAAACTCAGTTAGTTTAATATCACTGAGGTCTCGGTATATTGTACTGAGGCAATGAACTCATCATTTCACCTATACGGATGTGGCAAACCCCCACAACCATATAGATGATGTCCCTTTGGTTGCAGGTACTCGGGTCATAGTTGATGGGGGTCGTAGACGTGCATTTGGGATATTATGACCGAAGCTTGCCGCGATGGTCGTAATTACGGGACCATGAGCGTCCTCAATTTTATAGGTTTTGTTATGTCTTGTAACGCATGTGTCACTCGTTATTGTATAAAGCTATTTTTGTTATGTATTTATATTGAGGAATGACTTAAACACATAGTTGTTAAATGACTCTTATTGTTATTAATTTATGATAGATGTATAAGTTGTAATTTTCGCTATTCAGGTTTATGTTTTCCGCTACATAGTTAAATAGATGTTAATCTGATTATCAGGTGCATGTTATGGGACATGTGCCATATGTTGGCTGAGCGACACGTAGTCCTGCCACTGTGAGGATTCGTTTTAACAATTGTATAAAATAAAATAAAATAAAGTGGTCGTCACATTTTGTGTTGGGGTTAGTTCTTAGGTTAAGTAATTTATATATATATGAGTTTGGTTTTGTGGGCAGAGTATAAAGTACCGAGCTTTATGTAGGGTCCCCAATGCACTGTGTTTTGTGTGTTTTTGTCGGTTGTAGCTTTTGGCATTTTCTGTCATGTCATTGTCTGAATGTTGTTGGGAATGATGTGTAAAGAATTGGATTCTAGGCTTCAAATTTTTAGGTCTTCCAACTTCCAAAAAGTTGAATGTAGTTGAGTGAGAGACTCTAAAAGGTCCCCACTCATTGATGCTAGTTCTGACAATGTGGGTATGATAGGTTTAACATTATGTTTATTAAAATGTTTTGAATTCGTATGTGTTTTGTGGTCCCCAGTGCACTGTGTTAGTTTAGCATCACAATCTTGCCATTACTTTACACTTAAGATTATATATCACATGTTATTATTGGTTGACAAACAAAAGCTATTTAGGACAAATCTCATTTCAATCTGGCTTTTTTTTTTTTTTTTTTTTTTTTTGAAACAGATGAGGCAATTTGTTGTTTTTGTGAGTGAAAATGATTGCAAGTCGATGCTTTATTACAACAGCCTGTTTAGTTGTTTAATTTTATTAATTTTATCAATATTTCTGATAGGGAAGTAAATAATGAGAAGTGACTAGTGAGGAATGACTGATCTTTTGGTTAATATGTCCAATTTGTTAGAGTTAAGTGCCCAAGAATACAAATTGCGCAGCAAGTTGTCTTCTTCTTTTATATTTCTTCTTCTTGTTTCTCTTTTTTCTATTCTTCATCTTCTTCCTTCTTCTTTTTTTCGTTCTTTCTTCTTAGGCCATGACTTGTGACCCAGGTGGTGCGATTTTCGGCGAAACAGTGGGGTTTTCCGGCGGGTCAAGACTGGGCTTTTCGGTGGGATGGTTTTTCCGGCGTTTGGAGGCCATTCTCCGGTGGGTCTTCGGTAAGAGAGGATACGGCGAGGCAGGGGGCGATTTCTGGCAGTTTTTGGGTGATTTTTCCGGTGGATTTTTGTGGAAATCCTTGTGGTAAGCGAACCATGCAATTTTAGTTAATTTAACTGATTGTTAATTAGTTTGATTTATGGGCTTGTTGTTGATGAATTTTTGGGTAGAAATTTGTGGCGGTGTTGGCTGAATTTGGGTTCTGTGATGTTGGCCGTGTGTGAGGGTTTTGGATTGAGTACCCATGTTGGTCAAACAGTGTTAAGTGTGTGTTTGGATTTCAAATTGTGATATTTTGTTTGATGGTTTAGTATATTGAATTTTCTTTTGATGACCGAATAGAGTATGAAGCCTATAGATATTCTGGGTTTGTTTTTGTATGAAGATTTTGATGGATTTCTGTTTGAGGTTAATGTCATAAGCTTGTTTGGGATTGTTAATGCTAGAAGGTGGGATTAGTAAGTAATTTTGATTTCCTGATTAGTTTATGGGGTTTAAATTATGGTGGGTAATTTGAGAGTTGTTTTGATTATAATTTTGGGGTCTATTTTGTTGAAGGATTCTCGGTTTTGTGGGTATATAAATTGGTGTTGATATATTAATGGGAAGAAGGGTAATGATACGATTTAAGAATTTTGGATTAGATAATATGTTGTCTCTTTCTTTTCATGACGTTGTGTCCTTGTATATATATATATATCAATGATTTTGTTGTAAATTGGTGATTGAGAATTATTATGATGATAATTTTTCTAAATGATCTTGCTGGGAATTTTTATGAAAGACTTTAGTTAGTGGCTGATTGGGTTGAAATCTTGTTTATGGAAAGTTTTGTTTGGGTTTCAATACATTGAAAATTATTGATCCATTGGTTAATTTGAGAATAAATTATGGGTTTGCTTGAGAATGTTGGTTCTTTATTTTATGATTTATTGTTAGATGATTTTTATTGCATTTAGTTTATGGTTAAAGGCTTGAGGATTTACCTTGTTTTGCACAAATTAATGAGAACCAAATTCTCTGTTGATGGTCTGGTAGTATTTGTGTTCTGAATAAGATTTTGTTAAAAGAAACTGTGTCGTAGTTTTGTCATAATGGCTGTATGGAGATTTGTTGTGAAATTGCATGGATTATATGTGGGAATTTATTTGTGTTGAATGTCAATAGCTTAGTTTGTTAGCATAACAAAGTTGTTGGGCTTCTAATAAAATCTTTGTGTACTCATTTGGGTTTGAAATAGGTGATGTTGTTGGATTCTATTATGTTGCCATGAGCTCAGCTTGATGTTGGTTTGTTTATGGGGTTTTTGACTAAAGATTAGGTGATTCAAAGGAGTTGCTGTTTTTGGAGTTTTTTATGATTTAGGCCAAGTGAGTTCATGTTTGTTGATAATTTAGTCACTAAGTAGTAATGTGGACTTATGAATACTGATGGGTAGTACAATTTGGAGACCTCTTGTTACATGTTATGTTTATTTTAATTAAGTTTTAGGCTTCAAATTTCAGAATATTCTTCTAAGCTTCTTCTTTCAATTTATTTAGGTAAAAGCTCAACGTCGATGCTAATGACAAGTCCAAGTAAGGGAACACAACTTTAAACCCCGGCGAAATTTTAAATAAAACCTTTTCAAAAGAAAAACGTCAGGAATTTTTCAAAAAACTCTTTCACCTAAATATTATTGTCCTATTATCTCAAGTATGAAATAATGAATATGTTACCTGTGAATCACATAGATAAATAAAGCTGATGATTATATGTTACATGTGCACCATATGAATAAAGCTGATGAATATATGTTACATGTGCACTATATGAATAAAGCTGACGATTATATGTTACATGTGCATTATATGAATGAAGATGATGATGAGATAAGGATTCTCGATATGTATATGTTACATGTGCACTATATGAGTAAGATGATGAAACTATGCTGAATGTATGTTTTATATGCATCACACAAAGTTTTGTCCCACGGTACCATAATGCTGTGATCCGAATCTTATGCTGCTGATGATGGGTATGCTTTCGGAATGAGCAGCTGTAGTGACATATTGTTGAACAACATTGCGGAGAGTTTCAATGCATAAGTGATGGAAGCGAGGGACCAACCGATTCTATCTTGTTTGGAGACAATACGTTGGCAGCTGATGAATCGATTTGATAAGAAAAGGGCTGGAGCAGCAAATGCAACTAATATAATGTGCCCTAAGATCATGAAAAAGCTGGAACGAAATAAGGAGGCTGGTGATTATATATGTCAGTGGAGTAATGACCTCCATTTTGAGGTTGACCACAGTCATGAGCCCAGGAGGATCGTTGACCTTGAAGCAAAAACTTGTGGATGTGGTCGGTGGCAGCAAAACGGTATTCCCTGCCCTCATGCAATTTGTGCAATATATAGAAACAGGCGATACCCTCAAGAGTACATCAGCAAATGATACTTAATGGACACATATAGACTGTCATATGCCCCTAGTATTCATTCAATGCCTTACCTAGTGACTAGCCCATTGACCGCGATGTAGACCCTATACAACCACCAATTCCAAAGCCACAACGAGGTAGGCCAAAAAAGCTCCGGAGAAAAGGCCTTGATGAGACGGAGCCAGATGAAAGTGTTAAGGTCACTCGAAAGGGCTATGATGTATGTTGTGGAAATTGTGGTAAAAAGAGCCATAACGCTAGAAGCTGCAGCCAACTTAAAAATCCAAACAGGAAGAAGTATCCCAAAAGGGTTAGGAAGCCGAAGCTGAAGCCAACAATTGTGAGTTATAATATAATTTTATTTTATTTTTTTTAACTTTACGAAATAACCATAAATTGATTTATAATTGAATGTTATGTGTTTTCTATATTTAGGGAGAAACTTCGGAAACAATATCTACCCCTGGAAACAGTGCTTCTATAAACATTATTGGTCAAGGTCAACCATCTACAAGTCAACAATCAGGCAACCATCAGACTACAGGTCAACCATTAGGCGACCCTCAAACAATAGGTCAACCATTAGGCAACACTTAGACTACATCTCAACCCATCAGGAATAGAGAAAGGCGGGTCTTTGACCTATACCGGAGGTTAAGACAGGTGAGCTTCCCATAAAGTTTGTGTGGATTTTCCTTTACGGGCAAAATATTAATTTGTTACTTATTACTTACAGCTTCAGGAACAAAGTTGAAACCCATTGCATCAGCTGCAAGGAGGGTCGCAGCAGGATTACAAAACTGATTGTGTGTTTGACATTTAATCCATTTGTGGTGTATGTAAATTTTGAGATCTGGCCATTGAATGTGAATGACTATAAAGTTGTGAAAGGTGTAGATATGTAGAGTAGTGCACAGGTTTATGATAGTTAAGTGTGCACAACAAGTTGGTCATTTTTTGAACAGATTTTATTGTAACAGGTTATTATGGGTTTTGGTCATTCAAAGTGGTGTATGAACATTTTGAGATCTAGACGTTGAATGTGAATGAATGAATGTGAAACATGTGGACATGTTAATTTATTTTGTCTACATCTTCAATTGTTTCATCAGGTTGGTTTTTGAAGCAGGTAACTTTGTGTAAATAGGTACCATTATTGGTAAAGGTAAAAAACCCAGGTACCATTTATGATATATTTTAAAAACCCGGGTGCCATTTATGATAATATGAAATATTGTTTCAAAATCCTGGTTCGTGTCAAGTTCTGTTTCAAAATGCTATTTTGTTACAAAACATGTTGCAAAACATGCAATACCAAACGTAGACAAATAATTTTGTGTAAATAGGTACTATTAGGCACCATTATTGGTAAAGGTAAAAAATTCAGGTACCATTTATGATATATTTTAAAAACCCGAGTACCATTTATGACAATATGAAATATTATTTCAAAATGCTGGTTCGTGTCAAGTTCTGTTTTAAAATGCTACATTGTTAAAAAAACATGTTGCAAAACATGAAATATCAAACGTAGACAAATAATTTTGTGTAAATAGGTACCATTAGGTATCATTATTGGTAAAGGTGAAAAACCCAGGTACCATTTATGATATATTTTAAAAACCTGGGTACCATTTATGATAATATGAAATATTGTTTCAAAATGCTACTTTGTTACAAAACATGTTGCAAAACATGCAATACCAAACGTAAGCAAATAATTTTGTGTAAATAGGTACCATTATTGGTAAAGGTAAAAAATCCAGGTACCATTTATAATATATTTTAAAAACCCGGGTACCATTTATGACAATATGAAATATTGTTTCAAAATGCTGGTTCGTGTCAAGTTCTGTTTCAAAATACTGGTTCGTGTCAAGTTCTTTTTCAAAACATGCAATACCAAACATAGACAAATAATTTTGTGTAAATATGTACTATTATTAATAAAGGTGAAAAACCCAGGTACCATTTATGATATATTTTAAAAACTCAAGTACCATCTATGGTATATTTTAAAAACCCAGGTACCATATGTGCCACTATGAAGTTTTGTTTTAAAATGCTACTTTGATACATGTTTTGTTTCAAAATGCTACTTTGATACATGTTTTGTTTCAAAATGCTACTTTGTTACATGTTGCAAAACTTACCATTTTATGGTAAATGTACCAAAACTAAGGTACCATTTATTTAACTTTAAAAAAAAAAAAAATCATTTTTTGAAATTTAGTATTCTTTGTATAGAAATTTTTTATAGAAATACAATTAAGTGGTCACACATATTGCATTGTGTTCTCTATTGTTGCATATGGCTGATTATGTCTTGTTCATTTTTTGCTTACAAATGGATGAATTGTTTTGTTTCAAAATATTAGTTTGATACAGGACAATTCAAACTTAGACTTTTCAAAATTTACATAATTCACATACATATGTCAATCTACTAAGTCACTTTAGAAGTGCAAAACAAACAACTAACAACATTGTAAACCATGACAACAACAAAGCATACATAAAAATTTTATCTCTTGTCCTATATATGCCATTTTTCTTTTCTAGACACTTGATGATTTTCATGTGTTTATCATCCGCCTTCTCTAGCTGCTTAGCCCTTTCCACAGTGGCGGACCCAGGTAACTGACATTGCAGGGGCCAATAAATATAATTTAAAATAGAAATTGAATAATTTGTCACACAATATGTATCACAAAAGTACATTATAAAAATTCATTATAATCTGTGCCAAAATTAATATATTAGCAACAAAAACATGTTGGCACTAGTACAAAAAGACAGAAATATAAAGTGTTCAAAAACCTAGTTTACGTCCTTTTAGAGAAACAAAATCATCAAGTATCGAATCTAAATTGAAGCTCTCAGCAATTTCCCTTTCAATATACACAACTAAACTATTTGCAAGAAATTCATCTTCCATTTTGTTGCGAAGTCTTGTTTTAACAATTTTCATAGCTGAGAATGCTCGTTCGGTAGTCGCTGTAGACACTGGAAGAGTCAAAACAAGACGAATCAATCTATCAATAAGATGGTATGTCTTTGATTTTCCTGTCTCTACCAATCCTTGACATAATTCTGCAACAGAAGACAAATTTTGCAACTTCAAATCATTATGCACATCAAGCTCAAAATACTTCAACTGGAATCCCAAATTAATTTTCTCCTGCTCAGAAAAATCAAGAGGATAATACACCTCTGCAAGACTACATATATCATCAATTTTAAATGATTTATAACCATCCTTTGGATCCAAAGCTGAGCTAAGTGTCAAAAGTCTGACTGCCCTTTCACCAAACCTACAATTAAGCTCTTGCAGTTGAAAGTCTATAGCAGCATTGAATATGTCAAAATGATAATGATGCTCCACTGTAATGTGATTCCGTTGATTACGACCTCGACCTTCAATATAACGAGCACTCAAGTCTGGGATGTCAATTTCAAATTTCTTGGAGAAAGAGACAATGCTCTCAAGCAATTTCTCCCAATCATCATCTCTCAGCTTTTGGATAAGCTTTTTTGCAGTAGAAACTGAATTAATAGCATTCAAAATGTCTTGAGATTTTTGCTGCAAAGCTTGACAAAGAACATCAGTGATACCCATAATTTCCTTCATCAAATGTAAAATAAAAATGAATTCGAATGATGTAATCATTTTATAAGCAGCATTAGCATCTCCCCGTTGAGAGTAATTAGCTCCTTCTCTTCTAATTAATTCAAGCACTGAACAACTAGCATCAAACATACTTATTAGGCTGCAAATAGAATTATAATGAGAACCCCAACGAGTATCACCAGCTCGTTTCAAAGTGCCAATTTGGTTAGCTCATTTTCCAGTTTCAAGATCACCAATAGCTCGCATATGTGCAATTTTTTCTGCTTGAGCAGCTTGTAGTTGATCGTGACGTTTACATGAAGCACCAACCATATTGATAATGAAATTCAAATTTGTGAAGAACTCATGAACAGAAACCATTTCTCTAGATGCAGCAACTAATGCTAATTGCAATCGGTGAGCAAAACAATGAACATAGTATGCATAAGGACAATCATTAATAAATAATGCCTGCAATCCTTTCCATTCACCACGCATATTGCTAGCACCATCATATCCTTGTCCACGAATATTTTGAATGTCAAGTCCATGATGAGAAAGAACATCAGATATTTTATTCTTGAGAGTCAATGCCGATGTATCTTTAACATGAACAAGATCAAAGAAGCGCTCTTGTATAAAACCATATTTGTCAACAAATCTCAAAACAATAGCCATTTGTTCTCTTTTAGACTCATCTCGTGCTTCATCAACAATAATACAAAATTTAGAGTCTCCAATATCTTCACGAATTTTATCTCGCACTTTACTTGCCATGACTTGCAAAATCTCCTTTTGAATTCTATGAGAAGTATACTTTGCAGATTTAGGAGCATTTTCCAAAACAACTGTTGCAACTTTTTCATTATATGATGCCAAAATTTTAATCATCTCAAGAAAATTACCTCGATTTTTTGAATCAGGAGTCTCATCATGACCTCTAAAAGCACATCCTTGAAATGCAAGCCACCGAACAACATCAATAGAAGTTTTTACACGTAATCGATTATTTTGAATTTGCTCAGTACTTTGTGCATTCAATAATTTGTCGATATGCTGTGATTGTTGTTTTAAATCCTCACAATATTTCACAGCATTATTATGGGGTGAACAAGGATCCTCTCCAATATGAGTCAAAAAGGCACATTTCTTTCCATCGTGAACCTTTTTCCAATTTCTAAATCCCTTGGTGATAAATACATCCCATCCATGACGTCCAACTGGTTTCATTGTAAAAAGATAACATGGGAGACAATATGCGGCATCCGTAGTAGGAGAATACTCAAGCCAAGATGAAAATTGTGTAAACCATGAAGCTTGAAAACGACGGGGATGATTTTCAGGTCCAGAAAATGGATAGTCTCGACGCAAAATTTGATATGGACGTGCTTTCAAATAAGCCATTCTTATTTCATCACGTCGATTGACTGGATAGTCCCACATCGGAGGACGTTTTCCTGGATCCCGTTCTATAGAAAAACCATCAACTTCGTTAACATTAAGCGTGGAGGATTTAAAAGGAATCTTGAGCTTCCACAATTACAGATTCATAAGGATGTTCTTCAACTTCAATCCTTTGAGATTTAAGAGGACGTTCTTTGAGATTTGAAGTTTCAGCATTAAAATTCAATGGTGGATTACTTTCTGGAACATCAACTTCTTTTCTTTTGAAGAATGACTCGATAGTTTTAAACTTTGACATGCTTGATGAACCTAAATTTTTCAAATTAAATTACAACCCCATAAGATACAATCAAACTATCAAACAAAAAAAAAAAAAAAAAAAATTATCAGAATCTAATAAGTAACAATCATTGAATCATACAAACTAAAAAAAAAAAGCCAAAAAAAACAAGAGTCTATATAACACTAAACTAAAAATAATAATATGAAAAACTAAAAACTTCAAAACTAACATCATTGATAATTTCATATATAACCCAAAATCAAAAAATATTCTGAAAATTTGAATAGAGAAATTACCTTGTAGACAAAAGTCACAAGATCAGCACAAGTATAATAGAGAAGCAATGCCCAAAAATAATGAAAAATCTCTTGTCCTCTTCCTTCTTATGCTCTTCAAGACTTCAACACCTGCAAATCAGCCAAACCTCAAAACTAACATTTTTTTAAAAAAAAAAGAGAAAAAAGTTTTTTATACTCATTGAACACTAAAAAAAAATACCTCAAAAAAATGTTAAACTTCCACACTTCAAAGTTTCTGAGTTTCACACTTTTACTTTTTCACTTCAGCTTTTTTTTCCACCACAGGTCCACAGCCACAAAACTCACGGTACTCACCCAGCAGTCACCAGCAGTGGCGCAGTGCAGGCTCTTTTTTTTCGTTCGTTCGTTTGTTCTTTCGTTGTTTCGTTCTTTTTTTTTTGTTTTGTTTTTCGTTCGTTCTTTAGTTCTTTGTTTAAGAGCTTTTACAGATTTTTTTTTTTTTTTTTTTTTTTTTTTTTTCTCTTCTCTTCTATCATTTCATTTCTTGAGCCGTGCGTGCTGCAGGGCAGCAGGTCTGCAGGTGAGATGGGCTGTGCGTGCTTGTCTACTTGACGTGCTGCAGGGCAGCAGGTGAGAATCGTGAGATGGGCTGTGGACTGATGAAGCGACTGATGGAGTACTGTAACTGTGTAAGCATTCCAGATTAAAAAACCATGCTGATGCTGTGGGTCCCTTAAAAAAAAAAAAAAAAAATCTATTAGGTAGTAATGATGATTATGGTGGGGCCAAGTTTGAATTAAGCTTAGAACTTAGTATAGTAAATTTTTGTTTTTTTTTTTCTCAGGAGCCAGCAGGGGCCACGGCCCCTGCTGGCCCCAACGCTGGTCCGCCACTGCCTTTCCATGCAATTTTCCATTTCATTTTCCAAGTTTTTCATCCTTGCCACCAATGTACCATTTTCATCTTTCAGGTCACTAACCTTTTTTATAATCTGTTTTAAGACATCCACACCCCTTTCACAAGTTGATTTGACCATTTGAAAAATTTGCATGCAGATTTTGTCTGCATGTTGAATTATAGGAAGTCAGTAAGAACTCACTCAAATTATCTTGTGGAAATTCTTCAATCATAAGATTCATAACAACAACAAAGCATACATGAAATTGCAATTGCAAGGATGAGCTCACTCTTGAGTTGTAGTTGACGCAACCTCAAAATCTTCTCCCAGGGTTTTCCTCAGTCCAGGAGGTCTTTAATGATGCTGGTAAATCGCAATAACATATGAATAACATCCCAGTACGCCCCACCGAGGAAGATCCAATTGATAACTATGTTTGATTCAAATGTCAAAACAACAAAACAAAAGATAATTCTTTTTTTTTAACAAAAAAAAAAAAAAAAAAAAAGGAAACTTCTTTTTTACAACAAACCATTGGGTTAAGAACACACCATGTCTGAAAAACGGGAAGCTTCTTTCCCTCCCGAATCTCGTAGGTGACTTGATGATGCCATTTGTCCGATTGTTCAACAGTTGCTCGGGAGAAACAGTCGTGCAGGACCTGTGGGATGCCACAGAAATATACGTCGACCTTATCTGCTTCAGTTCTTAAGTTTGATTTTGGGAGATTCATCGGGCCGGAGCTGGTTAGGGTTAGGGGTCAGGGTTTTCAGACATTTGGGAAAAAAGGGGAGGAGGAAGACGGCTTGTTCAGTTTTTAAATTTTCCTATTTTTAAAATAATTGAATGTGATTATATGGATTTTTATAAGCATGTAGGATGTCTGAGTTGTGCATAGAGACAAGTGTCGCTCATGTACGCCGACACCTATAAGATGACATGGCTAGACGTTAGTTTTGGATGGAAAATTGGACGGAGGTACTTTTTCTGTCTTTTCACATACCACAGGTACCATGTTTGATACAAAACAAAATTGAGGGGGTAAAAAATAAAATTCGTAAAGCACATGAGTGTATAGCCTATTTAACCCTCTCAAAACCTTAATATTTTATTTTTATTTTTCATTTTTTCCTGTCATACGGTGAGGAATTGAAGAAGAAAAATGAAAACGTGAACTGAAGTATGAAGAAGAAGTGAAGAGGGAGATTGGATTTTAGAAGAGGACTCACGTCTCACTGTCTGGAAGAAGAGTTTAGAGAACAGAGTACAATGGAAAATATGATAACTTTTGGAAGAAGAATCTAGAGAAGAGAGTATAATTGAAAATATGATAAAAAAAAGTTACATTAACTGACTATTGAGTCATTGACTAAGGAGAAAAGACTCAAATTACGTGAACCGTGAGAACATTGAGAGTGAGAGTGATTATTTGTCTCATTTGTGTGATTAATTTTTGTTGTTGATAAATTATAATAATATTTAAAGTGGTATTTGAAATTTGAGAAAGTTTTGACCTTTTAAAAAAATGTGTAAAAGTGGAATTATTGTCAATTTGTCATATTGTGATTTGTGAGTGAATTTTATCACTTAAAATCATGATATTCGTAAATAATGGCTTGGAAGTTAGGGGTTGGGAAAGTAGTCCAAATAGAATTAATGAGTTAATAAAAAAAAGAAAGAATGGGTAAGAGTGAGAATTATTAAATAGCATAAATGGTTTGTTAAGTGATTATTGAATACCTTGTTGAAGATATTTTTTATTTATTTATTATGATTTTAGTTTTTACAACAATATTATAAAATTTCAATTTTGGAAATTGTTGATTTAATCTACTTTTTACGACACAGAACAACAATTAATTCGCAACACAAAAGCTGTGCAAAACCACTCGACGCAAGTTGCACATTTTGAGGTTAGTTTTCTAAACTCAATTCCTAATATAATTGGTATTGTAATTTTGATATTATGGTTATTAAATATTAATGAGAATATTGGTTATTATAGTTTATAAGTCTAAACAATTAATTTGAAAATTTGCATGTATGTGAAACTTGATATATTCTATTGTTCTTTATGCGAGTTTGTTAATTGCTAATTTACAAATATTTTTTCTTACTAATTTTGTTTTTATATATTTATTTCGAGTAATTCTAATAGTATATTAAGTGTCCATTAAAAAATGAGGTAGCTTTTAAAATCACAATTTGATCAATCACATGTTCAATGATACTTGATGGACACTTAATATACATGTTAGAATTATTTATTTCATTTTCAATCTTAATGTATTTCTTATTCATGCTTTGACCCTACCCTTATTTTAATATATTTGTAATTCATCAAGGTGCCCAAAATACTTTCTAGCTTTGTCTGTGAGAGGAGGGACTTCCTCCATCACAACGTCTACAAAAGTGAAAAAGGTTTCATGTAGAAAAAACATGACAAAATAGTTAAAATTGAGCAAGAGTTGTATAAAAATTATGCAAGAAACATTATTCTAAAAAATATTAAAACCGTTATAGATATATATGGAAATCTAGTAGTAACCCGAAACCTTATCTTTGTGCAAACATCATGCTCTTATAAAAATAATTTTTTTTAATTAGACACTTTAACCTGGTATCAATTATTCGGGATTGCTACCAATTGCCATTTTTGTTCATAATTCTTAGTTTATTCCCATCTCTTTCTCACGTATTGTTGACACAATACAGTTGGTGCGTCTAGCTTTTTTTCTTTTTTTTTTTGGTAACTAGTGCATCTAGTAGTTTATATGTTTGAACTAAAGGAAGGAGAAAAAGTTTAATTGGCTTGATATTTTTGCAGGATATTGTAGTCTTCTTTTTTTTTTTTTTGGTCGCTCTCTGTTGTCTGTATTATTTCCTTGATTTGTACGCTTCTCCATTGGCAATTGCCACTATGATTGAAATGATTTAAAAAGTTCTTCACAGCTTTTGTCAGCAGGAAGACCCTAGGTTTTTACCTCTATTTTTAAAAGACCCTTCAAGGAATCAATCAACATGATTGTTATTGGACACATTCTTATCCTTGAATTTAAGGGTGTCTACGCCTCGTTATGTTAACCTATTGTTTCATGTGAAACGTCCATCCAATATTTTTAAGGCAATTGATTTTTGTGGTCATAATTTTTTTTTAAAAAAAAAATGAAAAAAGTGCGGGCTTTTTATCGAAAAGATTTTGCTTTTCAAACAATTACACGAAGCTTCTACATACGAATTGTTACAGTGCAAAAATAAAAAATAGCGAATCTATTAGAGACATAAAAGAGAGGTATCAAAAAGGGAGCATCCATTCGTACACACTCATATAGCAAATAAAAAGTTTGACAGGGAAATTGGTCGTGAGGCATTACACAAACTTTAGCGATCAGGATATAGAGATAATAGAGCATACAGCTTGTATCAAAGTGAGGATCAACAAGATAACAACAGCTGTGGTAGAAGTGGCCTTCCAGGGATTGCCAAAATAGTCTCGCCTCAAGGAAGCCAGCCAACCATGCTTAGGGTCCTCGTAGAATTTCTTCAATTGTATACAAATTTCATAATATTTAGTGTTCATGTCTGAATATGCAATATTTGTGACCAAATTGTTGATAAAAGTTGCATCGTTGTTACCTAGCCCATTAACCATAATCCCCTTTCGACCAAGTAAATCCACATCCTTTTCACTTTTGATAAGGAAATCTAACAGGATAAAATAATCAGTAACACGTGCATCTTTTGGGTAGTGGCATTGCTCAAATGCTATAAGATTTCGAGCATAAAACTCTGTGATATCGTTCAAGGTAATGTGTGGAATTTTCAACACTCCCTTCTTATAGTCTAGGTCAAGGTCAAGTAAAGAATGCTCTGTCTCTGTTGAATGATCCGCCATAAACTTCAATCCTTTCCCATCCAGCTGGGTTGCACTGTACACATGCTTAACTTCTTCATCTATTCTTTCTAGTGGAGAATGACTTATGGGCAGGAAAAATCTTCTAAGCAAATCAACAAAGTGCAATATACTTGGCTCAGGATCGGAAGGCAAATTTTGAGTGTTAAAAGACTTAAAGTAATTAAAGGTAAGCTTAGTGAAAGAGGGTAGGCCTCGTTGAGATGCCAATGTATGGTCAAATAATTTCTTAATAATAAAGAAAGGAAGTTGATTTTCAAGTAACATTAAGTCCCGCTGTATCGTGGCAACCAACCATGGCTTTAGTAATATCTTGTCGTCATTTGTCCATTTTGCTGCTCCTCTCAACGAAATTCTGTAAAAAAGCACAACAATGAAGCTCGCATCCACCAAGATCATTTCCAAAAAGTCATACCTGTTAAGTGAAATAGTCTCTGCATAACATTGACGAACACTTTCTTCTAAGTCCTCTATAACAGGTAATAAGTCCTCCAAGGTTTTGTGGGCCTGTTCCATGAGTACCTTGAGATATCTTAATTTGTGTTTTTCCATGTTTTGCAGTTTTTCGTCTCCATGGTGAAAAGGCCCTATTGAAAGAATCTGAGGACTGAATGCTTCTTTGTTCAACTTGCGAAGAGGATCCGGAACCTTATAGATATAAGGTTCAGGTGATGAGAGAGGCTCTAAGCTTTCTAACTTACTTGTGATGTTATATACCAAAGTTTCACGTTGATATTCTCCCATCTATCAAGTAGTCTTTCTTAAATTTCCTGATGACAAAGACTAGAGTGATCACTAGCATTAAAAAGAAGTGTTCAATGCTATGAATGACTAGTATCGAATACAAGTACGAATTTCAGTAAAAGAACATTTGTGCTTCCAAACATGCCGAGCTCAAGGTATACTTCTTGTATAGTCATTGCTTTTACCAAATTTTTAGTACGATGAACCAATTTGAAAGGGTTTGAGGCTTTTAGAATGAGAAGGTTTTAAGAGAGTACCATGAGTTGATTCTCAAAAACTAACCAAAATAAAAAATAAATTAATTAATTAAAAAAAAAAAAAAAAAAAAAACTACTGAAACAGCATCACGAATCTAAGTTACAAAAAGCTCCACATATATATGATCATCAATTTTTCATAGAAAATATTATTATATATATTCTTTAAAAAAAAAATGAAGCAATCTTAAAAAGATTCATGAAGATCTCTACTAAAAAGACCTACAGTAGGCAGTTGGATGAGCTTGATATTTCGCTGGAATTAAACTTTATTTTAGGAATTACACATTACGTTGTAGCAGAATGAGGTAAAGGTTTGATCGATTAATACAATTTTTTTTTTGACAGATACTAGTCATGCTAGTCATTAATAAATCATATTTCCATGCCAAAGCATTAATATTCGGGCAACAGGAACTTTTTTTTAGCTCTTTTGCTGACGTGGCATAACCAGTTAGAAAAATCTGTTTTGGTGCGATTGTGGTTTACTTGCTCGTCTGATCTCGCGCGTGAGCGCGCGTGCCTCGGATTTGGGCGCCGGAGCTGGATGCCGGAAGTTTGCCTGGAGGGATTTTTCTGGTTGACCAGTTTTCTGGTGGTTCATTTTCATGGCCAAGAAACGAGGAAGGGTTGGGAAGAAGGTTGTGACGGTTTGTGAGCCGGTGGGGGCCAATTCTGAGGCTATTTCTGAGGATCATGTAGTAGTGAATATGGAGGGAGATTGTGATTCTGGATCCCCAGAGGTGAATGATCTTGATGTTGAGAAGTGTAAGGGTTCGGTCCAGAAGGGTTCTGAGGATGCAGATGAGGTCAGTAAGGAATCTTATCTGATGGTATCTGATGTTGGTATTGAGGAAAAGCAGGGGGCTGATTTAGAGATGAAGGGGCCTGATTCTGAGGAGCAAAATCTGGTGGGTGTCATGCGATCGGAATTTCCTGTTCAGGGGCAGAATGAGGGGGGTGTACACAAGATGAATACAGGGGCAATTCAAGATTGGTGCCAGCTTTTCAAATCTGGAAAATCTGCTGGGTCTCTCCAATTTCATGAGCCACCTAGGCAAAATGGAAAGATTCTTATTCAGCCTCCAAGAGCAGCTGTTGAAGAAGGGATTAAGAAATGGTCATCTGCAATGATTGGACAATTTCTTGATAAACCGCTTCCATTTTTTGTGGTTAAGCGTGCTGTGGATAGCCTCTGGAATAGGTATGGTACTATTGAGGTGTTCCTCTTGGAAAATGGGTTATATTTGTTTCGTTTTGCTGATGAGAAAAGTAGGGATGCTGTTCTGAAGGAGAAATTGTGGTATTTTGCCAATAGGCCCATCATCCTAAGAAGGTGGACACCAGGTATGCAATTGCTGAAACTCTCTTTAGATTCTGTACCTATCTGGATTAAACTGCATAATCTCCCTTTTGAGTATTGGAATACAATATGTTTAAGTCATATTGTTAGTGGGATAGGGAAACCATTATGTGTAGATTCGGTGACTGAAGGGCAGTTAAGACTTGGTTTTGCCCGAGTTCTTGTTGAGGTGAATATTGATGTTGAATTTCCCAAGGATATAGGTATTATTGGCATTGATGGGGAGATACTAAAAATTGGAGTGGAGTATCCTTGGTTGCCGATTAGATGCAAGAATTGTAGATTGTTTGGACATGCTACACATACTTGCTCTAAGACTGAAAAGACTGTTTGGGTGCCTAAGAAGATAGTTCCAGTCCAACAAGTAGTTCAACAAGAGCTTCCTAAGATTAAGAATGCTAAGGGGGTTGATAAATCAGGGCCTTCAGGTGTTGGTCAATGGTCTGTAGCTAAATCTAGGAAAACTCCAAAGCCTAGGTCTGGTTCAGTAGATAATAGCTCCCACTGGACCAATTCTTTTCAGCTGCTAGCTCGGGTGGATGGCAGAAAATTTGATGATGCAGAGGTTAGGAAATCTAATATAGCTTTGCAACAGGCTTTGGATGAAATGGAGACTCCTGTTCCTGTGGACAAAGGAAAGGGTAAATTGGAGGAATTGGATGTGGATATGAGGAGGGGCTTTTCTCCACATTCATAGACATCCTTGTATGGAATGTAAGGGGGTTGAACCATCCCTCCAAACAAAATGAGGTTCGGAGAATAGTAAAGGAGAAGAGGATTAAATTAGTCTGCCTTATTGAGACTAGAGTTAAGGCTCATAAGTCTAATGATATTGTGGTTGCTTTGTTTCCAGATTGGGGTTTCTGCTTCAATTATGAGCATCATTTTTTAGGCAGAATCTGGGTATGCTGGGATAAAGGGGAGTTTGATGTCACTATTATTGATAAATGTGATCAAAGTGTGAGCTGCTGTGTACATTATCTTAAAGAGGGGTCCATTTGGTTTCAGTCCTTTGTATATGGAGCTAATAAGCCTCTTGAAAGAAGGGTGTTATGGCAGAATCTGAAAACCATAAAGGATAGGGTGTTTCCTAATCCTTGGATCCTTTGTGGAGATTTTAATGTGGTGAGACATTTGGCTGAGAAGTGGGGTTCGGATAGGCTCAATGCTTATGAGCAGGAGTTTGGGGAATGTCTAAATAACCTAGAAGTTGTTGATCTGAAGTTTAGTGGCTGTTTTTTCACCTGGAATAATAAGAGTGAAGGGGCCGATTTTGTGGCTAGGAAGCTCGACAGAGTTATGGTAAATGAAGAGTGGCTTATTAAGTTTGGGGGTACCAAAGTTGATTTTCCTTCTGGAGGTGTTTCAGATCATTCTCCTGCTATAATTACAGTGGGTACACTGATGAGTTTCGGTCCAAAACCTTTTAAATTCTGTAATTTCTGGTTGGAGAACACAGATTTTCAGGATTGGTTGGCTGCTGGTTGGGGGCAGGAGGTTTATGGAGTGCCTATGTATAGGCTGTGCAGTAAACTAAAAGCCCTTAAAGTTGTTTTGAAGACTAATACTGCAAGTTGTTATGGTGATATTAGAAGTAAGGTGATCCAAGCTCGAGATAGACTTGATATGGCTCAAAGGACTGTTTTGGACTTTAGAGGAAGGGCTGATTGTCTTCAGAAAGAGCGGGAATGTCTTCATGCTTATGTTTCCATCACAAAAGCTGAAGAGGCTTTCTTGAAACAGAAAGCAAGGAACCAATGGCTGCAGCTTGGTGACCAAAATTCGGCTTTTTTCCATCGGGTTCTCAAAGGTAGGCAGGCAAGGAATACTATATCCTTCTTGTATGATGAACAAGGCAATAAGGTGGAAGACATTGCTCAGTTAAAGGTGATGGCTGTGGATTTTTATAGGAAGCTTTTGGGGACAAAGAGTACTAATTTCACTGCTGCATCTGCTGAGAGAATTCAGCACCTGATTTCTCCTATTGTTCCAGTTGATAAAGCTGCTGTGTTGGATAGAGATGTTACAGCTGAGGAGATTAAGAGTACTTTTTTCAGCATGAAGCCTAATAAGGCTCCTGGCCCGGATGGGTATACAGCTGAGTTTTTCAAGTCTTCTTGGCATGTTGTGGGTGAAGATGTTGTTAAGGCTAAACAGAATTTTTTCAATACTGGTTTGCTTGTTAAAGAGGTTAATGCCACTATATTAACCTTGGTCCCTAAGAAGCCAAATGCTTCGGTTATGGGGGATTTTAGACCTATTGCATGTTGTAATGTTATTTACAAGTGCATAACCAAAATTCTGTCTAATAGGATGCTGCCTATTCTTAATTCCTTAAGAAGTAGGAATCAGTCTGCTTTTATTCCAGGTAGATGTATCTCTGAGAATGTCCTTCTGGCTCAAGAGTTGGTTCGAAATTATCATAGGAATGGTGGTTCTCCTAGATGCACCATGAAAGTGGACTTGATGAAGGCGTATGATTCAGTGGATTGGGAGTTTATTGTTCATTGCCTTTTCTGTTTTGGTTTCCCTGCCAGATTCACAAATTGGATCAAGATGTGCATAACATCTCCCAGATTTTCTATTTCCCTTAATGGGACTTTGGTTGGATATTTTAAAGGGGAGAAAGGCTTGAGGCAAGGGGATCCTTTATCCCCCTATTTGTTTGTTCTTGCTATGGAAGTCTTTTCTAGGATAATGAAGGATTATACTAGAGAAGGGTCGGGATTTAAGTTTCATCACAACTGTTCTAAGATGAAACTCACCCATTTATGCTTTGCGGATGACCTGCTTATTTTTTCAGATGCTAGTTTATCTTCCATATCCATCATTAAAGCTGCTTTGTTGGAGTTTGAATTACTTTCTGGTTTAAGAGCTAATCCTTCCAAAAGTTCCCTGTTTTGTTCTGGTGTATCGGATAGGATGAAGGGTTCTTTGCTTGCTGAGGTGCAGATGAGGGAAGGTCATCTCCCTGCTCACTATCTTGGAGTCCCCCTTATCTCTTCTAAGCTCTCTGCAGGGGATTGCCGGGTGCTTATTGAGAAGATAGCTGGCCGCATAGACTCTTGGACTTCCAAGAATCTATCTTTTGCAGGAAGATTGCAGCTTCTTTCCTCTATTCTGTATAGCATTCAAGTCTATTGGTCTGGAATCTTTATTCTCCCTAAAAAGATTATCAAAGATATTAGCCATAAATTTAACCGTTTCCTATGGAATGGGAAAGAGGGGTGTGCTGCAAAGGCTAAAGTGTCTTGGGCTGAAATTTGTTTCCCTAAAAAGGAAGGTGGCTTGGGGCTCAAGGAGTTGGAAATTTGGAATATTTCTTCCATGATGAGGCATATATGGAGTTTATTTGCTAAATCTGGATCGATATGGGTTGCTTGGGTCCAAGAATACTTACTAAAGGGGAAGAGCTTTTGGAGTGTGAGCATTCCTCAAAACAGTTCTTGGAATTGGAGAAAGTTATTGAAGATACGTGGCCTAGCTAGAGACTTCATTAAGTTTGAAGTAGGCACAGGGAATCAGATTCATATGTGGATTGATAATTGGCACCCATTTGGAGGCTTGGTTGATAGATTTGGCTATAGAGTTGTGTATGACTCTCATAGTCAGTTAGACGCTAAACTGGATTCCGTTTTAAAAAAGGAAGTATGGTGCTGGAAGCCTGCACGATCTGAGATGTTAGTTGATATACAGAGTAGGTTACCTGAAGTGCCTATTGGTGAGATTGATAAGCCTGTGCGGTCCATATCCCGTTCTGGTTCCTATGTTTGCTCTGATACTTGGAATTATCTTCGACAGAAAAAGGCCATTGTCAACTGGTGGCCGCTGGTTTGGTATCAGCATGCTATTCCAAAACAAGCATTTATCCTTTGGTTAGCAGTCAATAATAGGCTCACCACTGGCGATCGATTGCTGGCTTGGGGTTATGAGGGGGATACAAATTGTGTCTTCTGCAGAAATGGAACTGAGAGTCGTGACCACTTATTCTTTTCATGTGGGTTTAGTTCCCGAATTTGGAAAACCTGTTTACAACGTTGTGATGTCTTAAATCCTCCTACTAGTTGGGATGGTTTGATAGAAGAAGGGTGTAGAACTTGGAAGACTAAGTCCTTGATGGGGTCAATATGTAAACTGATATTGAGCTCTGCTGTATACGGTCTTTGGAGAACAAGAAAAGAGATAAAGTTTGGAAGTCAACCTAGAAATGAAGAGCAGATATTGAAGTTAATTTTCTGGGAGGTGAGGTTCCAGGTTTCTGGGAAAGGGAAGTTCAAGAAGACTCTGGAAAACATCAACTTGTGTCACAAATGGAATATTGATGTTAACATACTGAGTTAGTGTTAGTTTGTAATGTGTTTTGGTGTTTTGTTGGTTTCTCTGTACAGTTGATTCATTTGTTAATAATAGTTCTACTTATTCATCAAAAAAAAAAGCATTAATATTCAGGAAACTATTTTCAGATTATATATTAAGATCGAAGAAATCAATTTCAACATCAATACTAGCTTGGTCCGTTTTTCTATAGAAGAAAATATAATAAAGATGTTATTATGATAATAATCACTCACAATTGTGCTACTGAATTTCTATCATTTAGAGATATTATAACAACTACGATTGCCGAGAAAGAAACTGTGATAAATTGGCCGAATATGACACAAGATGCAGTGTACGAAAATATAAAGATGCAAAGATACGAAATTGCGACTTAAATTTAATTGGGAAATAAATAAATAAACAAGGTGGTAGCGATCGAAAGAGAAGTGTTTACCTGCTCAATGAACAAATTTGATAAAGAAAGGAGTTCAAGTCGTCGTTCCGTACGTTGGATTTGCTGAAAGAAAGCAGTGATGCAGCAATTTTGGGAACAAGGGCTTCTTTTAGGGATGAGGATTTTCTGGTGCCCGGATTCAACCTTTATAGAGTGGGAGCTCTACTTTTTTTTCTTTTCTTTATTTTTTTTTTTTTAAAGTGTGAACAAAAGACTTGAATAAAGAAACTCCGCGTTGGGATTCAACCTTTATAGAGTAGGAGCTCTACTTTCTTTTCTTTTCTTTTTCTTTTTTTTTTTTTTGTTTTTTTGTTTTTTTGTTTTTTTGTTTTTTTTTTGTTTTTTTTTTTTTTGTTTTTTTTTTTAATTTGAATTTGAATTTTTTTTAAAAAGATAATTTTATTTTTTTTTAATATTTTTTTTTATTAAAATGGACACTTGGCGCATTCTTATTGGTTTGACGTGGCACTTAACAGAATTTATCAAAAAATTTAACAGAATTTGATGCTAGGGATCGATTTGTAATTATTGCTTACCACAAGGACCTCCCATGAACTTTTTCAACCATAGAAAATGAAAAATAATTATAGCATTCCACAGGGACCAATAGTGTAATTATTATATATATCAGAAAAAAAAAAAAAAAAAAAAAAAAAAAAAAAAAAAAAAAATCCTCCTTACATTAAACTCTCTAAAATTTCTCCAAAATGGTTTAGGTCAAAAACCCTCCTCAAATTTAACCTTCCAAATCCTTGAGCTATTTATTTTTTTTTGATTTCTTTCCGACATAAAGAGAAGGAGTTGTTAAAGTGGTTGGTATCAAAACTAATAAAAAAAAATAATATTTGATTAAAATAAATAAATATTTAGAGAGTTTGATGTATGAAGCTTTTTAAAATTGATAGATAAAATCAAAAAAATAGATTTTTAAACTAAAATTTAGTGAAAATTTAGCAAGCTTGATACAGATGCTCTGAAAAGTCCTGTTTTGTTGTCTTACTTTTTGGTCCTACTTCTAACTCTTGCAAATTCACCATTTTTAAGGAATATCCACATGTACATGTACGCATGGATACCTGACGTAGCGCAAGTGGAAGGGATAAACTGTGAAAGAGAAACTTCGTTCTCAAACACAAGACAATCAACTCGCAAGTTGAAAGAGCAGGGAAAAACCCAAGATTCAATTATCAATAATCAACTTAAAACTGTCTTTCATATTACAAACGTTTCTATTTATAATAAAGCCCGAATGGCTACAAAATAAATAAAATCCTAAATCTTCTAGGGTTGGAAATAAAAACAAATAAGCATATTATGGAAATACTTGATGCCAAATAATATTTTCAAAATAATTAGAATATTCTTGGAGTCAAAGAATGACCGTGTTAGGGAAATACGATACTAATTATAATATTATTTGACGACAAAGTAAATATAATTAAATACGGGATTCCTTAAAAAGGGGAATTAGGAGATTTGTCAATGATCTCTTATTTCCTTCTTGGCCTTTCCTCTGGACGGTAGTTGACAATTCAAAAGATCTTTCACAACGTCAATATAGGAATCTTTATTATTCGACAATCTTCTTAATTAAGATATTCAAAATATTCTGCTCATCTCGCCCTCAACATATTATTTCCATTTCGGAATATTCTATTCGTCTCGGCCTCGGAACCTTTTGGTCGTCTCGACCTCAGAAGGATGTTTCCATTTCGGCCTCGGCATATATCAGCCTCGGGATCTTTGAGTCGACTCGAGAAATTCTATGTCTGGGCCTCAGGATCTCTAAGTCAACTTGAAATTCCATATCTGGGCCTCGAGATCTTTAAGTCGACTTGAGAAATTCCATCTCTAGGCCTCGGTATCTTTTGGTCGTCTCGTCCTCAGAATGATCTTTCAGTCTTGGCCTCGAGGTATCTCGGCCTTAGAATCTTTTTCCTTTTGTACTTTTAGTGTCGGCAAATAGCTTTCCTCACATATACTTGGTGTCAACGATACAATTGTCCATGAATAAGCTCGTTTGGCCATAATTCTGACGTCACGTCGAACCCTTCCGGTAATAAGGGCATCTTGAGAACAAGATAGAAATCTTGTCCTACGTTAGGCACCCTTTCTAACACAAAACTCATCCTCAAGTTTTCTTGAAAGTATGGTTGTTCCTCTCGGAGTTGATTCTCGAATAGATAATTGTCAAGCGCCTCCATCACCTTAGTGATTTGCATCCACTGTACATGTTGTTCCCGAGAGGGTGGACACTCTTCAATTGGCTTGGTAGATCGATGAAGTCGTGGTGCCCATTCTTCAATTGGCTCGGTCAATGGATCAAGAGTGGGCAGCCAATCTTCGCTTGGCTCGGTAGATGGATCAAACCATGGAGGCCAATCTTCAATTGGCTCGGTAGGTTGATCACGAGGTGGCGGGCGTGATTCTCCATATCTCCCGATGGCGCCCACCTTGACCATGATCGGAAGGTCTTTTGTCGACCATGATTCTCCCCCACTTCAGAAAAACTCGACCGCGAGTTTTCGTTCAAGTTGGTCTTGCTGAGTATGAGAATAAACCACATCTGCAACATCTTTTTCTCCTTCCATTTAACCCTCATGTCGGCGAAGTAAGAAAGTTATCCGAGCCTACTTTGCACCCTCGGTAAAACATGTATGCTCAATGGACACAAAGTGTGTGTGTTGTCTCTTTGTTGAGGTGCGAGTGACGATTGCTGCAAAATATAAGTGACATGATCATCTTTTTAAAATTTGGACAACTCACCTCTACCATAATCACCATGAATTGTAATAGGACTCTCGTCATCTTCTTCACTTGGCTCGGCATTTTCTTTTGTCACAATTATGATGCCGGCGCCTTTTTGCTTTTCGTCCTCTCCTTCTGCGACGCTTCTTCCAAAATCTTCCTTTTGGCGATTTTCTTTTATGTCTGAGTTGTCTGTGATGGGAAACACTACCTCCTTCACTACAATCGGTATTGGGTGTGCGCAGGTGGGGCTATTGTTGTCATCGCCCGTGCTTTGAGGTGGTTCAAAGGCGTTGGTTGGGATGGGACCGCTGCTTCTGCTTCCCGGCACTCGGTTGGCAAGCGATAATTGTCACTGAGGCGGTGGTGAATGGGCTGCTACAGGCCTTGGTGTCAAACTGGATGTTTGGGAGGGCGTGAATTGCTGCACCGCTTGCAACTCCTTCTTCCTGGTAAATGTAACAGCTTGTGGTGTAGGAACACGATCAACAAACGGTCGGCCACAAGTCATCTCGTCGACGCAATTCCGATTGTGAAAGTTATGCCTTTTGCCGTTCAACCTAAGTCCAACGATGGTTTGTTCTATCTCTCGCATCATACAGTTAACATTACAAAGTCGCTGTCCCTAGGCGTCGTAGGCTGCCCAAAGGGTCTGCACTCCCCGCTCTTCGTCGTCAGAGTGGTTGCCTGTGTTTCCGTTTCTTGTCATCAGACCAAGATAGTCCAGGCTCTGATACCAATTGACATAGCGCAAGCGGAAGGGATAAACAGTGAAAGAGAAACTTCGTTCTCAAACACTAGACAATCAACTCGCAAGTTGAAAGAGAAGGGAAAAACCCAAGATTCAATTATCAATAAACAACTTAAAACTGTCTTTCATATTACAAACGTTTCCTATTTATAATAAAGCCCGAATGGCTACAAAAGAAATAAAATCCTAAATCTTCTAGGATTGGAAATAAAAACAAATAAGCATATTATGAAAATACTTAACGCCAAAGAATATTTCCAAAATAATTAGAATATTCTTGGAGTCAAAGAATAACTGTGTTAGGCAAATACGATACTAATTATAATATTATTTGACGACAAAGTAAATATAATTAAATACGGGATTCCTTAAAAAGGAGAATCAAGAGATTTGTCAATGATCTCTTATTTCCTTCTTAGCCTTTCCTCTGGATGGCGGTTGACAACTTAGAAGATCTTTCGCAACGTCAATATAGGAATCTTTATTAATCGACAATCTTCTTAATTAAGATATTCGGGATACTCTGCTCATCTCACCCTCGGCATATTATTTCTATCTCGGAATATTCTAATCATCTCAGCCTTGGCATCTTTTGGTTGTCTCAGCCTCGGAAGGATATTTCTGTTTTGGCTTCGACATATCTCGGCCTCGGAATCTTTGTGTCGACTCGGGAAATTCCATGTCTTAGTCTCGGCAACTTTAAGTGGACTTAGGAAATTTCATATCTGGGCCTCGGCAACTTTAAGTCTACTTGGCATCGGAATGATCTTTTGGTCTCGGCCTCTAGGTATCTTAGCCTCGGCATCTTTTTTCTTTTGTACTTTCAGTGTCAGCAAATAGCTTTTCTCATGTCCACTCAATGCCAACAGCACAATTGTCTGTGAATAAGCCCACTTGGCCATAATTCCGATGTCACGTTAGACTCTTTCAATAATAAGGGCATCTCAAGAACAAGATGAAAATCTTATCCTACATCAATACCGCAAATTTAATGATAAACTTAAAGTGAGATCTTCTTCTAAGATGAAATTTTAAATAGTAATCAAATCCATTAGCAATTTTTTTTTTAATTTTAAATAACTAGTGCCTGGATTTTATTATTATTTAAAATATAATCCTTATAAGAAGACTGACTTTGGTTATGCTGGAGTTTCTTGTCTTTCTCTAAATTTATTCAAGTCTTTTATTCACACGCTTTAGCGGTGGCTCAAACATTTTTTCAGATGTCACCATAACTATATATATTATTAAAAGACTACCGAATAAATAAATTATTTTTATCAAAAGACTACCACTTCTAACGAAGAGATGACATTACACACGTAGTCTCTCGGTAGATACAGATTTTTCAATGCAACCACGCTACGGGTCAAATATACAGAAGGAAAGTATGATTGAATATTTGAGCGAAGGATTTTATATTTAATTTTTTTTTTTAAATTACAAATGTGTTGTTGTACTGTTTAAATATTATTAAATATTTTACAATAGCGTCATTATAATACTTAAGTAATGTTAGAGGTTTAAATAAATATTATATTAATGCTGTAGTAATGCCCATATGAAAAATACGTGGAAATGCTACATAGTCATTATGATGCCAAAACAATACTAAGATATTTTAAATATGTCGTTATGATGCCGAAATAATACTAAGATATTATTTTAGATATATCGTTATGGTGCTCAAATAATATTAAGATATTTTAAATATGTTGTTATGATACCCAAATAATATTAAGATATTTAGATATGTCATTATGATGCCAAAGTGGTATTATAACATTGTAAACATCTCATTATACTGTCCGAATTTTTAAGATTTAAAATAAGATTTAAAAATGAGAAATAAAGAATATAGACTAATAATAAAGGTACAATTTTAATGCAGAAAATCATTTAAGGAGTATAAGTCTAAACTACAAGTTCAAAGGGGAAATTGCACTTCCCATTCCTCTGTTTGTGCAAGCTCAGTGCTATACACCTTGTCAGCCCTATTCGCCATTTTGGAAGGAACGGAGCAGCAACACTTTGCACAAATACGCTTGTCTTGCCCAACCCATTCCGGTAAGCATTAGCAGAGCATGGGTGGTTGGGTCACCTCCGACCAAATTGAGTGGCTTGACTTTATTATTAGTTTATTTCTTTTGGACTTTTTACTTTTTATATTTTATATTTTTATTATAAAAGATTGGTATTGTAATATTATTGGCACTAACGTGACATATTAACGGATTCTATTAAATTTTTTATTAATATTTTTTTTTTTCTTACCCAAAACGTTTTCAATCACTATTCGTATTAGCAACTAATTTTGCATTTTCCTCTTATGATAAGATAAGATCAGGTGACCGTGGACCATAAGACCGGAATATTCCAACCAATTCGGGCAATCAAATATATTTAATTACAAAAAATGGATGTTTTAAGAAAGCATGGGAATAAGAAAGCAAATTCAGTGGCAAAGTTCTCCACCACTACAAATATAAAACACGTACACTACTAATTCAACACAGCGCTAGCTGTTGATCTGCATAATTGCTATGATCTTATTAGATTTTAAACTCCTTTTGAAGTGTTGAAATTTTATTACTAGCGATGTTATTTATATTCAACTTGTCTGGGCAGGTGACTCTTTCAATCTGTAATGTGCTTAATTATGCTATTAATTTGAGTATTAATTAAAGATAAATGAGTTTGTTATTTGAATGTACGTGATGCCCATCTAAAATGGTAATCCCATTCATTTTTATTTGTACTTAAAAATTCATGGAGATTTCGTGGAGACACAATTTGTGTTGGGTGTAAGTATTGTAAAACACATCAACTATTGTACAAATTATGAGTAAAATTATAGAGCGAAGGAAACCTTAGTGCTTGTTCACTCATATGTGTTTAATTTGGACGAGTGAAACAACTATTTATCGGTGGTTACAGATATATGGTGACCTTTATCGACGATTTCTCAAGGCACGTATGGGTTTATTTTCTAAAAGAAAAATTAGAAGTGTTTGAAAAATTTAAAAATTTCAGAGAAGAGGTTGAAAGTGAAATTGGTAAAAAAAATTAAGTGTCTGTGCACCGACAACGGGAGAGGATACACGTTAGACGAGTTCTCAGATTTTATGTATACAAGCTCGTAACTCGTGTTATGCGTGAGATTCTTCCTTATAATTTAGTTTCATAATAAAAAAAAAATTAAAAATTAAAAAAAAAATGGAAGAAGAGAAGCATAGAAAATATAGATAAAAAATGAAAAATGAAAACTGAAAAATACTAATATAATATAATAGTGTTATCCTTTCTGTATTACACAAAGTAATAAAAAAACTACTCAATAAACATAATATACTAAAAAATTATCATACTCCGTACAAAAAACAATCATAGGAAACTCTCTCACCATTACAAAAAAGCAATTCGAACAAAAAAAATAATATAAATTAGGAAATAGGGACAAAAAAAATGTAAAGAAAGAATAAAATCATAGAAAATAAAGTAAAAAAAAAATGTAAAATGATTACCACTAATATAATAGAAAATAACTATTTTTTTATATACTTTTTTCAATTCCAAAAAAATTTATAGGTATAGAAAGAAACTACGGTCAAATAGATATTTTTTAATTTGACCATCATTCTTATATATAGCGTAAAAGAAACTACTTTTTCAACATAAATAAAAAAAATAATATAAATTATCAATGCAAAAATAATGATAGAAAATCAAATCAGAAAGACAGAGCACATAAAATAAATACAAACATATTATTTACAATTCTAATGAACACAGCCCCGACAAACTTAAAAGGCAAACTAAAAAAACAAAGGCTATAGCAGTATTACAAACAAAAAGGTTCTAACAATAGAAAAAACTTTGCTCTCTTTGCTTTGAGCACCACTCTCCGGTAATGTAAACAACATTGCAGTTTTGCATAGCCACAAACCATTACTTTTCCGTATATTTATTTGAGAAAGCGAGAGATATTGGAGTGACTTTAGAAATTTCACAAAGAAAAAAAACTGACGTTTGACTCTTTGAAATTTAGTTTGTAACGGACATTTGAGGGAGGGGAAGCGGTGTTTGAGTAAAATATTTTACTTAAAGGAAGAGAGAGAGGTAGAAATTAGTGAGAATTTAATGACAACAAAATTAGATGTTTCTATTCATTTTCTATTCAATGGAAGAGATTTGATTAGGAATATTAAACGCACCGTTTATTTCACTTGATATACATGAAGCAGTTCAATTTTACTTTCTTTTTTTTTTTTTTTTTTTTCCAGTTTTAATTAAAGGAAGAGAAAGAGGTAGAAATTAGTTAGAATTTAATGACAAAAAAAATTTGACGTTTCTATTCATTTTTTATTCAATATAAAAGAGTTAATTAATCATATTAAATGCACCGTTTATTTTACTTGAAATACATAGACTAGTTTAGTTTTACTTAAATTATCAGTTTTTTACTCAAATGACCGGTTCAATGTTTAAAAAGTATGGATTCATGCCACGTGTCCTAATTCTAGGCCAACTCTAAGTTGGAACTTGGCTTATATATATATATATATGATTGTTTCAATAAAAATAAAATTCATATAATTTTGAACATTAAAAAAAAAAAAATTCAAATTTAATGCTTAATTAACTCTTTAGTGTTTTAAAAACATTTATATTCATTTTGTGCACAATAATCAAATAATCAAGTAGAAAGGTAGAAATTAGTAAGAATTTAATGACAAAAAAAATTTTACGTTTCTATTCATTTTTTATTCAATATAAGAGAATTAATTAGTCATATTAAATGCACCGTTTATTATACTTGAAATACACATACTACTGATACTAGTTTAGTTTTATTTAAATTATTAGTTTTTTACTCAAATGACCGGTTCAATGTTTAAAAAGTATGGATTCATGCCACGTATGTGTCCTAATTCTAGGCCAACTCTAAGTTGGAACTTGGCTTATATATATTCAATCAAAATAAAATCCATATAATTTTGAACATAAAAAAATAATAATAATAATAAAAAAATAAAATTTAATGTTTAATTAACTCTTTAGTGTTTTAAAAACATTTATATTCCTTTTGTGTACAATAATCAAATAAAATTTTTGTCTTTTTTGGCTTTCAAAAGTAGAATAACACTTACAAAAAATAAGTGAAAATCGTAAAAATCTTATAAAAGAAAAACAAATATCCCACAAAACATTTAAATGAATTAAAACATAAGACCCTTATTTTTAGTTTAATTCATATAAATTAAAACATATTAAAATCTTTGTTCCCATAGGTGTAGTTAAGAATGAAGGATCCGGCTTTCATGCGGTAGTTTAAACTATCACATGGGTGCTGTAGTGGAAAACGGTATTGTTTTCCACTCAAAAAAATTTGCAAAACTTTTAATAAATTTAAAAATTATAAAAATAATAGTAATTAAAAACCAAAAATATCAAAAAAAAAAAAAAAAAAAAGGGTGGCCGGCCACCCCATTATTGGCCAAGGGGGTGGCTCTTGGCTGATCTGGGGTGGACGAACCACCCCAGATCTGCTTTGGGGGTTGTCCGGCCACCCCCAAAAGGCCAAAAAAAAAAAAAAAAAGTTTGGGTTTTGGGGGGTGGCCGGACCTCCCCCAAGGGCCTGGGGGTGGTTTCGACCACTCCCTACGGCCGATCTGAGGGTGGATGAGCCACCCCCAAGGCCTTTGGGGGTGATCCGGCATCCCCCCAAAACCCAAACCTTTTTTTTTTTTTTAATAATTTTTAGGCCTTTTGGGGGGTGGCCGAACCACCCCCAAGGGCCTGGGGATGGTTTTGACCACCCCATACGGCCGATCTGGGGGTGGCTCGGGTCTTTGGGGGTGGCTCGGGGCTTTGGGGGTGGTTCGACCACCCCCAAAACCGACTGGGGTGGTTCATCCACCCCAGATCGACCCAGAGAGCCACCCCCTTGGCCAATAATGGGGTGGCTGGCCACCCCTTATTTTTTTATTTTTTTTTGTTTCAATATTTTTGGTTTTTAATTATTATTATTTTTATAATTTTTAAATTTATTAAAAGTTTTGCAAATTTTTTTAAGTGGAAAACAATATTGTTTTCCACTACAACACTCATGAAGTAGTTTTAAACTACAGCATGGAAGCTGGATCCTAGAATGAAAATAAGTATGAAGAAGAAAAATAGCAAGAAGAAAACCATAATTTGATTATCAAAATATAAAATAGAAAATTAGCAGGAATTTTTTTTAATGTCGATGTGATACCTATTATATTTCAATTCTATATAATTTTGAACATTCGAAAAGCAAATGAACAAAAAAAAAAAAAAATCTCATAAACATTTAAATAAAGAATTGCTCAACCACAAATTTCACAAACATAGAAACATATTTAGATTTCAACCAAAAATATAAAAATATCAAAGAGTCCTACTTATATCATTAATTGAGAGATGCTACTTGTATCATTAATAGAGAAAGATTAAATAAACTGGTTCAATTTTATTTAAAAGACCGGTCCAGTACTAAAATGACCGGTTTAGTCACTATAAAATATAGATTGATGCCATGTGTCACTATTCTATGTTATTCTAAGGAAAAACTCAGCTTTCATATATATATATATATATATATATATATATGGAGTTGTATACCTGATGTCCAAAGTTTCCTTCTTTGATACGCAAGTTTTCCATGCATCCAATGAGTTTTGAACGTATATATATGACCTCACCATCCTTCACTAGAGGAGGAAGAGGGAGTGTCATTTTAAGATAAAGAGTTATTAGTAGGCATATGTGAAATGTAAGTTGAAGACAATTTTTCTTTATGGGATTTGTAAATAAACTCAAACCTCCTGCATGCCAAGAGAACTGGAGCTGGAGCTAGAGTCATGCTAGTGAACCCAAAATGGCAAAATCAATTACCCAGTTTGGCTCAACACAATCAACAAAACCTATTGGAAGAGAATGGCACCAGTTGAAAATAATTAAGCTAAAAAAGAACTAAATAAGTCCTGCCAAATCATTAAAATTATAAGACAAATTTCACAAAAGCATTTCATTAAACAGTACTTGGCAGGCTTTGAATACAAAGTACACGTTTTTTTTTTTTTTTTTTTTTTAAAAAAAAAAAAGCAGTGCAATTCAACTTGTTTAAAATTGATTGGTGCGAATCAATCCGCTATTCAATCAACGATACAAGGACAATCAGACATTCCTCGATGCCGATGGCTGGGAACCAGTTGGAAGAAGCCTGTCATGGCACTCTTCGAAGCAAATCTGGAAGCCTATCTCACGCACATTTACCTTCCAGTTTCCAAACTCCTCCAAGACCTTCTCAATTGTTGTCCCGTCTTTACTGATTACCTCTGAAAAATTGGTCACGAGCACAGCCCATCTTTTCTCCTTCCTGAAGGAATCCACTAACTTTCGAATTTTCTCGCCAAAACCCAGCTGTCTGCGGTCTTTTCCAACGCGACACACTTTGATGTTAATTTTGAATTCCTGTACGAGCTGATCCTGAGCCACAACATGTACTTTCCGGGAAAATTGTTCAATCCATTGCTTGTCCTCGCCTCCACAGAGGAAAGTGTATTTTTCAGTCTGATTGCACAAGTTATATATGTCTAATTAACCTCAAATTTTATTTGAAGGTGCATTATGAATTTTGTCTAAAACTGCATGCATGCAAGAATATGTGCATTTGTGTGTGTACTTGTATGTGCAAATGATATGTAAATGTATTCATTTAGAGTTGTAAAAATGACTTTACACTGTAAGGTCCACATATGCTCGACACATAACCCGCCAGCGGCACATATCGTACTTGTGAAACCGCAGAGACGGAGGGAGGGGGGGGGGCTGGCAGGGGCCATGGCCCCCCCAATTTCCTTGAAAAAAAAAATTTCTTAGGTTAAAAAAAAAAAAATCTCAAAAAAAATATATATATATATATATATATATATATATATATATATATATATATAAGCTAAAAAACTAAAAATTTAGCCTATTGGCCCCTACCAATAATCATTTTTTACCACCGGCCCCTGTCCATAAGAACTTCTAGCTCTGTCCTTGCGTAAAGGTATACGCAGAGTGCAAGGGAAGGCACTCATTCCTAATCGACGAATCAAGTCGGGTGCGTCTTTGTTTTCCACGTCTCCTTGTGGGTTCATCAACAAGACAATAGGCTTATTGACGTAGCGGTGGTCCTCAATCAACTTGAGGCCTGCTACTGCTGAAAAGGATTGCACTATATACCACGACATCATTTTTCTCTGGATCATAGACTTTGAGTCCTCAAACTGCTTTCGCGAGTAATAGGTCCACTGCTCCACAATGGGGATCCATACAATTTTGTATTGGTCCCCCTTCTTCTTTATTTCATCATAAATTGACATCGAATCCGATTTATCATTTTTGTGTATGTTCAGGCCTGAAATGAATAATAAAAGATTCTTCTCTTTCAGCACGTCGATGCTAACCTGTTTTTTTTGTGCAAGACAATTGTAAAAAATCAAGTAAACTCTCCAAGAAATTATTCTTAATATATATTCTGTTTTGTAGCAAGTGTAAATGATGAAGTTGTGACTGTAGTCTAGTAAATGATGAAGGAAACATTACATACATACAGGGCCAACCTCACGGCTTATCAGGCTAGCCTGTTCGGAATCTTTTGAATCTGTGTTGGAAAGTTCAGCCTTGTTGAGAAAATTATCATTCCCAAAGCCCAAATGAGCCCATGAACGAGCTTTAGGCCCGGTCGGTCCAGAGAATAAGAAAATTGATAATTAATAGGACATAGTGTCCTAACATTAGGTTTGATTAGGGTTCTCTTAGATGTTAAAGTTTAGCTGACTTACGTGGGCATTTAACATACATATGGTTCTATTGTCATTTCCATATGTTTTGGACATTCAAAGATTGAGATGTTGCACACCCAAAGTCGGATATCTGCATATTGATCAAATACATATCGGCATTGAGGAATCCTTTTAGTTCTTCTACTTTTGTTTTGCTACGTAAACTCTCTTGATCAAAATATTAACTATTAAACGAGTTTACTTATTTTGGATGATGATTCATGTTGAAGTAGTGAAAAGGGCTGGAGGGAGGCATAAAATAAATGATCTTATCATAAATAGATCGAGAGGTGGGAGGGAGTATTATCTTCACCATAGATAGAATAGAATGATGAAGAAGATACGTGTAGCTTAGACTGACTATTTCCTAAACATTTGTAAGTGGACGGTTGGGATTAAGCTGTATTCAGTAGAGTAAAATATACTAGTATTAATTAGGACCCTTTTCGTTGACTTTACATGGAATCTTTTAATTGATAGAATTAATTTGTAAATTTTACTGTATGTTTGGCTATCTAGAGTATGTTTGTTAAACTTTTCAAAGACTTTTTATTTTTCCAAAAAAAAAAAAAAAATTACACTTTTCTTAAAACATTTAAGAAATGATTCACTTTTCAAAACGCATGAGTCATATATGACACTTTACAAAAAGCAAAACAGAACACATTTTTTTAAAAACTTCGCACAACTTCTTGTGAAAATATTTTGAGAAAACTTGGGCTTAGTTTTTCAACTGTGGAGGCTAACTTACTACTTAAAATAAAAATAAAAAATAAAAAAAAATTAGAGAGAGGTGGCCGCACAACTACCCCAACAGACAAGAGGGTGGCCGTGCAACAACATCTATCTTGGTAGGTGTTGGGGTGGCCGCGTGGGCAGTACTCCAATAGAATAGAGGTGGCCATGTGAACACTGCCCTCCTCAGCATAGGTATTTTTTCCTCTCTTTTTTATGTTTTTTTTTTTTTTTTTGTAAGACCGACCTCAATTTCACACCTGAAAAAATCAGATTGTGTTTAATCAAATTAAGCATGTTTAGTGTTTGTTTTTTTTTTTTTTGAAAACACTTGAATACTCTTCAAAAAGTTTACCAAACAATTTTCTTAAGTGGACCCCTCAAAAAACACTTTACAAATGTGGACTCACCAAAAACGTTTCTCAACTTTCTATAATATTAAAAACTTTTTTGAATCAAAACACAAACAAACACTTTTTTCAAAACACTTAACGAACGTACACCTAGTTTCTTGAACTGTATTAGAAACTGTTTTGTTTGCTTCACTACCAATATCCTATAATTCATGAAGCATTATATACTATGTCGTTGTATGGAACTCAATTGTTGGAGTCTTCTTGGAAGAGGCCACAAGTAGGAGCCTTGACGAAGCTATTTAGCTATTCTATGCGGGTAATGAAAGTGGGCAAGTGGTTACATCTTCACACTCTCCTCGGGCAGAAGATACGGATTATTTGCCTTATCAAGATGCTGGGTATGTTAAGATATTTTCTTAACATATTAGTATCAGTTTTTCAAATTCTACTTTATTGGTTTAAGTTTTGATATTCACTTTTGTGTATTGATTAAGTAATTTGGAAAGGGACATGGTAAATGAAAATGTTGGACAAAATGATGGGGATGAAGTGCACCCTCTGACAACTGTTGAAGGTTGTACATTCATACTCCTTAATTTGCATATGTTAATTTTTTAGCATTGTTATTTGTTTGATTGTGTTGTTTTATTGTTTTCAGGTTTTATATGCAATTAATTTCATCGATTTTGGGCTTAAAGCACACTTTGATAAGACCTAGAAGATATGTTTGAGCTCAACCAATCATAATAGAAGACCTATATGATGTGGTTAAATTTAATCAAATCAAGGAAATGATTAAATCGGAAATTCTCCAATAAGAATCAATTCAAATTTGGATTTTGTACATGTTTCAGTGTTTTGATCGTAACTTTCGGTTCAAGTGTCGAATTGCAATGAAATTAGTGGCGTAGGAAAGCTAATAAAAAATAAAACAAATATGTCTTAAATAAGTTTTTTCTAATTCGGACGTTTACTATGCCAAAAACGCTCCATAATAAATTACCGCAAATCTGGACTAATCCAATTCCGATTTGTACTAAAAGATTACTTCCTAATTTGACTAGGAGACTCAAGTATAATTTTTCTATAATTACTAGGGCTTCTAGAGTTGTTTGTTCTCCATAAATAGACCCTTAAGCTTCAAGAGTTGTGCTTAGCTTCAGACTGAAAATTCTTTTTGGAGGCTTGACAAGTTGAATAGGAGAAGAACATAGCAGGAAGTCATCCCAGCACCATGATGAGCGGCTAAATTTGTAATAGAGTGTTAATGTAGCACTTTCCAAGTAACAATAGTTTAATTGTATTTTAATTTGAAATTTTTTATATGCATGATGGTTGTATAACTATGAATTTTTTATCTTAATGTTTATATTCAATCATTATGAATTTCTTATTTTGTCTTAGAAAGTCTTTTATATTGATTGAACTCAATCCTTCATATTTTCTGTGATTATGTGAATGATTGTTATACAACGGTTTTAATTGATATATGATCAAGAGGGTTAGATAAGTCATGTCTAGGGAAGACGGATTATACTACACCCTAGTTTAGTGTAATTTAAGTAGACATTTTGCACTAACAAAAAATGGATTATACTATTTTATTGATTGTGTGTATCCTATTAAAGACGTACCTAATTCATACATAGGGAAGACGGATCATACCACATCTTAATGGTTAGGTGGACGGTCCCTGCTAACCAAAGATAGATTATACTTATTCTCTAGAAGTAATTTCTTGACTACTCGAGTGAGACGAGTCCTATATCATGCATAGTATGAATTTCCATTATTAATTTATGATTGACCATTGTTATGCGGTGAGTGGTGAAATCAACCCCCAATTCTTTCTCTCATCACTACTCTTTTTACATTTATGTCTTTTACTTTTATGTATTTGTTTTTAGAGAACAAAAATCAAATCAAACATCTTTTAAATTAAGTTATATTTAATCTCAAAAAGCTTGATAACAATACATATGCAGTCCTTAAGGTTCGACACCCTCAATATAGCCCTATCTGATAAGGATTCATACTATTGCGAGTAGTAATTTTATTATTAATATTTTTGTACACAAAACAACCACATCACCCTCCTTTACCTTTTATAAGAGAGGCTTTTTATGATGATGCAATGTTATATGGGTATGTTTTCTTTTTGAACAACTATTAATGCAGACGTGCTCTCATATTCAATTAAATTTGTCTAGTAGAATCTTGACTTAAGCATTAGAGTGAGACCTCGTCAGCACAGTCGAAAGCTCTTTATTATTTTGTAGGTTATGGAGAGAGCATATCAAAAGGCAGCACGTCAACAAACTGGAAACTGTGCCAACAGTTTGGTGCCGTCTGTCAGAACGTTATATCGTTTCTTACACACACACACACACACACACAAAAAAAAAAAAAAAAAAAAAAAAAAAAATCGCAATGGTGACTACACGATCAAAAAAAAATAGGAGAGCCAAAATCCTCCAAGATGAGGGAACAACTTTGAACAACCTTGAAGCAACAATAACCCTCCTAAACATGGAAGATCTGGTTGACAAGAATGCTGCCTTGCTAGCCCAAATCCCGGAACAATCTCGTACGACAACAATTGTCCACGATGCAAACATCCAGGGAGAAAAAGACGGGTGTGGTAGCCACACTTCTGGGCAACGTACAAAAAGAGGATGAAAATCCCAATCACAATCAAGAGGGATCTGGTGACCAGGAGTATCACCGAATAGCTCATCCCAAGATGATTCGCCCCTGGAAGGAAAAGAAAGAAAAGCTCAGGGATGTGATCAACAAATTGGAAAAAGGACGCGAACTATTGTCCGAGGAGATCCAGTGGTGGGATAAAGGCAAGACTTCCTTGGTGGAGAATCTCTTGCAGAAAATTGCATCACCGTTTATCCACCAGGTGGCCGGTTTTCAGCTCCCCAAAAAGTTCAAGGTCCCTGATATTGCAATTTATATTGAACTTGAAGATCCGATTAAGCATCTTGATAATTTCCGAGCTCATCTAGATCTCCACGAGACTCTCAATAAATTGGTATGTCGGGCCTTTCCTAACACTCTGTCAGGCAATGCCCGAGATTGGTTCAGGAAGCTTCCCCCGAAGTCTATCAACAACTTTGACGCTCTCAGTAAGACCTTCCTAACTTAATTTCTGGCAGGAAGAATACGAAGAAAGCCCGCAGGATCCTTGAAACAAGGCCCCGATGAATCATTGAAGGACTACATCATGAAGTTCAATCAAGAGAAGCTTGCTATAGAGAGAGCAACAAAGGAGTTCGAGTTCATCTTTGTCACCCTGTTCCATGGCATTAGGAAAGACGGGCCCTTGATGGCAAAACTGGCTCAGAAAATGCCACAATCATTTCAGGAGTTTATGGACAAAGCTGAAGAGTTCATCAACCAAAAGGAGATACTCCAGGCCATCTTGGGACCTGATCTATCTCGGGTATCAACTTCCAAGATGCCCAAGAAGAAAAAGAAGGTCAACCGAGAAAAGAGTTCTACCAACTTTAAACCAACCAAAAGGTTTAAGGTCCATTTAGGTGTTAGATTTTTAAAACAAAATTGAATTCTTATTTGGTTTTAGAATTTCAAGGTAAAGAAAATATGTTTGGGTGATTAATAGAATTTAAATTCTTTTTGAATTGTGTTTAGTAGTGTTTTTTAATGGTAAGAAATGATTGGAAGTATGAAAAGTTGTGCATAATGATTGGTGTTATGAAAAGTAGTATGAAACAATGATCGAAATAATAATTATTTATTACAAAAAATATTAAAAACTATGATTTAATTTAAATAATTATTACTTGTGTTTAGTGGGTTTTTTTTGCTGATGTTAGGTGGGACCCACGCGTAAAGTAAGACTTTTTTTTGAAAAAGACTTAATTTTTGAATAAAAAAATCGGGTTGAATCCGGGTTGCTGGGTTTTGAAAAAAAAAAAAAACAAAAAGAATCTTGTTTCTTCACTCCCCTCAATGCCCCGATCACCGAGGTCTTCAAGAAGGTGAAGAAGGATCCCGTATATGAAAAGCTAAGAAAGATATTAGGGAAGCCACCAGCTAGGACCGCAATCAGGTATTCTGCTTTCCACAAGACCAATGGCCACAACACTGAAACTTGCATATCCTTGAGGGTCCTAATAGAAAAGTTCGTCAAGAATGGGAAGCTTGTCCGGTTTCTCACTGATCAGAGAAATTAGTAGAATCCAGCTCGGACCTAGCAACCTAGTGTAGATTAAGACCAAGACGACAAGCACCAAGAGACAAGGACTCAGAAGAGGACTTGTGAAAGGATCAGGAACGCACGCCCTGAGAAGATGACTGGGACAAGCGTGAGAGGAGTTGAAGCCGAGTACGGGATGGACATTAAGACAGCCTTCTTGAAATCCACACTATAGCTGGAGGATTTGGCAGAGGATGAGAGTCCAGCTCAACTCGTAAAGCCTATGCAAGGCAAACGAAAGACTTCAAAGTATACTCTGTACAAAAAGCTCCTGAGTCAAGAAGATGTGAAACCCTAGTCATAGGGTTCTAGGATGAAGACTAGGCAGAAGTGTCACTCCCTCATATCGATACATTAGTTGTCACGTTGACTATTGCCAACCAAAAACTTCATCGGATCCTAATAGAAATGGAAGCTTGGCTAACCTATTGTACCCATCAGCTTACGAACATATGAAGATCGATCGGGAGAAGATTGCCCTAGCCATATACCAGCTCCCAATCACTGCAAGAACATTCCCGAGACAGCTAACGTTGATGGTGAGGTTCCTATTGGCAGACAGACCCTCGGCTTACATCGCCATAATTGTAAGAACGCTGAATGAGCTGAAAGCCGTGATGTCAACACCTCACTTGAGCATGAAGTTCCCGACCGAAGAAGTCGGGGTAGAGAAGGGAGATCAAAGGGCAGCCCTACAGTGCTACGACATGACCCTCAAAAGTCTCCCAAGAAAACAAGTCTCCAGGAGAAAATCAAGGAGGACTAGAAGTAGCAACCACAGTTGGGGGAGTTGGTCGAAGAGCTGGAAGAATTTAAGATCTGAAATCCAATAAGAAAATACGAGTTGAATCACAACTCCCCCAACAAAAAAAAAAAAAAAAACAAAACAAAAAGAGAAGTTGGAGGCATTCTTCCGACGCAACAATCATGTATTTGCATGGAGCCATGAAGATATACCGACGATAGACCCCTCGATAATGGTCCACAGGCTAAATGTGGACCCGAGCCATAGACCAATGAAGCAACGAAGAAGAAGTTTCGCCCCGGAATGAAACCAAGCCAATGCTGAAGAGGTGAAGAAATTGCTATAGGCCAAATTCATAAAGGAAATGGACTATCCCGAGAAGTTAGGCAATGTTGTGCTAGTGAAGAAGTCCAACGTCAAATGAAGGATGTGCATAGACTTCATTGATCTGAATAAGGCATGCCCGAAAGATAGTTTCCTGCTGCCTCGATTGGATCTCTTAGTAAACTCAACATCCGGACATGAACTCATCAGCATCATAGATGCTATCTCGGGATACAACCAGATACACATGAACGAGGCAGATCAGGAGAAAACATCATTCATCACTGATCGAGGATTGTACTGCTACAATATGATGCCATTCGGCTTAAAGATTGCTACTTATCAAAAGTTAGTAAACAAAATGTTCCAATATCAAATAAGGAGAAATGTAGAAGTTTACGTTGATAATATGTTAGTGAAAAGCATACAAGCAACCGGCCATGTAGTAGATTTGAGAGAGACATTTAACACATTAAGACGATACAAAATGAAGTTGGATCTGGCTAAGTGTGCTTTCGGTGTCTCATCCGGGAAGTTCTTGGAATTAATGGTATCATAGAGGGGCATAGAGGCCAATCCCGAGAAAGGGAAAGCGATTTTAGAGAGGCAACTGCCCAAGACAATTAAGCAGCTGCAACAACTAACCGAAAGGATAGCTACCCTGAACCAATTTATTTCCTGGTCTACTGATAAGTCTCACTTTCTTTAAAATCTTGAGAAAAGCATTCACTTGGAGCAAACAGTGTAAAGAATCCTTCAATAAATTGAAGGAATATTTAATGAACCCGCCACTCTTAAGCTGACCAACTGAGGGGTAGATACTCTACCTTTATTTGGTTGTATCTCCCTCGATTGTAAGCTTGGCACTGATAAAAGAAGGCTCGGGGGTTTAGAAGCCGGTTTACTTCACTAGTAGAGCACTCCATGAAGCTGAGGAAAGGTATCACCAATCGCCTCGGCCAGGAGGTTGAGGCCATATTTTCAAGCTCATGCAAAACGAGTGATAATCGAGTACCCCATGAAAAATGTATTGCAGAAGCTAAACCTCTCGGGAAGACTTCTGAATTAGGCAATTGAGCTCGGGCAATTTGAAATCGAGTTTCATCCACAAACAATCAAAGGCCTAATCGTAGCTAACTTTCTGGTAGAATTTTGCGATGTTCCCGAGAGTGAAGAACTCCCTAAAGAGGATACTTGGGTAATTTATGTAAATGGATCCTCGACAAACAAGAGAAGCGATGCCGACATCAACTTTACTAGCTTAGAAGGGAAAGAATTTCAATATGCCATTAAGCTGGATTTCATCACCACGAACAATGAGGCAGAGTAAGAAGCTGTCCTTACCGGACTATCCATAGCCTAGGAAATGAGCACTGCAAATGTGGAAGTCCAAAGTGCTTTTTAAGTAGTGGTGGGCCACGTCCATGGAGAATTTAAAGCTCAAGAGGGCCAAATGATCAAATACCTCGAAAAGATACGTGAATGATAGTCTTACTTTGACAGGGTAGTACTGACGGAGATTCTCTGACAGGACAACATCCAAGTTGATGCACTATCCCGATTGGGATCCAAAACAGTCCAGGAAATTGAAACCTCAGCGCAGGAAGTGATAATCATAGCCAAGCCTTCAATCACTCCACGGTAAGATATGATGCTAGTAGATGAAGCAATGCACAACCCCGAATGGGACATAGATGTCATTCATTACTTGAAGAACAGATTGTTGCCTGAAAATAAAGCGCAGTCCCAGAAAGTGAAACTTCAATCAGCTCGGTACATGATAATCGAAGGAGCATTGTATCGAAGAGGGCATACATTGTCTCTTCTCAAATGTCTCCTGAGCATCGAAGCTAAATATATTTTGAAAGAGATACAATAAGAGGTATGTGGGAATCACTCGCGGGGTCGGATGTTAGCACACAAAGCAATGCGGGCCAGTTATTATTGGCCTACAATGATTAAAGACTCAACCGAGCTGGTAAAGCACTGTGACAAGTGGCAGAGATTTGTCAAAGTCATGAAAAATCTCCTAGAAGAGTTGAGTTCCATCTCTTCACCATGGCCATTCGCAAAGTGAAGCATTGATATTGTCCGACCAATGCCCCTCGAAAAAGGAAACAGGAAATTCCTAGTGGTTGATGTGGATTACTTCACCAAATGGGTGGAAGCAGAAGCACTTGCCACTATCACTACTAAGAATATAACGAGTTTACTGTAAAAATCAGTCGTGTGCCGGAACGTAATACCTCATGTGTTCATTACCGACAATGGAAAACAGTTTGATTGTGGACTGTTTCGAAGTGGTGAGCCAAGTTTCACTTCGAAATTACTACTAAACTCCGATACATCCTCAAGCGAATGGGTAGGTTGAAACAACTAACAAGACCTTATTGAGAACTTCGATGAAGCTTAGCCAAAAGAAAGGCGCTTGGGTGGAATTCATCTCACAAGTGTTATGGTCATACCGAACAACGACTCAAACCCTGACTAGAGAAACCCCTTTTTCCCTAACTTTTGGGTCCGAGACTATGATTCCGGCCGAGGTGGGCTCTTCGAGCTTCAGGGCATCCCACTAGAATCCAGGACTCAACGATGAAGGCATCAACTTGCACTTAGACATATTGCAAGAAAGAAGAAAAGAAGCACAGATCACATGGTCGGCCTATCAAAAGCGAGCAACTCACTACTTCAACATTAAAGTGAACCCTATAAAATTCAAAATTGGAGATTGGGTTTTGATCAAAGTGAGCCTGACGACCAAAGACCCTGCAGAAGGAAAGTTCGCACCCAAATGGGAGGGAACCTATTTGGTGGTCAATGATTAAATCTCTAAAACGAAATAGTTCGAATAAAAAAATTTGAGGGTAACTGTTGAGAAAATTATCATTCTCAAAGCCCAAGTGAGCCTATGACCGAGCTCTAGGCCCAGTCGATCCAACCGAAGAATGGATTTCTCGGGACTACCATGAGGCGATATGGATGAAGTATGTTGAAATACTTATCCAGGATTTATCGCAAATAAATATGGGAAGATCTTATCCATAATCCTTGGAGAGTTATAGAAGGATTCTATCCCAGATTTTTTGGGATAAGAAGCGTTTTCAAATTCGGCTAAAGGGTAGTCCTATCCGAGTTGGACTCCCCATGAGATAAGGCTTAATCCCATGCAGTTTGAGATTAGAGTCCTAATTGTACTATAATTAGAGCACTCCCAACTATATAAGAACTACATGCTTATAAATAAGCTGCTACTCCATGTATCAAAATTCTCTAATTTCTCTAATATCCACATGCTCTTATATTCCCTAAAATTGTCTATTAGAATCTAGTTTAGGCATCAGAGTGAGACCTCGTCAGCATACCCGACAAACTCTTTATTTTTTGCAGGTTGTGGAGAGAGCGTATCAAAAGGTGACCGGCCACCGAATCGGAAACAATACCAACAATCCCTAAATCTCTGATTCGACTATTTTTTGTTGGCCCAAAAATGATTTGGATTTGGACTCGGGCTTGATTGTTGTAGCCCAAAAATGATATTGCTTTGATCGAAGGTTCATTTGAATATTATTTATTTGCTTATATATATTCGCACACTTCATGAAACAATACGTTTTAAAGCCGTGATAATCATAAACCTATCAAAACTCTGTAGTTAAGCGTGCTTCTGTGAAAGTAGTACCGCGATGGGTGACCTCCTGAGAAGTCTGATTCGCGAGAGCCAAAAGCGGACAATATTGTGTCATTAGGGGTGGGTGAGGTCGTTACAAAAAGTGAGAAAAAAAAAAAAAAATCTTAAAAATTATGTGTTTTCATTAGTAGAGCTAACCTGTTCATTGGTGGAACCGTCAACAAGAGGTTGCATAGCATCCATGGGGAAAAGCTCCTTCAATTTTCTTTTTGCGATTATTTCCTCTAAAATGAGAAAGGATCTTTTGGTTAGCGTTGTTGCCCATTTTAATTAAGTCACTATATTGCATGTGCAACAGATTCAATGGAGCATGCTTCCTTATAATTGAAATCGGCCATGTGGCTAACCTATTCTACTTATCCTCAAGTGTAGGTCATCACAGATGAAACAGATTTTGTCGACAAAGGGCGATAGATCCTGTGTCTTGTCCCTGAAATAAGGCAACCATGGTCATTTTCAATAGATTAAAATAACAATATTATTTATCAAATATTCTATTTTCACACCTCGAGTGGACAGCTATTGAATTGGCCGAGCACTAAGCAAATGCATTACAATAAGCCTCATAATTGTGACATGACTGTAATATTTTCAACGCAAAGGATTTGAGCATATATGGTACATGTCAAGGACAAAAACTTACTCATCGCCAGTGAGACAACGCATAAGAATTGTACAAGTAACAAGAATCCAGTAGACACCCATTGGGATATCACTTGCTACATCCGACAATAATGATGGTTCATCCTTTGTATCCTTCTTAACCTTCAAGAAGCACTTCATGGTGTTCAACGGGTAAAAAATTGTACTGTAACAGCATACCAGTGTTCCCTCCTTTAAGGTGGCAGGTAAGAAACCTTCATAATTCAAACCATGAGCAAAAGCCGCTAGTATCAACAATAGCTTAGCTTCCCATGAATAGGTTGAGAGCTTGTTAAGTATTGACACTATTACTTTCTCAATTGGAGCCTCGCGTGTATTCTGACATTACAAATTTATAATTATGAAGATCAAAAAAATGCTAGTTTGGTAACTATATAGTAAAAACGATCTTATTCATCTCAACCCTAATTTCTGCCACCAACATTGGAAAGAAACAAAAGCAACGAAAAAGATGAGCTATTGTGCAAGATTTTCGTGAATTGAAAAATGATATCCTACCTTAGAGGATAGTTGCTTGAGTATGCATAATAATTGTGGATTTAAGTTGTCCCTGGACACCACGTCTTTCTCACTCTTAAAGCTGCGTATGTACTCCAAGTCGTTATAGTTCCAAAAGGCCTATTGTAAATCATAAGTAATTATGAGTGAAAGAAACCTCAAAAACTAAGTTGAAATACCTAAAAAATAACATTCTCCCATCCATTTGTTCTGATCTCTTGGAATAAACGTGTTAAATCTTAATGCTCGACTATTATAATATCCCACCTTCGGACTAGAAGAAATAGTGAAAAAAAGAAAATCTTATGAAGAATATGATTTTAGAAACATATATACCTTAACGTTCATTAGAGTGATGACATGTTTTTTCAAGCATTTTGTGCGCGCATGTTCAACAACAACTAGAAGAGAGTCAGCATCAAAATTTTCTTCATCAGGAAGATGGGTTGCAGAAATCAGACTCACAACCTGCTCCTTGGACATGTTTGTGCAAGACAATTATGAAAAATCAAGTCAACTGCCCAATAAATTATTCTTAATATTCAATTTAGTAGCATGTGTAAATGATGATGTTAAGGCTGTAGTCTAGTAAATTGATGAAGGAAACATTGCATACATACAATTGAAAATGAAAGTATTATTAGGGAGGGCACAGCCTATTAGGCTAGCCAGTTCGGAATCCTTTGAATCACCTATGTTGGAAAGCTCACCGCTAAATCTCTGGTGCAACTATTTTTCGTTGGCCCAAATAAGTTTTGGCTTTGGACTTGGTTTTGATTAATGTTTTATATGGCCCAAAAATGATATTGCTCGATCGACTTTTCATTTGAATATTATTTATTTGCATAATTCTTTAAAGATAAAGTTTTAATCATATCTGAGCTGCAATTTTATGTGGCGCAAAAGATTTTTTTTTTCTTTTTAAAAAAAAAAAAAAAAATTCCTAAAATGCGTTTGTATTTTTGTTTGTACAGCTAACCTGTTCGTTGGCAAAAAGCTCCTTCCTTCTGTACATTTTCTCTGCAGTGAACAAGGTTCTTAGGTCAGCGTTGCATGTCGCCCATTTCAAATAAGCCATTATATTGCATGTGCAACTGACTCAATAGAGCATGCTTCCTTGTGATTGAAATCGACTATGTGGCTAACCTATTGTACTTATCCTCATCCCTAGGTCGGAGAAGATGGACCGGATTTTGTTGATCAAGGGCGATAGATCCTGTGTCTTGTCCCTGAAATAAGGCAACCATATATGGTCATTATCAATAGATTAAAATAAGCCTTATAATTGTGACATGACTGTAATATTTTCTACGCAAAGGATTAATTAAGCATATATATATATATATATATATATATATATGGTACATGTCAAGGACAAGAACTTACTCATCGCTAGTGAGACGACACACATGAGTTGTGCAAGTTACAATTATCCAGTAGACACCCGCCGCGATATCACCTTCTACTTCCGACAATAATTCTGGTTCATCCTTTGTAATGTTCTTAACATTCAAGAAGTACTTCATGATGTCCAACGTGTAACAAATTTCCCGGTCAAAGCTTGATATTTCTCGGAGATTTTGGTGCCTTACGGTGGCAGGTAAATTGTTTGGGATATCGAAGAAATCTTTGTAAATAAAAGTAAAAGCCGCTAGTACCAGCAATAGCTTAGCTTCCCATGAATAGTTTGAGAGCTTGTTAAGTATTGACATTATTACTTCCACACTTGGAGCCTTGCATGCCATCTGACATTACAAATTTATAATCATGAAGAAAAAAAATGCTAATTTGGTAACTATATAGTAAAAACGATACTATTCATCTGGATCCTAATTCCTGCCACCAATATTGGAAAGAAACAAATTAAAGAAACAAAAAAGATCAGTGAGCTATTGTGCAAGATTTTCATGGGTTGAAAAATGCTGTCCTACCTCCGAGGAAAGTTGCTTGAGTATGCATGATAATTGTGGATTGAAGTTGTCTCCGAATCTGGACACCTTTTCCTCAAGGTTCTCCTGGCCCTATATATATTAAGTCATGCGTAATTATGAGTGAAGAAACCTCAATATCCAATATTCGAAAACCTTTTTATGTCTTCTTCAACGCCCTATTGTAAATCAAATTTATGGTGCCCAACGAGCTACGAATTGCGATGTTAAATGTAAACATTTTTTGGTGCTTTAAGGTGGCAGGTACATTTTAATTTGGGATATCCAAGAAATCTTCGTAATTCAAAGCATAAGCCGCTAGTATCAGCAATAGCTTAGCTTCCCATGAATAGTTTGAGAGCTTGTTAAGTATTGACATTATTACTTCCACACTTGGAGCCTTGCATGCCATCTGACATTACAAATTTATAATTATGAAGAAAAAAAATGCTAATTTGGTTAACTATATAGAAAAAACGATATTATTCATCTCCATCCTCATTCCTGCCACCAAATTGGAAAGAAACAAAATAAACGAAAAAGATCGATGAGCTATTGTGCAAGATTTTCGTGGGTTGAAAAATGCTATTCTACCTTAGAGGAAAGTTGCTTGCGCATGCATAATAATTGTGGATTCAAGCTGTCTCTGAGTCTGGACACATTTTCCTCAAGGTTCCCCTGGCCCTATATTAAGTCATACGTAATTACGAGTAAAAGAAACCTCAATATCCAACATTCGAAAACCTTTTTATATGTGGGAAGAATTCAAAGAAAGAGTTATGGCTCTGGAGTCTGGATACCTTTTCCTTCGGGTTCTCCACGTCTTCCTCACTTTCCATGTACTCTTCATCATCGCCCTATTGTAAATCATAAGTAATTATGAGTGAAAGAAACCTCAAAAACTAACTTGAAATAACTTAAAAAAAATAACATTTATCCCAGCCATTTGTTCTGCTGATCTTCTGGAATAAACGTGCTAAATCTTAAAGCTCGAGTATTATAATATCCCACGACTTTCGGACTAGAAGAAATAGTGAAAAAATAAAATCTTATGAAGAATATGATGGTAGAAACATGTATAAATTGTGTTCAGGCTCAAATTATAGAATGATCACTAATTATAAAGAAGAAACATGTATAAATTGGCTCTGGAGTCTGGACACCTTTTCCTTCGGGTTCTCCACGTCTTCCTCACTTTCCGTGTACTCTTCATCATCGCCCTATTGTAAATCATAAGTAATTATGAGTGAAAGAAACCTCAAAAACTAACTTGAAATAACTAAAAAAAAATAACATTTATCCCAGCCATTTGTTCTGCTGATCTTCTGGAATAAACGTGCTAAATCTTAAAGCTCGAGTATTATAATATCCCACGACCTTCGGACTAGAAGAAATAGTGAAAAAATAAAATTTTATGAAGAATATGATGGTAGAAACATGTATAAATTGTGTTCAGGCTCAAATTATAGAGTGATCACTAATTATAAAGAAGAAACATGTATAAATTGGCTCTGGAGTCTGGACACCTTTTCCTTCGGGTTCTCCACGTCTTCCTCACTCTCCGTGTCATCTTCATCAACGCCCTATTGTAAATCATAAGTAATTATGAGTGAAAGAAACCTCAAAAACTAACTTGAAATAACTAAAAAAAATAACATTTATCCCAGCCATTTGTTCTGCTGATCTTCTGGAATAAACGTGCTAAATCTTAAAGCTCGAGTATTATAATATCCCACGACCTTCGGACTAGAAGAAATAGTGAAAAAATAAAATCTTATGAAGAATATGATGGTAGAAACATGTATAAATTGTGTTCAGGCTCAAATTATAGAATGATCACTAATTATAAAGAAGAAACATGTATAAATTGGCTCTGGAGTCTGGGCACCTTTTCCTTCGGGTTCTCCATGTCTTCCTCACTTTCCGTGTACTCTTCATCATCGCCCAGTGGCGGAGTTAGGAATTTGTTTTAGTAGGGGTGGAATTAAAATAATAAAATATAATGATAAATATATTTTTTTTATTCTTTTTATATACTATTTTTATAATATATAAAAGTATGGTAATTACAATTCAAAATATAAATTATAAATAATATATGTATCACAAAAAATGTATCTATCAAATTAACTTCATAAATATATGTCAAATTCATATATCAGTTAACATGTAGACACTAATACAAAAAATAAAAATAAAAAACAAAATACAAAATTAACTTTAAAAAAAAAAAAAAAGGAAAAAAACATGTGGTTGTGGCCACGTTGACAAGTCACATTGCAACTTGCAATGACTAAAATTCTGAAAAGTATCTAAAAAAAAAAAAAGAAGGAAAAAAGAGAGAGAATTCTGAAAAGCAACGGTTTCATTATTATCCTGAAAACTAAAAAGCAAATGAAGAAAGAGAACAACTCAACAACCATTGTCTCACACAATCACGCTCTCAGCTCAGTAATAGAAAAGAAAAAAGAAATAAAATAAAATAAAAGGTAGAAGGCTTACGGTGCGAGAGATTGTCCAGGAAGAAGCGGAGATGTTGGAGGCCAAATAACAAGATTTGTGTTTTTTTAAAAGATTTGTGTTCTTGGCTTCCGATGGTTGGTTTTTCTATGTATAAGTTTTAAAGTTTTCTCAAGATGGAGAGATAAATGTAATTTTTTTTTTTTTTTTGTGTTTTTTCACAAAATTGTTCCGTTCCTCTTTTTGAGCATTTAATGGTTGATTTTTGATATATATATATTTTTTTTACAGTTGGTTTTTCCATGTAATTTTTTTTTCTTCTATTTTCAGCTGGGGCGGGATTTGTTTCCTTTCCAGGAAAGCATGCAGGGGGCATACCATACCTGAAACAAGAGTTCTTGTTAATGTAATTTTTTTTTTCTTTTTTCAGATATCTAAAAAAAAAAAATCTTTAGACATTTAGGGGGGGGGCGAGAGCCCCTGCTCGCCCCCCTTTGTCTCCGCCGTTGATCATCGCCCTATTGTAAATCATAAGTAATTATGAGTGAAAGAAAACTCAAAAACTACCTTGAAAGGAAATGCTACACTTACTCCTAAAGTCTCACTCCCATTTTTTACAACGTGGCATTTTTACGTCAGATTTTTTTTTTCTTTTTTTCATTTTCTTCATTAAAACAAAACGCTCTCTCTCTCCTCCTGACTCTCTCTCTCTCTCATTCTTCTTCTCTCGAGCCGGCGACGACGGGATCCGAAGCTCAGGACAACGGGTGAGAGTGCCGGACTCGGGAAAGATGGATTTCCGGCGTGGGTTTCGCGGATCCAGCCGGAAAAATGAGCACACCGGCCGGATCTCTCTTTGTCACAGGTGATCGGGGTTAGGTTGGGTGAGAGAAAGAGAGATCCGGCCGGCAACCGGCCGGATCTCTCTCTGTCGCAGGTGGTCGGCGTTGGGTCGGGGTGAGAGAAAGAGAGATCCGGCCGGAAACCCATGCACGCCGGCCGGATCTCTCTTTCCCTTGCCGGATCTCTCTCTGTCGCCGGTGGTCTGGGTATGGGTCGGCGTAGGGAGCGCCGGATCTCTCTTTCACTAGCCGGAGTGGTTGGGGTGCTGATCGCTTGGCTTCCAAAAGAAGAAAACGAAAGAAAAAAAAAAAGGAAAAAAAAATCTCGTGTAATGCCACGTCTGGGTGTAAAAACTGGGTGTGAAATTTTGGGTGTAAATAACTAAATATAGCGGCCCTCAACTTGAAATAACTAAAAAATAACATTATCCCATCCAATATTTGTTCTGATATCCTGGAATAAACGTGTTAAATCTTAATGCTCACAACTATTATAATTACTATCCCCACCTAACCTTCGGACTAGATCTAGAAGAAATAGTGAAAAAAGAAAATCTTATGAAGAACATAATGGTAGAAACATGTATACCTGAAAATAATATTTGTATCTGAACCAACTTTTAATGTATTCTGCGCGCTCATGTTGGACGGCAACGAGAAGAGAGTAGTCGGCTTCAAAATTTTTTTTGATAGGATCATGGGTTTTAGAAATCAGATCCAGGATCTGCTCCTTGGACATGGTTAACACGTTCAGCTCACCCTCAATGGGTTGCTGTGCGGTAACTGGCTGCACTTCATCGCTGGCCATAGTACTGTTGTCTCCTGCAAAGCGTAAGAGGGTTAGAAACTCTTAGTTTGTGGAAGAACAGAGAAGGTGGCTTTGTCTTCGTTGTGATATATATGGTTGGCACCCGTTTATGTGGAACTATTCTTCAAATGGAATTGAGGTATTCTTTGTGTCTAAAGCCGTGTGTAAATTACGTTCAGGCTCAAACGATAGGGGGTTATAAAGAAGTTGCTCTCTCTCTCTCTCTCTGTGAAGCGCGTGAATAATAAACTTTTTTCTTTTATTTGTAATTGCGAACGAAAGACCAAGAAACTCATGCTGTCATTATAATAACCTTCCTCGTAGCTGGCATGGTGGTCGGTGGCACATGTGTTGGTTTCACCAGAGTCAGCTGATCTTCTTCTAAGATGAAATTTTAAATAGTAATCAAAATCCATCAGCATTTTTTTAAAATTTTAAATAACTAGTGCCTGGATTTTATTATTATTTAAAATATAATCCTTATAAGAAGACTGACTTTGTTTGTGACGATCCGTTTTTTTTTTTTTATATACAAAACGTAAAACGAGTCATCGCAGTGGCACGACTACGTGTCGCTCAGCCAACATATGGCACATGCCCCATAACATGTACCTGATAATCAGAGTATGACATATATCTATCTATGCAGCCGAAAACATAAATCTGAACAGCGGAAATTACAACTTATAAATCTATTACAAATTAATTACCACATAGAGCCATTTAACGTCTATCTGTATGAGTCTTATTAACACAATATTTACAAAACAACTATGACTTTACAAAGAATATGTGACACAAACGTCACAAGCTATACCAAACCTATAAAACAGTGGACAGCCCGTGGTCCGACAATTACAACCGTCGCGGTGAGCTTCAGTCATAATATCCCAAGCACCCTGCTACCGACCCATCGACTATACCGTAGTACCTGCAGCCAAAGAAACATCATCTACACGGTTGTGGTGGTATCCACATCCGCATAGGTGAAATAATGAGTTCACCGCCTTAGTATACCTCATACTAAGACCTCAATGGTATAAGACTAACTGAGTTTTCACAAAGAACCAACCTTTATATTATTTTAGTCGTGCGAGCACTATATTAGCCACAATTTACCAACAGCTAATGTAGCAAACACCGACTATTCAGAAATCATTTAAAACATTATATATAGCTGTGAATACATGTAGAAGTTCCAGACATCCCTCCTTGGAAGTTTCTACATATAGACCCCTCTATAATAATATTTTTCACCGGTCGCTTGGACATATGTGCACACGATCACTCCATCACAGATATCACGTATACACATAGGTCTTAAGCAAAGAACATGGCATCTTACTCTTCCGTACTAGGATAACATCCTTCAACAAAATACTCGCAACACCATCTCTAATCGTATTTCAGCTTCGTGCCTTGACGCCAGTAGATCATGAGAGCACTAGAGCTAAACTCAATCATGCTAACACGTCTTTTCTGGAGAACAAGAACAGTCAACCTTCCTACTCATAGACATGCCATTACTCACACCTGGGCAATCATGTATCCATGTACTTTCAAGTTCAATGTATGCTATTAACACATGGACCATCCGATAGAAATATACATAAGATCTTTTCCATGAAGACTCTTATGCATACTACTACGTCTAGCAAAACTACTCATATTATAAAAACAACTCTCACAAAACAATGCTATAATGCTATGCATGAACTGGGGCTGATACTGTTATGCTGCTGATACTGATACTGCTGATACTGATACTGTTATGCTGCTGATACTGATACTGCTGATACTGTTATGCTGCTGATATACTGATACTGCTGGTATGTATGCTCTATACTACATGCTCAATGTTCCGTGCTTGACCAGTATATATTTCACTACTGTGTCACGCTGAAATCATGCATTTGTTAAATCACATCCTCTCAAAACTAAACAAATCCATCATTTTACCCAACACTTTGAAATCATTCAAAACTTAGTTTCTTTATCAAATCTACGCAGTTTCAACATGACATGTTCTCAAACAATTTGCATAATTTAAATCTCAACCGCAGAACTTAACACTTTAAATCTAGTCAATACTTTTCACTCTTGCACTATCTCTTAAACATCATTGATATAGTTTAAACATAATCGAAACTAATAAATCATCTCAAAGCATATACATTTCATCATATGGTTGGTTCAGTTTCATAAACAATATATATATTTTTATCAATCCAATACATATAAAAATATATATTTTCTCAATGAGTGGAATACCCACCTTGGCTGCATTGGACTCCAACTCGAACACTCCTTGGACTCTAGTCATTTGGACTCTACATTGGAGAACCAATTAAAGTCTCCAATCCGAATATGATCCTGCAAACATTGGTAGCATTAGACTATGCTATTGAATCTCATACTCTATGACGTCTAAACTACCCGTGCTCTCACACGTCACTTTGTCCACGTCTAAAACTTAGTTAAGTGCCTAAACTATTATTAGGTTAACATTTATGTCTAGGTTCATATAATCTTTGTTTATCAATACAATGATGTATTTACTATTTTATTTAGCTTACTTATTATCGTTGCTTATCATTATCTATGTTAATCATCTAAGTAGTTTAGATTATAGAACATTAATCTTGTTCAACATATTAATTTGATTACTCTTATTAAATTAGATTATAATCACATATTGAATATACATTCGTTTGCTAAAGCTTATGCATCGTCCTCAAAGCTAAGCATTACACTTAGGCTCTAGGTCTAACCCATGCTTAGCTTAACTTATCCCAAGGCTCCTAGTATACACCTAAGCCCGGCATTATAAAATTCTACATAATTAAGTTAAGCCAAAGAATCAAAACTTAAATAGAATATCCCAAATGATCCGTTGCAAAGAATTCAACCGTTTAACATAGCTACCCATCAAATTAGGTTCTAAAATGAACATTACTCCTAATCGGTCAGCTTATCCAAAACAGTTCCTTAAATTCATAAGATATCAATCATAAACATTATCATTTCTATTCTAACAATAAGTAAAGATTCTCTTACAACCAAACCTTTAATATCCATTGTCATATATCGAAACGAATCAAAACTCCTTCATTACATATAATCGGCCAAAGCCATTAAGGGCTACCCAAAAATCAACACCACAAATCCAACCATCAAAGCCCCAACTCACATCCATAAACACCATTAACGCCTCATCTTCCATCTAAACCGAACATCACAAATACCGTGAAGAATTCACCCTCAAATCCATAAAACCAACTCCAAGGATAACCAATTAATAATCAATCCAATAAGAAATTCCAGAATTTCTCAATCCAAACAACTCAATCATTTAATGAAATTAAAGAACTAAAACACCAACTAAAACTACCAAAATCTAAACCACATAGTCCTCAACCCAGTCGTCCATAGCCAACCAAAATCTCCCCACATCAAGCCATAAATTCTGATTTAGAATTACCATGGTAATGAACTTAACCATTAATCACAATAGTCCATAGAATCACACCTCAAATTAGCCAACTCGAAATCCAACTCAGTCCACACGACCAACAAGAGAAACAATACTACAAAATACCCAAAATCATCAAGAATCACATACATACACCCACATATAGCTTCAATCAACCAACATCAATCTAAAACACTGCTCAAAACACTACACGGCCAGCACACATCACCCATAACAATCCCATACTCCATCTCAACACACACATCCATAGCCACTGCCGACACACAACCAGCCCCAATACACAGCCAATACTCAGCGATCCTAACATCACAGTAACACAAAAATCACGGCTCAGCCGATCCAACCACAAACAAGAACTATAAAAATCCAATTAACTGAAAAGCCCCAAAATTATCAAACCCTAAATCCAAAATAATCAAATCAATTCCCAAAATAAATTATCATAGATTATAAGAAATTACCCAAGGATTTTCATAGCCAATCCACTGGAATCAGTGAGCTAGAATCGCCGGAAAACTTCATTGAGAACCGGGTCTCCACATGTGTTCAGCGGGTCACCGGGTTGCAGTCACGGGTTGTACTGGTTCACGGGTTCAGGCTTCTACAAGGATAGGCCGGAAAACGCCCACTGGACCGCAGGAAATTCGCCGGAAATCGCGTCACAGGCTGCTGGATCGCCTCTGGTTCGGTGGGTCGTTCGGATTTCCCCCCAGCCCCGTCGGGTCTCCTCACACGGATCCACTGGATCCGCACTTCACTCCCTCTCCCGAGTCTCATCTCTCTCTCAACATCTCTCGATCTCTCCCTTAAAATCTCCCTCTCACGTCACTCTCTCTGTCAGTCGGTCTCTCAATTTTGTTGAGAAGAAAGAAGAAAGTCGAAGGAAAGAAGAAAGAAGGGAAAAGAAGAGATGAAAAGAGGAAGGGGCTGTGCGTGAGGTTGGGGAAAAAAGGTTGACCGGATTGGACTTTTGTCCATTCTTTTCTTTTCTTTTTAAAACCCCCATATTCTCTAAATTATAACATTGCCCCAACCCTTTTAGTTCTCTATTTTCTTAATTGTTATTTGACCCCATATATTTAATAAACATAACTTATAAATCACTAAATTTCATATCTAATTTCTTGGTCTTCACATCCTCTCCTCCTTATAAAAATTTCGTCCTCGAAATTTGCAAACTCTTCAATTGCACTTGCTTACACGAAGCTGCCCTAATAGTCCTTAAAGTTAATTTGTACTAGGCATTCAATCTTTAGCCTATATAGTTAACATCCAACTTTCATCATCCACATCGTTTCCATTTCTCTGCTTCAACGTAAAGGTCTGCTCTTATCATAGACCTCGTCTATTTTTGTTTGTCCGTGTCATCAATACCTGATCAGATCATTGCATCTCCCAATACCTCAAGTAAAAAACGGGTCGTCACAGAAAATGGTATCAGAGCCATTGCCCAGCCTGAGATGGTGGGAGCGTGCACAAGCCCAAAGAGGGTTGCCGGCGGGCACTCGCTGGGATGCCAAGAATGGGGGGATCCCATGAGGGTCGCTAGCGAGGACGCTGGGTCCCAAGGGGGGGTGATTGTGACGTCCCACATCGCCTGGGAATGAGGATGTGCTTATATGTATAAATGCACCCTATATGACACAACGCGTTTTAAAGCCGTGATGGCAATGAACCTATCAGAACTCCGCAGTTAAGCGAGCCGCTGCGAGAACAATCCCAGGATGGGTGACCTCCTGGGAAGTCTGATATGGGGAGCCAAAAGCGGACAGTATTGTGTCATTGGGGGTGGATCGTTACATTGTTTATGCTGGAGTTTTTTTATCTTTCTTTAAATTTATTCTAGTCTTTTATTCACACGCTTTTGCGGTGGCGCCAAACATTTTTTCAGATATCACAATATCTATATATATATTACACAGTCAAAATTTTCAATGATAAAAAGACCACTTTATTTTGCATATTATTAAAAGACTATCGAATAAATAAAATGTTTTTATTAAAAGACTACCCCTTCTAACCAAGAGATGACATTACACATCTCTTGGTAGATTTAGATTTTTCAATGCAATTTACCGCTACGAGTCAAAGGAAACGCGTGTAGTACGAGGGGAGAGAAAGGCAGGAGACATTTTTCCTTTCTCTATGGACTATAACCAAACCCTCTGATGTTTGAGAGCCACATAGCATATCTACATTTCATTTGCATGGAGTTGTATACAAGCCATAAACGTATCATATTTCATCTATATTTTATTTGTAGGAATGTGTACGCGTGGTGTACTTTACGCAGCTGAGTTTGTAAAGGTGAAACAATGAAATCAGGGCTGGTTTGATAAATTTTAAGGCTTAAGGCAATAAGTTTAGGTAAGGTTATTTTTTTATGTTTAAATATTAATTAAATAAATTTATTTTAATATTTATATTATATTTTTCTATTTAATATGTCAATTAAAGCACTTTTTTTCTATTTGTAAAATGTATTTAAAGATTTTTATAAATAACTTATTAGATATATTGTTGGGAATAATCCCACTCAGATTGACCTTTGGGGCAATATCGGCCCAAGAAGAATCAACAGGAGGACTCTTGGGATTGTCCAATCCCAGGAGATAAGTACTAATTAAGCAGCAGGGGCAGCAGGACTCTCGAAAAAATCCTATCTTGGAAGATCAACACTGAGCAGCTGTTCTCGAGAATACATGACAGGAAGTATACTCTAATTAGATCCTTGGAATGCAAACAAATCGGGACCAAGAGCCAATTCGGTTGGTTAAAACTCAAGCACTAACTCCGCCCCAAGACAAATTGAGGGAAGAGTTGGGATCCAAATCTTTTGAGATCAGGATCAGTTCTGGGAAATTCGAGATTGAAGGTAATCCGGGATTTGCCACCAAAGATCTTGCGTGGAGGTTTATAAGGAAAGAATCCCGAGATTGGAGGAGAGAAGAGTCCAAGTCTAAGTCAGACTCTAACGGCGCTCCCAAGCCAAAGAACACGAAACCCTAGTAGTAAGGGTGCTCAGCATTCAGCCTATAAATAGGCCGATACCCTAGATATAAAGACAGATCAAATTTTAGAGAATTAGACAAACTCTTTCTCTCAGAAATTAACTTAATCATCGAAAAGACCCACGAAAGGGTCTCCTAACTTTTATGTGGGACTATTCTTCAAATGGAATCGAGGTATTCTTTGTGTCTAAGTCATGAGTAAGTTGTGTTCAGACTCGTACTAAAAGTAGAACAGGATCCTCTCAATCTCCCAGTTTAAAGTAATTTGTGTTTAGACTCCTACTAAAAGCATAACGATATTTAACCGGTGTATAAATAACGCGGGACATTATCCTGTCCAGGTATGATAGTAGCGAAAATTATAAATTGAAGATAGAAAGAAAAATTCAAAAAGAGATAAAATAATAAATAAGAAAGAGAAAAACTCATAATTGTCCTAAATAAGCAAACAGATAATTAATCCTGAAAAACTTAAAATTTAATTGATATTTCAAAACTTGATTCCAAAATATAACATATGTGCCTTTATATAGGCAAAGTTTGAGTATTCTCCAAGCAGAATACTTTGAGAAAAAGAAATAAATAAGGGTTAAAGACATATTTCGTACATGTGGTTTAAAAATTTTATTTTTTGGTACCTCAATTTCATTTTGTTTCACAAAAGGTACATTGGTTTTGCGAAAAGATTGACTTGATACCTCCGTTTATTTTTCCGTCCAAATTTTAATGGATTGCCACGTGTCAACCCTCATTGGTTGACACGTGGCACAATATAAAAAAAAAATTAAAAAAACCAGGGGTGGCTCAGCAACTCAGTTGGCCAAAATAGGTATGGTCGGGCAACCCCATGGTGGCATGAGCCACCCCTCTTCTTTTTTTTTTTTTCAATTGTATTATTTTTTTATATGGTGGGCATGGGCACCCTTTTATGTGGGACTATTCTTCAAATGGAATTGAGGTATTCCTCGTGTCTAAGCCGTGTGTAAATTGTGTTAAGGCTCAAACGATAGGGGTTATAAAGAAGTTGCTCTCTCTCTCTCTCTCTCTCTCTCTTTGTGAAGCGCGTGAATAAAAAACTTTTTCTTTTTGTAAGTGTGAACGAAAGACCAAGAAACTCATGCTGTCGTTATAATAACCTTCCTCGTAGCTTCCACGTAGCTAGCATGGTGGTCGGTGGCGCATGTTTTGGTTTCACCCAATTAAAGTGAGATATTCTTCTTCTAAGATGAAATTTTAAATAGTAATTAAATACATTAGCATTTTTAAAAAAAATTTAAATAATTAGTGCCTGGATTTTATTATTATTTAAAATATAATGCTTATAAGAAGACTGACTTTGGTTATGCTGGAGTTTCTTGGTCTTTCTTTAAATTTATTCAATTCTTTTATTCACACGCTTTAGTAGCGGTGGCTGCAAAAATTTTCAATGATAAAAAGACCACTTTATTTTGCATATTATTAAAAGACTACCGAATAAATAAAATATTTTTATTAAAAGACTACCACTTCTAACCAAGAGATGATATTACACGTAGATATATGTAGATATTTCAACCACGCTACGAGTCAAAGGAAACGCGTGTGTATGAGGGGAGAGAGAGAGAGGCCACGAGACACGTTTTTCCTTTCTCTATAGACTGTAACCAAACCCTTTGATGCTTGACAGCCACACAGCTCTATATTTCATTTGCAGGAGTGTGTACGCAGCTGAGGTTGTAGAAGGTGAAACGGTGAAATCAGGGCCCGCACTATAAATTTTGATGCTTAAAGCGGTAAGTTTAAGTGAGGTTATTTTTTATATTTAAATATTAATTAAATTTATTTTATTTTAATATTTATATTATTATTTTTTATTATTTTATATGTCAATTATAACACTTTTTTTTTATTTGTAAAATGTATTTTAAGATTTTTTATAAATAGCTTATTAGATATATAGTTGGAAATAATCTCATTCAGATTAGCCTTCAGGTCAATACCGGCCCAAGAAAAATCAACAACAAGACTCTTGGGATTGTCAAATCCCGAGAGATAAGTACTAAGCAGCAACGGTAGCAAAACTCCCAAAAAAGTACTAAGCAACAAATGTGGTTAAGCCACTCCCAAGTAGGGATGTAAATGAAGCAAAGCTACCCGTGAGCTCGCTCGGGCTCGGCTCGTGCGCGACTTAGATATTAAATGAGTTATTCGTGGACACGAAACTATACTCGATTATTAAACGATACATACCCGTATAAAACCCGGCTCGCTTGTTTAAAGTTCGCGAATATACTCGTAAAAAGGGTCGGCTCGCTTATTAGCTCGACTCGTATATATTTATTAATATACATATTTATTAATAAATGTATATCACTTATTAATTAACAATAATTAATTATTGTTATACAATATATAATTATTAGTTATATTTATAAGTATCTATATAATATATAATTTAATTATAAAAAATAATTAATATGATTATATCTTATATGATCTAAGAGACTAAGACTCTAAGTCTAATAATTAAATATCTAATGATTGTTGAATTAACAATAAATTGTTAATCATATAATTTAATGAAAGTCTTGATACTTAATTTATCATTCAAATAATCATATCTTATACAATGACAATGTAATTGGTATAACTCCAGATCAATTGATTAGCGTTAAAATCAACAATGTATTTCTTATAATCACAAATTAAGTATAATTATTAAAATTCATATCATTAGATTATATGATCATATGTATTATCACTATAATTTATATGAAATGTATATGATCTAAAATTTATATGATATTGAATCTTAAGTGATATAGCACGCTATATCTTTATTATATAATGTAACAATCATATAAACAATACTTATTTTGTATTATTATATGATTAAGTGTGATATAAGTTCTAACAGTGTATTATGATGTAACAACAATAAATGATGTGATCAAATAATTCATTTGATTTAATTTAAGCATGATCTGACAATTTATATGATATTAAATCTCATCTCATATGGCACAATGTATAATGTAATAATCATATAAAAAATACTTATTTTGTATCATTGTATAATTAAGTGTTATCTAAGTTCTTTCAATTTTAGTTGTATCATGTCATATAAATGTTATTATTAACTACTAATAGAGTTAGGATAAGTAATTAAGTATGATTCATAATTTTCATATCAAATCATAAATAATCTCATACTATATGATATGAATCATAATTCATAACTATATATAATTAAAAATTATTATAACCACATAATGACATAGTCACATAACTACATAAGTCATGACTCATAAGTATACAATTCACACCAAGTAACTAATATAAATTATAATGATTAAGTATAATTTTTACTTAGATAATTTTGATATATACTTGATACTTCTAGCTTAAGTATAAAATAATAATTAAGTATGATTAAATTATTATTATTATTATTATTATAGTTTAAATATAATTAATAATTTGTAAACTTTTACTCTTGAGCCTATGAATTAATGAATAATGATTAAATGTAATTTGTGTAAATACCAATTATGGATTTATAATTAACATTTAACAGATTATTTAATTAAGTATAAATGTATAATTATATAAATATGTAACTTATAAGTTAGAATTAATTATTTTTAGGTATAAATAATAATTTTTTGAATTTTGAAGGGAAAAGTACACATAACCTCCTAAAACTACTACCTTATTGTCAATGTACCTCTCAAACTACCAATTGTGTCAATGTCCCCCTTAAACTATAAAAAAATGTTAATGTTGACAAAAATATCATTCATAAAATTATTAAAATAAAATAAAAACTAAAAAAATTATTAAAAAAGTATAAAATAACAAAAATTTATTTCAAAAAATAATAAAAAAAATTAAAAACTGTATTTTTTTTTCGTTTGTTTATTTATTTATTTTTTTAAAAAATAATTTTTCAGTTTTTTTTTTTGGTTTTTTTTTTTTTAAAAAATTATTCTTTTTCGTTTTTTTAATTTAATAAAAAACTGGTTTTTATTTTTTATTTTTTGCCTTTTTTTTTCTTTCTTTCAAAAACATGTTTTTATAATTTTCAGTTATTTTTTCATTTTTTTTTTAAAAAAAAAATCGTTCTTTTTTTGTTGTTTTAATTTTTTCGTTATTTATTTAATTTAAAAAAAAAAAAATAAGTTTTTTCAAGCCAATTTGTATGAAACTTTCTAACCAAGCTATTTGAAAATCCCCCCCCCCATTTTTCCCCATCTGCGCACTGTGTATTGTCCTTGTACGTGCACAGTGCGCAATATTGCTTTGACCTTTTTTTTTTTTTTTTTTACCCTTTCCTCTATTATTTTTTATTTTATTTTTTTTCTACCTTTTTTATCCCTTTGAAGTCTAAAAAAGCAAGACACAGTAGACAGTAGTTGTCTAAGTTTGTAGAGTGGTATGATGACTCTTGACTTTTCAACAAATATCTGACGCTACATGTTGTGTTTAGGAGAAAAAAAAAAAAAAAAATATTGTTGCCAACTCAGCTTGTCTTCGACCTTCGGCTTCGTCCCTTCTTCAAACTCTCAAAACTCTATTTTTTTTCACCTATTTACAGGAATCAAAAACGTTTATGAGAAAGAAAAAAAAAATCCACATCAAAGAATAAAGATGAGACTATAATATAGTTATAACATTTGAATAAAATAAATTAATTAATTAGTAGATTTGTCTCAAGCATATATCTTTAACAATTCAAAAAATATAAATATATATATAAAAAAAAAAAAAAACATGTTGATTATATCAAAATTCAGGAGCAACTATAATTTATTAATTTTAGTTTGCTACAGGACTCACAGGAGTGATTCTTCAATCTTCCCATTACATGAAGTAGTGTACTGTTTGACTGTTTCCTCAAAAAAAAAAAAAAAAAAAAAAAAAAAAAAATAGCTTTGCTTCATGCTTGCTTGCCGCTTCACTCTTCAGGTTTCTTCGAAAAAAATAGCAAAGCAGGTGGATTCCAAGTTTCCAACCAATAAGTGTGTCAGGGACTCAAGCGTCACTGTCAGCCTACAGCCTTGAATGTTTGACTGTTTGAGCCTTTGAGGTTAACGAGGAGCAATAAAGTTCAGTTTCTCTTTTAGACCGTAGGATCATATATACGTAAATCGTAGCCATTCATAGGAGAAAATGTGGAAAATAGCTGTAATGTAATATGTGAGTGCAAAATTATATGATGTGTGAAATAGCCATGAGATCACTCTCATAGATATGATCGGACGGTCTAAATACAACCCAAGAGTTGATAATTATTTTTAACGGTCAGAAAAATATTTAGTATAGGCTCATGCTTCATTAGTGTGTAGATAATTATTTGTTCATTGGACTAGAACAAAAATCGCAGACTAGTAGATTAACTTTCTTTCTTTTTTCGCATTTTCTTTTATTTTTCAATGTTCAAAACCATCAATTGCATTCAATGTCATTTAATGCAGAAAACTCATTAATTCTTCTGAACTTCCGATTGCTCAAATTTTAAATGCTTTGAATTTATTCTTCAACTACCTGTTAGGCTTGCATTCAATCCAAGCCCTTAGATTTTTTTCATCTATTTCATCTAAGGGCAGCCAAGGCTTCTAAGTTTGTAATTCCTTTAGAGTTCCAAATCGTCTTCGACTCTTCGTTTGATTTGCAACCAAAAGAAACGTTCCATCATCAGCCATTTCATATCGCCGCCAAATCCCTTATTTTCTGAAATTTCTGTGAATCTTTTATTCTTCTCCCACGTTATGATGCCAAGGGCAACGAAAAATGCAGAGTTTATATGTCAAACTTTTCATCCTCTCTTGATTCCGGAAGAAGAGCTCAAGCTTTTTATCCTCTTCAACTTCAACTTCAAGTTTTCAACTTCAAGCAAGCCAGTTATTTTTCTAACTTTCTACTACTTAAGATTCTTATCACTTACAGTTTTTTTTTTTTTAATTAGTACTTACTTTTCTTTTCATCTTTCAGGAGAAGTTATTTCCATTTGCAATCTACAAACACGCATCGGCATAGAGCACATTGAGCAGTGAGTACCGACTACTTAAAATTCGAGTGCACTATTTTTTTTTTTTTTTACTGGATTGTTTATTTTTTAGATGATATTTTAGGTATGATAGTAACTAAACAGATTTCTTATATATAATAATTTATCATACTATTTTTTTTTTTTTAACTAAACAGATTAAAAAAAAAAAAAATTCTCCTACTCAATTTAAAAGAAAATTTTTGTCCGTTATAAGTTAACACAAACTCAATAAATATTGGTCTTGTTTGTAATGGTTTAATTGAAATGAGTTTCTATTGTATTTTTCATTAAAAACAAACATATATGGAACTAGAAAGATTGATAAACTAATAAGATTACTAGAAAGATTGATGATGTTTGTACTTGTTTAATTGGAATGTATTTCTGCTGTATTTTTCTTTTTCTAATATATTTATTTGGTTGGTTGAGTCTTCTAACCCTGTAATTCTACAATTTTAATATTCAATTTAAGGATACTATTCATGGATCCCATCACCAACATATAAGCATGGAAACTAACCTTCAAGAAAACACCATAAGTTCTGTTTCCTGCACAATGTTTCTGTTTACTGAATTTGTGCTAGTTAATAAGCATTGTATTATAGTTTCTGATTTATGCTCTTTTGTAATAATACAAACTACCTATTATAATTTCTTAAAAGGCATGGAGGGGATTTGAACAACATCGATCTGGTGGAGTGGTATGAAAATGAAAATTCTCTAGAAAATGAAATTAAGCAATGCTGGTAGTGTTAGTTCCACAAAAAATATTGAGGATAAAGATATCGATTCTATTGATGTTCAACTGAAGGAGATTCTTTAAAGCATGCTTATCAAAGAAAGCTAATGAGGAAGACTTCTATAGTTTGAAATTTTTTTTACTGAGGTGGAAATAAAATGTGTGAAAAAACATCAATGCAATTGGTGTAAGAGGACATTCACTATATCGAAATCAAGTTGTACTAGTACGATGGGTAGGCATTTGAAAACTTGTTTATCGTACATTGGTGCCAATAAGAAAAAAAAAAAAGTAAAAGGTTTTGCCTCTTGAAGCTACGGAGGTTGATGGTGTAGGGAGCGTAACACATTTTATTTATGATTAAAAGAAGGCTAGAGAAGTTTGTTCTCATAGGATTTTATATCATGAATACCCTTTTAATATTGTGGAGCATCGATTTTTTAACAAGTTTGCCAAGACTTTGTCTCCACATTGAGTAAAAATATCTCGGGCTACAGCAAAGAAGGATTGCTTTGCCACTTATGAGATTGAGAAAAGAAAATTGAAAACTATGTTGACACGTGTCATTTAGTGCTGTGACTTCAGAGTCTACATTTAGTGCTGGTGGGAGGGTCATTGATCCTCACAGATCTAAGTTATCTACAGAAACTGTGCAAATGTTATTGTGTGGGGCAAATTGGGTCAGAGCGTTACATGGGATTAAAAGGAAGCACAATGTAAGTTTTATTTTGGTGTACTTATAATTGTTATTGTCCTTTGCATTTATAAGGTTCTAAATGTTTCTTATTTTCTATTTTTTAACCTTAGGTGGAGGAGGATGAGGAGGAGGAGAAAGTGGAGATTGTCTTACCAGCAATTTTGTAGCAGTTTACTTTCTTTGTTTTTTGCTATATAAGTGACTAAGTGTTGTAATATAATTGCATATTTTAGTTGTGACACTTGTGGGATTTTACTTTTTTTGAAGTCATGAAGAGTTGAAGACATGAAGACTTTAGATTAAGGTAATTAAGACTTCCTATTTAATATTTAGTGATTATGATTTTTTTTTTTTTTTTTTTTTTTTTTTTTTTTTTGCATTTACAAAGTTCTAAATATTTTTTATTTATATTTTGTGAACTTTAGGAGGAATTTGAAGTGAAGATTGTCTTACCAAAGTTGCAATAGCAATTTGATTTTGAACTAAGTAAGCTTATCTGTTTTAATATTATTGAATATTTTGTTTGGGGAATTTTGTTAGACAATACAAATTTGGAGAAGACATGAAGACTTGAGGACTTGAGGTAATGTATGACTTTCTCAATTCCTATTTAATGATTATGGCAAATTGAATTTTGCATTTTTATAAAATTTCCCTTGACATTTTTTTTCAAGTGAAAGATTTTTTACTTGACTAAGTACTGCAAGGGAATAAAAATTTAAATAAATTTTTTTTAGTGTGTGCAGGTTTATAGAAGTTTTGCATCATTATTTTTCAACTTGAGAAAATTTTATTGAGGACATTATTCAACTGCAACTAAATAAGGATGCTTGGTTTCTTAAGATACATTGGCCATTTTTTATGAGGAAAGGTTCAATAGTTGTTTCTGAGCATGATATGACTTGTTTTTTTAATGCTATTCTAAACTCCGCACTTTATTTAAGGAAATTCCATGAACCTAATTTCCTGTCATGTATTGAAAATATCTTGTTGATTTCTTCTATTATGAGAAATAGAGACATGAAAAATTTCTTACATAGTGGTGATTGTTTGTTTTTTAAGCCACCAAGAGGGGAAGAATGGATGTAATGGAATCTAGTATTCTACTATGGATGAATGTGCAGCAATTACTGCAGAGAGACAAGAGGATGTAGGCCCAGCTTAGAGAATTAGCTTGTAGTTTTATTTACATATTGTCTCATTTCTCTTTTATTATTCATTCAATCTCATCTACTAATTTATTATTTGTATTTCTTTTTTAACTATTTTATCTATTTTCTATTTCTTTGGACTTTAAAAATATTTTTTTACATTTTTTACTAACACTAAATTAAATTTAATCACTTATTTACTCAGCTTTCGTATTTTAATTACTAAAAATGTCTTGGACATTACAGTAATTTTCCCAAGTTCAAACTTCCTAATAGCATGTTACATATGTCTTCTTGAATCCTGCTATTTTAATTACACGTATGAATATATTTTGAAATGTTTTATATATGTGTTAAATGAAACTATGCTTTCAAAGGAAATGATTTATGAAAATAGATTGAATTTTCGAAGGAAAAATATGATTAGCGAAAAATGATAATATTATGTGAAATTATGTATGAATGTATGCAAAGGCTCAGTGATTAGGTTGGGATTATGTGCCTAACACCTCGATATTAGGAATGGGGAAACAAAGTTGCCTAACAGTCTAACGGTGAAGTGGGGTCACACGCTTAACACCTCAAACTTATAAGAGTGATAAATTATTAGCAACCTTACGGTTAAGTGCGGTAGCACTTAGCAAATTCCTAAAGATAAGTGGGAATATAAATTCACTTATTGTTATGATGAGATGATATGTTATGTGCTTAAAGTATGATGATTTTAATTAATGTTTTACTTATCATGCTATGAATTGTTTTACTGCTTCATATTATAAAATGTGGAGTTAATTATGTATTAAGAAAATGCAAAGAAAGATATTTATATTTTATTACTATATATCAAACTATCTATCACATGGTTTACTCTTTAGCTATATTTTTATTGAAAACAAATTTATGAAAACCATGCATACGTGGCTGTCTAGTAAACACTAGTGATGATATATTTTATAAACAACTGATGACTCAGATTATAAATGGTTAGTTTGCTTGAACTTGCTGAGTCGTGAACTCACTCTTCTACCTATAATTTTTATAGATGTGGTTGAGGAGTAAGAAGAAGAAGACAAGGACCTGTTTGAGTGTCCGATCTATAATGAGTGAGGCTGATTGGGAGTCTCAGTTTTTAGAAAGACTAACAGTGAAAATACTTGTAGTGCTAGATGTGTGTATTTTAATATGCCATTTATGACAACTTCTGATCTACAGTGTGTTGTTAATAGCCTTGTAAAAGATGCAGCTTGCTGCTTGTGACAGTTTTGGTAAATTAAGTTCTTAGTTGTTGATATTTATAATATTTGAGGTTTTAATTAGATGCTCTGGTACAATTATACTCTTAAGGAAAACTTTGATCTTTAATAAAAAATAAAAAAGGTCTGCTGTTATTTTATGTAGTAGTGTTACGAGTAATTTTAGATAATCACATTTACGACTTGCTTAGAAAGTTGGGGCGCTACAGTAAGAGTGTGTATAGCATTACCCTTTCTAAAAATATGCACTGCAAAAAAGGCACAAAGACAGATGTTCTTCCTTTCGCATTGCGTTTTTAAGGAGAAATTGATAAGAAAAAATAAAGATAATCATTTACTCCATACTTTAATACTCATTCTCACGTGTGGGCTCAAATTCTACCTTAATAAGTAAGACCAAATGCATAGAATATTTAATTGAAATGTTAAGTAAAAGAAAAATTAAATTCAATCAAACTCCACCTTAATAAGCAACAAATGAAATATTTAATAGAAATGAGAGGTAAACTATAGACTCAAGGTTCGAATTTAGGACCTAAAGGTTTGATACGAAATTAAGTCATCGTTTATTGCAAAAATTTAAACTAATAAGAAAGTTAATTTAATAATTTAATCAAATACTTTAAAAAAAAAAAAAAAATATGGTTGTGGCCTTATTTGCCGCACAATGCGCACGAAAGTAAGCACTTCGGTTGACAAAAGGCATGGGAAGGAGCAAACCTCAAAAAGTCTCTCAACTCTTCACAAACCTCTAAGAGAAAAAAGTAACAAACACCGGCAGAGAAACTAAATCCCAAAGAAAAAAAAAACAGAAAATACTATGAAAACCACTAAAATACAAACAAAAACCCAAAAAATCTGTAGCATCGACGGAGGAAACAGTGGGAACGCGTAGGCGCATCAGGTCCAGACATTGATGCAGGTGGCAGCGACGGGTAGCGGCGAGGCCGTTGAAGACAATGGCGAAAAGCGCGTTGGTGGGCGAAACTGACGGAAGATGACCGATCTGGCTTGGATGAAGCCAAATCTATAAACCAAATTAGTGCCAGGAGAAACAGAGGTTGAGAGCAACACGATGGAGGAGGAGAATGGCGTAGCGAATCAGAGGAGAAGACAAGGCAATGGGGAAGGCTGAGATTGCTGCAATTTTGAGAAGAAAAATAACAGATTGCTTGAGGTTGTTAGAGATAATATGTGGTAGTCCCACATTGCCTAAGTGAGGAGAAGCTTTGGCCATTGGCTTATATAAAAGCTTCATCCTCTTGTCCCACATTGCTAAGATAGAAGACTCATCTCTACTCTAGTCTCTATAAATAAGGGAGCACTCATTGTATTCAGATCATTCAATAAAAGAGCATAATGTAGCCCTTTGGGCTTTATCTTGTGGATGTAGGTCATAGACCGAACCACGTAAATCTCTTGTCTCTTTTATTTTATTATTCCGCATTTTATCTCTTTTAGATTTAGATTTCTTACATGGTATCAGAGCTAATAGGCTAACGCCAATTATTAGAATCTGGGTTAAGTCTTTTTCTTCCTTTATATTTTTTTGTAATTTATTTACTTTTCTTTAGTTCTTTTATTTTTATTTTTCTTTTGTTTTGGTTCAAATTGTTTTACAATCATGAAACCCTCATTTCTTTTATTCTCTTTTATTTTATTTTCTTTTTCTTTTGTTTTGGTTCAGATTGTTTTACAATCATGAAACCCTCATTTTCTTTTATTTTTCTGTAATTTCTTTTATTTATTTCTTTTTGGATTCTCTGTTTTTCTGTTCTTTCTTTTGTTTTGTCAAATAGTAGTGTGCATGAGTTGGAGATAAACTTTCCTCCAACCCATGCTACTAGTGTCTTTTATGTTGCTGTTCAATCAAAAAAAAAAAAAAAAAAAAAAAAATTCCGTCCGTTTAGCCACGCACCACCACAGTCCTCCAACCACATCGAAAGTCACTCCATCAGACAGATCTTCCTCCGTTCGTCCCAAATATGCCCAGAAAACTTCCTTCCGACCATCCACGCGCTTTCACGCGCCTCCAGAAGTTCCTGCATGTTTCTCACGCGCTCCACGCGCCTCCACCGGCCACCACGCGCCGCTTCTATCAGTCTTCTTCCACCTTGAAGACCAGATCCGGGATCATAGTCGTCCCTTCTTCTAACATATGCAAACTTTCTCCATTCCTTTCACCCAATGCTGTCTCTTCTTTCTGCAACTATCTTACCTCTCCCTGAGGCATTGCCTCCTCAAGTGTTCCCTTCCGCTCAGAACAAAAAAAAAAAAAAAAAAAAAAAAAAAAAAAAAATCTATGAAAATCAATCTGGTTCTGTAATATGGCCAACGCCATTTCACTCTGTTTTTCTCTAGATGCAAGTCACTGCAGCAACCGTCTTGACTATCTTCTCCTCTGCGTGTCTGTTGTCTGCTTTTCAGTCTTTCTCAGCCTCTCTTCCTTTCAATCTCCTTTAAAAAAAAAAAAAAAAAAAAAAAAAAAAAATTACAGAAGCCAGTCTCTTGTCTTTTCTTTTCTCTCTTCTGTGTCTTCTCTCTTTTCCTTGTTTTCTAAGTTGCCAGATCTCCGCCCAGTCTCACTGCTGCGTTCATATATGAGTCTTCTCCTTATCTCTTTCTCTCGGCATGTAACAAAAAAAAAAAAGGACGGAAAAGTCCTCTCCTCCCCTGTGTTTCACGTCCTGCTGATGACCCAACCAGAAAAGTCCCTCCAAACTCTTCATCTCTTCTCTGTAAAGCAGTAAAAGCTGCAGTGCTAAAACCCCCTCTCATTCTTCTCCTTCTCTCAAAATCTTACAAGAGTTTTCCTTCTCTTTACTCTCTTTGAGGCATTCTATCAAACACCTATGTTTCTGTTCTCCTGCTTATCCGTTGCTGTGCCTTGAGGACCCATCACCTGGTTCGGCCTCTCTACTCCCACGTGCTCCTCCTTCACCTCTGTTTCACCTCAAAAACAGAGCTTCATCTCAGGATCTTTCTAATATTCTTCTCTTCTTCTTCTTCCCTTCTCTGTTTTCTTCTTCTCTTTATTTTTCTAATATTCTTCCCTTCCTGAAGTTCTCAGTGTATTTCTGTCAAACACCTTAGCTGAGATCCTCTCCTGATGCCAATGAGGAGCCATCAGCGAGACACAGGGAGTCAATGACAACTATACAATCCACTCATGTTTCCTATTATACTATATCCTTCCTTCCACTCATGCTTCCTATCATACTATATTTTCCACTCATGTTTCCTATTATATTATATCTTTCCTTCCTTTTGTATACCGTCACTCATGTATTTCCTTTAATTTCTTCTCCTTTTATCTTTTATTCAAAAAAAAAAAAAAAAAAAAAAAAAAATCAAAAGAGGCCAAGTTGCCCATGTTTCCTTTCAAAAAAAAAAAAAAAAAAAAAAATCAAAAGAGGCCAAGTTGCCCATATTATTCTTGCCCATAGTTGGCTCATTCTCTTTTGGCCCATAGTTGGCCCCATCTCTCTTTTCTTTTGGCATTTGAGGTAATCTTTAAAACCCATGCCTTATTTAGCCCATTGGTGGCTCACTTCCTTTTGGCCCATAGTTGGCCCCATCTTTCTTCTCCTTTCACTCTGTTGGCCCTTTGTTGGCCCATTATTTGTATTTAGCCTTTGCGGTATTGTTTCAAACCCCGGCTCATTTCAGCCCATCGTTGGCTTTCATATTTGGCCCATAGTTGGCCTATTATTTGTAATTTGGCATTTGTGGTATTGTTTTAAACCTATGCCATTTCAGCCCTTAGTTGGCTTCCATGTAAAGTCATAGTTGGCCCGTTCCGGCCCAAAAGTTGCTGCTATTCGATGCTTCCAAATCTGATCATCAAGAAGCAAACTCAAGATTTCACAAGTTTCCACCTTGAGTTTGAGGGGGAATGTTAGAGATAATATGTGGTAGTCCCACATTGCCTAAGTGAGGAGAAGCTTTGGCCATTGGCTTATATAAAAGCTTCATCCTCTTGTCCCACATTGCTAAGATAGAAGACTCATCTCTACTCTAGTCTCTATAAATAAGGGAGCACTCATTGTATTCAGATCATTCAATAAAAGAGCATAATGTAGCCCTTTGGGCTTTATCTTGTGGATGTAGGTCATAGACCGAACCACGTAAATCTCTTGTCTCTTTTATTTTATTATTCCGCATTTTATCTCTTTTAGATTTAGATTTCTTACAGAGGTGACGGATAAGACATCACAAAAGGCGAATAGCGACCTCCTAGAAGGAAACTTCATGATATGGAGGGGAGGAGGCAGTGACGCGAGAGGGAGTGGGGGGGGGTGCCATGGCCCCCCAATTTTTTGAAAAAAAAATAAAATTATGAGGTTAAAAAGAAAATTCTAAAAAATATATATATATTTTTAGCCCATTGATCAATTCTCAACAAATTAAGTTGGCCCTACTCGATAAAAATTTTGGCCCTATTCACTAAATGTTTGTGGCCTTACTCAATTAATCCTAAAAAAAGCCCTTTAGCCAAACTACATTCCATAGGAACACAAGCAAAAAAAATTAGAGAAAAATATTTCAAAAAAATACCTTACCCAATTAAGCTTAGTAAATAAAAAAGCTTCTACATACGAATTGTTACATTGCAAATAAAAAACAGTAAGTCTATTAGAGACATATAAAAGAGAGGTATCAAACGAGGGAGTATCCATTCACACACACTCATACAGCAAATAAAAAGCTTGAGAGGAAGATTGGTCATGAGCCATGCATTACAGAGATAATAGCGCATACTGAGATATACAGAAATTTCGAGCATAAAACTTTGTGGTATTGTCCAAGGTAATGTGTGGGATTTTCAACACTCCCTTCTTATAGTCTAGGTCAAGGTCAAGTAAACAATGCATTGAATGATCCGCCATAAACTTCAATCTTTTCCCATCCAACTGGGTTGCATTGTACACATGCTTAACTGTTTTAGCTGTTCTTTTTGGTAGAGGTAGACATTTGGGCAGGTAAAATCTTCTAAACAAATCAACAAAGTGCATTATACTTGGCTCAGGCTCAGGATTGAGAAGTATGAGGATACATAGAGATAATAGAGCATACAGCTTGTATCAAAGTGAGGATCAACAAGATAACAACAGTTGTGATAGAAGCGGCCTTCCAGGAATTGCCAAAATAGTCTCGCCTCAAGGAAGCCAATCAACCATGCTTAGGGTTCTCGTAGAATTTCTTCAAATTTATACAAATATCATAATATTTGGTGCTCATGGTTGAATATACAATATTTGTGACCAAACTGTTGATAAAAGTTGCATCGTTGTTACCTAGCCCATTAACCATAATTCCCTTTCGACCAAGTAAATCCACATCCTTTTCACTTTAGATAAGGAAATCTAACAGGATAAAATAATCAGTAACATATGTCGCATTTGGGTAGTGGCATTGCTCAAATGCCATAAGATTTCGAGCATAAAACTCTGTAATATCGTCCAAGGTAATGTGTGGGATTTTCAACTCTCCCTTCTTATAGTCTAGGCCAAGGTCAAGTAAAGAATGCTCTGTCTCTGTTGAATGATCTGCCATAAACTTCAATCCTTTCCCATCCAGCTGGGTTGCACTGTGCACATGCTTAACATCTTCATCTATTCTTTCTAGTGGAGGATGACTTATGGGCAGGTAAAATCTTCTAAGCAAATCAACAAAGTTTTAACCTTTAATAATATTTAAAGTGGTATTTGAATTTGAGAAAGTTTTAACCTTTTAAAAAAATGTGTAAAAGTGGAATTATTGTCAATTTGTCATATTGTAATTTGTGAGTGAATTTTATCACTTAAAATCATGATATTCGTGAATAATGGTGATGAGTGCAAAATAGTGTATAATTTGACCCCTTAATTTACATTTGTTAATCCTTTAACTTTGCTATTTTCAAATAATTTTTGTTAATTTTAGTGTTCTAGTATATTTGTAGGTGATTGATAAAAAAAAATGATAGTCTGTTGGTGAAATAGCAAATAAATGGAAAACAAGCAAAAGAAGACACATGCACAATTCCATAGGGTGACGCTTTGGCGGTGCTCCAAACATTTTTTCAGATGTCACCATAACTATATATATATATACACTACAGAGTCAAAATTTTCAATGCTAAAAAGACCACTTTATTTTGCTTATTATTAAAAGACTACCGAATAAATAAAATACTTTTATTAAAAGACTACCACTTCTAACCAAGAGATGACATTACACATCTCTTGGTAGATACAGATTTTTCAATGCAACCATGCTACGAGTCAAAAGGAAAGTAGGATTGAATATCTCCTATTTAGGAAAGATATTATATTCAATTTTTTTTTTTAAAATTACTAATGTGTCGTTATACTGTCTAAATATTATTAAGTATTTTATAATAGCGTCATTGTAATATCTAAGTAATGTTAGAGGTTTAAATAAATATTATACTAATGCCATAGTAACGCCCATATGAAAAATACATAAAAATGCTACATAGTCATTATGATGCCCAAACAATACTAAGATATTTTAGATATGTCGTTATGATACCCAAATAATATTACGATATTATTTTAGATATATCGTTATGATGCCCAAATAATATTAACATATTTTAGATATGTCGTTATAATACCTAAATAATATTAAGATATTTAGATATGCCGTTATGATGCCAAAGTGACATTATAACATTATAAACATGTCGTTGTACTGTCCGAATTTTTAAGATTTAAAATAAGGTTTAGGAATAAAAAATAAAGAATATAGACTAATAATGAAGGTACAATATTAATGCAGAAAGTCATTTAAGGAGTATAAGCCTAAACTACAAGTTCAAAGGGGAAATTACACTTCGCATTCCTCTGTTTGTGCAAGCTCGGTGCTATACGCCTTGTCCGCCCTATTCGCCATTTTGGAAGGAACGGAGCAGCGGCACTTTGCACAAATACGCTTGATCTTGCCCAACCCATTTCGGTAAACATTAGCAGAGCATGGGTGGTTGGGCCACCTTTGACCAAATTGAGTGGTTTGACTTTATTATTAATTTTTTTTTTTTTTGGGCTTCTGCTTTTTATATTTTATATTTTTATTATAAAAAATATGTATCGTAATATTAATATATTATTGGCACTAACGTGACATATTAATGGGTTTTATCAAATTTTTTATCAATATATATATATTTTGCTTACCCAAAAAGTTTTCAATCACTATTCGTATTAGCAAGTAATTTTGCATTTTTCCTCTTATGATAAGATAAGATCAGGTGACCGTGGACCATAAGACCGGAATATTCCAACCAATTCGGGCAATCAAATATATTTCATTAAAAAGAATGGATGTTTTAAGAAAACCAAGCACTGTCTTAATTACGTAAGCATGGGAATGAGAAAGCAAATTAAGTGGCAAATTTCTCCGCTAATACCACAAACATAAAATACATTAATTCGGAAGATGTTGATGTTGTTGGGCCTTGGACTTGGCAGCGCTGTTGAAGTGTTCTGCATAATTGCTATGATCTTATTATTAGATTTTATAGTCCTTTTTAGGGGTGTAAATCCGGACCGGATATATCCGGCCAGGAAACCGGCTCCGGACATTACCCGGCTCCGGGAAACCGGGAATCCGGGAAATCCGGTTGGAACCCGGATACCCGGATCCGGGTACCCGGGGTACCCGGAGCCGGAGCCGGGTATCCATTTCAAAAAATCCCGGATATACCCGGGTACCCGGCTCCGGGTGGGTTATTTAATTAAAAAATGAAAAATTACCTCCCTGCCCTTTTAATCTAAAACTACATGCATAGGAAGAGGGGGAGGACCATTTGGTCATTCTCTGTTGATTCATTGTTGCCCTAAGCTATCAGATCATCCAAATCAAGAATCAAGTATCAAAACTTCAAAAGCTTCAAAACTCATCTCCTGCTCAAGCCTCACTGCCGCCGGCCTGCCGCTCCATTTCTCTTCACCTTCAGAACCCATCTCCTGCTCACGGCGACACGGCATCACATTGTTCACGGCATCACGGCATCACTGTAAGAAATAATATATCTCTTGTCTGTTTTGGTTTGTTCTGAGTTGGGTTGTTCTGAGTGTTGGTTATTTCACTTATTTGAGTCTGTTTTTTGTAGATAGCAACAATAATTATTTTCTTGTGTTGGAATCTATTTTTCCCTATTCTCGCTCTCGTCTCCCTCTCCGAAAAAAACCCTTTCCTCTTCTCAGTTTCCTCTCCTCTCCTTTTCTGTTTCCTTCCTCCTCATACTCTTGTGCTTCTCTTCTTCTTTTTGGTCTTTTAGGTTGGGGTTTCTCTTCTTCTTGGGTGTAGATCTACGGTGGTTGGGCTTTCTCCGGCGGTCTCGCGCCCCTTCCTGAGGCCTCGCCGGCTTGTTCCGGTCTTTCCCGTCGTCGTCGTTTTTTGTGGTTGGCCGCCGCGCCGCCGCGTCGTTGTGAGTGGTCGATGGGTTCTTTAGCTTCATGGGTTGTAGATCTACGGTGCTTGGGTCCTCATCCATGTGCTCGTGCCTCACCGGAGGGTTTCCCGTCGTGGTTCGGCTCTTCCCCGCCGCCAGATCAGCTGCGGTGGCCTCCACGCGCCGGTTCACCGCGCGTGAGCGTGGGTGTTTTCTGAAGTTTGGGTGCTAGATCTGCGAAGTATGGGATTTCTTCACCGCGCACGCGCCGCACAGTGGGATTCTCCGGCATTTTCCGCGACGCCCGTTGGTTTTCCCGGCGGTTTCCCTGCCGGCGTTGCGGCGCGTGGCTCCACGCGCCGGCGATGGCGGCGCGTGGCTCCACGCGCTGGCGTGTCTGCAGTTTTTTTTTTTTTTTTTTCCCGCAGTATTTCTCTCTTTCCTTTGTATTTTGGGTTCCTTTATATTTTTGGGTTGGGAGTTTGATGGGGGTTCTTTATGCATTTTTGGGTTCTTAATGAAATTTTCTTACTTATCAAAAAAAAAATTATAAAATCAATTGGGTTCTTTCTTTGACACAAAGATCTGGATGCATTTAAGAAATTTAATCTGATTGGTTGGTCAAGAGAAACAGAGGAGGCTGCAATGTCAATATGGGCAATGTCAAAATGCTTTTTTATGCATGTTTTAAAAAAAAAGAACAATTAAATTTATGCATGTTTTATTGTTTTTCATATTATCGATGAATATGATTGCAAGAAACTTTGTATTATTATGTTGTTAATGTTGTTTTATATTATTATGGTTCTTTATTGTATGGTCAATACTGACAATACTATTAAGTGTAATATTGTTTTTATGCTCCAACTAGGCCTATTATGAAAAATGTCAATGACAATGATTCATATGACAAGCCTCCAACTACAAATGTTGAAACCCCTTCGCCTTCCTTGCAAACTGAATTGGATCCCTCCAAAAACAAATCACAAGCTATGAATCGATCAAAAGTATGGTTGCACTTTAAAAAAGCGACACCAATTGACAAGGAAAAGCCTAAGGCAACATGCAATCATTGCCATAAGATGTTAGGGTGTCACTGGAGACATGGCACTACTGCTTTGAAGAACCACCTTACCTATAACTGTCCAACCTCTCCACTTAGAGATTTGGAAAAATGCAGTGTACCCAAAGGTCAAACTCTCTTGCAACAGTCATTTAAAAAAATGTCAGAGAGCGGTAGTTCCCATACCACTACCACCCAACTAGGATTTGTGAAGTACGATCCGATTAAAATAAGGAAGTTGGTTGTTCAATATTTCATCATGGAGGAATTACCTTTTAGGCATGTGGAGAGTTATGGGTTTAGAGAATTGATAAATGGAATTGAACCAAGGTTCAATTTACCATGTCGCATTACTCTACAAAAAGATTGCATGAAACTTTATGAGGAAGAAAAACTTAAATTGAAGGCTTCTTTGAGGGGTAAAAGAATTTGCATCACTACTGATACATGGACATCTCTTCAAAATTTGAACTACATGGTTGTCACCGCTAGCTACATAGATTCTAGTTGGAGAATGCATAAAAAAATAATCAAGTTTAACTTGATTTCAAGTCATAGGGGTGAAAATATTGGAAGAATGTTGGAAAATACATTAATAGAATGGGAGATTGAATCCGTGTTCACTGTTACAGCTGATAATGCGACAGTCAATGATGTGGCGATTGATTATATGAAAAGGAAGTTGAAGGACAAGAAAGGTTCTATTTTGGGAGGTGAATTCATTCACATGAGGTGTGCCGCTCATATATTAAATCTTATTGTAAATGAAGGCTTGAAAGGATTGGGTGATTGTGTTTCTAATATTAGGAACGCAGTGAAATTTGTGAGGTCTTCACCGCAGAGAATGGCAAGGTTTAAAGAATGCATAAAGTGTGAAAAAATTCAAAGTACGAAGACAGTGTGTCTAGATGTTCAAACAAGATGGAATTCTACGTACTTAATGTTGAGTGCGGCTGAGAAGTACGAAAAAGCTTTTACTCGACTTGGGGAGGAAGATGGTAATCCTTTTGTTGTTCCTAGCTATGATGAGTGGAAAAATGCTAGGGAATTTGTGAAGTTTTTGAAACCTTTTTATGAAGCCACATTGAAGTTTTCTAGTTCAACTCATGTCACCTCCAACTCATATTTCATTCAACTTTGTATTATTATAAAGACATTGGCCGATGGGTGTATGAGTTGTAATCCTATCATTAGTGTAGTGAGTTGGGATATGAAAAAAAAATATGAAAAGTATTGGGGGACTATGGAAAGGATTAACTTATTGTTGTATATTGCTCATGTCCTTGACCCGCGTACCAAGTTGAAGGCGTTAAAATATTATTTGGAAAAATGTAGTGGCTCTGATTGGGCGAAACAAATCGAGACAAATGTGAAAGACCTCTTGAACCGTTTGTGGGAGCAATATAATAAGTTATATGTGAGGCATTTGTCTAACCTTGATGCGGGTGTGGAAAGTTCAAGTGTTGCTTCTATAGATGTTAGTGTTGATGTTGATGTTGATGATGATGCACTTACAGAGACGCAATATATGAAGATTTTCATGAAACACCTTGATGAAGAGAGCAACTCGGAGTGTATGTCGGAGGTGGATCGTTATTTTTTGGATGGGTGTGAAGCATCAACAAATGAATTTGACATCTTACTTTGGTGGAAGGTTAATGCACCTAAATATCCTATCCTCGCAGAGATAGCCCGTGATATATTGGCCATTCCTATTTCTACAGTTGCATCTGAGTCTGCATTCAGCAATGGAGGACGCATATTGGATCCCTTTAGGAGTTCTTTATCTCCATTGACAGTTGAGGCCTTGATTTGCACACAAGATTGGTTAAAGAGCAATGGAGGCTTGGAGTATGAGAATTTTATTGAAATGTTTGATGAGCATGGTAAATGTTTATAAATTCATTTTAGTTTTCATTATTATTAATTTATTTTAGTTATTTATTCATTTAACTAATTCTCTTCTCTTCTTCTTTTTTTCCTTCTATTGTAGTTGTAGATGATTGAGAGCAAAGGCAAAGCTACAAAAAGCCAGAAACCGGACCATGCTGGGAACTTTTAGTTATGAACTTTTTTAATATGTTTATGGACTTTTGGTTATGAATTTTTTTTAATATGTTTATGGACTTTTAGTTATGGACTTTTGGTTATGAACTTTTTTAATATGTTTATGGACTTTTGGTTATAAACTTTTTTAATATGTTTATGGACTTTTGGGTTTGAACTTTTTTAATATGTTTATGGACTTTTGGTTATGAACTTTTTTAATGTCTATGGACTTTTAGTTATGGACTTTTGGGTTTGAAGTTTGAACTTTTTTAATATGTAATATGTTTATGAGAATTAATGCATTATGGTGGATTGCATCTTTTCTCTATGTACACGTTCAGGGGTGGTTCAATTCATTTATTTTATATCAGTAATATAATGCCTATTGCATTGTTCTTTACTTCTTTTTCCCTCTTCAATGACATTATGAGATTTCTGTAAATCAGATAAATTAGATAACAATCTTGATTCTGGGCATTACTACTAACTTTTTGGCTAAAAAAAAATCAAGGATAATGAGACTTTATTACTCTATTGGCTACTGATCTAGTTAGACAATTACAAGGGTTCGGTTGAAATTATTTACAGCATTCAGTTTCAAAAAATTGGGCAAGATTTTTTTTTTTTTTTTTTTTTTTTTTAAATATAACCCGGACCGGATACCCGGTTTTACCCGGGTACCCATGTAAAAACCGGGTACCCGGACACCCCGGATATCCGGGATACCCGGGTCCGGGCCCGGGTGTAAAAAAAGTAAAATCCGGGGGCCCGGAGCCGGATCCCGGGTTTTACCCAATACCCGGGAACCCGCTCCGGATTTACACTCCTAGTCCTTTTGTAAGTGTTGAAATTTTATTAATTACTAGCGATGTTATTTATATTCAACTTGTCTGGGCAGGTGACTTTTTCAATCTGTAATGTGCTTAATTATGCTATTAATTTGAGTATTAATTAAAGATAAATGAGTTTGTTATTTGAACGTACGTGATGCCCATCTTTAAAACATGATTGTATTTTTATTAAATTAACACTTCAAGTCGTTTGAAGAACTCGTGCCACTAAAATGGTAATCCCATTCATTTTTATTTGGACTAAAAAATTCATGGAGATTCGTGGAGACACGATTTGTGCTGGGTGTAACTATGGTAAAACGCATCAACTACTGTACAAATTAAGAGTAATCCCATTCACTCAGATGTGTTTAATTTGGACGAGTGTATCAACCATCTATCAGTGGTTATAGATATATGGTGACCTTTATCGACGATTTCTCAAGGTATGTATGGGTTTATTTTCTATAAGAAAAATTTGAAGTGCTTGATAAATTTAAAAATTTTAGAGAAAAGGATGAAAGTGAAATTGGTAAGAAAATTAAGTGTCTGCACACTGACAAGGGGGAGGGAACACACGTTAGACGAGTTCTCCGATTTTTTGTATATATATATATATATATATGGATTTGTATGCCTGTTGTCCAAAGGTTCTTTCTTTGATACACAAGTTTTACGCGCATCCAATGAGTCTTGAATGTATATATGACCTCACCATCCTTCACCGGAGGAGGAAGAGGGAGTGTCATTTTAAGATAAAGAGTTATTAGTAGGCATATGTTAAATGTAAGTTGAAGACAATTTTTCTTTATGGGATTTGTAAATAAACTCACCCTCCGGCCAAGAGAGCTGGAGCTAGAGCTAGAGCTAGAGTCACGCTAGTGAACCCAAAATGGCAAAATCAATTACCCAGTTGGGTTCAACACGTACAATCAACAAAACCTATCGGAAGAGAATGGCTCCAGTTGAAAATAATTAAGCTAAAAAAGAACTAAATGAGTCCTGCCAAATAATTAAAATTATAAGACAAATTTCACCCAAGCATTTCATTAAACAGTACTTGGCAGGCTCTGAATACAAAGTACATGTGTTTTTCTTTTAAAAAAAAAAATAAGCAGTGCAATTCAACTTGTTTAAAATTGATTGGTGCGAATCAATCCGCTATTTAATAAAACAGTGGATGTGTGGCAGCACTAAAAGCTGATGGTGCACTTCAACGATACAAGGACAATCAGACATTCCTCCATGCCGATGGCTGGGAACCAGTTGGAAGGAGCCTGCGATGGTACTCTTCGAAGCAATTCTGGAAGCCTATCTCACGAACATTTACCTTCCAGTTTTCAAACTCCTCCAAAACCTTCTCAATTGTTGTCCCATCTTTACTGATTACCTCTGAAAAATTGGTCATGAGCACAGCCCATCTTCTCTCCTTCCTGAGGGCAGGCAATAACTCTTGAATTTCCTCGCCAAAATTCAGCTGTCTGCGGTCTTTTCCAACGCAACGCACTTTGATGTCAATGTTGAATTCCTGTATGAGCCGATCCTGAGCCACAACATTTACTTTCCGGGAAAATTGCTCAATCCATTGCTTGTCCTTGCCTCCACAGAGGAAAGTGTATTTTTCAGTCTGATTGCACAAGTTATATATGTCTAATTAACCTCAAATTTTATTTGAAGAAGCATTATGAATTTTGCCTAAAACTGCATGCATGCAATAATATGTGCATTTGTGTGTGTACTTGTATGTGCGAAGGATATGTACATGTATTCATCTAGAGTTGTAAAAATGACTTTACTTCGTGAGGTCCAGATGTTCTCCCGTAAGCCGAATGTGCTTGTGCCCGATATTCAATCAGAGTGAAAGGGAAGGTCCTCATTTCAAATTGCTGAATCAAGTCACTCATTTCAAATTGCTGAATCAAGTCGAGTGACTCGAGTGCAATTTCGTTTACCAACTCCCCTTGTGGGTTCATCAACAAGACAATAGGCTTATTGTCGTACCACCCCTCAATGAACTTGATGGCTGCTACTGCTGAAAAGTACTGCACTATATACCATGGCATCTTAGACCGTAACATCTCAAATTTCCTTCGCAAGCTATTGGTCCACCGCTCCACAATTGGGATGTAAGATTTTATCTCCATATATGGCCTATATGCCACATAAGGAAGCATTTATTAATAATTTAATAAATGAATAGTATATACGGTATTACGGTTAGGTAATTTAATTAATTAAATTACCGTAATGGAATCGATTAATTGATTCAAAATCAATTAATAATATTGTTTCCTTGATGGGAGGAACAATACGGTACTTATCATATTTGAGGGTCCCTGACCTAGCCTATAAATAAACAGCCTGTGTACACCATCAGTACGGCAATCAAGCAATAGGCATAGGTTAGAAGATCCCTCAAATAATCTTTCTTGTTCTTCAGATGGATCGTGGAGACGCTTGAGCAAACATGGCTAGAGGTAAGCCTAAATCCTGTTTATTCGTTTTCCGCTGCGCATGTTAGATTAAATAATATGTTGATTATTTCTAACATGTGGTATCAGAGCCACCTCTATGCTATTTTGCTTAGCATTAATTTTTGTTGAATAAATAATATTTGTGAATATAAGTTGTTGTTCACATATGGTTGAAAAAGCATATGGGTCTTTTTTAAATATGTCATTTGTTCTGAGTGAAACAAAGTTTGCCTAAAAAAAAAAAAAAAAAAAAAAAAAAAAAAAAAAAAAAAGAAAAAAAGAAAAAAAAAAAAAAGAAAAAGAGGGAGCCCATTTAAGTGGGTTTGACCCAGCCCTATAAAGAGATCCACTAGCCCATTACAACAACCCACCAAGTTCCTTTTTTTTTTTTTTTTTAAAAAAAAAAAAAAAAAAAAAAAAAAAAGAAAGAAAGGGGAATTTAGGCCTTATGGTGTTTAGAACTTGGGTTCACCAAGTGTAAAGGGCCTTGGCCACTTACTAAACCATTGAGCCATATTTTTATTATGTCCTCATATTGCAGTTTTATTCCACTTATTATTTACAGTATTGTATTTTAAGATTATTGGTTCTTTAATACATATATTGAAGAATATATTTTAGTTGTTGAATTTATATTGTTATATATAAATTGTTTGATGCCTAGACCTAAGAATAATCAACAATACCATATATACTGGTGTGTTTACAGTAATATCTAAGAATGCAATGTCGGGGAAAGTTCTGGCAAGGAAAGTCTTGGGATTTAAGTGTGTCCGGTGTGACCCCCCTCACTTTCCTGGGAGCTCATCTGCTTGCACCTTGGAAAATGCTGTTTACCCCATTTAGGTATTGGTTTGTTATATTCCTGGGGCTATTAAGAGGGCATCTATAAAGTTGTTAGATGTTAATGAAGTCGCAATTATTATTATGATTTTGGGAGAGCCAAAGCATCCCAATTTTTTTTAATAATAATTGCATCAAGATTACACACACGTAATTATCATAATAATTATGGGAAAGCCAAAGCATCCCATTTTTGTATGATAATTACATCAGGATTACACGCATGAACCTCATAAAGATTTATTAGATGTTCATGAACTACAGCGTGATTATTATGATTTTGGGAGAGCCAAAGCATCATAATTTTGTAATAATTGCATAAGGATCATACACATGAACTTCATATAGAAAAATTAACATCGTCTTGTAGTTAATTCATAAATTTAATTACTTATCCCCAAAGGGAAGTTTTTATTTTTATGGCTTAATTAGAATGAGATAACAAATTTAGTATTAAAAGTAAAATTTCTTTCGGTTGCCCAAAGGTACGAAGAATTTTATTTATTAATATTTAAATTTGCTTTAGTCTTGTTAATAAAGAGTAAATTTCATGCGTGATGCAACCTTTGCCCACAGGTAGGTTGAAATTTACTATTTACTATTTAAATTGGCATTGGCCAATTTGAAATAAAGTTACTTCATAGCATTAAAGTATTTTTATTTTTTATTTTCTTGGTTATTGCAGCTGTTCATATTACTCTACTTTGGTGGTTTTATATTCCAATACATTATGGTAATATTTTTCTGACTGGAAAAAGATTAATATACTTTTTCATTTGAGCGTTTCTAATTCCATTATGGGAATGAAGGATATTGTAGTTTAGCTTAAGTCCCTAAAGATTGAGATTTTTAAGTCATTATTGGTCTATTTCAATTTTTTGAATTCTCTCTTCTAAGTGTAGAATTTTATCTTGTAACACACGTAAGGATAAATGGTTAGTAAATAAACTTCTAACCATGTGTGTTCAAGGATATGAGAGAATTTATAAAGTGTTCACATGATTATTCATGTCAAATGAAGGACCAATAAATGCAATCATGTCCAACACTTAAAGCATGAGAATAAGGTGCCAAAAAAAAAAAAAAAAAAAAGGTATTATGGCAATCAAGATACATATTTCTCATGCAATAAGGAAAATTAAGGGCATATAAAGAAAGATTGCA